>NC_141618.1:16915071-17583821 GCF_047967505.1 Dipteris shenzhenensis | reverse complement strand
AGATGTACGCACGTACCTAGGTAAGATGAAACAATTAATCGCCAAATGTGACCCACATCCAGATGCAAAGTACCTCATGGCATGGTTCATTGCAGGACTAAGAAAGAAAATCCAAAAGGATATGAAAAAGATAAGCAACTATGAAACGTTCAGTACTGCTCATGCGGCAGCCATTGACATCAAGGATGGCATGATTGACTCAGACGACTCAGACACTAGTAGTGATGACAGCAGATCTAGTACACACGATAAGCAATCAAAAAAGGGCAAATCAAATGCCACTGCCAAAACATCAAATGAAGATTGCTTAGAGGCCATGACCATGAAGCTGAAAGAAGACATGATGTGGGCCATGGAACAAAAACTTCACTTGTCTCAGCCACCAACTTAGACATATCCACGGTGAGAAAATGTCTAGTGTCCACACTGCATGGCCAATCATACAGCAAATGAGTGCCTGGTCCTAAGACCAGGATCACTACACAAGCAAATCCACCACCAAGGTTGTGGTGCCATATCTGCATCGTCGGTGGCCATGATGAAAACAGTTGCATCTTTAACATGCGCAACAACCTGCCTCGACCTCAACAATACCGGGCGACACCCATGTCAGTGTACAGGCAACTAGCACTTGCACAAGCACCCCCATCTTCGAGGCTAAATCCTGTTCCCATTCGGACACAAGTCCCACAATACTCAGGAATCCAAATCCACGACCATATCCAAGAGCACCATTGTGCACCAATCAAGTGCTACAGTTCTGGAGAAAATCACTAGATCGCAGAGTGCCCTCATCGTGGTAGCCCAGCTACTTTCCAACCACTCTACAGAGATTGTGGCATAGGACATGCATGTATGGATTGTCCCATGAAAAATAAGGTCCAAGAACAAACAGATGTTAAGCCTGATGTCCCCATCAGCATCATTGGGGTGGACCATCAAAGTCTGGGTCCAACAAGTGTAATATCACAACTGTAAATGTAATTACATGCCAACAAAAAGAGACCACCAAGGACCCTAACATTCCACTCCAACCAAAGCAACTTCTTAAAAAGAAAGCACAACTACCTCCACCTCCGCCAAGCAATGAGCAACTGAGCTCATCCACATCAACTCCTGAGCCTCAAATAAAAAAAGCTCCATACCCAATGCAGAGGTGGAGAAGGCTCGTTTTCAGGCACTTTAACAATGGGTACAAAACGAACAAGCTCAATTTGAGGTTGGGAAACAAGCTCAAGACCCAATCCATGACTTGGCTCCACAAAGTATTGATACTATACTCAAGCATTTGTTCCAACAACAGACTCCACAACATAATGTATCGCCACGTCAACTTGAAGGAGCCGCACTCTCTAGCATCCTGAGTTGCCTTGTGTCAATTCCCATCGAAATCCTCCTACGGAATTGTCCCAATCTTTGGGAGAGTTTCAAATGATGGATTGAACTCACAAATCCCCCTCCACTTATGAATGACATCAAAGATATCCCTATGCGGATGGGTGAGAGAGATGACATATGCAACATTACTGTGCCTTTGATCCACAAGGCATATAATGAAGTCCAAGCCATAGTGGATGGTGGAGCAGGTGTAAATGTCCTATCAAAGGAGCTCTATAAAGAATGGGGTCTCCCACCTATGCAAAAGGCTAATTTCAACATACGCCTTGCCGATGATTCCTGGGCTAAACCCTTGGGAATAGTAAATGGCGTGTCCACAAAGATTGCAACAGTCCACTTTTCCCTACAATTCACAATCTTGGATATCCCCAAAAAATTATATCAATGCATGTAGGAATTGTAACACATTCTCTCTCTACATGTAGAACTTGCATATAGAAGTTGCATGTAGAAGTCGTATGTAGAACTTGCATGTACAACTCGCATGTAGGAGTTGCATGTAGAAGTTGTATGTAGAACTTGCATGTAGGAGTTGCATGTAGAAGTCGTATGTAGAACTTGCATGTAGAACTCGCATGTACAACTTGCATGTAGGAGTTGCATGTAGGAGTTGTATGTAGAAGTTGTATGTAGAACTTGCATGTAGAACTTGCATGTACAACTCGCATGTAGGAGTTGCATGTAGGAGTTGTATGTAGAACTTGCATGTAGAACTTGCATGTACAACTCGCATGTAGGAGTTGCATGTAGGAGTTGTATATAGAACTTGCATGTAGAACATGCAAGTTGGATTTCTAAGAGGGATTATTTCTAGCCTTATGCAAGTACAAGCGGAGCTTTGCCGCTACTCTACACACACATTCTATTCTACCTAAGTCCATGTTGGCACAGAGACAACATGGACTCATTGGGATTTTCATACATAGTCATTGTCTATCTCCTAGTTGTAAACCAAGAATCCTAAGAGTGAGTCACAGGTTGGGGCCATGTGTGTTGCCACATGATGGTGGGCAAGCCATGGAGCATCCCATGTACTATTGCTGAGGGATGAGGTCATCAATTTGTGGGGGGGGATGAAGGGGCGAATTGATGTGTGTGTGTGTATGCCTATGGGCTTGGAGTCCTATGCAAGGAGTGTGTCAGTGTAGGTGTGCTAGAAGGTTCTAGTGACTCAGCAGTTAGGTGTGTCAGGTTGGTTGATTGAGATAATCATGGAGATGATTATGGATCTGGGATCTACCAACATGGAGGGAGTTGCCTATATATGTAACCACTCTTTGAATAAAGCTTTACATTTGTGCCTCATTGCTTTCTCTATGGATTCACATCATCACATGCATTCTTAAATGTAGTTTATTGTCATTTTTCCTGAGTGTACTTGCATTCCCCATTGGCTTCTTCTCCATCACCACTCCTAGCTACAAGTTTACTTGCACTTAAGAAGTCCCAAAATAAGGGTAAGTGACCTTTAAGAGAGGTTGACAGAGGTGAGGATGCTTTGCTCTCCACTTAGGTGGAACAAGCCAGAGCTTAAAGATAGACAATAGCTAAGGTATCTAGTCCCATCAATGGTATATAAGTCATTGAAATAGTTGTACTTTACCATATGTCACTCTCCATGCAAGTAGTAGAAGCTAAAGCTTCATCGACGGTAGTGACTTCCTTCACTTATGTCTAGCCAAGATACTCCTCTATATGTTTCTTATATTATAACTAATAGAATCCTTTATGTGTTTGCATAGGTGCTTCTTAAAACCAAAGAATTTAGGGTATGTTGTGACAAAGGCACACACAAGCATTGGGATTTATGCCTAATTCTATAGTGTATCAAGAAACACGATGAGATTTGTGGTCGGCATACTTTAAATAAGCATAGGCTAGATGAGCATGCTTTGCCTCCCATGCCACCACTCTAGAGAGGACCCATCCCTAAGGGTGGATGTCCTTGAGGCCACGTAGTTGATCCTTGACATTGGGATTGCTCAATAAAATGCTTGATATAACTACCGAGCTCAGGTATGACAATGCTCATCACCAAGTGTGACTTAGGGATAGGGAGGTTACAATAGGAGCACGGGATGCTCTTCTTGATAAGAATGAAGAGACATGGTAGCTAGCTAGGAATGGAATGGAAATATGGAAAGCATAATGAAAGGTAGAATGGAAAGGAAAGAAAGTACAAGTGCAAGGAAATAACCAAAATACTCACAATGCATTGATAGCTTGATGTTGACTATTGTAATAGACAATAGACAAGTACAACACTATATAGTGTGACACTAACTCTAGAAAGTCACAATGTCTATGGGATATCTCCCAATATGACACTGGCACATCTAGGATCACTAGACTATAAAACACCACCTAGACCACCTAGAACACACATTTTTGACTCACTTTGGCTTCATATTCCAACACCCCCCCATGAAGGCAAGGTGAGAGACTACTAGAATGGAACCAATAATAGAACATTAGCTCAAATCAATGCTTCCCCTCAGCCTTTCTTATTTCCAATGCTAGAGTACAACCTCACCTTTGACGTCTATATCTTTGTTTTGATATGAGAAGATAGAGAGTGAGTGTCTCTTTAAGCTTCTTCTAATGCCCAAATCTCTTCTCTCTTCTTCAATTTGTGGGTTGAGATGTGACCAAAACCAAACCCCCAGTTTTGTATCATAGTACCTCCATCCCTAATGTCGAAGACCAGTGCGTCTTCCTCAAGACCTCGAAGAGCGATCACCTGTAGAGGAACTGCTGTCCTCGAAAAAGCTCCCATCCAAGTGGTGGAAGTAATAGGCATCTCAATTGTCCATTCCACCGGGATGGCTGCATCTATCTATTGAATCCTGCGTGCTACCCCTCTAAGGTGACTCACGGACTGTAGTCTCTGATCCTTAGGTAGCCTGATAAAAGCCTTACAAGTGCCTACTATGTAGGCGGGGCCTCTCTCCCATCTAAACCACTGCATGTAATGGGAAGTGCCTAGTGGTCGGCCATGCTCATCTAGTATACTGTCATTCCAAATGATCGGCTGCCTATCAATCTTTTTGAGGGTATAGGGCGGAACCCTTCAAAGAGTGTTCCTGAAGCTCCTCCAAGCTTTGAGGATGGCAAGCATGAGAGGAGAGGCAAGAGATCTGAGAGAGGCAAAAGTAAAAATCTAGCGAGGGCTGTCCGCCCAATCATCTCCCAAGGTAGGTGTGCAAGCTTGAATGCATCCAAAAAAGAAATTCTTCCAAGGTTCTTGCCCAGGCATGAGTCCCCTCACCACCATCTTACAAAGCAATGCCCTGCACTGCAAGTCCGGGTCAATGATATTAAGGCCCCCTTCACATGTAGGGAGAATAATGGTCTCCCAGGCCACCCTCGCTACAACATCTACCGTGCCATCAAGTCCACTTCATAAAAATTCCTGAACTGGTCTAATGAGCTGAGTGATGCAATCCCTAGACCGGCACCAGCAAGAACACACAACCCAGGTGGTGGCCAAAAGAACTTGGTTCACTACCACAACTCTAGATGCAAGATCGAGTTTGGCTGAGCTCCAAAAAAGGAGCTTTTTCCTTATACTTTCTAGTATTGGGGCAAACTGCTGTGTTGGAGAGATGCCCAATCCTACCTCTGGCATCCCAAATATCTGATAGGAACACCCCTCTGAATCCAGGAAAAGCCAATGTCAACTCCCCAACCTGAAGTGTCCTCATCATTGATCCAAAAGCCAAAGGATTTATGCCAGTTAATGTGTGCCCCTGGAGGTGAGCAAAAGAGATCCAAGGCTATCTGGAAAGAATCAAGTGATTGTGAAGAGGCCTCAATAAAAATAGCAGTGTCATCAGCCAACTCACCGTCAAGAAGCTCCTGCTCCTATCTCAAGGGCAATCTCAGCCCATAAAGCTTAGCCTGAGATCTAAGGAAGATACTCATAGCTTCTGCCACAAAAAGAAAGAGGAAGGGGGCTAAAGGGCATCCCTAATGAACTGATTTGGAAATCTGAAACCTGTCACCCCTTACCCCTCCAATCAAAACTTGGCTATGGGCTGATCTATAAAGGGAGGCCACCCCTCTAATCCATGCATCTGAAAATCCAAATCATAGAAGAGTGCCCTCAAGAAAACCCCAATCTACTCTGTCATAGGCTTTCTCAAAGTCCAAGAGTAGAACTGCCAGCTCTGCATAGCCCACTCTGTGGCTTCCCAAAAGGAAAAGATATTATCAAATATGCTCTTGCCGGGCACAAAGCCTGTCTGAGTTGTAGAATCCTGTAGGATAGAATAGATGCATCTTGAAAGAGGTGTGAGAGCACAATGAAACAAAATGGTAGTTCTCTATTATGGATTGTGAGAAAGAGGACTCTCTCTTATAGAAAGGGGGAGAAGGTAGTACCTTTCCTACATAAGTGGCAATCAGCCCCTACATCAGTGGGAATCAGTGCCTACATCAGTGGGATTGCCTTTGGCTTACATCATCACTTAGGTCACACACTAGACACATCATAGCACTTGATGTGCCTTACAACACACACAAACACACATGTGACTCCCCTAGATGCACATATGGACCATAGAGCAAGCCCTTGATCATACTTATCCCAACATACCCCCCCTCAAGGGGTTGCCTCTTGCAGTGTCAAGGATACATCTAGTCTCATAGTTTCTCATGCCATCTCATGGTGGTCAAGGATAAATCTATGGCTAGGATCTCATGCTAGCAAGGGTTTCCAAGGGTGTGAGGTTCACAGAAATGGGATAGTCAAAACACATATCACATGGTCTACATCATATGGTGACCAGAGGTGATTTACAAAAGACATAACATATGATATTCTTTTTGGAGTACTACTCTAGGCAGAGAACCTCAAAATTTGACCAAGTGATGATAAACAAAAAAGTGCTTAAAAAGCATAGTCTTCATAGGAGGTCTCATCTTGTGGAGGCACATTAATTGAAAGTAAATTGGCAGTTTTTGGCTTTGTAGTTGCTTCCTTTTTGGCTTTACAATACTTTTCATGGTGATTGTTTTTGCCACAATGTTTGCAAGGATTGATCTTGAAGCAATCTTTTGAGAGGTGATTAGTCTTCCCACAATGTCTGCAAGGTGAAAACTTGCCCTTTTGAGTTTTTATGGCATAGGCTATGTCATTGCCTCTCCAGAGCTCCATGTGCCTTTCTTCTTCTTGAAGAGCAGTAATAAGACTTCAAGAGTAGGATTAGGAAGATTTTTCAAAGTGGTAACAACATGATCATAATCTTCAGGCATACTTTTGAGCAACACTGCCATTGCATCATCTATAGTGATTAAAGAGTTGATAGAAGCAAGTTGAGTCATGAGACTCCGCATGTGATTGACATGGGCAGCCAAAGGAGTGCCACTAGCCATCTTCAATTCAAAGAAAGAAGTCTTAAGTGACAATTTTGAGATGTGAGAGCTAGCACCAAAAATAATATCAGCTTCTGCCAAGCTTCAGAAGGAGACTCCAAATCAAAAATGTGATGAATATAGTAATCTCCTAAGCCAAGAGCAATGATGCCATAGGCTTTCTCCTCTCTAGCAGGATCTCGTGCCGGGCATGTCAGAGTTGAGGATTCTCCAACATTAGAGGCTATTGAAGAAGAAGTTGAAGCAGGTTTGACAAGCCCCCAGAGGTTTTCCCTCATCAATGCAAACTTAATTTTCATTTGCCATGTGTGAAAGCCTTTACCATTGAACTTATCCATATTCAAGAAGGTAGCCATGAGAGGGTCTAACCCAAAATGGGCAGTGTCTACTCTCTTACAAGGCTAGAAAGAGTTTAAAAACTTTAAAGTACAAGCATTTAGTGTAGCAAAGACTTGTAACCAAATTCCATATTACAAATCATAATGGAAATGATGCTTCAACTTGCATGCTTCATAGAGGTCGCTAAATGAAAGTATTCCAAGCAAATCCAAGTATAGCAACTTAACTTAAAGGAAAGCTGTAGCCACATTCGTATTGATGCTATTCAACACTTTAAAACATCAGAAATGCTAAAGTAGCATCTAATGTAGCATCAAACTCTCAACATTGTCAAAACTGTCCAAAACAGAGACCTGAACTTGGAGGGTGCAATTCTCATAGCTCATAGCTCTATTCAAGGGGATTTTTATGCAAGAAAAAAGGCCTTATACCAGAGAAGGTCCTCCACCAACTCGACCAAGAAAGGGCACAATGTTGCGCCAGGTCGCCATAGCCAAGCTTGAGAAAACCGATTGGTTTTTTGTCTGTTGCGCCTCCATTTCTTGACCAAACAAGCTTAGATTTCAACAACAGCTTGCCTGTAGTGTCGTGCAGCTCGGGCTCAGAGGGATTTGCAAATAGGTAAGCACAGAGGCAGCATTGCGTGATTTATCGGCGAGCAGTCTTCATGTTGGCATTGCGCGTATAGAGGAGAACTTTCTAATTGCTTGCAGCTAAAAGGTCGCCCGTACGTGAGGAGTCTACAGCTCAAAGGGTTTGAGCAATGGTCGCTTGTAGGTAGAGAACAGAGCTTTCACAGATTTGGGGAAGAAGGAGGAAAATGAAGAAGATGAAGAAGCTTTGAAAAAACTAGTAGTTTACGCTAGAGAAAGCATCTAATGCTAGGCTAGGCTAGATCTAGAACCTAAAGCTCTGATACCAAATGTAGAGTCCCGTAGGATAGAACAGATGCATCTTGAAAGAGGTGTGAGAGCACAATGAAACAAAATGGTAGTTCTCTATTATGGATTGTGAGAGAGAGGATTCTCTCTTATAGAAAGGGGGAGAAGGTAGTACCTTCCCTACATAAGTGGCAATCAGCCCCTACATCAGTGGGAATCAGTCCCTACATCAGTGGGATTGCCTTTTGCTTACATCATCACTTAGGTCACACACTAGACACATCATAGCACTTGATGTGCCTTTACAACACACACAAACACACATGTGACTCCCCTAGATGCACATATGCACCATAGAGCAAGCCCTTGATCATACTTATCCCAACATGAGTATCATGGATGAGGTCTAGAAGAAGGGGCTGCAATCAGATGTTGATTGCCTTGGCAAGGATTTTGTATAAATGGTCGGAAGTGGAAACACTAGGTGCAATGCAAACTGTCCCCCCTCTATCAAGAGCCTAGTCATCCACATAGAATCTATCAATCCGAGCATGGATAGGCATCTGCACCCTACGATTCGACCACGAAAATAAAATGACTGAGATTGAATATGAAATGCATCATCTGACCAAACATCTCTGCTACTGAAGCTAAACAAGAAGGCATCCCAAGCTGCTCTCTTGAGGGAATGAATACCACCTTCTCTTCCCCCTTGCTTATCAGATGGTGCCTCAACCATGTTGAAGTCACCTCCAATAATCCACGAATCTGCAATGTCATCCCACGAGAGCAACTCTTTCCAAAATAGAACACGGTCCCCTCTGTTATTCGGAGCGTAGAGGTTGAGGAAACCAACCTTACGTCTATCAATTAGAAGTAAAACCCACTGGGCCCTGGAGGGGGTGATGGTACCGTGTCCAATGACCAGAGGGAGAATAGAATTTGAAACTGATATGCATGTACCTCCTCTAGTTCCCAAGGCAAGAAGCCAAAAAAATTGGCTTGAAAGTAGCTTACCTGACTTGGAACAATCTCTGACATCCAGTTTGTGTTCTTGAAGAAAAAGAATGTCTAAGGAGCCACCTCAAACACCTGGATGGAGCTGATTCCTCATCAGTTGTCTATGAGGATGATGAGGGATGCCGCCCAATCCTTGTATATTCCAACTGGCTATCCTCATCGACGAGAGGAAGCGGGTTGGAATACCTTACCCGACCTAGTGGTAGAAAAAGAACCCTCCATTGAAGCTGACCTCCTGCCATACACACGAGGTCCAAGGGGAGGAAAGTCCATAGGTGAGAGAGAGAAAGATCTCTCAAGAGTCAAAGGGGATGCCGATAATTGGCTCTCCAAAAGTGGAAGGTACAAAATCATCATTTGGGAGGTCAGAGAGGTCCTCCAGAGTGGAAAAGGAGTTCCACTGAACCAGTGCTGGGGAGGGGGTCTGAAGGATTCCTACCGAAGCAAGGAGAGAATGTAAAACCCCCTTCCCTCTATCCACGGAAGGAGGCACCTGTACTAGGTCATGATCAATGGAACTTGATCAAGAAGTGCCACGGACGAGGTGCCAACAACCTGGGCTGTTGAGGGAGGTACAGCCTGATCCTAGGGTGGAGTGGAAGAAGGCTCCTGAACACTAGGCTCCAAGGCATTAGCCTCCCGAAGCGGTGGAGGTATGATTTGAAGTAGAGGGCCTAACCACGACCGAAACCCACCATGGGCTAGAGGTGGTGCAAGGTGCAGGATGGACTCGCGTAGCCCTAGGAGGGGGGGAGCCCATGTCTGCGGCAGTGCTTGTGGAGCGATAGGTCCTGCTCCTGCTCTCTGTCATAAGCTAGTATGAGTTGGTTGCTTTCTGGGCATCTTTTTCTTCTGCGGGCAATCTCTGGCGAAGTGCTCCAAGGATCTACAAATCCTGCACTGGTCCTACCGTCCTGCAACCTCGAATCTCTGGCGGAAGAAAGACCCATCGGGTCGCTGTAGCATGATGTGGTCATCTGAAATATTAGGGTCCTGGACAATGACCCTAACCCTGGGTACCCCATCCATCCTGACTGCCTCAGCAGCCGAAAAGGGCTCGCCAGGAAGAGGGGGGATCTCTGCTACCACACCAAACCTCTCGCCAATAACTGAAAGAAGCTGGTGATAAACTGAGGGGAGACCAAGAACCTGATGAAAACAAAAACTCCCCGCTTGTCCTCTTCAACTAGGTCAAAGCCTAGTTGAAAGGGAAACAAAAAAATCCTCCTGTAGCCTAGAAATAGAAACTCAGCTTGTAGCAATCTGGAGGGGTGTGAACCAAAGATGTGTGCAAAGAGAGTCGTGGAACACTCATGCTCCAAGTCCTTTTGCAACTACTGCAGCTCGTCTTTTGAAAATGTGACGGTTCTCGCAACCGGTGTGTGTGGTAACGGATTGATTGAATGGGTGCCCATTCGTCAATTGAGGTGGGGAAGGCCGACTCAAACACACACAAAAAAAAAAAGAAACTCCATCCGCTTTCCTGATGCCCAGGAGACCCCCAAAAAACAGGGGTACACCTGAAGGGAGAGGGTGAAGGAAGGAGGGAGAGAGGAGAGAGAGCAAGTCAGAAGTAGGGGATAGGTTGAAGGAGGAGGGAGGTTGAAGAAGGGGGGAGCTAGAAGGGGGGAGAGGGAGGGCAGCAAGGGAGAGAAGAGAAAGGGACAATAGGGATATGAAGAGGAGAGAGCGAGGGGAGGAGAGAAGGAGGGGGGGAGAGGAGGAGAGGGAAGGGAGTAGAGGTGTGAAGAGGAGAGAGGGAGGGGAGGAGAGAAAGAGGGGGGGAGAGGAGGAGAGGAAAGGGGGGGGAGGTACAAGTAGCAGTAGCGTAGGGGGGCGTGGGAGCAACAGCGGGGGGCAACATAGGTAGCAACACGGGGGGGCAACGCAGCAACAGCGTGAGGGGGCAGTGCAACAGCAGCACGGGGGGGCGCAAGAGCAGCAGCGAGGGGCAATGCAACACAACAATGCAGGGGGGTAATGTAGCAGCAGCGTGGGAGGGGGTAGTGCAGCAGCAAGGGAAGGGGAGGGGAGGAGAGGGGAAGGGAAGGGGTAGCAGGTAGGGAGGGAGGGGAGGGAGGAGGCAGCCAAGGAGGAGAGTTGAGGGGAGGGCAGCAGCAGGGGAAGGGGAGGGGAGGAGGGGGGAAGGGAAGGGGTAGCAGGTAGGGAGGGAGGGGAGGGAGGAGGCAGCAAGGAGGGGAGTCGAGTGGAGGACAGCAGGATGAGCGGGGAGCAGCAGTAGGAGCACCACTACCGACTCTGACTCTGATTCTCAAGATCATTTTTCTTTATCTTCTTGCTGCAAATTAGGGTGGAGTCTACACACCGTTATAGAAGGCGGATGAGTTGTGCAATGTGGTAGCTCGAATGGCAAGAAGATAGAGCTTCATGGGCAATAGAAGCGTGAGCAACATGGGTAGCTAGAAGCAGTGTGCGTAACTAGATGGCGGGTAGAGAGGATAGCTACGTGGGCAGCAAGAGAAGCTGCATGGGCAGCTATAGCTTAGCTTCATGGGCACCAATTGGAGCAGCAAAAGATGGAGGTGGAGATGATGATAGTGACACTAGGCTAGAAACTATCATCCCATGAACTCAAGAACAAAATCCGCACGTAGGAATAATTTTCGTCACTTTTTGCAGGAGCTATATCTTTTCATAGAAAACTCGAATTGCAATGATGGAAAACAAAAATTGTAGTACTCAAGGTCCTCTACAACTTTCTTGAAGACACAAAGTCGTGATTCTGCTTCTAGATCCAGATAGAAGCATCACATCGTCTGTAGGTCATAGAGAGAGCAACAGAAACAACACTACTCCAGGATGCCTTTGTAGCTAAAGAAAGGAGAAGAGCTCACCAAGGAGAGGAAAGAGAGGTGGCAGAAGCTCAAGTTGGAGAAAACAACATTGGAGGAGAATCCCAATGTTGATGAAGCCTTCAATGGAGAGAAGTAGGGAAGGGGAGCTCCTCCAAGAGAAGAGAGGGCAGCTTCTCTTTCCGGCCACCCTCTACCTCATGGAGAAGTAAGGAGGAAGGGAAGGGCTAGGAAGGAAGGCTTTGATACCATATGAAGAGACATGGTAGCCAGCTAGGAATGGAATGGAAATATGGAAAGCATAATGAAAGGCAGAATGGAAAGGAAAGAAAGTACAAGTGCAAGGCAATAACCAAAATACTCACAATGTATTGATAGCTTGATGTTGACTCTTGTAATAGACAATAGACAAGTATAGCACTATATAGTGTGACACTAGACTCTAGAAAGTCACAATGTCTATGGAACGTCGAGGACTCACTAGACTATAAAACACCACCTAGAACACACATTTTTGACTCACTTTGGCTTCATATTCCAACAAAGAATGAGTTGGAGATGGAGCCCTTGATAAATGCAAGGATTGAGAAACAAATATAGAAATGGGATGCAGGCATACATGAAAGAATGAGGGGGATTATGGCTCGACGGGTAGAGAATAAGAGGGATGAGATGGTGACTCTCTGTAAAAGAGAAAGATGTCTCCATTTATGATGAGAATTCCGATGGTGACTGAATCATGTATATTCTCAATGAATGATGTTGACATTGTTAGTACACAAATCATCGTTTTGCTCATGGTCATTTTTTATAGTCATAATGTGTAAATAATTGATGCAATATTATATTTAAATAAATGATCTTGTCGTGTGCTTGAGATTTCATTTGCATTTACATGTCCCCCTCTTTATTGGCTGGTCTCTATGATTGCAATGATGATTTTGATTATGATTATGATTATGATCATCACAAATACGATGGTGATTGTAGTTGTGATGGCAATTATGATATGATTACAAATACAAGTGTCCTTACCATTGCAATTATGTTAATGATTATGATTATTATTGGGATTACGGTTGTGATTGGGATTAAGATTATGATTGTGATTATGGCTATGATTATGATTACTATTGGGTGTAGGGTTATGTTTACGATTATGATTGTGCATGAGCAATCATAATGGTGATTATGAGTAAGCTAAGTTACTTGAAGCATAATGTTATAATGCTCGTACAAAGAATCTTCATGTTATAAAGTTTGGACATAGAAACTTAATATTTATACCCTATCGCTCCATTGCATCGTTTGTGATGGTTATAATTCTTTGGTTTCTCACACACCATCATGCTTTTGTTTCTTGTACATTCTTGTGATTTTCTTTAGGTTTGACAACTCATTCTCTAAGCGGGAGGCCAGGTACACACCTTTTTTTTTTCAAATTTAAAGTTACTTTTCCGCTATATTGTTCGCATCCAATGTAAGGGCGTCCTTCTTGTAGATACATTGAAAGACTTAGAGAGAGAGAGAGAGAGAGAGAGAGAGAGAGAGAGAGAGAGAGAGAGAGAGAGGAGGGAGGGAGGGAGGGAGGGAGAGAGGGAGAGAGAGAGAGAGAGAGAGAGAGAGAGAGAGAGAGAGGGGGAGGGGCATCTTATAATGCATTGGCATGTTTCATCCCTAGAAACATCTCAGCAGAATTTCAAGTTAAAAGGTCTCCACCAAAAAGATGTTGTATTCAAAGTCTTGCATCATTAATCCAATGGCTTCCCATACACCTACTCTTCTACTGACCAGTCTACCTACACCCAAGTCATCTCAAAACAAAGGAAAGCGACCTATTGTAAAGAGGAGAATATATACTTCTCTCAGTATTTTTTAATAGGAAGACGACTCTTCATGAGGCCCTCTTCATCACCAAGATGCTCATGGCAGCCTTATGTCATTTTGAACTCCTCTTTGGTCAATCCTAATATGAGCTTTAACAAGAAGCAATATGTAGCCACAAATTATAGTGGCATAGCCATACGATTACGAAAAGAAATTGTGTTTTACAAATGGATAACCACCCTTCACATGCCTTTTAAGGTTAGTTTTGAAGTATTGAGAGAAAAAAAAATTAAAGTATTGAGAGAATAAAATTTGATTTTAAGATTAAGTGAGCCCTTTTAAATGAAGATTTTGCTCAATGAGCATAAGACAAAGATTTTTCTTCTTGGCATTTCAATCATCTAAAACATCTAACCCACTCTTTAAGCCTTAGCATTCATGTTTTTGCCCATAACCCACATAAGGAAAATAAGTCCCTTAAGGGAGATGGTCACTCAAATGGGAGTCAAATGGCCTATCATTTTTCACACGACAATAATAATGGAATAGAAAGAGAGCAAGCATGGTTGACCTACAAGGAAGGACTTGGCATCAAATTTGACGCTTATACAATGCTATTTGTGTGCATCGCCTAAAGGAATTTAGATAGCCTATTTTTGTGCTAGACCTAAAGGAATTTAGATAGCACTTGTTGATGTGTTTTGAACATTGCTAGCAAAGGGAGGGCTGGATCACTTGCATGGCTCTCGTTCCTAAACAATGGGGTGCGCGCACACACAGACAGAGACAGAGAGAGAGAGAGGGGCTTACCACTGTTGGCATGCGTAGCTTGCATTTCCATCAATAATTGCATCTGCTTGTAAGTTATTTATGGCAGATCCACAGCACTCATATGATGCTTGTATTTGGATGAATTTAGCTTCCATTTTTGAGGTACCACGATAATTAGTCCTTTGAAGCACTTAATATGGATTTTGTCAAATTTACCCTTGCTCATAAGGCGACGATTGTGTGTTTCATGAAATATGCAATCTATATCTTACTTCTTTTCAAGGCTTGCTCAATGCCCTTGTATTTTGTCTCGTAAACTAAAAGGAAACGGAAGGTCCTTGTTACGCCCTCGTAGTGGCAATACAAGGAAGTGGAATGAAAAGACCCTACATGGGAATTTTTTCGTCTACAAAGCTGATTGGTACCCATCAAAGACCATAAGATATCTGGTAGTTACCAATGTGATCACTATAAAGCAACAATCTAACCCCTCTCTAACCCTCGATCCTTACCTCATCTAGGGGGTTGTTCATTGCTTCTTACCACTTGTGATTCCACATAGGTGATCACAAATCTATCCAGTAAACGTGTGCATACTTTTATTCAAGAAGTCAAGTTCTATGTACACTTGAGAAACCAAAGAAATGGTAGATGTGGACGTTACTTTTGAAGTGGTCCACCCCATTTACTTTTATCACGTATAACCAGAATACAAAAATCCAACATAATCGTGCAAAAAAGAAATAAGGCTGTTGTAACCAATTCAGAAAGTTGAAATTCTATGAAGGCCTTGTGGCTATATATGCAAAGAATAGACCATGGTCAGAACCATGGTCCTACTCTCTCAGATCTCATAGCCAGTGCAGCATATGAGAAGTCCAAACCCTGCTCCAAGTGTCCATGACTATGTGCACAATATCTTGCCAGATCACCAGGAATGATTGAGAGGCATAAGTCCCATTTAAATCCTTCGTGCATCTAGGTCCTCCAATCTCCATGTAGTAAGACTAGTAATGATCTTCCAAGCAGAGTCTACATGGGGAGAATGAGCAATGTCTTCCAAACAGGAATGAGGATGGTTTGAGAACCCATCCTCAAACCATCTCTGCCTGTGATCCTGAAGATGAATTCTTCACGTGCTGCGTGTAAGAGATTACAAAGATATGGTGTTGTAGGCATAAAGTCAACCCTATGGTTGACCACCAATAGTACTTGGGTACTATATATACCAAGTACTTGTATTGTTTCAGTTGAACATTTCTATTGGAGCTTTCTTGTGTGTGCACTCTTGCTCACTTGTGTTCACAACCTATCTCCAGTTTGTTCCTACATTTGGTATTAGAGCGCTTCTGTCTCTAAAGCCCATTCCTGCGCTTGCTTCTAGACTCCCGCAAGCTTGGTGCTCCAATGCGCGTTCCTGGAACACACATTCAGCTCTCCAACTTTTGCTTGAGGTAGCTTCAACAGTCCAATGGCTGTTTTTTGACCTTTTGAGGTCTGATTTCGACGTTTTTTGAAATTTCGGAGCTGATTGCATACAAACAAGCCTTTCCCGCACTATTTCAGGCGGGAAAAAAAATTCTATTTTTTTCGTCTGTACAGTCCATATAGATCTGTCTGTACAGTTGCGCGACAGTGCTGTGAGTCCGTACAACTTGTTAGAACCTGATTTCAAGCCCGTACGACTTGTTAGAAGGTGATTTGAGCAGTTTTTCGGCTATTTTTTGGCGTTTTTGCTCAGATCTGGACCTTTTTCAGCTCCAACCTCTCCTGGGTGTGTTCCAGCAGCTCCAGGCATCTCCATACTTCTCCAGGCTCTTCTCTACACGTGTGTTGTATTCAGAAGTACTCCTGACAGGTAGTTCGCGCCAAGTTGCACTTCCAGTAAGTGTTTTGAGCTGTGTATTTTGCTTCCGGACTATTTTTGCAGCCCATACTCTTGCACTCTCAGGTGCATTTGCAGATACTCTGCATTGTTGGGTGCATTTACAGTTACTTTACAGTTGTGGATGCTTGTTGGATGCATTTGAGCACTCGTGGGTGCACTCTTTCAGATTTGGGTTGTGCATTTTCAGTTTGGGATTGCACTTCAGATTCAACAGAGTGCAGTGATTGGTTGATGCCATTTTTCAATGATTGCATTACGCAATCAGTGGGATTTCAGAGCAGCCAATCGTACTTTGCATTTGCAGCCAGTATTAGTTTGGGATTTGCAGGCACATTTGCAGCCAGTTGCACTTTTGGGACTTGCAGTTCTTTTTGCAGGTACATTTGCAGCTTGTGGGTATCCCATTTTGCATCATGTCGACTCTTTCAGACAGTTTTGGCAATTTGTCCGAGGGTGACAAGTTGGATGGACCAAACTATGCCTTGTGGTCATTCATGCTTAAGAACATCTTGGTTGGTAAGGGCTTGTGGGATATTGTTAGTGGGGATGAGGTGAGGCCGGCAGGCTCATCTACATCTAGCACAGCTTCTTCGGGTCAGACTATAGGTAGACAGCAGACTGCTACAGCCCCTCCTACTAGTCTGATAGCATCGACAGAGGAGCAGAAGAAGTTTGACCGCCGTAGTGTCCAAGCAATGTTTTTGATTGCTACAAATGTGAAGAGGCACATTATGATGACTATCAAGTCGTGCAAGGATGCAAAGGCAGCATGGGAAAGATTCGCAAACATGTATCATGTTAAGAATGAGCAAGAGCCATATCAAGGATTCAAAGAAAGGGTATGAGGTTGTAGCAACATGCACATATGACAGAGGCTTATACAAGCTTGATGCTCAGCCTTATGATCAGAAAATATTAGCTGTAGCAAACACTTCCCAGGATGATTTATGGCATGCCTGGACATGTCCATCACAGGGCATTGTCCTACTTGTACAACAATAATATGACTCAGGGAATGCCAAAATTACAGCAACCAGCAAATGAAGTGTGTGAGGGGTGTGTACTTGGCGAATTGCATCATTTGCCATTCAGTAAACAAGGCAAGAATTGGGTCAAGGAAACCAGAGTGTTGCAGATAGTGCATAGTGATGTATGTGGCCCCATGACTATTCCCATGCATAGAGGAGCAAGGTACTTTGTGACCTTTATAGATGACTTCTCCAGGTTCACATAGCCTTTTCTCATGAAGGAAAAATCTGAGGTGTTCTATTGGTTTCAGGAGTTCGAAGCTATGACTGAGAACCAAACCAATTCTAGAATTGGAACACTCAACTCAGATAGAGGGGGAGAGTACATGTCACATGCATTCCAAGGATTTTTGAAGCAGCATGGGATTAAACATCACTCGACATGCCCTTACACACCAGAGCAGAATCCACTCCCTGAGAGGAAGAATCGTACTCTCATGGAAATGACGAGATGCATGCTGAAATTCAAGAGAGTCTCAAAGGCTTTTCTGGGAGAAGCAGTTGTGACAGCCACTTATATTTAGAACAGATGCCCTACCAAAGCTTTGGTTAATGTGACTCCATTTGAGGCTTTGTATGGCTTTAAGCCAAAGGTTAGTCATTTCAGAATTTTTGGCTCAGTGGCATATGCTTTGGGTCCAGATGCACATTGGACAAAGCTTGATGACAAGAGTGTCAAATGCATTTTCGTGGGGTATAGCAATGAAAGCAGGGGATTTAGGCTTTATAATCCCGCTATCAGGAAGGTAATAATCAGCAGAGATGTTCTCTTTGCTGAGAATGAGTGCATGCAGCCCGCTAGTGCAAACTTGCCACCATACGATGACACCTCTTTGGACATCATCCAGTTTGAGGATGATGAGACGAAGTCTCCTGATTCTTCCCCTTCTACTTCTCATAGTTCAGATGGCTTGCCACATGTTGAGGATGGCTCTCCCTCAAATGTTTCAGATTTGCAGCCAATTAATGAGAATAGATAGCCTCATGTTTGGAGGCATTATCAACGTCGTGAGGCCACTAAAGATGTTGATGCAGCCTCGAGTGGTACAACAGAGAAATCTATTTCACGTTGGGCAAGGTCGACCATTCAACATGCTAAGGATCAGCCTACTTTGGGGAAAACCAAGGCCAGTACTCAAAAAAATCAGCAAAAGGTCAATTTGCTTTGATGACCTCAGTGATGGAAGCTGAAAATGAGCCTCAAAGCTTCAAGGATGCTCAGCATATAGGGCAAAAAGCTATGGAAGCTGAGATTAAATCCATTGAGAAGAATGCCACATGGGACTTGGTTGATGTGCCCATTGGGAAAAATGTGGTTGGCACGAAATGGATTTATAAAGTGAAATACCATTCAGATGGCACAATTGAGAAATACAAAGCCCATTTGGTTGCCAAGGGGTATGCGCAAGAGGAGGGGATAGATTATGAGGAGACATTTGCTCCAGCGGCCAAGATGACCACCATTCGTTCTGTCATCTCTCTTGCTGCGTTTTATGGTTGGTCAGTGTACCAGATGGATGTCAAGACCGCTTTCCTCAATGGAGATCTTAAAGAGGAGGTCTATGTACATCAGCCTCAAGGTTTTGAGGTGAAGGGACAAGAGCATAAGGTATGCAAGCTTAGGAAGGCTCTATATGGGTTGAAGCAAGCACCTCGTGCGTGGTATCAGAAGATACATCAGTTTTTGCTGTCCCAGGGCTTCATAAACACTCATACAGAGCCAAATCTGTATGTTCTGCAGAAAAAATCAGAATTGGTCATGTTGGTACTATATGTGGATGACATCATACTCACTGGTAGTGATTTGCAGCAAATTACAGCAATGCAGTCTGCTTTGTCACAACTTTGGCATGACAGATTTGGGCCTATTGCATTATTGTCTTGGCAGACCCATGATGGCATTTCTATGTCACAGACAAAGTATTGGAAGGGGTTGTTGTGCAGAAATTTAAAATGGAGAACTGTAAGGCTGTGGCTACTCAAAGGGACTCAAGCTGAGTAAGCATGATACTGCTGAAAAGTTTGATGGCACTTTGTACAGGCGATTGGTTGGTAGTTTGATATATCTATGCTCCACGCGGCCTGATATTGCCTATGCCACAGGGCTTTTGAGCCACAGTTCATGCATTGTCCCATGATCACACATTGAAATGCAACAAAGAGGGTTCTCAGATATGTCCATGGCACTCTCTCTTTTGGATTGCATTATGCTTCAGATTGTGATCTAAAGCTGAGTGGTTTCACTGACTCAGATTGGTCAGGGGACATTGACGACAGACGGTCCACTAATGGCTATTGCTTCTCATTGGGTTCAGCCTGTATCTCATGGCTCAATAAGAAGCAAGAGCGAGTCTCTCTTTCCTCCAGTGAAGCAGAGTACAAAGCTGCCAATTCAGCCACTATGGAGTTAATGTGGTTAAGGAAGCTTTTGCATACTTGCATCATGCATAGGATGGTGAAGCAAACTCTATCTTTTGTGACACCCGGAGTTGCATGGCCATAGCCAGCAATCCTGTCTTTTGTGCTCGCATGAAACACATTGAAAATCATTATCATTATGTACGGGATTGTATTTCTGATGGCTTTATTGATCTCATCTATTGTCCATCTGAGGACAATGTGGCGGATATCTTCACCAAAGCCCTATCAATAGATCTTTTCTTATGACATCAACATGGCTTGGGGATCAGAGACATTCTCACAATGTCAAGGGGGGTTGTGAAGTGATTCACAATGACATTGTTTTCATGTACTCCCATAGGTTGCATATCCATCTGGATGAATTTGTGCAACCATGGTACTTTAGGTACTGCAAAGTACACTTGAGATGTTTCTAGGGTACTTTCAGCCATATCTTTGAGGGGGGATTTGTAAGAGATTACAAAGATATGGTGTTATAGAGGCATAAAGTCAACCCTATAGTTGACTAGTAGTACTTGGGTACTATATATACCAAGTACTTCTATTGTTTCATTTGAACATTTCTATTGGAGCTTTCTTGTGTGTGCACTCTTGCTCACTTGTGTTCACAACCTATCTCCACTTTGTTCCTACACTGCTCTCTCTTAAGGACAGACAGCCTGTCCTCTGGCTCTGAGTCCTGTCGTCTTGGCATGGTCATTTATACGGCTTTCCAAAACTGATGCATAGATCTTGGCCATAACGTGGCCGATCATGATGGTCCTGTAATTCGACGGCTCCATAGGGTCCCCCGACTTGTGGATAGGTACTATGGTATTGCCTAACCAGGACTGTGGTAGGCGTGTACAAACAGACTCATTGAAGAGACGGGAGAGAACAAAAGCTAAGGTATCAATCCCATGGATTACATACTCCGCTTGCAATCCATCATGATCCTTAGCTCTCCCGTTCTTCAATCGGTGGACTGCTGCACGGACACTCTCCGGTGTGAAGAGACTAGATGAAGCTGGCCTAGGGGAGTGGGATAAATCGATATCTGGCTGATCTGGAACATCGTATAGAGCTGAAGTATATGCAGACCAGACACGTGGATCTGTGAGGGGGCTCTGAGACTTTGAGCGGAGGAATTTTCTCCAGAATTCCTTGGAGTCACAGCTGAAAAGCAAGCTTCTCAGCTCCTCCTCATTCCGGGCTAGAAATTGGCGTTTCTTGCGCCTAACCAACCACTTGTAGTCTCTCTTGGTTTCGGCAAGGAGGGGAGACTTCTCCTTGGTCTCAAGGTTAAGTTTCCTGCGGAGTTCCTTACACTCCTCGTCATACCAACCGTTGCAAGGAACAAGACCAACCGGTGGGGGACTAGACGAATGACATGTGGCAGGGAACGACATGTGAGCGGCAGAAACGAGTGAAGTATGTACAAGTTCCCACCGGTCCCGCGTGGATGGTAGAGCATCTAATAGATGAGGACGGAGTAGGCGGCTGAGGTTCTGGCTATATACATCATTGAACTGGTGGTCGAAATGAACCTCGTAGTAGGGTTGGCGGTCGTGATAACGAGGGGGAGGTGGGTCATGGGAGACATGAGTCAAAGTAAAGTGGATGAGTGCATGGTCGGTAGAGGGCATGAAGGGGCTAACAGTAAGGCTATGGATGGAAGGGACTAGAGTCGGGGGACCTATGATGTAGTCGATCACGCTAGTACCACGCCCAGAAGCAGAAGAGAATGTAGGCATGGAAGACTGTGGCCACTTGGACAAGCCGTTATAAATGACCATACTGTGCGAAATGAGGAGCTCCAGTAGCTGACGTCCCTGATCTGTGGGCTGTACTGTGCAGTCTGATGAAGTCCGACAGAGGCTATCATCGTGAAATGCTGGGAGTATGACCGGATCCTCCATGAAGTCATAAGTGAAGGCCTGTCTGTCTGAGGTCCTCGCGTTGAAGTCTCCTAAAAGGATGACTTCTCCGCGACGTGAAAAATCTGCAATGTCCGCTGAGAGATCCTCAAATATGGACTGGCCTGGTCCAGTGGAAGAATAGATCGACTGCGCCGGGGGGAAGTAGCAAACTGCAATAAAAAGATCTCGCTGAGGGGCCCTGTGGCAGATGCGTACCCACAAGAATCGGGCATGTGAATCTGCTCTCTCCATTGTGATGATCCGATCGAGATGCTCTCTGTACAAAATGGCCACTCCTCCAGATCCTCTCACTCCAAATGTTCGGGCGTGCTGCTTGAAGGCAGATCTCCATGTATACCCTGTCACTCGTGGCAAAGGTCTCTTTGGACTCTCGTGTGTCTCCGTGAAAAAGATGATATCTCTCCCAAAGAATGCCCCCCGTAGATTGCCTGGTTGTGCTGTAAAAGAACCATTGCAGTTCCATACAGCGATGCGTAGACTATCTGACGGGTGGTGTGTCCCATGGGCCCTGTCCCGTCAAGCGGACGGGGCAGGAGGTGGAGGTGGAGGTGGGGCTGTATCTGCTGGTCTGCCATCTCTAAGCACTGTGGGAGCACGCCTCAAGGTGCCTGTGATGAGTCTGCCATCCCTAATCACTGCCCACTTGCCCTGAGCTCGGGCTGCATCTCTCTGAGGCATGAGCGCCTTGCACTCCTCAACCTGTATCTGAGTCAGATCCTCGTCCATGGAAATCTGTGGGTGGTCTCTGAGTGTCCCTCTCCTCCTGAGGCAACTAGACGTGCCTGGGCATCTCTGAATCTGATAATGAGGGGCTGCTCTCTAGTAGGATCCCTCCCGACTCTATATGCTCCTACTATGCCATGATCCTGTACTCCCAATGTCTGAGAGACAAAGGTCACAGCCTGTGTCATCGTGGACTCTGTCGCCGAGGGCAAGATACCACGAATGCGAATGTTGAGGGCCTTTGTGGCCCTCTGCTGTGACTCGACCAATGTAGCTGATACAGTAGATCTCTGAGGCTGTGATGGCTGACGGCGGACGACATCCACCCACTCTATGGCTCTCTGGACCTCTGTCTGAAGGGAGGTCAAACGCTCCTCAACCGCTGCTACTGCTGTAGTGGGAGATGTATCCATGTGCTGAACGCGAGTCTTGATCTGCTGCACTCGCTCTGTGTGTCCATGAATCTCTCCAGCAAGAGTCCTATGGGTCGCCTGTAAGACCTGAAGATCTGTCCTAATAGATAAGACCTCCCGATCCTGCTGTGTCACTCGATCAGCAAGAGATGCAACCTGAGCTGTAAGTAGAGAAATGGTCTCGTCCTTTCTGTGAAGCATCTGAAGTGCAGCTCGGAGATGGGTCTCAAAGTGCTGAAGCTCTGGCAGGATGTGGCGGCAAGGACAAACTGTTGAGATATCAAGCTCTACCCCCGATACATCTCCTGGATGACTATCATTTATGTCACCGCCTATGTTAGTTGTACTCGTGGTGTAGTTAGACTACCACGTATGTTTTTGGTTTGGGTTCACATATGAACCACGTATTCTAGGTTTCGACATATAGGGTATTTCCCTCTTCTATTGTATTGTTGTTGTGTGCAAAAGTGAAGAAAGGCTTCACCCTCCAACCTTGTGTCCTCTCTCTTTTGTGTGTTGTGAAGAAAGCTGAACTTGAGTCTCCTATCTCTCTCCCTCTTTCTTTACATGGTATCAGAGCCTTGTTCGTGGTAAGGAGCTCAAGAAAGCTAGCCAAGTTTGTGGTGTTCTGGTAAGAGGACCAGTGTAGCTTTCCTATTTCGAGTTTGGGAGCAAATCTCTGCAGGTAGCACAGCCAGAAGTGCAGGAGTGGACTGCTTCAGATTGAGAGGTCCTTCGCGGTGCGGCGAGAGCGCAGTATATGCTGCGGGGGAAGGCGAAGCCCCTGGTGACTTTATTTTTCTGATTTGAGGCCGTTTCGGGGCCCGTTTTGAAGGCGGAAGTTCTTCGCAGGCACTCAGAAAAAGGCCCTGTTTTTGCTGTGCGACCACCGCGCGGCTAGTCGGTGGAAAGGTGCCACAGAAATTGCATCGTATGCCTATGTGCAGAGATATTGGGAGTTGCAGATTCATGCCTGTTGCCTGTTGATGCAAAATCGTCGCGAGGAAGTGACTGTGTGGTGAAATACCACTTTCGTCAGTGTTGCAGATCTGCCCCTGTGAGGCTTTTCGCAGAAGTTTTGCTATTTGCCCTTGTGAGGCATTTGCTGTGTTTACAGGTTGCTGTTGCAATTCGTGATTTGTAAAATGTCTGAGAATCTGTCTACCATTGTCAGTGAGAAGCTTGACAAGAACAACTTCCAAGCATGGAAGTTCAGGATGACAAACTTCCTTATGGGAAAGGGAGTTTGGGATTACATCAGTGGTGAAACTGCAGAACCAGTTTTGGGTACTGCTCCCACTCCTGCTGAATTGAAGGCCTTTAAAGAATGGCATGAAAAAGCCAGAAAATGCCTGTATTGGCTGTCTGTTAGCATTTCAGATTCTATGATTGTGCATATACAAGATGTAGAGACGCCTAAGGAAGCATGGGATACATTGGTGAAGCTGTATAGCACAAATACCAAAGCACGAAAGATGCAGCTAAAGCAGGAGTTGCACAATGTGCAAAGGAAAAATCTGAATATAAATGAGTATTCCTTGAAGGTGAAAGGCCTTGCAGATTCTCTTGCCTCCATTGGAGCACCTGTTGATGATGAGGACTTAGTGTCCATGACCTTGAATGGTCTTGGGAAAGATTATGCACAGTTTCGGACATCCATTGGAGTCCGTGAAACATTTCCTGATTTTCAGGAACTTATTGCTCTCTTGCTCAGTGAAGAGCAAAGGAATGGTGGTTCAGCCACCTCAACTTCTCAAGAGACTGCTTTCTACTCGAATACAGGTAGAGGCAGAGGTAGAGGAAGAGGCCGTTTTGGTGGCCGTGCAGGAAATCAGAACCAACAGCAACAACAGGAAAACCTGTCCTATGGAGGAGGACGTGGTAGTTCTAGAGGCAGGGGGAGCCAAAGAGGCCGTGGTTCATGGCAAAGGAACCAGCAAGTAAATAGCAGCACAGAATGCTATTATTGTGGAAAGCCTGGACACAAGGAGAATACATGCTATAAAAAGCAGAATGACATCAAAAGTGGGAAGTTGCAGCAAAGCAACTATGCATCATCAAGTGGGCATGGTGACGACAGAAATGAGCACCTTTTTGTGATGCAGCATATGGTTAACTCCATGTCAGGAGATGCTGCAGCTTGCAATGATGTTTGGTATGTTGATTCAGGTGCCTCTAACCACATGACCAGTCATGGTGAGTGGTTTCATGATGTTAGAAATTTGGATAAGCCAGGTTATGTTGAAACAGGTGATGATACTGCGCACCCAATTACGCAGGTTGGTAAAGTGCCATTGGCTATGCAGGATGGCAAAACAAAGTACTTGGCAGATGTACTTCATGTTCCAAAAATCACTAAGAACCTGGTTTCAGTTGGCCAGATGGTTGAGCAAGGTCTGCAGGTTAGATTTAATCCTGATGGATGTTTTGTTGAGGACTTGAAAAATAAGTGCCGCTTGGTTGCGAAAGGCAATAAAAATGGCAGAATGTTCACCTTGGATGTTGATATGCCTGAGGTAAAAGCTGCTATGTTTGCGCATGGGAGAGGTGTCATTGCAGATATTGAGATATGGCACAAGCGCATTGGGCATGTGAATATACAAAGGCTGAAATCTATGCAAACGAAAAACATTGTTGCAGGTTTGCCTAAATTCAGAGTTGAGGGAATGCAAAAGGTATGTGAAGCATGCCAAATGGGTAAGCAGGCCAGACATGCATTTCCCAAAAATGCTAAGGTGAGCAGAAGACCTTTGGAAGTGATCCATTCAGATGTTTGGACAACCAAAGCTGCTTCTATTGGTGGATGCCATTATTATGTGACGTTTATTGATGACTACACTAGGAAGGTGTGGATTTATTTTATGAAGCACAAAAGTGAAGTGTTCAGCCATTTCAAGGCTTTTAAGGCCATGGTTGAAAAAGAGAAAGGTGTGCATATTAAAGTGCCAAGATCTGATGGAGGGGAAGAGTACTTTTCAGAAGAATTTTGTGAATATCTGAAAGAACAGGGAATTCAAAGGAAGTACTCATGCAGGTCTACCCCTCAGCAGAATGGGGTTGCAGAAAGGAAGAACAGGCATATTGCAGAAGTAGGACGGGCGATCCTAAATGAGAAAAACATGCCTGATTATTTTTGGGCTGAAGCAGTAGCAACTGCTGTTTATATTATGAACAGAACCCCCACTGCAGCTGTCCATGGTATGACGCCTGAAGAAATGTATACAGGCCAAAAACCAGATATTTCTCACTTGAAGGTATTTGGTTGCATAGCTTATGTTCATGTTCCTGATGAGAAGAGAACAAAGCTGGATCCAAAGGCAGAAAAATGCATCTTTATTGGATATGCTCTGCACCAGAAAGGGTATCGCTGTTATAACCCTTCCACCCGCAAAATGCAAGTGAGCAGAGATGTTGTTTTTGATGAAATGAGCAGCTGGTATGCACCAACTGTTATGGTAGGAGATGCAGATGCAGGAAATGGGAATGCTGTAATAAATGCAGAGCAGCAATCTCAAGCCTTGAGTGGACCCAGAGAGTCCTCTACTAGTGGATCTAATGCATGGACAGGGAGATTGAGATCTAGTGAATCGTCACATGGCAGTCCTGATAGTGTTGTGCAGGTATCACATAAGGGAAAAGAAAAAGTGGACCATGCTCCAGTGTTTTATGTGTCTGCTGGTAGCTCTCATGTTGATGGAGAGTCAAGCGGCTCTGAAATGAGCCTTGATGAGGAACTTGGGATTCCTTCTGTTGTTACACCTGGTGCAAGGAAAAGCAGGCATGATTTAAAGACTCCTGCAACTGATCCAGTTGTACGGAGGTCCACTCGTATTAAGTATCCAGTTGATAGGCTGAGATATGATGGGTATACAGCACATCACTATGCTTATATGGTCAAGGTTCTAGAGGAGCCAGAGCCCACATGTTTTGAGGATGCAGCAGGGCATAAAAATTGGGAAGCAGCTATGGATGAAGAGATGGCTGCCTTGAATGCAAACCACACTTGGGATTTGATGCCTTTGCCTCATGATAAGAAGGCTATTGGCTGCAAGTGGGTTTACAAAGTAAAGCACAATGCTGATGGGTCTGTTAGCAGGTACAAGGCAAGATTGGTTGCCAAAGGTTTTGCGCAGACATATGGAATTGACTATGAGGAAACTTTCAGCCCAGTTGCAAGGATGGCAACCGTGAGAGCAGTAATTGCTATGGCTGCTACAAAGGGATGGTCTTTGCATCAGATGGATGTGAAAAATGCCTTCTTGCATGGTGATTTGCAGGAAGAGGTTTATATGATGCAGCCAAAAGGTTATGAGGATAATGCACATCCCGATTTTGTATGCAGGTTGCGCAAAGCCTTGTATGGCTTAAAACAGGCGCCGAGGGCATGGTCAGACAAGATAGGGCAATATCTTGTCACTATTGGATTTCAGATTTCCAATTCAGATTTTTCACTTTATGTGAAAAGGACAAACAGAGGGATTGTGCTTATAGTCATCTATGTTGATGACTTGATTATTACAGGTGATAGTGATGCAGACATTAATGAAGTGAAGCTGCTGTTGAAACAGAAATTTGAGATGAAGGATTTGGGAGAGCTGCGTTACTTCTTGGGCATTGAGGTTATTAGATCCCCGAGTGGGATATGGCTGTTGCAAAGGCAATACGGTTTGGACATGCTGTCCAAATATGGGATGACAGGCTGTAAGCCTATCTCTGTTCCATTGGAGCAGAATGTGAAGCTCAATGCAGAGTCAGGTGAGCTTCTTGAAGATATTACTATGTACAGGCGCATAGTAGGTAGCTTGATTTACATGACTATAACCAGACCAGATTTGAGCTATGCTGTGGGGCTGGTGAGTCAGTTTATGCAGGCACCGAGGAAGCCACATTTGGATGCGGCTAGGCGCATACTGCGGTATGTGAAGTCCACATTGCATTATGGACTGTTTTATGAAGCTGGGTGTGCATTACAGGTACATGGATACACAGATGCTGACTGGGCTGGTAGTGTCTCAGACAGGAGATCTACTAGTGGTTTTATGTTTTCTCTTGGGAGTGGTGCCATCAGTTGGAGCAGCAAGAAGTAGCCAACAGTTGCCTTGTCGAGCACAGAGGCTGAGTACAGGGGTGCAGCAATGGCTGCATGTGAGGTAGCTTGGTTACGGACGCTACTTGCAGATATGGGACAGTCAGTTCATGCAGCAGTTGTCATTCATTGTGACAACATTAGCAGCATCATGCTTGCTAATAACCCAGTTTATCATGCTAGAACGAAGCACATTGAGGTGCATTATCACTTTGTGAGAGAGAAGGTTCTAGCTGGTGAGATTGATCTTGTCTATGTCAGCACTGAGGAGCAGGTGGCTGATATTTTTACGAAGGCATTGGGTACCGAGAAGCTTCGTAGATTTAGGAGCTTGCTTGGTGTACGTGAGATGGATTTGAGCTTGAGGGGGAGTGTTGAGATATCAAGCTCTACCCCCGATACATCTCCTGGATGACTATCATTTATGTCACCGCCTATGTTAGTTGTACTCGTGGTGTAGTTAGACTACCACGTATGTTTTTGGTTTGGGTTCACATATGAACCACGTATTCTAGGTTTCGACATATAGGGTATTTCCCTCTTCTATTGTATTGTTGTTGTGTGCAAAAGTGAAGAAAGGCTTCACCCTCCAACCTTGTGTCCTCTCTCTTTTGTGTGTTGTGAAGAAAGCTGAACTTGAGTCTCCTATCTCTCTCCCTCTTTCTTTACACAAACAGTGCAAGGCATGGAAGGAGAAAGAGAGGGAGACAGGGGGGAAACCGGTAAGGTGGGTAGCGGGGATGAAGGAGAAGGCTGGAAAGGGGGAGAGAAAACGGGTACCGGGGAAGGAGAGGAGGGGATGGGTAAAGTCTGTGGAGAGGATGAGGAGGAGGTAACCTCTGGCAAAGTAGGTAAAATAGGCAACAAAGGGGAAGAGGTGACAGAGGGCTGTGAGAGGGAGAGAAAAAAGGGTGGAGAAGGGGTAGGAGAAGAAGGAACCTGAGAGGGGAGGGGTGAAAAAAATTGCGGGTACAAAGTAGCTATGGGCGAAAGATGAGATAATGGAGCTGAAACCGGTGAACCTGCGACTGGGAGTGCGGGCACTGCGCTGGGCGGAAGATGGGACAATGGAGCTAAAACCAGTGTACCTGCGACTGGGAGTGCGGCAAGTGCGGGCAGTGCGCTGTCCTTTGTAGAAGATGCGAGTCCTCTTCTACTATAGTGCAACATCTCGGTCGTGGCGGCCATTGATGTTGTTGCTGTTGCTGCTTCTGTAACATGCTTGACGGTGTCGGCCATTTTTAATTACGGGAAGCCGGCAACATTGAAAAGCGGGAAGAAAAGTTGGGGTTGGGGCTGCCCAAAAAAAAAAAAAAAAAAGAGGGGTTGGGGCTGCCACAAAAAAAAAAAAAAAAAAAAGGTGGGGTTGAGAGAGAGAGAGAGAACCGACTCTTTGTAGGAGCTACGGGCATAGGGCTACGGGAGGGCTACGTGGGCCGAGAGACGGGAGCTAGGAGGGATGAACAGGACAAAAGAGGGATGAACGGGACGGCGGCGATGAACGGGATGGAGGAGGGATGAACGGGACATAGCAGAGACCTCACGGGCCTATGGGAGCAGAGACCTCACGGAGTAGAGGCACAAGGACTCAGAGTGGGAGCGTGATGGCGGAGCAAGAGCGAGACAAGCGATGCAAGGGGATGACGAGCGGTGGTTTGGGGGGGTGACGGATGGAGCAGGAGGCGATGGACAGAACTGGAGGAGGGCGGAGCAAAGGTAAAAGGCGGTGTAGGGGGTAACGGACGGAGTAGAAGGGTGACGGGCTACGACAGGGGAGAATATTCATGGAGGTCTCGTGAAGGGGTGATGGACGGAGAAGAGAGAGTGTAGGCTGCAAGTGAGAGAGAGGGTGACGGACGGAGAAGAGAGAGTGTAGGCTGAGCGGTGAGGAGGGGCTTGAGGCGGAGAGGTTGAGGGATGGAGGTGGAGAGACTGAGCAACGAGAGAAGGAGGTTGAGCGACGGTGGGGGGGCTAGCGAGAGAGAGAGAGAGAGAGAGAGAGAGAGAGAGAGAGAAAGAGAGAGAGAGAGAGAGAGAGAGGGGGGGGGGGGGGCTGAGCGACAGACGACGGGGAGGGGGAGGGCTGAGCGACAGGGAGGGGGGGGCTGAGCGACGGGGAGGGGGGGGGCTGAGCGACGGACGACGGAGAGAGAGAGAGAGAGAGAGAGAGAGAGAGAGAGAGAAAGAGAGAGAAAGTTTATTAAAGTCTGCTAAAGACTGCTGATGGGTGTATGAGACTGAACAAAAACCTGATACAATGAGCAAAAGGGTGGAGCTACTAAGCGAGCATCCTAACCCATCTAGAAATCTGTGTGTAGACATAGTCGATATCATAGACTATAGTACATGTCCACCATAAACCTATGCAGCCATCCTGGCATCATCATCCTTTGGCAAGTTCTTCTGGCTTTTTCGTGTACATCCACCCAGAGAGGAGTTTGTTTTCTTTTTTGTTTGGGTTCGGTACTGGGCACTTTGGACTCTTTGGAAGGATCGTAATCATAGGGTCTTTGGTGATCCTGTTTTTTCGACTTTCTCTCTCTTCAGACACTCTTTGCAGCAATCGCTTTTTGATTGCTTGCAATCTCGTGTCTTTGATCATGATGTATATTTGTCCTACAGTGAGATTTTCTCTTGATGTATTATAGCTCTCCCTTTCTGGGATAGCTTCTTTGTAATATAATGACTCAAAGATTCCACAAAAAAAGTGTGTTTGGCTTATCATGAGATCTTCAGTTGATGTATTTGTTGGAATATGAAGCCAAAGTGAGTCAAAAATGAGTGTTCTAGGTGTCTAGGGGGTGTTTTATAGTCTAGTGAGTTCTAGACATGCCATGTGTCATATTGGGAGTTATCCCATATACACTATGGCTTTCTAGAGTCTAGTGTCACACTATATAGTGTTGTACTTGTTTATTGTCTTTCATATCAGTCAACATCAAGCTCTTTGGTATCATGTGAGTACTTGTCCATTGCTTTCATTTTCATTTCATTTCATTTCCATTATGCTTGTTATCTTTCCTTTCCATTCCTAGTGTTAGCTTGCTTCTCTCCCTACCACTATGATCTTTCATGTGGTATCAGAGCCATGTTCCTAAGTCCTACTCTCTCTTTCCCTTTCCCTTCCAAGAGGTTGAGGTGAGGGAGGCCAATGAAGCTACTCTCCCTCCTCCTCCTTGGAAGGCTGCCCTCTTCTCTCCTTCCTTGAGCTCTCTTCTCCATGCCATGATCTGCCACCTCTCTTCTCCTTCCTTCAGCTACATCTTTCTATGACCTGCGGATGATGTGATGCTTCTATCCGGATCTAGAAGCAGAATCACGGCTTTGTGTCTTCAGCAAAGTTGTAGAGGACCTTGAGTACTACAAATTTAGTTTTTACATCATTGCAATCCAAGTTTTCTGTGAAAAGTTACAGCCCTTGCAAGAAGTGACGAAATTTGTTTCTACGCGCGAATTTTGTTCTAGAGCTCAATGATTTGACAGCCCAAGCATGATGCAGCTAGCTTAACGTGGAGCTGTCCATCCTCTTCATCGTTGACCTTTGCTCTAGCCCGCCATTTGCTCCTTCTGCCGGACATTCTCTTGGAGCTGCTGCCTGCAAGTTGGTGCCCGTCATTCTCTTGGAGCTGCTGTCCTTCTACTTCTGTCTGCCATGAAGAAGTTCCAGACTTGCTCCAGCTCATGAAGAACTTATCAAGGTGAATCTCCACTTTCTACTATTGCATTGGAAGTGAAGATGCTTCCAGCATGATGTAAGCACTCCGACACTACTTCGACACACTACACTATAGTGACTTCTCCGATTGGTGCATTGCTTCAAGCTTGATGTGAGTTCCGGTTACACCTTGACTTCTTTGATCAACTCTCTAAGTGCTCGTGGTGCTCGTGGTACACATTGGTTGGCTCCTCGAAGTGCTCGTGACAACTTCGGCCTCTACTTTGACATCGGTGACTCTCCCTTAGCCATTTTGAGAGTCATTATGTGAGTGCTCCATTTAGCTAACCCATGGACTTTACCGACACATTTTTTGGGGCATTCCTGCCTAGCGCTTCATTGACATCGTCATCGACTCGTAGGGATGTGCAAACATGTGCATTAGCTACTTGGAGGACATCTCTTACTTCTAAGAGATCTATTTTTAAACTTGATGTATTTTGGGGTTCTCTGCCTTGGGTAGTCCCCCTAAAATGATATGTATTGAGTGTTTGGTTTTCATTGAGTCTAAAGGTCCTCTGCCTTGGATAGTCCTCCTAAAAAGATGTATTGGTTTTCCTATTTTGATGTGTGGCTTCCTAACATGTCCTGTTATGAAGTCAAAGGGGGATGTACTGTGTGAGCCATATGCATTGGCTTTGATAGGTCTCATTATCAGTCCTGGCCGAGTTCCAAGATGTTGGTGTATTCCTAGACCTGTGAGCTGGTCATGTAGCCATGCTATAATGTGATCTTCTGAGCATGTTGAGTCTCAAGCCATGAGAGTGCTTGGATCAACCTCTGAACACGGTCAGATTTCAGCCTCTGAGTTACATAGGGTGCACAGTTTGATGATTGTCATTGTCATGTTCTGTTCTTGGTTCCATTCTAGTAGTCTCTCACCTTGCCTTCATGGGAGGGTGTTGGAATATGAAGCCAAAGTGAGTCAAAAATGAGTGTTCTAGGTGTCTGGGGGGTGTTTTATAGTCTAGTAAGTCCTACACATGCCTCGTGTCATATTGGGAGTTATCCCATATACACTATGGCTTTCTAGAGTCTAGTGTCACACTATACAGTGTTGTACTTGCCTATTGTCTATCATATCAGTCAACATCAAGCTCTTTGGTATCATGTGAGTAAGTATCCATTGCTTTCATTTTCTTTCCATTTCATTTCCATTATGCTTGTTATCTTTCCTTTCCATTCCTAGTGTTAGCTTGCTTCTCTCCCTACCGCTATGATCTTTCAGTATTTTCTAGCGTCTCTTTTCTGAGGTGACTATTCTCGTAATATAATCAATCAAAGCTTTCACTAAAAAAACTGTGTGTGTGTGTGTGTGTCTAGCGTCTCTTTTTTGAGGTGACTATTCTTGTAATATAATCAATCAAAGCTTTCACTAAAAAAAGTGTGTGTGTGTGTGTGGCATATCATTGATTCCATGCTTCAGCCTTTTCTGCCGGTTCCTCCTCTCAAGATTGAAGACAAGCTTCAAGTTTGGACTGTTCAGCCTTCTGTGTCCACATCCCATCTGCTGAAATTGTCTCATATTACGATATCGGCATTGTATAAAGTTCTGTTGCCTTCACCTTGGACTTCAGACCGAGCAAATCAGATTTGGCATATGCATCAACTTGCAAAGTTGTGGCGGAAGAGACAACGCTATATTTGGGATTCTAAAGTTCCTCTTCGGCAACAGATTTTCTTGTGGCGAGTTTTGTTGGGAGTTTTCCCGTCTGGGCAGCTTATGGCATGAATACATATTGCTTCTGTTGTTTGTTAGCGATGTCATGCTCCGCGGGAATTTGTGCTTCATATCTTTTGGCTTTGTCTGATACTCGTGATTTGTTGGGTATCATTGGACAGTATCTGAGAGCTCGTTTTCCAAATGTTGTTTTTGAAAAATTCTTTTGGCTCTTTGGCATTCATCCACGGCGACCGGAGTTTGATTTGTTTTTTACTTGTGTTAGATATTGGGCGCTCTGGACTCTATGGATAGATCGCAATCATAGGGTCTTTGGTGATCCTTAGTTATCTACTTTCTTTTTCTTCTGCAGATCTTTGCAGCAATCTCTCTTTGATTGTCTACAAACTCACTTCATAGATTCTGATGTATATCTTTCTTATATTGAGATATTCTGTTGATGTATCCTCCAGCTTTTTCCTTTTTTGGGTAGCTCTCTTGTAATATAAAGCAATGAAATTTTTACTAAAAAAAGTGTGTATGTGTGTGCGCGCCCGCGCGCCTTTTGCTGATAAATAATGGTTACCTTGACCATGCTGATTTTAAAGCCATGGTTTCTGATGCCATTCAACCTTTTTCTCATCAGATGCACATTGATCTGGATTATACATGGGAGGCTTTTGTTGCAAGAATGCAAGCTGTTATTCGGGATTATGGTAAATCCTACATGCAGGCCACATGGGAGACTGTGAAGCATGCCAAATACACTTGTTAGAGTTTGACTGAATTCAGTCATCTTCGGCCTTTGTCTTCGGAAGGAAGCATGCTATTATGTCAGGCTAAATTCTGTCTCCAATTGAATGGTCAAAGAAAGCTTGCTAAATGGGAGACCCGATCTCGGCAAAGGGCTTTCTTGGATAAAGGTTGCTCTTCCAAGCAATTCTTTAAAAGTTTGCATTACAAAAGACGGGCTGCCAATATTTGTGGGATCTAGATGCCTCATGGTTCTTGTCCTCATCTCGCTTGCTTTTTCGTGTGCAGCACTTTTGGGCACGTGGGCATTCTTTCTCCTCAGGTTGTGTCTGCCCGCCAGCTTCTTTTGCAGCATGTCCATCCCATTCTCTCTGATGCTCAGGCTTTGGAATTGGAATTTCCTTTCACTGAAAGAGAATTGTTAGATGCTGTTAAATCTTGTGGTAGATGAAAATCTCCAGGATGGGATGGTCTCACTGTTGAATTGCCTATGTCATGGAAAAAAGGACTTGTCAAGCTCCTTCCAAAAAAGCAGCTATGTGACTCGCTCACTGATTGGAGATCAATAACGCTCATGCCAATCATTTACAAGATCATAGCAAAAATGGTTGTTGATCGTATTAAAGGTTATTTGCATGATGGGCTGCATCATTCGCAATATGGCTTCGTTCCCCATAGGGCATATCAGGATGCGTCAATTTTATGAGCAAAAACCTATGAGCAGGTTTATCCGAGCGTGTTTTTCAAGAGATTTAAAAAATTGTATTTCTTTAGGACACATGGTTTTACACGTTTATTTTCACTAAAACTAGATTCCTTTATCATAAAAATATACAGACTAGTCACTCATTCATTTTTACATAACATAAATTTTCTTATTCATAGAGATCCCTTTGTACTCCTGTTATTACCTTTAAAAAGTGTTGAAAAATAATTCCTTTAAGAAACATCCCTTATAATCACTCTCAATGTAATAATATTATCCATATGTAATTACTTATTAAACACATTTATATCATATGGCAATATCTTTCTAGTGTTTTTTTAGCATAAATAACAAGATATTTATGGACATGTTTCTAAAGAAGTTTAAATTACTATAAATAAGCATTAAATTGGGCTTATATATCACTCTCATAAAATGCACTTAATATTTAATACTATATATGCAAGATTTTCCAAAATATAACCCCTTAGATGTGCTCAAATGGGGTTTTCCAATCAATTTGAGTGGTTGAATGACTATATTTGGATATTGGATGTGAAATTTATATCACTTTTAAAAGTGTTGTCCAAGGTAGTTTCGCCAGCGAAACTACCTTAGAAGACCTACTTCAAAGGGGTTTCGCTGGCGAAACTACCTTGATGGCTTGCTTCAATGAGTTTTCTTTGGAGAAACCCTTTCATGAAAATAGGTTGAGAGAGTTTTTCAATGTCACCCCCTATTAAGTTAAAGTTGTAAGAAGGATCATAAGGGCATTTTCATAGAGAAGTCTACTCTACATGTGGGTTTCTTCAAAAGCCATCCCATTGTGTTCTCACCATTCCCAAAGATTCACGTAAAGATTTTTGTATACAATAGGCATTGCTATAATACTTTGCATATTTCTAAGTGAAACTATGTTTTTTTCCGATCCATTTTTGCCATATTTTTGTATAGTTAGAAGTTTTTTTTTTCCTTCGCTCAAACGCTCGGAAGATTTCGCTCGAAAAATGCTCGTCCCCGGCATATCGTAGATAATATTGCCAATGCTTATATTGGGATTGAATATGCCAAATACACGCAACATGATGTTTTGCTCTTACAAGTGGATATTGCAAAAGCCTTTGATACAGCTCAATGGCAATTCATTTCGCAAACAATGCGAGCTCTTGGGTTTGGAACAAAAATGCAGCAGCTTATTTACTGGCTTTACAGGGACAGCAATGCTTCTTGCATTCTTTCTAGAGATCTCTCTGATGAGTGGACTCTTCGTTGTTCGGTCCGTCAGGGATGTCCCCTTAGTGCTTTATTGTATGCCATTGCTACCCATCCTATGTTGCAATATATTGATCATCTCGTGGCTACAGGCTATGGTTTGGAATTGGATGCAAATCGCAACATGGTTGCTTAAGCCTATGCTGATGATTCTTTCTTTACCCCGAAGAATACGCAGAATGATCTTTCTACTTTGATGCATGCTCTCTGTTTATGGTGTGGCAGCTGGTCTTCATGTAAACTTTCAAAAGTCTAAGCTACTCCCATTGCATTCTAAAGACTGGCATAGTTTTTTGTGTCCCGTGGAAATCATTCCACCCACTCAGATTTTTCGTCATCTTGGTTACCCTTTGGGGTGGGGTCTCACTCATCGTCAACAAAATGATTAGGTGATAGTCAAGCTTCGGAAAAAGCTAGAGTATTGGAAATTGGCAACTTGGCCATTGCATGTTCGGCTTCGGATAATGCAGTCTATTTTGGTGGCTTATATTCAATTCTATCTGCCATTGATTTTTTTCACTAAGAAAGATTTGTCTTCCTTCATGTCCACCTTTGCGAGCAGAGAGCATCCATTGGTCGCGGGCTTTCTCTACTCCCTTGGCTTTGTAGGAGCCTCGACGCTCTTATTTTCTTAATTCAAAAGGGATTGCAATTGTTGAAAATGTTATCAATGATGATGGCTTAATTTTATCTTTCCCTTTCGCTGCTGCAAAATATGGTTTGGGCATGCACTATTGTCAAGTATGGCAGGTCATTTCTCGAATGATTCAGCCATTTCAGCCAGTACGGCCATTAGAGTTTCGAGACAGGCTTCAGGATTGGACTCTTCTTCCTTCATATTCTTCTATTTGTCCTTTGAAGCTATCTCATATCACAGTCTCTTCTCTATATAAAGTTTTGTTGTCACTACCTTGGGTGTCAGACAGAGCTAATCAGATTTGGGCATTGCATCATCCACTCAAATGGTGGAGAAAGAGATTAAAGTAGATTTGGCACTCTAAGCTTCCTTTATGCCAACAGGTCTTTTTATGGCGTGTTCTGCTAGGGGTTGTACCATCAGGACAACCTTTATCTTGTAGACGTATTGCTTTTGCTATCTATCGTTGATGTTTAGCTCCCCGGAAATCTGTATCTCATATCTTTTGGAATTGTTCGGAGACACAAAATTTCTTGGGTATTCTTCGCGACAGATTGAGATTGAGATTCTCTCAGGCTGTTTTTGGAAAGCAAGTTTGGTTGTTTGGGATCCATCCCAAACGGCTAGATTTTGCTTTGTTCTTTACCTGGGTTCGCTACTGGGCACTCTGGACTCTCTGGATGTTAGAAAATACCCAACAGAGGGTACACGCAGCAGGGTACACGCAGCGGAAGACTGATAGTAATGCCCAGGAGCTCACACAGTGTGCGGTGTGGGTGTGGAATCACAAACTTCTTTACTTATGTGCATTCAATAATTGTGCAGACTCATTAATAGACAATGAACCAAACCAGATAGAGAAACCACCAAATAATATATTTCCGTCCACAACTATGGATACAATACAAAAGAGACAGATCCAGAGTCCCACCAATGGTGTGGTCCTCTGATCTTACCACAAGGTCCTTCTCCTATCTGCTGGCTATCTCTAGACTTGAGCCCGCGTGCTCCACCTCGAGCGTCTGTAGACTTTCCGTCCAGATCCCTTCCACCTTGCTGTCTTTGCACCAGCCTAGGTGGGCAGCACTCTGAGCTAGGTCTGCAGCTCTACAGCCCACTTGAATCCTCCTAGAGAGAGGCCCACAGGTGCCTGTTCTGCTGCTCCTTCTGCTCCCTGAACTGCTGCTGCAAGTGATATATTGATCTCAGCACCTTGCTGCCCTAGATGACAGCCAAGGTCCCAGCCCTTTCCTGGCTAAGTTTGTAGCCCTTCAAGCACCTCTCTATCCTCCTGAATGTAAGTCCAGAGGGTGGCTTCCTGCTACTCCTTTCTGCCCTGGATCTGTTGGAAGCTGGATGTGAAATGAGGCCTGAGGCCTCTCTTTTTATAGGCCCCAAGGCCCCCCTTGAACCAACCGACCAGCCAGCCCTAAATGGGCCGACTGGCTGGTCTGTAGCAGCCCTAACCAACCGACCAGTTGGTTGGCTGGTTGGCTGCCTTTCCAGCCCTATTTAGGGCCCTTTGCTGGCCCTTTGTTCCATGCAGGGTCCAGCCCCTTTGCTGCTGCTGTCCTGCCACCTGCCAGCCCTGCTTGCAAGCCATAGACCTGCCCATAGACCCCCACTATACTGCGCCTTGCTGCAGCCCTTTGCCGGCGCCTTGTCCTGGCCGTACTTCTCCCGTACACTGCCCTGCAGCAGCCCATACAGATCCGTACATTGCTGATGTCATCGTGCCTTCCATAGGGTCCTGCTGCAGTCCACTGAGTGACTCATGCCCGGCCTGATCCAAGACACTCTGTCCCCGCCATCTTCCTGCACATGAGCTGCTCCTGATGTAGCCTTTCATCCTTGGGATACCCCACCAACCATGAATGCTCCAGATCTGTCCCAGATCCACACATCCAGGTAATCTCTCTTTGGGCACATCTTGCCCTAGGTCTCCCTCCCCCACGCTTTCCTCATTTGGGGGCTTACAGATGGGGAGGTGACCTTTCCAACACCCCCTCTCACCGACACATCTAGGCCCAATGCCAACACGTCGATGAAGATGCTCTAGTAACTCCGTGGTCGTAGTCCTCTGGAACCTTTCGGTGTCGAAATCTTTTCCTGGCTTTTCATCTAGTGGCTCCTGCTCCACCAGTTCCGGTTCCGCTTCCGCACACCATCCTGGTACACAGGTCCATCTTTGGTAGCACCTCCTGGTACCACCTCCTTCAGTCACGTTCCTGCCTCTGAACTCGAGCAATCCAGCCATCACGATCTTCCAGTCGTCCCCCTCATAATGAGTAAACAACCTGGAGTCTTCCAGGCACCATGCTCTGAGGGTCTGTTTCAACCCGTCCTTCATTTGGCAAGGTCTGCAACAAAAGTACATCTCCAGATAACCTGGATTGCGAACTTTAAACGCACCTGACTGAACCTGAGTCACCCTCCTTCTCGCAAGGGCACAATCCTCCAGTCGTGGAAGTCGATTCCCAAGAGCTTCTGAATCAGGGTCGTCCTTCAGCAAGGTCCTTGCCTTCAGGCTCCCACACCTGTCAGCCTCCTACTTGGGCTCTGATGCCATGTTAGAAAATACCCAACAGAGGGTACATGCAGCGGAAGACTGATAGTAATGCCCAGGAGCTCACATAGTGTGCGGTGTGGGTGTGGAATCACAAACTTCTTTGCTTATGTGCATTCAATAGTTGTGCAGACTCATCAATAGACAATGAACCAAACCAGATAGAGAAACCACCAAATAATATATTTCCGTCCACAACTATGGACACAATACAAAAGAGACAGATCCAGAGTCCCACCAATGGTGTGGTCCTCTGATCTTACCACAAGGTCCTTCTCCTATCTGCTGGCTATCTCTAGACTCGAGCCCGCGTGCTCCACCTCGAGCGTCTGTAGACTTTCCGTCCAGATCCCTTCCACCTTGCTGTCTTTGCACCAGCCTAGGTGGGCAGCACTCTGAGCTAGGTCTGCAGCTCTACAGCCCACTTGAATCCTCCTAGAGAGAGGCCCACAGGTGCCTGTTCTGCTGTTCCTTCTGCTCCCTGAACTGCTGCTGCAAGTGATATATTGATCTCAGCACCTTGCTGCCCTAGATGACAGCCAAGGTCCCAGCCCTTTCCTGGCTAAGTCTGCAGCCCTTCAAGCACCTCTCTATCCTCCTGAATGTAGGTCCAGAGGGTGGCTTCCTGCTGCTCCTTTCTGCCCTGGATCTGCTGGAAGCTGGATGTGAAATGAGGCTTGAGGCCTCTCTTTTTATAGGCCCCAAGGCCCCCCTTGAACCAACCGACCAGCCAGCCCTAAATGGGCCGACTGGCTGGTCTGTAGCAGCCCTAACCAACCGACCAGTTGGTTGGCTGGTTGGCTGCCTTTCCAGCCCTATTTAGGGCCCTTTGCTGGCCCTTTGTTCCATGCAGGGTCCAGCCCCTTTGCTGCTGCTGTCCTGCCACCTGCCAGCCCTGCTTGCAAGCCATAGACCTGCCCGTAGACCCCCACTATACTGCGCCTTGCTGCAGCCCTTTGCCGGCGCCTTGTCGTACTTCTCCCGTACACTGCCCTGCAGCAGCCCGTACAGATCCGTACATTGCTGATGTCATCGCGCCTTCCATAGGGTCCTGCTGCAGTCCACTGAGTGACTCATGCCAGGCCTGATCCAAGACACTCTGTCCCTGCCATCTTCCTGCACATGAGCTGCTCTTGATGCAGCCTTTCATCCTTGGGATACCCCACCAACCATGAATGCTCCAGATCTGTCCCAGATCCACACATCCAGGTAATCTCTCTTTGGGCACATCCTGCCCTAGGTCTCCCTCCCCCACGCTTTCCTCATTTGGGGGCTTACAGATGGGGAGGTGACCTTTCCAACACTGGAAAGCTAGAAATCACAGAGTCTTTGGTGATCTAGTATTTTATACTTTTGTCTTTTTTCGTCATTCTTTGCAACAATTGCTCTTCGATTGTTTGCAAACTCATTGCATAGATCAGGATGTCTATTTGTCCTACATGGACATCTTTGCTTGATGTACTATTTCTGCTTACCAGTTTTTCTTGGCTAGCTATATTGTAGTATAAAGAAATCAAAGATTTCAACCCCCAAAAAAAAAAAGGACGTGTGTGTGTGTGTGTGTGTGTGAGAGAGAGAGAGAGAGAGAGAGAGATGATAAGCAGGCAACAAAGAGAAATGTGGCTGATTCAATGATATAAACATTCATGGGAGTAATAACAAACATAATCTTCTTAGCACTGATGGTCTTGTTTCCTTTCAAAGAATGTCACACAGACTTGATTTCTTTCCAGATATTTCCGATTTGCCATACTGGTCTCGTCTTTTCATAATTAGATGATTGGTTACAACTGAGTAACATATTAATTGTTTTTTTGATGATGAAGTAAGACTTTTATATCAATGCTTGCGAAAGCACTTGCACATGATCAAAATGCATGGTTTCTTACACTTAACAGTACGGATCTTGCCCCTCAGGTACATAGTTCTTGACTTGTCCATCATTTTGTCCATTTAGCTCAACTATTTCTTTTTGAAAAAAACCATATCCGGTCATGTTCACTTTCTGACATGTGAGGCCTGCAACTCAGTTATAATAGAAATCATAACTGCTCTTGCTTCCAGGTAGTTCGCATAGTACACAGAAGACTCAGAGACTTCTCCAATGTTTTATGACTGCTCTACTAATCTCAGGAAATCCGAGTCTGGAATTTAGCAGATACTAATTGATCTGAGCTATACCTTGATGCATCTGCATTCTGATTGACTTGGACAAGTAAATATGAGGTTAGCAAACTATGCAGTAATCTCATCAAAAAAGTATATTACACTGCTGTGTTGATAGTGGATGAGGCAATAATCTCTCTACATATAGGAGAGATTGCAGACTTGCTTAAAATATTTTTGCATATTTAGAGAAGCTCAAGATTTTTCTAGGAGCCAAAATAATGTCAGTTTGAAGGTGCTACGATCTCTATAGTTGAAAAGAAGGTAGACTTTGTAGTAGCAGAGCAAAAATCACTTTTTGTCCCCTATATTCATGGACAAACTTCACTCCTTTATTTATCTCCCTTAGAATTCAGGACTAATCAAATAAAATTTTATAGCACTCTGTGGTTTTTTATCGACATTGGTCAGTTTCTTGTGGGCATTGGATGGAGGGGAATATCCAAATGTAGCCATTCTATGAATGCCTGCAGGATTTTGGAGGAGACATGACAGAATCTGAATCAACTCGTGATGAGCAATATTCTGATGCTGAGCCTGAGGTAAATTTTCTTCAGGTTTCGGAAACTCTAAGCTTTGATCCAGATTTCCGACATTTGAGAGTAGGAGTTCCCAATTTAGCAGACTTTCTAGATGGGTTTTTTAAAACATCGAGAAACTTACGAGTTTTATATTTCATTGGTTTTCACGATGTAGGAAACTCCAACACAAGATTCCCCCTCAGAAGATCAGAATCCTTTGTCGAAGCTTGAGTATGTGCCTAAAAAAGGTAAATTGTTTAAAAACAGTTCAATCTTTTTTATGATTGTGCTATAGGTCAGATAATAAGGATCATTTTTTTCCGAAATGTTTCGAAATCACATAAGCTAACAGGGTAACTCTCCTTTTGTACAAGGTGATCGAGTTAAGTTCTTGGAATCTGATTCAGCAAAGGAAACATACAGGTTTTCCTTGTCTCTTGCTGATGTTCAGCTCCTACAGGGTTATGCTCTTTTAGCAGCAGCTCTTGCTAGACAAATTTGGATAAGGACTGAAACGATTCCAACCAATATGTAAAACGCAATGGCAGTCTAAAAAATGAAAAGGCTACAACAGAGGCTAGAACCGGTCGGGTAGTGCACGTGTCGGAGTACATACCTGGGAAAGCAGCTGTTATATTTGAAGATAATGATTCCAATATTTTCGAGAATCCGTCCTCAGCAAAATGCAATGTGCATTGGTGTCCAAGTATGAACTTCTTATCTTTTCTGCAAATTCTTGTTGAATTTACTATTCTGTAACAATCCTTTAATATCTTTCACTATTGAAGTTGGCCTTTAAAAAAAAATTCTTTGGTAAAAGAAAATACACGATCTGAACATAAATACATATAATAGAGGAAGTGTTGCTTTGGTGTCATCATGATCCACTCATCTCAAAATAATGGCTATTTAAAGTTCTAATTTTATTGAGTAATTTAACTGGAAATTGTGCTTCCGCATAAGCTCGACTCTAACAAAATTTGAGATAATCTCATCGAAGAAGTCATTGATGAAATGGTGCCACGCCGTGGGGCTTGTTTCAGCCCATGTACTGCTTTCTTCAGCCTGACATACCTTTTAACCTAATTGAGAAATGGGCCACCCATGATGGGAAGCCAAGGCTTGTTGCCGGCTCATCAAAATCAAGACCCTTTGCTTGAGCATAGCTTTAGATGACGAGTGTAGCCTCGTACTTAGCTAAACTACCATCAGATTTGTACTTAGCCTTGTACACCCACTCGGTACCAATTACCTTGTGTTTACTTGATCTTTTCACCAAATCTAGGTATTGCTCTCAAAATGGATTCCATCTCTGCCTCCATTGTAGCTTGCCATTCTTTACATCCTTTGCCTCCTCAAAGGTATTTGGGCTCCTCAATTTGAGCTGCTAGTGCAAAGTTCACAATGAGGTGCTTTTGTGATCTTCTCACCTTCAAACTTGACTTTAGAATTTCTATCACTCTTGAGCCTTGCTAGGTCTGTTGTGTCTTCTTGGGTGGTTTTGTCTCCTTTGGATTGGATTTTGAATCCTTGACTCTAATATTTCTCGTTCCACTTTTATATGACAGCCACCTTGGGTTGTCATGGGGTTCTTCTTGAATTTCGGGTGTTAGTACCTCAAGCTGAGACTCCATCTCCTCAAAGATAACATCCTGGCACATAAAGATCTACCTCTTTTTGGATTAAAGATCTGATAAGCTTTCAACTCTTCCCTAACCCAACAAAAATTCACTTTTTGCATGTGGTATGGAGTTTCTTCTTGTCATTCTTACGCACATGCAGAAAGACTTTTGAACAAAAAATCTTCAGATAAGAAATCATAGGCTTAGAGTAGGCATGTCCTTGGAGCCTTTGATACCTCCATCATCTTGTTCCTCATTCCAAGAAGCGAACTCCATGTATATCCGTCTTAATTGGTGAGTCTTCATATAGCATATGACCTCCCTTGTTATGGTGTTTGAGAAGTTTAGTGGATCTGACATAAGAGTTTTATTGCAATTCCACACTACCACATGGATCCTTTGATTCATGATTCTCATCTTGCTATTTATCCCTCATATGTGTTGGAATATGAAGCCAAAGTGAGTAAAAAATGAGTGTACTAGTGGTTTTATAGTCTAGTAAGTCGTAGACATGCCAAGTGTCATATTGGGAGATATCCCATAGACATTGTGACTTTCTAGAGTCTAGTGGCACACTATATATTGTTGTACTTGTCTATTATCTAATATATCAGTCAACATCAAGCTATCAATACATTGTGAGTATTTTGGTTATTGCCTTGCACTTGTACTTTCCTTCCTTTCCATTTTGCCTTTCATTATGCTTTTCATATTTCCATTCTGTTCCTAGCTAGCTACCATGTCTCTTCATATGGTATCAGAACCTTCCTTCCTAGTCCTTCCCTTTCTTCTTGCTTCTCCATGAGGTAGAGGGTGGCCGAAAAGAGAAGTTGCCCTCTCTTCTGGAGGAGCTCCCCTTTCCTACTCCTCTCCAATGATATGTATTGAGTGTTTGGTTTTCATCGAGTCTAAAGGTTCTCTGCCTTGGATAGTCCTCCTAAAAAGATGTATTGGTTTTTCTATTTTGGTATGTGGCTTCCTAACATGTCCTATTACGAAGCCAAGGGGGGATGTACTGTGGGAGCCATGTATTGGCTTTGATAGGTTTAGAGGGGGATGTATTGTGAGAGCCATGTATTGGCTTTGATAGGTCTTGTTATCAGGCCTGGCCAAGTTCTAGGATGGTGGTGTATTCCTAGACCTATGAGCTGGTCATGTAGCCATGCTATAACGTGAGCCTCTGAGCATATTGAGTCTCAAGCCATGAGAGTGCTTTGATCAACCTCTGAACACGCTCAGACGTTAGCCTCTGAAGACTGAGTTTTATAGGGTGCACAATTTGATGACTGTTATTGTCATGTTCTGTTCTTGGTTCCATTCCAATAGTCCCTCACCTTAGACCGTCATTGTCATGTTCTATTCTTGGTTCCATTCGAGTAGTCTCTCACCTTGCCTTCATGGGGGGGTGTTGGAGTATGAAGCCAAAGTGAGTAAAAAATGAGTGTACTAGTGGTTTTATAGTCTAGTGAGTCCTAGACATGCCACGTGTCATATTGGGAGATATCCCATAGACATTGTGACTTTCTATATATTGTTGTACTTGTCTATTATCTAATATATCAGTCAACATCAAGCTATCAATACATTGTGAGTATTTGGTTATTGCCTTGCACTTGTACTTTCCTTCCTTTCCATTTTGCCTTTCATTATGCTTTCCATATTTCCATTCCGTTCCTAGCTAGCTACCATGTCTCTTCAATATGAACCTTCCCTCTCTTTTTTAAATGGCCCAATTTCCCTTTCCCCTAGCCTCGGTTGTTGGTACATGCTTTCGTTTTCGTGCTTGAGCTGCATTTTGTATCTCTAGAAACTTGAGACCTTTCAACATTAGCCTTTCCTTGAGGGATTCATGTTTAATTCTAGTGGTGCCTATCTTCTTGGGAGAGGAGACTTTGGTGGTTCTGTGGACTATAATAGTTTTGCCTTTGAAATTGCATCGGCCATCTTTGTCTAGTGTGGCAAAGGTTTTTTTTTGCATGGGCTGCTTTGAGACCTTTCTTTGTGACTGCCACCCATGATGATGACTTTGGTCTCGGCTCACCGTATAGTTGTATTTGCCACCTTCTTGTTGCTTTTTGTGCTCCAACTTTAGTGAGACCAAGTTGTTAATAAGTTTCTCAATATCCTTTTCTAGGGAAAGCATCAAAATTGGGCCTTCACCGTCCACGTGTTCTCTTTGGACCCAAAGAATCCCTAGACTGCCGTCAAGCTGATTTTAAATCCTTTATAAGGAAGACATTTTTCGACCTTGGTTCTTCAAAGTTTCTTATATAGTAGCTCGCATAAGAATTCGATCATCTCTCAAAGTATCTAGGATTGGATTTTGAGGAAACTACATATGGAAGCTTTGTGCATAAAAGATGATGCTTGGAGTCTTAAAAGATTTGTTTAGTTTACAAAACAAATACAGGAAATCAAGCATCTAGAATTGGAGTATGAGGTATCTCTTTTTTCAGACTCTAGTGTAGCCAGTGGTCGTCTATGGATGTCAAGAATAAGGCAAATCTAGAAAAAAGAAAATTGGGAAGGAATAGAAAGAAAGAAAGAAAGAAAGTTTATTAAAGTCTTCGGGAGACCGTGAAGGTCTATGAGACTAAAGATAACTGATACAATGAGCATAACGGTGGCAGTCTCAAAACGGGCCAGCCAACCATTTCAACAAAAAAGAGGTTATGAAGGACTGTGTGTCTAGTCCTGATACAAAAAATATGTGTCTACCTCCAGATGATACAAAAAGAAGGGGGAGGCACCAAAAATGGGGCAGAGGGGGGAGATACAATATACATGTGCAGGTGGTGATCGTCAGAGACCAATCATAGAGGAGCTGTCAAATGGGAGGTCGGAAAAAACCCTGCGATAGATGATTGGCCTCTGATGTCACGCGGCCTAGTCGAGCTCGGTCGTTGGGGGTGGCGGGTGGCCTTGCGGATGAGGGCAACGGTAACCCCGGTGAGGCGGGCAGAGAGCAGAGACGAGATGTCATGGACCTGGATGTGTGAGTCTGTCCGCTGGCGCAGCTGCCGTGGCTTTGGCTCTCGCTCACGTCCGCGTCATCGGCTAGACTGAGAAGAGGTATCCTGTGATTGGAAGAAGTCAGTGATAGGCCGCTGGGTGTCCTCACGCTGTGTGCACTGCTCGTGTCGCCGTGCTCAGAGAGAGGTATCTCGGTGGCGAGTCATCTCATGTAGGAAAGCGGCTAGGCATCGCTGATCCGGGAACTGCAGCATGTGTGGGAGGGAGCCGAATCCGTCGCGGAAGAGGCAGTGGTACCGGCCTCGAATGGCATAATAGATAGGACATCTGAAAGCAAAGTGCTCCTCCGACTCGATCTCCTGCAAGTCGCAAAGTGGGTAAAGGCGGTCCTCTCGATACCCTCTGCGCGTCCGCTCTCGATCCGTAATCGGTGTGACGAGACCCTAAACTGACTGAGGGAGATCCGGAGCGCATGTGGTAGATGAAGCTGTGTGTAACCCGGAGGTGTGATGAAGCCCTCCTGTGAGATCTAGAGGCAGTGTCGGTGGTAGAAGTCGAGCTTCACAGGAAGCTCGGAGTGAAGAAACCATGTCCGCCAGGTGTGGAGCTGGAGCAGATCCGCTCGAATGAGCCGGTTGACCTCCTGGTCAGTGGGGGAGAGGGGAGATGGTGGAGCGTCGAGGCTGTACTAAAAAGGAGGCAACCGGTCTAAGTCGAGGCCCAGTCGGGTGAACCAACTGGAAAGACGACTATACCAGCATCGCTGGTCCCCATCAACGGATAAGGCCATAGAGGAGGATAGGGCTAGCCAAGGTAGGCGGAGGCGACCGTCAGCGGAGGAGCTGAAATCCTGACTCTGTGGAGATAGGTGATAGCCTGAAAAGCCGCATCAAGCTGTAGGGGTGAGGCGTCGAACTCTGCTAGAATGATCTGGTGTGGTACCGATGGTTTGCTGCGGATCATCCGAGCAAACATCAATATCTGTAGGCGCTCGACTCGAGCCCACTCTGTGTCTAAAAGATCGACTCCCCACCAAGGGCTACCGTACATGCCTGCTGGGCGGACCAAAGAATAAAAAAGGAGAGACTTGGTCCGCGGGTCCTGGAAGTGGGAGTGGTAGCACTGTCGCTCTAGCTTGGCAAGAGCGGTGTATCCCCGGCTGATCTCCCTATTTGGGGGGGGAGTCTGCTACCGTGTCTGGGGTACCTGGTGGGGCTCGGCGGCGGGGGCCAACTAATAGGCGGCCATCTCGGACGACAGCCCACTTCCCCTCCTGACGGGCTACATCTCGCTGCTGAAGCAGGGTGCATCGCTCTTCCACCTGCATAGGTGTGAGATCCTCATCCATGAAGATAGTAGGGTGGTCCCGTAGTATAGCACGCTGCCTGAGTGCTGCAAGTCGAGCCTGAGTATCCTTGAATCGGATGATGAGTGGCTGTGGGCGCGTGGGGTCCCGTCTTGTGCGCCATGCATGCTCGATCCCATGCTCGGCGAGGCCGAGGGTAGAGGTCACGAAAGCAGTCGCGTCCGCTAAGGGGGTGAGTGAATTTGCGCGGGGGATACCTCGTACTCGGATGTTGAGAGCCTTACTGGCCCTTTGTTCCTGCTCGGCGATGGTGGCTGAGACTGCTGCTTTGGGTGCCCGTCTCGCAACGTCCACCCATCTGGTAGTCTCCGAAATAGCAGTCTGGATGGTAGCGATCCGCTCCTCCACCTCTGGTGTAGTGCGCGGGGCCGCTGTGACTGTAGCAGTGAGAGAGACAACCTCCTGACGGAGGTGAGTGATCTCCTGGCGCATGCTCTGAATAAGCTGATCTTGTGCTACGGTATGATCCCGTAGTCGATGTAGCTCCGTAAAGATGTAATCTATCGTCTCAGGTGGGACCCGGGAGGGTGCGAACTGGGACATGGCGTATGGTTGAGGGGGCGTGGGCGATAGGCTGGCTGTATATGGCAGAGGAGTGGAGAAAGGCTGCTGGGTGAGGGGAAGGGGGGACATAAGAGTGGTGGAGACAGAAGGGAGCTGTGTGGGGGGTGAGGAACTGTGACCCTCTCCTGTGGGGGGCAGGCTGAGTGGTACAGTGGTGGGGGAGGCAGTGGTTGGAGTAGAGATGATGGCTGCGGGAGAAAGAACTGCATTGGTGCCCATTGCACCCGATGTTTTCAGGGCTGGTTGGCTGTTAATTGCTAAACCACTCCTGGAGATGCGCTTTGTGATCTCTCCCACAATTGGCTTCGGAGACTGTTTGGGTTTGTGGGCCATTGTAGGACTTGTTCAGGTGCATGATTTCCTGCAGAGGCAGATCTTGTTCAGCATTGCTGTAGGGGTGCGCAGGCCTATGCAAGGCCAGTGGCAAGCCAAGGCTTGCAGCAGACAAGGGCCCTGCTGCCACGGGGCAGCAGCAGGCCAAGCGCAAGCGAGGGGCGTGGCACAGAGGCTACGGGAGGGGGGGCAGAGCGGAGAGGCTACAGTAGGGGGGGGCACAGTGGAGAGAGGGGGAGCGGGGAGAGGCTACTAGAGGGGGAGGGAGAGCGGGAGGGGGGGAGCAGAGTGGAGCTACGGGAGGGGGGGGGGAGCGGTTGCGGGAGGGGCAGGGGGGAGCGGCTGCGAGAGGGGGAGGGAGAGCGGAGATACGGGAGGGGGGGCTGCGAGAGGCTACGGGAGCGGGAGAGCGTCGCTACGGGAGGGGGGCTGCGAGAGGGGGGGGAGCGGGTGCGAGAGGAGAGGGGAGACGGGGGCTGAGCGGCGGAGAGGGGAGGGGCTGAGCGACGGAGGGGAGGGGCTGAGCGATGGGGAGGGGGGGGCTGAGCGGCGGAGAGAGGGGGCTGAGCGGCGGGGAGGGGGGGGGCTGCGTGGCGGTGAGGGGGGGCTGAGCGGCGGAGAGGGGGGGCTGAGCGGCTGGGAGGGGGGGGGCTGGTGGCGGGGAGGGTGGGGGTTTGCATGGCGGGGAGGGGGGGGGCTGAGCGACGGTGAGGGGGGGCTGAGCGGCGGAGAGGGGGGGCTGAGTGGCGGGGAGGGGGGTGGCTGAGCGACGGAGAAGGGGGGCTGAGCGACGGGGAGGGGGGGGGCTGGCGACGGGGAGGGGGGGCTGAGCGTGGCGGGGAGAGGGGGCTGAGTGGCGGAGAGGGGGGGGGGGCTGAGCGGCAGAGAGGGGGGGGGGGGGCTGAGTGACCGGGAGGGGGGGGGCTGGCGACGGGGAGGGGGGGCTGAGCGACGGGGAGGGGGGGGGCTGGTGACGGGGAGGGGGGGGGCTGAGAGAGGGAGAGGGGGGGGCAGCGAGGGAGAGGGAGAGGGGGCTGAGCGACGGGGAGGGGGAGAAAAGGTTCCTAATAAAAGAGCTAGGGGTAAGAATGCAAACTCACTATTCCATGATTTTGGCAGAAACCGGAATGCTACCTCTTGAGGGTGAAGAAATATGTCTCTTGATCTCTTATATGGTCAAACTGAAAAAATTGGACAGCAATAGAATCCCTTACAAGGTGATGGAAGCCACAAGAGAAAGACAATGGTTCAAAGAGGCACATAACTAGCTGGAAAGGTGGGCTATCTCAAGCCAAGATTTACTTGAGAAGAAAGGGGTGATAATGGAATTTGTGCAGTAGAAAGTGGAAGACATTTTGTGTGGAGACGTAAGGGACAAATGAAGTTTTTACAAGAAAGAGATAAACCCCATGTTAAAATACCTCAAGGACGATATCTTCATGTATAGGAGATAGGCTATTTGTAGATTTAGAGTTAGCTCCCATGACTTGGAGGTAGAGACCGATAGATGGACAAATACCCCTAGGCAGGAGAGGCTCTTTAAACTTTGTGAGGACAATGACGAGCATCACTTTATATGGCAATGTCAGGATACTCAGTGATCAGATCGGCACAGGTGGTACAGTTGGATCTGATGACCTTTCTCTCCCTTCTAGCCGAAAGGTTTGAGCTACATCGATCCAGATGGCAAGGCAAGGAACACACTCCTAGCATCTAGGAGCAAGAACTGACCATGGGGAGGATCTTAGTGACCCTCTACAGTCTTTCACCATAGATTGGGTGGCTCGCAAGGATATGCAGCCCTCTCAAGGACCCTATACATCCATACTCTTTGTTACTAGTTTTCTCACTTTTGGCTCTACATGGTCGTAATTTCATTGTCTCATTAACTTTAGACGGAGTTGGGTAGGGTTACTTGCCTATTGCAGATTGTTGTTGTTTTTCTTGCCCAGCGGAAATATGTCTAGAACTCTTTGAAGCTTGAATTTTGTACTTGCTTTTTTCCCAGCCCCATAGATCCTAACAAGTCTCCTGTGATACAAGCACTTCATATCATCTCTCTCTCTCTCTCTATATCTATCTATCTATCTATCTATATATATATATCGTTGCACGTCTCTTATTTATTCTTGGTAGTCTTGCATTCCCGATTGGAATGTCTTTAATGGCAAGCATTCAACAATTCTTGGTAACTATGCATCTGTTCTTAAAAAGCCTTCAAGGCATCTCATGCTTTGATGTGGATTCTTTGGAGCATCTGAAATACTCCTCTAATGTCGGTCTGCATCTTTGACGTTAATTCTCTCAAAGCATATCATGAGACTGACATCCTTCAATAGGCATTGTAGCATTGACTCTGGCTTAATGCATCCTCCATTCATTTTGCATCAACTACATATCTTGCATTCATGCTTCTTAAAAACAAAATCTCATGCTTATGCTTGCTTGGTCAAGTTTAAGAGCCGGTACATTGTCATGATTGCAATATTCATTAATATCAATTATACTCTTGAGTTTTTTAAATGGTGTTATGAGAATCGTTTGAACACCATCAAGGGTCGAACATGGTGGCAATCATGGGAGATTTTGTATAGCTTTGGAGATTTTCAAATGAGGATGCTCACAACAAGGCGAGTCTCAATATCAATGGAAATTCTAGAGAGCTATTATGAAGGCGTAAATAGAATATCAATGCCTAAACTATATTATCATCTATAGAATAATAAAGTTCCAAACCCATTAGAGTGAGAATCATCTCATGAGCCATAGTGGTGTTTTCATAATGCCAACCCAAGTAGTCCCTTTGTCATCCTAGAATGGCAAAAATTCTCCCAGATTTAATATGAAAAAACCTGGATGAAGAAAGAGAGAGAGAGAGAGATGATTTTCTAATTCTCTAACAGTTTTTTGCTTTTCTTATGCTGGTTTTGGCAGCTTCAAAACTTGAGAAAGCTCCAAAGACCCTAGATAGAGCAGATGCATATTTTGCTGCCATTGAAGAACTATGTGAGGTACTTAGTTATCAATATTTAAATACCTTTATGTAGATCGAGAGGTGTATATAGCCATTCATGTCCTTAATCTATCACATCTAGACAAATTTTCTGTGGCTAAGTAAAATGATGAAGTCTTTTTTCAGCGTACAAAATGTTTAAGATACTGACAATACGTCTTTATGCATAATTTTTCTTTGCATTTTGGTCATAAGTTGCTCTTTGGATATCACACAGTATCGTAGGGTTGAATCTTTTTCATGTTTTATCTCCCTGAACTCTTGTGGACGTTGCATGAATAAAGTTTTCCTGTGCAGGTTTAGAAGAAACTTAACACACCTGTTATTTTTCAGATAAACAGATGCATAGTGGTATATCTTCAAGATGCTGCAGACTGGCTAGAAAGGGCAGTCCCCTCAATATATCGACAAAACTTCCTTGATTATATTCAGAACAAAGTTTCTTCAAAGTCTTCACTTGTGCTAATTGCTGGACGGTCCAGTGAGAAGGACGTTAATTCCAGTGAGGAGGACGTTAATTCCAGTGAGGAGCACGTTTATTCTTTTTTTCCCATGGTAATGCAGTACATTTTACAAAAGAGCTTTGGAAAGTTTCACCTTGTCTCCAAGCCTAGTTTCTGTGTGTGCATTGTTAAAAGTATTTTGAAAAATAAATGTTGCATTTAGTGAAACCCTAACATCTGGTTGAAATGTTCGCCTCACATGCATTCAACATCTGCCGTTAATAAAATGAATCATGACATTGTTTCTCCCGGTCACCTTATTATCATATGACACTGGGAATGTCAGTGAGGTTGTGAAGACTCATGAGACAGTCTGGAGATGTGCCTCTAATTTATGAAATTTCAAAGGAACTTCTCCATTTGAGTGGTCAAGGTTTACAAATAGCTGCTCAAGGAAAGAATCAAGCATGGTCCATCCCACATTATCTGCAAGCAGATTTGCTAATGGTCCATATAATCATGAACACATTCGTTCCTTTAGGATGAATCCTACATTGCTATTTTTAATGAAGGGTCAATGAAGGCACAATCCTATGTTAGATCTGTGAAAAAGGCGTGCCAGAATTTCTTGGGATAGAATAAGTCCCATGGAAATCATCTGCTCCATTTAGCTATCTTGTTGACAGATGCATTTCCTGAGTGACCAGCTGTAATATATGATAATGGAAGGAAGAGAGTACCTCTTGCTCCCACAATTTCATACGTAAATGCTCATTCTACAAAAAAGCATAATGAAGGGATCATTCATCTTCATTCAGGTAGAAATAATATTTGCCTTTGTAAACTAAGATGTAAAGAAAGGAATCTTACTTAAGAAAAGTGATAAGCATGTAGGCGCTCACCTGGCAGCCCATCTAGAGGGGGTGATGAATTAGAACTTATTGCAAAGTGATGCTTGGGCGAGGGAAGCTCCCTAAAGACTCTCCAAGCGCCCAAAGTGGAGGCTAGCCCCTCTCCCATCTCGACCACTACATGTATCCAGAGTAGCCGAATGGATGTCCCAAGTCATTAACAAGCCCACTTCCACATGATGGGCTGCTTGTCCTTGTCATCCTAAGTCTGAGGAGGACTTATGAAAGGGATTCTCTGATTTGTCACCAAGCTCTGATGATCGCTGCCAAAGAGGGGAGAAGAGGGGGGTCTGATGTGGGCATCCATGAAGATCCGTGGCATCCAATCACCGCCTCTGTGGGGAGTGCACATATGATTCTACTGAGTGAAAAAATCCTTCTAGGGTTCATTGTCAGGAGTCCTCAACCAACATGCGTAGAAAGGCTTTGCACTGGATGTTAGGATCGATAATGTTGAGGCCTCCCATGTGTATAGTGCTGACCAATACAAGAGTGGGAAAAGCATTAACAGCATCATGCAAAAGCTAAGAAAACCTGATTCACCACAAGGGATCTTGAGGCTTGCGAGGCACTTGTCGACACACTTTATTCGGCAGCAACTCCCCATCATGCTCCCTCCCCTCCAGCTCCACCTCCTCCCTCTAGCTCTTTCCCTTGTAGACACATACAATGATATGTGTTAGAACATGAAGTCAAGTTGAGTGTGTTTTAGTGTGTTGTACTAGGAGTCCTACTAGAGTCTTATGTGTGAGTGCCACGTGTCATATTGAGAGATATCCCATATACACTTTGGTATTCTAGTGTGTGTCTATCCTATATATGATTGTACTTGTGTGTCACATCAACACACATCAAGGAATTTACATCAAGCTTTTGCTCATTTCCATTTCCTTTCACTTTCATTATGTTTCCGTTTGAGTATTATCTTCTCTCTCCCTAGCCTACCCTCTCTATCTCCCTCTCCCTCTCCACCATGTTCCTTCATGTGGTATCAAAGCCATCCTTTCTTTCTTCCTCCATCCTTCTCCTAGTCCTTTCCCTCTTGCTCCTTGCTCTTCCAAGGGATTGAAGTGAGGTAGGCCAAGAAAGACGAGCTACTCTCCCTCTTTTCCCTTGGAAGGCAGTCCTTCTTTCTTCACTCTTAGCCTCTCCATGAGCTATGGATTTTGCCGAACATTGGAGCTGATTCGTGGAGTTGGAGCTACTGCGTGATTTGCTGCAGATTTTGTTGCACCATCAGCCTCGAGTTTGTTGCAGATTTGTTCTTAGATTTGGAGCAACTTGGTCACCATTCGGGTGGGCATTAGTTGGCGTCTTTGTAGAGGAAACGACAACTCGTTTTGCTCAAAAGCAGCCCGTTTTTTTCTCAAAGACAGCTTGTTTCTACTATTCTGGGAGCACTTTTATGAAGGAAATAGTTGCTTAATGTTGTGGAGACGTTTCTACTATTGGTCACCCTAAGACCTCATTTGGAGCCCGTTTTTTAAGAAATGACCTACTTGAAGAGTGTTGTTGCTGTGCTGCTATTCATGCCTCAAGAATGCCGCCATCTTCCCCGACTGCAACATGAGCTATTAGTGAGAGAACCAGGAGGTACTTGAGAAGAGTGGAGAAAAGATTTTCAGTAGACCAAACTCGGTACAAGAAGCATTATGTGCGACGGAAGTTCGCGGAGTCCTCAATGCGAGCACAAAGTGAGCCCATTGGAGCAGTAGTAGCTAGAGCAAGTAACTTCATCGACACTCTCATTGACTTGGATCAATTGGAATCTGGAGAAGAAGAAGTGCAAAGCGGAGAACAGGTGAAAGAATAGGCTACAAAGGACGAAGGCTCCTTAGGGACTCATCAAGGTCAAGGCAGCTCGAGTTCTGGCCATGGTTACTGGGAATGTCCATCGAAGCGTAAGGTACCCACTCCGACCTCCTTTTGCACATTTTGTGAAATTCATGGACATGATGCCTCCGAGTGTAGGTATCGTAGGGGGTTGAGGAAGCTTCTACCGGAGTATCCAATTGGGGAACCTTTGGTGGCTACAGTCAACAAAGCTGCGCCAACCACTTCGGGGCCACTACCCTTAGTTTCAGCCCCTGTGAAGGAACCTGAACCACCTACCCCTCCTACCATTCCACCTCCACTTCTTCCTAATCCTCCTTTTCTCCAAGCTCCTGCCCCCAATCAGATTGGGGCTCCATACTTCTATCCTCCGCCCTACTATGCACAGTATCAACCACCTATGTCAGGGGGTGGATATGGATCCCCTTATCTGATACAATCCCTGACTAATCTCTCATTCTTTCCGCAGATTCACAGACGAAATTCATAGGCGCTGGCATCCCGAATATCCTCCCAGCCTATCTCATGGATGGCATGCTCACAAAGATCCGTAACTTTATTTCCTTCATGCCTATCCACAAGCCCTCAGTTCCCTAGATGGTTCCCTCTGCCACATGTCATCATTCTAGACCTTTAGCTTGGTACACCATTTACCCCTCTCTTGGGGCACAATTAAAACATTTTCCCCTTGGCATTTTTACACATTTAGGTGCACCTAGGCCTGAGCACTGAGAACCACCTAGTCAATGCCAATACACCCTCACCTAGGACCTTGGCAGTTACTTCCCTTGACCATTTTATTTACGCACCTAAAATATTACAGAAGTCGGTCATCTAAGAGAAAATGCCCACTGATCTTTCCGAGGTCATGCTATCTCGGCTAGAGCATAACATTCCTTCCCTCTTCAAGCATCAGCGTCCTCGATGATGAAATCTGGGAACACTCTCCGTAACTGGTATACGGATTCCCAGGTAGCTTCCGATAGAGGTAGACCATGCCATGCAACCAACACCGTGGGTATCTTTCGATTGCGCACTTGCGTTGTTCCTCGGTCCAGGATTCTTGTTGGTTTGCATCTTGCATTATCCTCTATCTCCTGAAACAAAACAACACCTTCGATTAGTGAGTCACCTGTATGCAAAAATTTCTTTAAACGAGAAACATGAAACACTGGGTGCACCTTACACCCCGGTGGTAATTCTAATTTATAGGCTACCTTGCCTATTCTTTTTAGAATTAACTATGGCCCACAATATCGAGGTGATAACTTAGCACACTCTCCTGCAGTCAAAGACTTGGAGTGCGAAGGAACTCTGAGAAAAACTTTTTCTCATTCTTTAAATTCTCTAGCGGATCGGTTTTCATCCGCATATGCCTTAGCTCTATCCATAGCTTGGCGAATGTTAGCTCTCGCAAGTGCTAGCATCTCCCGCATCTGAACCACAAAGTTCGCGGCACTAGGCACTTTCTGAGGTATTCCAACTATAGTTGGATTCGCTGGTCTATAACCATAGTTCAGCTCAAACGGACTGAACCCTGTAGAGGAATGTTTTCTATCATTGTAGGCAAACTCTTACAATGGCAACCAGTTGTCCCATGTATGTTGCCTCAATGACACATATGCTCTAAGCATATCCTCTAAATTTCTGTCTGACCATCCGTTTTTGGATGATCCCCACTACTCATTCCCAACTCAGTCCTTAGTGTCTCAAATACCGTAGTCCAAAAATGACCGGTAAATTTGACATCTCGGTCTGACACTATGGATTTGGGTAATCCATGCAGACGAAATATATGTCTAATAAACAAATCCGCCACTTGCGGGGCACTAACAGACTCTCTAGTTGGAATGAAGTGAGCCATCTTGGTAAGACGATCAACCACCACGAGGATAGAATCATATCTACCTTGTGTCTTAGGCAGTCCTACAATAAAGTCCATGGAAATGCTCTCCCACTTACTTAGTGGTATCTCCAAGGGCTGTAAAAGGCCGGGTGGCTTCACCCGTTTTGCCTTACTTACCTGACACGAAAAACAACGTGTCACATATTCATAAATATGCTTTTTCATCTTTGGCCAAAAGAAATCTTGCTTCATGAGATCATATGTCTTCTCGACTCCTGGATGTCCCGCACATGGGCTATCATGGCATTGCTAAATGACTCTCTGCCTGAGATCATTCTGATTAGGTACTACTACCTTGCCATTTCTTTTCAGCATACCATCCCTTATGGCATATCTTGCATAAGTTTGGCCTTTTCTGGATGCCAGGTCATCCTTTTCCCCGGATTTTAACATATGAGCCTTAGGCCATAGGCTCTGAACGAACTCGTCCACCTTTTGAGTTTCTCTAATCTCGGCCATTAGAGCACTCTCTAACACCGTGAAACTCATGTTATGCATAATGCGTGACAACGCATCAGCAACTTTATTATTTTTTCCTCTTCGGTACCGAATCGTCAAATTAAACTCCTGCATGAGTTCTGCCCACCTAGCTTGGCAGCCTCTCAAGTCAGGTTGTTTACAAAAATGTTTCAGAGTATCATGATCAACATCCACATAAAACTCTGATCCATACAAATAATGTCGCCATGTTTTCAAAGCATGGACAAATATTGGCCTTCCCTCTTGGAGGAGAACTGCTCCTACCGCAATGCCACTTGCATCGGTTTCCAGGAACAATGGTTTCTGGGGATCAACTATTTTTAACACCGGTCCTGTGACCACAGCTTGTTTTATGGTGTTAAAACTTTCTTGTTGATTTTGTCCCCATATAAAAGGTACTTTATCTGAGGTCAGATCAGTCAATGGCGATACTATTTCGGAATATCCTTTGATATGCCTTCGATAAAATTGGACAAATCCCAAGAATGATCGCAAAGCGGTCAAACTCTGAGGGATTGGCCAAGTCAGTATCGCAGCCACTTTCTTTGGATCCATTTCTACCCCCTCTGGAGTAATTATGATTCCTAAATATTCAAGTCTAACCATACACAGTATAGTTTTCTTCTTATTTACATAAAGACTGGCTTTCCTCAAAGTATTGAACACTATTCTTAAGTGTTCGCGATGCTCAGTAATACTTTTACTGAATACCAGAATATCGTCAATAAAATGTACTACAAACTTTCCGATATACAGACGTAGTAAATCGTTCATAAGCATGACGAATGTAGTTGGAGCATTGGTAAGTCCAAAGGGCATTACCAAAAACTCATAATGACCAAACCTGCTTCTAAAAGCGGTTTTATGCACATCCTCGGCTCTAATACGGATCTGATGGTAGCCACACTTAAGATCTATCTTACTGAAAATTACGGCCCCATGCAATGCATCTAGCAAATCATCGATCCGAGCCATCGGATACCGTGATATTATTCAATGCTCTGTAATCTATACAGAGGCGAAAAGTATCATCTTTCTTCCTCTTTAATATCACTGGCGAAGCAAAAGGTGAAAAACTAGGTTGAATCTACCCCAGCTTGAGGTATTCTTCCAGTTGTCTTCGCACCTCAGCTTCTTCTGTAAAGCTTAATCTATAGGGAGGTCTATTTACAGGTTCTGCCCCCGGGATCAGCTCAATTTTATGTTGAACATTCCGCTTTGGAGGTAACCCATAAGGTAACTCATCCCTAAAACAATAAGAGAACTTCTCCGATATCTCTTTAGCCAACTCAGCCATTTCCCCATCTTGGGTAGCCTCAGTGCTAGCCGATGCATCATCAATCGACTCTACCGATGCTATACACAGACACAGAAACTCTTTCGGAGTCTTCCGAATTTCCATGGCTGAAATCAATGGTCCTCGAGGTAAATCCTTTTCTCCTCGCAAAACATATTCTACCCCGTTCATCTTGAACTGGTAAATATGCTTTTTCCAATCAATGGCTGGATTTTTTCAAAAATGCCAAGCCATGCCTAGGGCTATATCTGTGTGAGCTAGCTTGGTCAATTCAAAGTCCAGCTTCTCAACATAATCCTGTATTCGAAGTTCCAACTGGGTAACCCTTTGGTCCCATACTTCAGTTGAACTTCCGTCCGCCATCCTGACCGTATAAGCATAGTCAGACGGACTAGTTTTCAACTTGAGCCTCTTAATAAGCTTCGAGTTAATTACATTGTGCATTGACGCTGAGTCAAACAACACAATCACATCATGATTGGCTACTTGCCCTTTCATTTTTATTAACTTGGGCTCATCAAAAACCGTATACCCTATTGTTGCGGGCTTTGAAAGGATGTTATCAGGTGCACCGCTTACTAACTTAGTAACAGACACACTTAACAACACAGGTACTAACCTCTGAGAAGGTCCCGCCAATTGCATCTGCATATGTTCCGCATTGGGACTCTCCTGCATTTTCGTGTCGCATTCAAATACTATCATATTGGCCGTGCGACGGTCTTTGTTTAGTGAACAATCTTTCCACTGATGTCGCTGAAGGCAGCCGAAGCACAATCCTTCTTTTCTAGCTTTCTCTTTTTGCTCAGGGGTCAACGAGGACTTTGACCAATCCTGGGCTGCCATTGGAGTTACTTTTCTTTTCACTCCAACGGTGGTACTTGTTTTGCCTTGTCCCTCAACCGGCTTCACCTGCTTGGTTTGGCCACTTGGCTGCGAGACACGTGTCTTTGAAGTCCATTTCCTCTGAAATCCCCCTTTTCTCGGGTACTCATGTTGAGTCCCTGCCTGCACAAACCCACTAGGTCTGCCTCTGGCATCCTCATAGTTCAGGGCTACTGCAATAGATTCATCTAATGTAGTCACATATTTAGCCCGAACTTCCATTTTAATCTTGTCGTTCAGTCCATAGATATAGTCTTTCAACTGAACCGATATAGGGAGAGGGTCTGTTATTTTCATAACACATTCCCTGAACTTGTCAGTGTACTCTGCCACCCCTTCCCAGGTGGTAGGGGCAACTTGATCTTTTTGTTGCTTTATCCACCACCTATCCGCTGCTAATCTCTCATTCTTTCTGCAGATTCACAGACGAAATTCACAGGCGCTGGCATCCCGAATATCCTCCCAGCCTATCTCATGGAGGGCATGCTCACAAAGATCCGTAACTTTATTTCCTTCATGCCTATCCGCAAGCCCTCAGTTCCCTAGATGGTTCCCTCTGCCACATGTCATCATTCTAGACCTTTAGCTTGGTACACCATTTACCCCTCTCTTGGGGCACAATTAAAACATTTGCCCCTTGGCATTTTTACACATTTAGGTGCACCTAGGCCTGAGCACTTAAAACCACCTAGTCGATGCCAATACACCCTCACCTAGGACCTTGGCAGTTACTTCCCTTGACCATTTTATTTACGCACATAAAATATTACAGAAGTCGATCATCTAAGAGAAAATGCCCACCGATCTTTCCGAGGTCATGCTATCTCGGCTAGAGCATAACATTATCAACACGGTCGATGGGGTGGGTTCCGAGGTGGACGTGGATGTGGAGGTAGAGGTACCAACTTTCGTAGATCCATCATGTGCTATAGATGTGGCAAGTACGACCATGACCAAGATGATTGTACACCACCGTTTAGGGGACCCTCTTGTACAAAATATTATAAAAAATGCTTCTAGCATGTACAAAACCAATTTGCGTGTCATGAATAAGATCTGGAAGAATGGCTGCAATGCAGACTGGTTGCTTTGCCCAAACTCTTGTAAAATGTCCCCAACAAAGTTATGGGTCTCCATTTGGAAATGAAACTTCTGCAACCTCCCTTTGGGATAAGATGATTGAGAACCTCCGTAAGTGAATCAGGCATCGTACCAGAGTCCCAAAAGCCTTGCAAGGCTGAGGTAACATGGTCCCCAATCATGTCCCAAGAAGCAATAAAAAAGGGAGGTGTCAGCCCATCTGAGCCCGGGCATCTACCCTTGTGGAGGGCAAGAAGTACAATCATGGATTCGGGCATCAAGTAAATATGTCATGTGGGGTTATATATATACTGGAATACTCTGCCAAACCATGTGTCTAGCATCATTTCCGGCCAATGAATTAGGATCTACTGAGACAAGGGAGGCATAAAAGCTCATAGCAATCCGCATGACGGCATCAGGATTTGTTTGCAAAATCCCATTAGAGTCGATAAGCTGAGGTACACTCTCTCTACCATCTCTTGGAACAAGAGTAGAGAAAATTTTCTTATTGACTCTTTCTCCCATCTGTATCTAGAAGGATTCCTAGGCATGAAATGCATAGTCTACTTCTGCTCTAGAGAAAAATCTGCATATGAGCCCTTGCCATAGCAAGGAACTCTTGAATCCAAGCATCTGACGGCCGTTTTTGCTCTTCCCTTTGAAGGGCTGCTAACTACCGACGGAGGCCCCTCTTTCCTGAGAATCTCATGTTTCTTGGTTTTAGCGATAGTATGATAAAAATTACTAACAACAGACAGGGCTGCTGCAACATGTGAAGGGGAAGACACTCCACCCTTCAGATGAGAAACCCATATCTACAAAACATACTCTCTAAGGCCCTCCTCGACATATAATGCATATGGAATCCTAATACAAGCAAAGTGGCGCTTCTCTTGAAACTCAAAAATCATAGGATTCACCAAAAAGTGATCCGAGGTTGTAACCCCTAGTGTAATGCATTCTGAACCTCCTCTGCCAAGTGTCCAATCATCAACAGAAAATCTGTGTATTCGTGCAATATGGGCATCTGCACCCTTCCGTTTGACCGAGAGAGCTGGAGTGAGTGTGGCAAAGTGTGAAAGGCATCATGTATCCAAGCATCTCATCCCTCAGTACTGAAAAAGAAGGGCGTCCCGGGATAATCTCTCTAGAGAATGAATGCCACCTTCTCTCCCCCCTATAATCTCTAAAGGCAACTCCAAGATGTTGAAGTCACCTCTAATAATCCATCACTCTATAGTGGGGGCCCAAGAGAGAAGTTCCTTCCAGAAAAGACCACGACCCCCTCTATTGTTAGTAGGGGCATAGAGGTTGAGAAGACAGACCTTATGCCCACTAATCAATAAATATACATTGTGTTCTATAGGACAAAGTGACACCGTGTCCAACTACAAGGGGAAGAAAGGAATCTGATACGGAAATGCATTTTTCCCCTCGTGTGCCCAAAGCAAGAGACCAAGAAGTATGACTTTGCTTGACGTTGAGCAATCTCTAGCATCCATTTTGTGCTTTTGAAGAAAAAGTATATTAATGGGACCACCACTGACACTTGGATGAAGCTGATCATGGATCAGCTTGCCTGCAACAGTCGACGAGACAAAGCCACAAAGCCCTGAATGTTCCAACTAACGATCCTCATAAGTGGGAGGAAGCAGGATGGAACACCTTACCCGACCTCATAGCAAAAACAAATCCCTCTTGGGTAGTGGGCTTCTTGGCATATGCGTGAGCAAGGGTAGGGTAAGCCTTAGGAGAGAGATGTAGGAACAAAGTGGAGACAAGTTGTGAACACGAGTGAGCAAGAGTGCACACACAAGAAAGCTCCAATAGAAATGTACCAATAGGTTGTGAACACAAGTGAGCAAGAGTGCCTTGTCCATAGTACCAACATGACCAATTCTGATTTTTGCTGCAAAACATACAGATTTGGCTCTGGATGAGTGTTTACGAAGCCCTGGGATAGCAAAAACTGATGTATCTTCTGGTACTACGCATGAGGTGCTTACTTCAGCCCATATAGAGTCTTCCTGAGCTTGCATACCTTGTGCTCTTGTCCCTTCACCTCAAAACCTTGGGGCTGAAGTACATAGACCTCCTCTTTAAGATCTCCATTGAGGAAAGCAGTCTTGACATCCATCTGGTATACTGACCAACCATAAAACGTAGCAAGAGAGATGACAGAACGAATGGTGGTCATCTTGGCCACTGGAGCAAATGTCTCCTCACAATCTATCCCCTCCTCTTGTGCATAGCCCTTGGCAACCAAACGGGCTTTGTATTTCTCAACTGTGCCATCTGAATGGTATTTCACCTTATAAATCCATTTTGTGCCAACCACATTTTTCCCAATGGGCGCATCAACCAAGTCCCCTGTGGCATTCTTCTCAATGGATTTAATCTCAGCTTCCATAGCTTTCTGCCATGCCGGATTATGTTGAGCATCCTTGAAGATCTGAGGCTCATTTTCAGCTTCCATCACTGAGGTCATCAAAGCAAAATTGACATTTTTCTGATTTTTCTGAGTGCTGGCCCTGGTTTCCCCCAATGTAGGCTGATCCTTAGCATCTTGAATGGTCAACCTTGCCCAACGTGGAAAAGATTTCTTTGTTGTACCAATCGGGGCTGCATCAACATCTTTAGTGGCCTCATGACGTTGATAATCCCTCCAAACATGAGGCGGTCTATTCTCATTAATTAGCTGCAAATTTGAAACATTTGAGGGAGAGCCATCCTCAACATGTGGCAAGCCATCTGAACTATGAGAAGTAGAAGGGGAAGCATCAAGAGACTCCATCTCATCATCCTCAAATTGGATGATGTCCAAAGGAGTGTCATTGTATGGTGGCAAGTCTGCACTAGCGGGCTGCATGAACTCATTCTCAGCAAAGAGAACATCTCTGCTGATTATTACCTTCCTGGTAGCGGGATTATAAAGCCTAAATCCCCTGCTTTTCCAAGAAAAAGACTTCTATTAAGTAAGAGAAAAAACCCGCGAGAGCAAGCTCAAAGCGGAATACATCATGAAATCATAAGGATAAATAAAAAACCCCCTCAGAGTGAGGTGAAAAACAACCAAGGCTGAGGCTGAAAGTGCCACCTCAACCCTGTAGTAGTTTCAGAGAAGAAAGGAGAATCCTTCCATTCCCTGAAGAAAGAAACCCTCCTAGCTGAGGCTGCACGGGAGTCTCCCTGCATACCCGTCCATACGGCCATCAAAGTATGTACGGTGTCTGTCCAGATAGTCCAGATACTAGCCAATGTGTGCGAGGGATGAACCTGAGTACCCTCCAAAGCCTCTGTGCATCTGGCTCTCCAGATATGCCAGGATGCTATGCTCGCTAGAATCTCCCAAGAAGTATCCACAGAGGCATGTACAGCTGTAAAAGGAAGGTGTGGTACCACATCCAACGAACAGGACTCAATCCGATGACGTCGAACCAAAATGGCCCGAGAGGAGTCAACTCTCTCATAGAAAACCTGAGGTCCTGTAAGAGAAAGCCAAGCCACTGAGCCCCATGTCATAAAAAATGGGGAGTGGGCAAAGTGACTGAAAATCCTGGCTACCCCCATCCAAATCATCCTCGCCCCTTGCTGCACCCTCTCCCTCAGCCCGTCCCTCCCTCTCTCCCTTGCCCTCAGCCCCTCCCTCTCCCTCAGCCGCTCCCTCCCTTCCCCTCCTCTCCTTCAGCCCGCCCCCAGCCTGCTCGCTTCCTCTCCTCCCCCTCTCATCCTGCTCCCCCGCCCTCCCCCTGCCTGCTCCCTCGCCCCCTCCCTACCCCTCTGCCCCCTCCCTGCTTGCTCCCCCGCCCCCTCTCTGCCTCTCCGCCCCCTCCCTGCCTCTCAGCCCGCCGCCCCCTACTCCCCCGCCCCCTCCCTACCTCTCCCTGCCTGCTGCTCCCCCGCCCCCTCCCTGCCTCTCAGCCTGCCCCCTGCTCCCCCGCCCCCTCCCTGCCTCTCCGCCCCCTCCCTGCCTGCTCCCCCGCCCCCTCCTTGCCTCTCCGCCCCCTCTCTGCCTCTCAGCCTGCCCCCTCCTCTCCCTCTCCTCCCCCTTCCCTTCACTCCCCGCTCCCTCTCCTCCCCCTCTCAGCCTGCTCCTCGCCCCCTCCCTGCCCCTCCCTCTCCTTCCTCTCCCTCTCCTCTCCCTCTCAGCCCTCCCCCTCCCAGCCCGCCCCCTTCCAGCATCTCCTTCCTCTCCCTTTCCTATTCCTAGCCTGCCCCCTCCCTCCCTCTCAGCCTGCTCCTCTCCCCTTTACCCTCTCAGCCTCTCCCCTTTACCCCTCCCCTTCTCGCCCCTTCCCCCTGCTCCCTGCTCGCCTCCTTTCCCTTTTTTCTACCCCCCTTTCTCCCGCAGCTTTTTTTGGAGCGGAAGGAGCCTTTAATTTGTTAGAGTCGGCCTCTTCACCTCGATTGGCGATGGATACTCCGTCAGCCAATCCTACTCCACCTCCACCGGCCGCGAAGACTATTACCTTTTCTAAAGACGAGTTGCAGCAGCTCAAGAAGGATGTAGAGATTGAATGATCTACCACGTTGCTAGCACGCATCTTCGGGTCTCACCCCTCCAGATCCCAAGCCAGAGACTGGATGCTTGCGGCTCTCCCCCCAGACCTCACTCCATGATTGTTAGATGTTCGTCTTCTGGGACGAGGTTTTTTCCAGGTTGTTTTTGACACTCCAGAGGCTACGAGCACTGTGCTCAAGGCTGAGTTTTTACACCTGGGACACAGGAAGATCTTCTTTGAAGCCTTTCATATTGGTTTCGACCCAGTGGAGGCAGATAAGAAAATCTTCTCGCTCTTCATCAGGTTCCCCGGGCTTCCCCAGGTTTACCATCGACTTCTTTCTGTTATTGGGGAGCATTTTGGCACAGTTGCTGAGATCCCACCCCTCCCTGGGTTGCCATTGACTGCAGCAGAGGCAACCAAGGCTGATGGGGTACCTAGAGTTAGGGTCCTTTGCAAGGATCCTAACCTCAAGATGGATCATGTTATGATCCAGCGCCCGGATGGTTCCTTTTTTCGCCAGAGAGTAGAGATTTCAGGCAGACAGGATCAGTGCAGGATTTGCAGGACCTCTGGACACTTTGCCAGGGATTGCCCCAGGAAGAAGAAAAGGCCCAAGAAGCCCTCTGGTACAGCTACCGCCCCATGGCCTCGACAGGGGGGACAGGGGGGTGGCATAGGTCTAGCACTTGCTCCTCGGCCTCGACAGAGGGGTGGTACAGGTTGAGCACCTGCTCCTCGACCTTCGCATGGCGGTCCTCCTCAGATTGGTGGTGGTACAGGTCCAGTACCTGCTCCTCGGCCTCGACAGGGGGGTGGTACAGGTCCATCACCTGCTCCTCGACCCCCACCTACCTCAGGGGCACGCGACGCTCTTCAGTGGGTTCCGGCACGTGTGCAGATCCCTCCTTCAGTTCACGAGGTACTTTAGTGGACTCTGCTTCACCTCGAGCTGTCCCTCCAGTCTCACCTTGCACAGACCTCCTCCCCGGTTGCAGCTTCTTCCCTAGATCCAGCGGTGCCAGATGCTCTTCTTGAGGCAGGAGAGGTCTCCGTGGCTGGGCAGACACAGGATAGAGAGCATTCCTCACTTCCTCCCTTGGATAGGGGGAAGGGGATAGCTATTGATCCTCTTCCCTCACAAGGGATCCTTCGCACTCCGGTGTCTAGCTTGCTCCACAGGAACTCGTTTTCAGCCTTGGCAGAGGGTTCAGATTTCCCAGAGGAGGAGTTTGTGCCCGCTACTTTTGGGGAGCCAGTGATTGGGTTTCCTGTTGACAGGGCTTCTTCTTCAGGTGGCAGGGTTCTTTCCCCTGTTGATTTTCTGCCACTTGGTTCTATCCCTCCCTCCTCGAGCAGGAGATCTTTCCCTGTTGAGGGGTTTGTTTCCGCCACTAGGTCGGGTAAGGTATTCCACTCTACATCCTCTCGTCGATGAGGATTATTAGTTGGAACATACAGGGCCTAGGTGGCGTCCCACATCGCCGCCGTAGACAGCTGATCCGGGATCAGCTTCATCCAGGTGTTACTGGGGGTTCCATTGATATATTATTTATTCAAGAGCACAAGCTGGATTCTAGAGATTGTGCCAAGTCAGGCAAGTTGCTTTCTGGCCATACTTTTCGGTCGCCTGCCTTGGGCACCAGGGGGGGCACTTCTATTTCAGTTTCGTAGTCGGTTCTCCCCTTAGTTCTTGGGCACGGAGTCATTATTCCCTCTAGAGCTCAGTGGATTATTCTTTTGATTGGAGGGCGTAAGGTTGGTTTCCTTAACCTATATGCCTCCAACATTAGAGGGGAACGTGTCCTTATGTGGAAGACTTTGCTCTCCTGGGCCCCCATCGTGGATTCATGGGTGATTGGAGGTGACTTTAACATGGTCGAGTTACCGTCAGACAAAAAAGGGGGTAGAGAAGGCGGACTTCACTCTTTGGAGAGAGCAGCTTGGGATGCCTTCCTTTTTCACTTCTGTGGCAGAGATACTTGGTGTGATGATGCCTTTCTTATTCAGCCACAGTCCCTCCTGTTCTCTTGGTCGAACAGGAGGCAGTAGATGCCTATTCATGCACGCATTGACAGATTCTATGTAGATGACTGGGCACTAGACAGAGGTGGATCGGTATGCATTGCTGCTGGGGTTTCCACTTCATACCACTTTCCTGTTGTGCTGGCTATCTCAGAGCCTCACTTGAGAGGCCGGTCTGCTAGCATCAGGATTCTAGATGCCTTTTACACAGAGGAGGACCTTACAGAGGCAGCCCTGCAGATATGGGTTGCTCATGTCCAGGGTGGACAGCCATATCCATCACATGTAGCCGCTGCCCTTTCTGGTATTAGCGACTTCTACCGCTCAGTTGCTTGTACCAGGAGACGAGATATTCTCAGACGTGAGATTGGTATTCGCCAGCAGTTGGCAGTTTTGTAGAGGGAAGAGCAGAAACGGCCTTCAGATGCTTGGATTCAGGAGCGCCTTGCTGCAGCAAGGGCTCATCTGCACTTATTGCTTGATCAGAGAGCAGAGTATGCCTTTCATGCATGGGAGTCCTTCTGGATTCAGATGGGTGGTAGAGTCAATAAACACTTTTTCTCTACTCTTGGCCCTAGACATAGTAGAGAGAGTGTATCCCAGCTTGTTGACTCACATGGGGTTTTACAGACAGAGCCTGATGATGTCTTACGCATAGCTTCAGATTTCTATGCCACCCTTCTTACTGCTGATCCTGAGACACATGATAGAGAGGATGCTAGACAGGCTATTTGGCAGAGCATCCCTGTGTTGGTGAATCCGGGTATGCATGTTCTACTCGACGCACCTTTCACCAACACAGAGTTCAGGACTGCACTTTCAGCCCTTCACAAGGGCAAGTGCCTAGGTTCAGATGGCCTCACCCCGTCTTTTTTCATTGCATTTTGGGATATGATTGGAGACTATATTACTTCAGCCCTGCAGGCCATTTGGGACTCTGGCGAGATGCCTGGGTCGCTTACAGAGGGTCTCATCCACCTTATCCCAAAAGGAGGTAGCAGAAATTTAGTGTCCCAGTGGAGGCCTATCACACTTCTGGGGACTTGTTACAAGATTCTGGCCAAGGCTATCAGCCTCCGATTGCAGCCACTTCTCCCTGATCTCATTCATGACACTCAGACGGGATTTGTGCATGGCAGAAGCATTTTTGATAACATTTTTTCTTTCTGGGAAATTTCAGAGTGGGCCATGCAGAGTGGCCAGAATCTTGCCATTCTACTTTTGGATTTTGAAAAAGCTTATGACAGAGTAGATTGGGGTTTTTTGGAGGGCACCCTTCTACGCTTTGGTTTTACTGATGCTTGGATCAGAGGTGTTTCCTCTTTGTACAGATCAGGTGGGGCAAGGGGTGAGAGATTTCAGATTTCGAGATCAGTCCGTCAGGGATGCCCCCTTGCTCCTTTCCTTTTTTTGTTCGTGGCCGAAGCTATGAGTATCTATGTTAGATCTCAAGCTGACATCTTTGGGCTGAGACTTCCCATCAGAAGGGAAGAGGAGCTACTTGACAATGAGTTGGCAGATGACATAGCAGTTTACTTGGATGCCACTCCACAGACGCTCACTTCTTTCAGGACAGCATTGGATTTATTTTGCTTGGCGGCAGGGGCGCATATAAATTGGCATAAATCCAATGGCTTTTGGATCAGTGATGAGGACACTCCAGTTTGGGGGCTTGACATAGGATTCACTTGGGTTCAGAGGGGTGAGCCTATCAGGTATTTAGGCTGCCAGGTCGGCTTGGATATTTCTACCATGCAGCAGTTTGCTCCCGTTTTGGAGAGCATCAGAAGGAAGCTTCTTTTTTGGAGCTCAGCCAAGCTGGATCTTGTCTCTAGAGTTGTGGTGGTCAACCAGGTCCTCTTGGCCACAGCCTGTGGTTTGTTTGTTCATGTTGGTGCCGTTCTAGGGACTACATCATTCAGCTCAGAAGACCGATCAGAAACTTTCTCTGGAGTGGGCTTGATGGCACAGTAGATGCCTTAGCCAGGGTGGCTTGGGAGACCCTCATCCTCCCTACACAGGAAGGGGGTCTCAATATTATTGATCCAGATTTACAGTGCAGAGCTTTACTTTGCAAGATGGTGGTGCGGGGACTTATGCCAGGGCAGGAACCGTGGAAGGACTTTCTTATCAGCAGCATACAGAGGTGCACACCTTCTTCAGGAGGAGACTCGATGAGCAATGTTAGATGGATCTTCACCACAGCACACCTCAGATCACCTTCGTCCCCTCTCATGGTTGCCATTCTGAAAGCTTGGGCTAGTTTCAGAAGCACTCTTCGGAGGATTCCTCCTTCCTCTCGGGAAGAGATTGATAGGCAACCCATCATGTAGAATGACAGTATTTTAGATGATCATGGCAGACCACTGGGTGCCTCACTCTACATGCAATGGTCTAGGTGGGAGAGGGGACTTGTATCTTCTATGGGGTCTTGGAAAGCTTTCCGCAGGCTTCCAAAGGAGACCAAATCAAGGTTGACAGGACATCTCAGAGGGAGTGCAGGGAGGATCTTGCAGATTGAGGCAGCCCTTCCAGAGGTTTGGGTAGACACAGATGATATGCCACTCACTTCCTCCACTTGGGCAGGTACTTTTTCGAGAGGCGGGGTTCCGCTTCAGGTTTTGGCCTTTCGAGATGCACAGGAGGATGCTTTGGTTTTTAGTGTCCAGGATGGTGGCAGATTACTCAGGTCCACAGAGGACATCTTGCTTGAGTCTGCTTTTCAGCCTATCAGGGTTGTAGGTCTTTTGATGCAGGGATCAGATTCAGAGTGGTTCCTAGACCCAGACCCCCGGCTACTCTCCACCGGGTCTTGGAGGCTCTGGCTCTTTGGGGGAGTTCCCATCAGGTATTTGCAGTGGGACCCTGGAGAGTGGGAGTGGATTGACGCAGGGCATCGAGAGAAGAGCATCCCCTTCTTTCGTTACACGGTTAGTAATGCCAGGAGATATCAGCTCAGTAGTAGAGGTTGGAGACCTTCCAGAGTTCCATATTGGGAGACTTTTGATATTACTGCGGATCTGCAGAGGTGCTTCCAGAGGAGACTCTGGAAATCCCACAGGAATAGAAAGATCACTATCTTCTTTTGGCTTTCTATTTATGGAGGGATTGCAGTGAACCTTTGGAGGTCCAGGTTCGGAGCCGACCCTACATGCCCTCGATGCCTTTCTTCTTGGAGTCTATTCAGCATTGCTTATGGGATTGCAGACAGGCGAGGATGATTTGGATGGGGGTAGCCAGGATTTTCAGTCACTTTGCCCATTCCCCATTTTTTATGACATGGGGCTCAGTGGCTTGGCTTTCTCTTACAGGACCTCAGGTTTTCTATGAGAGAGTTGACTCCTCTCGGGCCATTTCTGTTCGACGTCATCGGATTGAGTCCTGTTCGTTGGATGTTGTACCACACCTTCCTTTTACAGCTGTACATGCCTTTGTGGATACTTTTTGGGAGATTCTAGCGAGCATAGCATCCTGGCATATCTGGAGAGCCAGATGCACAGAGGCTTTGGAGGGTACTCAGGTTCATCCCTCGCACACATTGGCTAGTATCTGGACAGACATCGTACATACTTTGATGGCCGTATGGACGGGTATGCAGGGAGACTCCCGTGCAGCCTTAGCTAGGAGGGCTTCTTTCTTCAGGGAATGGAAGGATTCTCCTTTCTTCTCTGAAACTACTATAGGGTTGAGGTGGCACTTTCAGCCTCAGCCTTGGTTGTTTTCCACCTCACTCTGAGGGGGTTTTTTATTTATCCTTATGATTTCATGATGTATTCCGCTTTGAGCTTGCTCTCGCGGGTTTTTTCTCTTACTTAATAGAAGTCTTTTTCTTGGAAAAAATCATCCTCGCCTGTCTGCAATCCCATAAGCAATGCTGAATAGTCTCCGAAGCAGAAAGGCATCGAGGGCAAGTAGGGTCGGCTCCGAATCTGGACGTCCAAAGGTTCACTGCAATCCCACCATGGATAGAAAGCCAAATGAAAATAGTGATCTTTCTATTCCTGTGGGATTTCCAGAGTCTCCTCCAGAAGCACCTCTGCAGATCCGCAGTGATATCAAAAGTCTCCCAATGAGGAACTCTGGAAGGTCTCCAACCTCTACTACTGAGCTCCTCCCTCTGCAAAGCTGCCAACTGCTGGCGAACACCAATCTCACGTCTGAGAATATCTTGTCTCCTGGTACAAGCAAGTGAGCGGTAGAAGTCGCTAATACCAGAAAGGGCAGCGGCTACATGTGATGGATATGGATGCCCACCCTGGACATGAGAAACCCATATCTGCAGGGCTGCCTCTGTAAGGTCCTCCTCTGTGTAAAAGGCATCTGGAATCCTGATGCTGGCAGACCGGCCTCTCAAGTGAGGCTCTGAGATAGCCAGCACAACAGGAAAGTGGTCTGAAGTGGAAACCCGAGCAGCAATGCATACTGATCCACCTTTGTCTAGTGCCCAGTCATCTACATAGAATCTGTCAATGCGTGCATGAATAGGCATCTGTTGCCTCCTGTTCGACCAAGAGACAGGAGGGACTGTGGCTGAATAAGAAAGGCATCATCCCACCAAGTATCTCTGCACAGAAGTGACAAAGGAAGGCATCCCAAGCTGCTCTCTCCAAAGAGTGAAGTCCGCCTTCTCTACCCCCTTTTTTGTTTGACGGTAACTCGACCATGTTAAAGTCACCTCCAATCACCCATGAATCCACAATGGGGGCCCAGGAGAGCAAAGTCTTCGACATAAGGACACGTTCCCCTCTAATGTTGGAGGCATATAGGTTAAGGAAACCAACCTTACGCCCTCCAATCAAAAGAATAATCCACTGAGCTCTAGAGGGAATAATGACTCCGTGCCCAAGAACTAAGGGGAGAACCGACTACGAAACTGAAATAGAAGTGCCCCCCCTGGTGCCCAAGGCAGGCGACCAAAAAGTATGGCCAGAAAGCAACTTGCCTGACTTGGCACAATCTCTAGAATCCAACTTGTGCTCTTGAATAAATAAGATATCAATGGAATCCCCAGTAACACCTGGATGAAGCTGTCTACGGCGGCGATGTGGGACGCCACCTAGGCCCTGTATGTTCCAACTAATAATCCTCATCGACGGGAGGATGTAGAGTGGAACACCTTACCCGACCTAGTGGCGGAAACAAACCCCTCAACAGTGGAAGACCTCCTGCTCGAGGAGGGAGGGATGGAACCAAGTGGCGGAAAATCAACAGGGGAAAGAACCCTGCCACCTGAAGAAGAAGCCCTGTCAACAGGAAACCCAATCACTGGCTCCCCAAAAGTAGCGGGCACAAACTCCTCCTCTAGGAAATCTGAACCATCTGCCAGGGCTGAAAACGAGTTCCTGTGAAGCAAGGCAGACATCGGAGTGCGAAGGATCCCTTCTGAGGGAAGAGGATCAATAGTGTAAACCATCCCCTTCCCCCTATCCAAGGGAGGAAGTGAGGACTGCTCTCTATCCCGTGTCTGCCCAGCTGCGGAGACCTCTACTGCCTCAAGAAGAGTGTCTGGCACCGCTGGATCTAGGGAAGAAGCTGCAATCGGGGAGGAGGTCGAAGCTTCAGTGTCTCGGACTGTGCAAGGTGAGACTGGAGGGACAGCTCGAGGTGAAGCAGAGTCCACTAATGTACCCTCGTGAACTGAAGGAGGGATCTGCACATGTGCTGGAACCCACTGGAGAGCGTCGCGTGCCCCTGAGGTAGGTGGGGGTCGAGGAGCAGGTGCTGGATCTATAACACCACCATCGTGAGGAGGACCGCCATGCGAAGGTCGAGAGCAGGTGCTTGACCTGTACCACCCCTCTGTCGAGGCCGAGGAGCAAGTGCTGGACCTATACCACCCCCCTGTCCCCCCTGTCGAGGCCATGGTGCGGTAGCTGTACCAGAGGGCTTCTTGGGCCTTTTCTTCTTCCCTAGCAAAGTGTCCAATGGTTCTGCATATCCTGTACTGGTCTTGTCTGCCTGAAATCTCTACTCTCTGGCAAAAAAAGGAACCATCCGGGCGCTGGATCATAACATGATCCATCTTGAGGTTAGGATCCTTACAGAGGACCCTAACTCTAGGTACCCCATCAGCCTTGGTTGCCTCTGCTGCAGTCAATGGCAACCCAGGGAGGGGTGGGATCTCAGCAACTGCGCCAAAATGCTCCCCAATAACAGAAAGAAGTCGATGGTAAACCTGGGGAAGCCCGGGGAATCTGATGAAGAGCAAAAAGATTTCCTTATCTGCCTCCATTGGGTCGAAACCAATATGAAAGGCTTCAAAGAAGATCTTCCTGTGTCCCAGGTGTAAAAACTCAGCCTTGAGCACAGTGCTCGCAGCCTCTGGAGTGTCAAAAACAACCTGGAAAAAACCTCGTCCCAGAAGACGAACATTTAACAATCGTGGAGTGAGGTCTGGGGGGAGAGCAAGCATCCAGTCTCTGGCTTGGGATCTGGAGGGGTGAGACCCGAAGATGCATGCTAGCAACGTGGTAGAGCATTCAATCTCTACATCCTTCTTGAGCTGCTGCAACTCGTCTTTAGAAAAGGTAATAGTTTTCGCGGTCGGTGGAGGTGGAGTAGGATTGGCTGACGGAGTATCCATCGCCAATCGAGGTGAGGTGGCCGACTCTAACAATTTGGAGGCTCCTTCTGCTCCAAGAAAAGCTGCGGGAGAAAGGGGGTTAGAAAAAAGGGAAAGGAGGTGAGGAGGGAGCGGGGGGAAGGGGCGAGAAGGGGAGGGGTAAAGGGGAGAGGCTGAGAGGCTGAAGGGGAGGGGGGCAGGCTGAGAGGGAGGGAGGGGGTAGGCTAGGAAGAGGAAAGGGAGAGGAAGGAGAGGCAGGAAGGGGGCAGGCTGAGAGGCGGGAAGGGGGCCGGGCTGAGGGGCAGGGACGGGGCGGGCTGAGAGGGAGAGGAGAGGGAGAGGAAGGAGAGGGAGGGGCAGGGAGGGCGCGAGGAGCAGGCTGAGAGGGGGAGGAGAGGGAGCGGGGAGTGAAGGGAAGGGGGAGGAGAGGGAGAGGAGGGGGCAGGCTGAGAGGCAGAGAGGGGCGGAGAGGCAGGGAGGGGGCGGGGGAGCAGGGGGCGGGCTGAGAGGCAGGGAGGGGGCGGAGAGGCAGAGAGGGGGCGGGGGAGCAGGCAGGGAGGGGGCGGAGAGGCAGGGAGGGGGCGGGGGAGCAGGCAGGGAGGGGGCGAGGGAGCAGGTTGAGAGGGGGAGGAGAGGAAGCTGGCTGGAAGGGGGCGGGCTGAAGGGGAGGAGGGGAAGGGAGGGAGTGGCTGAGGGAGAGGGAGGGGCTGAGGGCAAGGGAGAGAGGGAGGGACGGGCTGAGGGAGAGGTGCAGCAAGGGAGCAGGGAGGAGCAGCAGCTCTCCGAGAGATCCTTTCCTAAATCCCCTGCTTTCAGTGCTATACCCCACGAAAATGCATTTGACACTCTTGTCATCAAGCTTTGTCCGATGTGCATTTGGAACCAAAGCATATGTCACTAAGCCAAAAACTCTGAAATGACTAATCTTTGGCTTAAAGCCATACCAAGCCTCAAATGGAGTCACATTAACCAATGCTTTGGTAGGGCATCTGTTCGTAGTATAAGTGGCTGTCACAACTGCTTCTCCCCAAAAAGCCTTTGAGACTCTCTTGAATTTTAGCATGCATCTCATCATTTCCATGAGAGTACGATTCTTCCTCTCAGGGAGTGGATTTTGCTGTGGTGTGTAAGGGCATGTCAAGTGATGTTTAATCCCATGTTGCTTCAAAAATCCCTGGAATGCATGTGACATGTATTCTCCCCCTCTATCTGAGTTGAGTATTCCAATTCTAGAATTGGTTTGGTTCTTAGTCATAGCTTTGAACTCCTGAAACCAATAGAACACCTCAGATTTTTCCTTCATGAAAAAAAGCCATGTGAACCTGGAGAAGTCATCTATAAAGGTCACAAAGTACCTTGCTCCTCTATGCATGGGAATAGTGATGGGGCAACATACATCACTGTACACTATCTGCAACACTCTGGTTGCCTTGACCCAATTCTTGCCTTGTTTACTGAATGGCAAGCGATGCAATTTGCCAAGTGCACACCCCTCACACACTTCATTTGCTGGTGGTTGCTGCAATTTTGGCATTCCCTGAGTCATATTATTGGTGTACAAGTAGAACAATGCTCTGTGATGGGCATGTCCAAACCTAGCGTGCCATAAATCAGCCTGGGAAGTGTTTGCTACAGCCAATACCTTCTGATCATAAGGCTGAGCATCAAGCTTGTATAAGCCTCTGTCATATGTGCATGTTGCTACAACCTCATATAGAGATTTTGTGTTTGCTGCATTTAATGAGAAGATGGATGCCAAGGGGGATTTGAATGCTGAAAATCAATCAGGGGATGCTTCCCTTGTTGCAAGTGATACATGGTATATCGACAGTGGTGCTACTAAGCACATGACTCCTCGCCAGGAGTGGTTTGAGAGCATCACACATGTTCATGGCAGATAGGTTACATGTGCCGATGATGCTTCTCAAGACATGATCAGAGTTGGGCACATTCCCATTCAGCTTGATAATGGGAAAGTTAAGTATATCCGAGATGTTTGGTATATTCCAGATTTGAGCCAAAATCTGATTTAAGTTTCAAACATTGCCCATGATCAACATATGTTGGTTGAATTTGAGGATAACCAATGCACGATCAAGGATCCAAAGAAAAGGGTGCATTCGAAGCACGAGTTTTAGTAGCGGCAACAAAATTACTGCTAGAGCTGTCCCTTTGCCTCTTCTTTTCATTGACAATCCTTTTTTGACACTCCGCAATGTAATGCCTTGGCTTCTTGCAATAATTAAAATTTGCCCTTTTTCTGATTTTTGCTTGAACTGCTTGCATTTCCCTCCTTGGGCTGAGTTGTATGGCTATGTTTTGGCTCAAACTTTCTCTGAAATTTGCCCTTTCCACCCAGGGCAAGCGCTTGCTCACCCTGATGAGAGGCTTTGGCAAAATTTGAGCATCTCTTCTCTTCCTGCAACAAAATTCCAACTAACTCATCGAACGAGAGTGGGGCTGCTCTGAGAACAATGGTCAATAAAGTGATGAATGTGCCATATGAGGGCGCTAAGCTATTGAGAGTAATAGAGATGAGCTTCTTGTCTTCTATTTCCTCATCAATACTTGCAAGTTGATCACGTAGATAAGTGATCCTAGCAATATGATCAGTGATGGCCTGGCCTTTCTGCATCTTGAGATCCTTGAGCTGATTTGTCAAGGCAATGGCCCTTGCCTCATTCTTAACATGATACATGTTTGCCAATCTTTCCCATGCTGCCTTTGCATCCTTGCATGACTTGATAGTCATCATAATGTGTCTCTTCACATTTGTGGCAATCAAAAACATTGCTTGGGCACTATAGCAGTCAAACTTCTTCTGCTCCTCGGTTGATGCTATGGGACAAGCAGGAGGGGCTGTAGGAGTTTGTTGTCTGCCTGTAGTCTGACCCGAAGAAGCTGTGCTGGATGTAGATGAGTTTGCTGGCCTCACCTCATCCCCACTAACAATATTCCACAAGCCCTTACCAACCAAGATGTTCTTAAGCATGAATGACCGCAAGGCATAGTTTGGTCCATCCAGCTTGTCACCCTCCATTGATGCTATGGGACAAGCAGGAGGGGCTGTAGGAGTCTGCTGTTTGCCTGTAGTCTGACCCGAAGAAGCTGTGCTGGATGTAGATGAGTCTGTTGGCCTCACCTCATCCCCACTAACAATATCCCACAAGCCCTTACCAACCAAGATGTTCTTAAGCATGAATGACCACAAGGCATAGTTTGTCCATCCAGCTTGTCACCCTCGAACAAATTGCCAAAACTGTCTGAAAGAGTCGACATGATGCAAAATGGGATATCCACAAGCTGCAAATGTACCTGCAAAAAGAACTGCAAGTCCCAAAAGTGCAACTGGCTGCAAATGTGCCTGCAAATCCCAAACTAATATTGGCTGCAAATGCAAAGTACGACTGGCTGCTCTGAAATGCCACTGACTGCACAATGCAATCACTGCAAAAATGGCATCAACCAATCATTGCACTCTACTGCAATCTGAAGTGTAATCCCAAACTGAAAATGCACAACCCAAATCTGAAATAGCGCACCCACGAGTGCTTAAATGCATTCAACGGAGCTCAAAGGCATCCACAATTGTAGAGTAACTGCAAATGCACCCAACAATGCAGAGTATTTGCAAATGCACCTGAGAGTGCAAGAGTATGGGCTGCAAAAACAGTCTCGAAGCGAAATACACAGCTCAAAACACTTATTGAAAGTGCACCTTGGCCCAAACCACCTGCAAAACAATCCATTGACTGTGTGGGCAAGCTGGAGATAACAAAGGAGCTGAAATGAGCTGTTTGGAGCTGAATGAAGCTGTTGGGAGTACTTCTGAATACAATACACGAGGCTGGAGTTGAAAAGAGTCCAAATATGAGCAAAAACGCCGAAAGACAGCCGAAAAACTGCTCGAATCGCTTTCTAACAAGTCGTATGGACTCGAAATCAGGTTCCGACAAGTCGTACAGACTCCGGGCACTGTCGCACAACTATACTGACAAATCCATATGGAATGTACGGACAAAAAACCAAAAAAGAAATTCGCTTGAAATAGTGCGGGACAAGCTTGTTTTTTTCATGAAAAAGACTTCTATTAAGTAAGAACAAAAACCCGCGAGAGCAAGCTCAAAGCGGAATACATCATGAAATCATGAGGATAATAAAAAACCCCCTCAGAGTGAGGTGGAAAGAAACCAAGGCTGAGGCTGAAAGTGCCATCTCAACCCTGTAGTAGATTCAGAGAAGAAAGGAGAATCCTTCCATTCCCTGAAGAAAGAAGCCCTCCTAGCTGAGGCTGCACGGGAGTCCCCCTGCATGCCCGTCCATACGGCCATCAGAGTGTGTACGATGTCTGTCCAGATACTAGCCAATGTGTGCGAGGGATGAACCTGAGTACCCTCCATAGCCTCTGTGCATCTGGATCTCCAGATATGCCAGGCTGCTATGCTCGCTATAATCTCCCAAGAAGTATCCACAGAGGCATGTACAGCTGTAAAAGGACGGTGTGTAACCACATCCAACGAGCAGAGCTCAACCCGATGATGTCGAACTGAAATGGCCCAGGAGGAGTCAAGTCCCTCATAGAAAACCTGAGGTCCTGTAAGAGAAAGCCAAGCCACCGAGCCCCAAGTCATAAAGAGTGGGGAATGGGCAAAGTGACTGAAGATCCTGGCTATCCCCATCCAAATCAATCTCGCCTGTCTGCAATCCCATAAGCAATGCTGAATAGACTCCGAAGCAGAAAGGCAGCGAGGGCAAGTAGGGTCGGCTCCGAATCTGGACCTCCAAAGGTTCACTGCAATCCCTCCATGAATAGAAAGCCAAAAGAAGATAGTGATCTTTCTATTCCTGTGGGATTTCCAGAGCCTCCTCCAGAAGTACCTCTGCTGATCCGCAGTAATACCAAAAGTCTCCCAATGAGGAACTCTGGAGGGTCTCCAACCTCTACTACTGAGCTGAAATCTCCTGGCATTACTGACCGTGTAACGAAAGAAGGGGATGGTCTTCTCTCGATGCCCCACGTCAATCCACTCCCACTCTCCGGGGTCCCACTGTAAATACCTGATGGGAACTCCTCCATAGAGCCAAAGTCTCCAAGACCCGGTGGAGAGTAATTGGGGGTCAGGGTCTAAGAACCACTCTGAATCTGATCCCTGCATCAAAAGGCCTACGACCCTGATAGGCTGAAAAGCAGACTCAAGCAATATATCATCTGTAGATCTGAGCAATCTGCCACCATCCTGGACACTGAAAACCAAAGCATCCTCCTGTGCACCTCGGAAGGCTAAGACCTGAAGTGGAACCCCGCCTCTCGAGAAAGTACCTGCCCAAGTGGAGGTAGTGAGAGGCATATCATCTGTGTCTATCCAAGCCTCTGGAAGGGCTGACTCAATCTGCAAGATTCTCCCTGCACTCCCTCTGAGATGTCCTATCAACCCTGACTTGGTTTCCTCTGGAAGCCTACGGAAGGCTTTCCAAGATCCCAAAGAAGAAGCAGGTCCCCTCTCCCACCTGGCCCACTGCATGTAGAGTGAGGCACCCAGTGGTCTGCCACGATCATCTAAAATACTGTCGTTCCACATGATGGGCTGCCTATCAATCTCTTCCCGGGAGGGGGACAAGCTTGTTTGTATGCGGGTAGCTCAGAAATTTTGAAAAATGTCAAAATCGGACCTCAAAAGGTCCAAAAATAGCCGCTAGACTGTTGGAGCTACCTCAAACGAAATCTGGAGAGCTGAATGTGAGAACCACGAACGTGCACTGGGGCACTGAGCTTGCAGGAGTTTGGAAGTAAGCGCGGGAATGGGCTCTAGAGACGGAAGCGCTCTGATACCAAATGTAGGAACAAAGTGGAGACAGGTTGTGAACACAAGTGAGCAAGAGTGCACGCACAAGAAAGCTGCAATAGAAATGTTCAAAGGAAACAATACAAGTACTTGGTATATATAGTACCCAAGTACTACTGGTCAACCATAGGGTTGACTTTATGCCTACAACACCATATCTTTGTAATCTCTTACAAGAGATCCTCGAGAGATGCCTTGTCGATAGAGAAACCAAAAATGGTATTCTCAAATGTAGAGGAAACAAAATCCTCCTCTAATCCACCAAGGCAGAGAAAGAGTTCTTATGCAAGATGCTTGGCGTCTGAGTGCGTAAAATCCTTGCACTCAAAGAAAGTGATGAGGAAGGCGCCTTCTTACCTCCATCTAAAGGACGTCTGGAAAGCGGATGAAGAAGTTAGTTGCTCTGAAGAAGAGGGTCTAGGACCTCGAGGAAGATCTACAGGAGAATTATCACTGGTCGTGACCATGACTAAAACCTAATATAACAGTGGCCACGACCTGGGAGGGATCTAGAGTCTGAAAGATGAGGAAGAAGGGGGCTTCATTGATGAGGGGCTAGGACCTCAAGGAATTGTAGAGATATATACAATGATATTGTGGTGTAGGATAGACTAGGACTTAGTCTATTTTGGAGTTTTAGTGTGCTCTGGTACTAGGATTATATATACCAAGTACTTTTACTTCATTTGGTTGAACATTTCAGTTGGAGTTCACTTGTGTTCACTTCTTGTTCTCTTCTATTCACAACTCTTCTCCATTCTTGTTCTTACATGTGGTATTAGAGCTAGTCCTTCCAGCCCTGTAACTTGCTTCCCCATTCTCCCGCTTGGGAGGAAAATTGTAAATATTTTTTCACACTTCAGAGTTACATGAGGCATTATGCACATATTTGTATAGGTATGGGGGTTTTCGATTTTGCCAATGTGACTGGCATCACATGTAACAAGGTTGGCTTGGTGCTTAAAGATACTAAAAAAATGTTTTTGTAAGGGCTCCTGGGAAGTGATGAAATGCAGTGTGGGTGCACAGACACTCTAGAGCAGGATGTCCCCTCCAGAGCATAGTATCCCGTATGTTATGGTGTTGGTTGTAAATGACATATGTTTATCATTGTTGTCTTTTGCCATGTGTTCATATGGTCATGAGTAACATCTCACGTAGGCATCTCTGAGTGGGTTTGGCTACGTGATGAAGATTTCCACGCTGCTGGATAGCGATCTGGCAATGGCATGTGAAGTTGCAATTCCGCGAGAATTCTGCAGAATGCATGGTGTGCTGAAGATAATGGGCTGAAATCTATTGCTGGGGGGTGAGCGTCGATGGATGGGAGAAGCATTCCATATAGGACGTTTTTGTAGAGGTTGAGTGCGCATGTTGCTGTCGGGAGCTGGCAACTGTTTTGTGATCCCGTAGTTGGTCGATGTGATAGCTTACAAGGATAATGGGTTATTATACGGATGTCTTTCCTAGAAGGATGGTCATGCGTCAGTAGACGTTTCTTTGTGCATGCAATTTCTTGATGAGCATGGCAATTGTGGCTACGCTTTGATGTGCATGGTTGATGAACGGTGATAAGGCAGAAGCTGTTCGACAGATATGCTGGTTTTCTGTAGATTTATGTGACCATCTGATTGGTCAATTGCTGAGCTAGAGCTGACTCATTGATTTCTGATCGACACTAGGTGGAGAATTTGATTTTGGGCGGTCTGTTTTGTGAAGAGAAGGCAAGCTGAAATCTGATCGTAGCCGGTACCTGAGTAGACACGAAAGGAATCTTGATGAGGATTGTGGAGTTTTGTAAGCATTACATGGCTGATTGTTCTCTGAACTGTCAAGAGAACGTGGATAAAGGGTCGAACGATCTAAAGTTGCCATTGCCTTGGGTAGTGTGAATCGTGGATTTTTTGTGAGTCTGTGTGTTTGTTTTCAATCAGTTTGTGGGGAGTACCTTGAGTCTTATGATTTGGATACCTGCTCTGGAATCTGATGCATTTGCTCTTCCTCCATGAGTTCTACACTGCTATTTGATCCCATTGGAGACCCGGCTTCAATTTGCCTCTTAGATGCAGTCGAAAAAATGAATGATGATTTTATCTCTTGAGTTTAGGCCAGAGGTACTTGGTGTTTTCTTTTATGGTTTTCACATAGAGGTTGTGCTATTCCTGGTTCATGATGATTATTGGTCTCTGCTTTTGCATGTGATAGACGAAGAGTGCATGTTTGTGACGTTTCTTGATGAAGAAGATCTTCCTGAGTGTATCCATCATATGGAGTTTTGTGATGAAGATGATCTCAACTGAGTGGGTGTTTGTATTACCCGAGTGTGGGGCTGGTTTTTGAGTGCTTAGTTGTGTGCTTCTGCCTTCTCATATTTTCACCCATCACCGCGTGCTCCTGTTGCACTTTTGTCGTGAAGAGAAGTTAGTTCTTGCTCGTCGACTTCTCTTTTGGCTGTCCTGAGCTCCCACAAGCTTTGTGTGATCTCGAGCTTCAATTTTGTTGCGAAATATTGCACCAGGAAGCACTCCTCAGTGGGTGACTTCATTTTTGCATTACGCGTGCATTTTTGGATACTGAAAGTTCTAGAGTTGCGTCTACCTACCTTTCGGATCGCTGTTCGTGCTCTAAAAATTTTCATTCTGAGCAACAGTCGAGAATATACCAGCAATATCATTTACATTTTGCTGATTTTTACTGATTTTTACTGATTTTTGTATATTTCGCCTGCCCACCACAGCCCAGGACCAGCTCTTGCTAACTGTACACCTCGACATTGCTGCCATTTGCCTCTCCAGATCGCCATTTGCATTCTTGGCTCAGCTATTTCTTCTACTCCAGCTCTTAATCTTTGTTTGAGCTCATTTTTGGCCTCTCCTAGCTAGTTCTTGCAGATAGCATTGCATAGGTGTCTTGCAGATTGCATTGCACATGTGTCAGTGCATTTGGGACAGTTTTGGGCTTTACATTAAATGCAAATCATTGCTCGGGTGTTGTGCACTTTTTAAGCCAACTGTTGGCTGTAAGTTGATGCACTTTTGGATGCCTATTCAACAAGAGTTTGCTATTGCATTCTGAGCCATTCTTTGGCTAAGATACAGCTCGATGTTTGGGACAGAAGCACATTGCATTTGAACAAGTGTTTGGCTGTGGTTGAGGATAACTTTTTGGGGCAGAAATATAGTGCTTGATTGCATTTTGTATCCCGGAAGGGATTGAGGTTAGAGCATAATTCTTGAGGCAGATTTACTACTATTTCAGAGAGCAGCCATTGTCAGTGAATGCCATTGCAATGATTGCATAGCCGTCAGTGGTCTTTCAGTTGTCCATTTGCTGTCTTTTCCTTTTCAGGTACACTTGTCTTTATTCTCGAGCTTGCAATCATGTCTCTCAATGAGAATTTTGGTACCATGACTGAAGCAGATAAGTTGGATGGACCCAACGATGATTTGTAGTCATTTACACTCAAGAATATCTTGGTTGGAAAGGGCTTATGGGACATTGTGAATGGTGATGAGGCTAGACAAGTTCATCATCCAATTCTGACACTACCACTCAGACTTCTACTACCACTCCCACGGAGGATCAGAAGAGGTTTGATCGCACGGATGCCCAAGCGTTGTCTTTGATTGCATTGTCAATGAAGACACACATTAAGTCCACTATCAAGTCTTGCAAGACTTCAAAGGCAGCTTCGGATAGAGTGAAAAGTATGTGGAATGTGAAGAATGAAGCAAGAAGCATTGCCTTGCACATTAAGCTTAATGACTTGTCCATGCAAGAAGGTCACACTATTTCAATGCATATTGCAAAGATTATTGACATTCGGGATGAGCTAGCAGCTATTGATGAGGATATAGAAGACAAAGAAATTGGTCTCTATCACCCACAATAGTTTGGCACCCTCATATGATACGTTTGTTACTTCCTTGACCATTATGCTCAAGGTTGCTCCACTCAGTTGTGAGGAGTTAGTTGGCTTATTTTACAGGAAGAAACAAGGACTTTCAATTCAGCCCGTTTCTTTAGTCAGAGTGAGCAAGCACTTTCCACTCATGGAAATGGTAAATTTCAGAAAAATACCAGCCATGCTTATCAAACCAGAAAGGTAGGGAATGCAAACACAAATGCAGGGAATGTAGATAAAGGTGCAAAGGTGAAGAAAGACAGATGCAATTATTGCAAGAAGCTTGGTCATTACATTGCAGAGTGCCAGGAAAGGATTGCCAATGAGAAAAAGAGGCAAGGCTCAAGTAGTAATTATGTAGCACCAGTTGAAAATGCCAATGCTTCACCATCTCATGCAAACTTTGCACAAGAGGGAAAGGATTATGTGTTTACTGCATTTTAGGACAACTTTGGTGCCAGGGGGAATTTAGTTGCACATGATGCTTCTCATGCTTCATCTGGTGATTCTTCATTTTGCTGCCATAGATACTTGGTATCTAGATAGTGGTGCATCAAAGCATATGACTCACAGGAAAGAGTGGTTTGAAGAAATCAAACCTGTTCATGGCCAGACAGGTTACTTGTGCCAATGATGCCACTCAGGACATCACAGGAGTGGGAGATGTTCCCATCCTTCTAGATTCAGGGAAAAAAAGTATATCCGTGATGTCTGGTATGTTCCTGACTTGAGGAAAAATCTTGTTTCCGTTCCATCTAGGACTCGTGATCAGCACATGCTTGTGGAAATTCCAGGATGATCAATGCAGGATCAAGGATCCAAAGAAAGAGTATGAGATTGTGGCTACAGGTTCTTATGAGGCCAGCATGGGTCTTTACAAGCTTGATGCTCAGCCCCCTATAATCAACATGCTATGGTTGTCTCTTCTTCTACTCTAGGTGATTTATGGCATGCCAGGTTTGGTCATGCAAATCACAGAGCTTGGGCATTTTCGCATAATCATAATATGGTTGAAGGATTGCCAAAATTACAGCAGCCCATGCTCAAGTGGTGTGTGAAGCTTATGCTCTTGGAAAGTTGCATTGCATATCATTCCAAAAGGATGGTCCAGGTTCAGTAAGAGCACAAAGAGTCTTGTAGATTGTGCATAGTGATGTTTGTGGACCAATGAATGCCACAACCCTTAGAGGGTATCCGTATTTTGTCACATTCATTGATGATTATTCTAGGTTCACTTGGCTCTTTCTCATGAAAAGCAAATCTGAAGTGTTCAATTGGTTTAAGGAGTTCAAAGCATTGGCTGAGAACCAAACCAATTCTAGAATTGGAACACTTAATTCTAACAATGGGGGAGAGTATACTTCACATGATGGGATAAAGCATCGCAAAACAGTGCCATACACGCCTTAGCATAATCCGATTGCAGAGAGGAAGGACTCTCATGGAGATGACACAGTGTATGCTGGAATTTCAGAGAATGTCAAAAGCATTTTGGGGTGAAGCAATTGTTACAACCACATATATTCATAATCGCTATCCTACACAAGCATTGGTTGATAGGACGCCTTTTGAGGCATTCTATGGGTACAAGCCCAAGGTGAATCATTTCAGAGTGTTTGGGTCTGTTGCATATGCTTCGGTACCAGCTGAAAATCGATCCAAGCTTGATGATAAAAGCATTAAATGCATCTTTGTGGGGTATAGCACTGAAAGCCAAGGCTTTAGCCTTTATGATCCAGCCACAAGGAAAGTAATCATAAGCAAGGATGTTTTGTTTGCAGAGCATGATAGCATGAAGCCCATCAATGAGGAGTTGCCTCCATATGATGATACACCACACCGGATGGATTCCAGAAAACAAAGGTAAATTTTCCAATAATTCTTGTGCTTAAACTGAGCATCTGTAAATATAACCTCATAAAATTCTATGGCAGCCTGACAGCACCCCGCAACATAACATCCCCTCTAGAGAAACTTCAACCATCGAGCCACATCTGCTGCATCAAGCATTCTTCCGGGGAAGAACAGGACCACTGACTTTCGTGCTAAACTCATAACAGGGGCATAAAGAACCTTGTATATGAAGGAGGAGATGGACAGCAAGAAAGGACAGCAGGGGGCACAGAAACTGGCAAACCAACACAATAACTCCCACACGTAGAGGCAAAGATAGCGAGCCAACAACACACAACTGTATAGGGGATCGTACGATTGTACGAAAAAAACGTACAACCGTATGACTGCACGGAGAAATCGTATGGACAAAACGTTTGATGACCGTATGATTGTACAGAGGAAACATATGGCAATACACACAATGAAACAGCAGCAGAAGATAAGAGGGGGAAAGAGGCAAAAACAAGAGAACAGCAGCAGATGAGAGACTCCTAGTTGAGAACCGGTACAGCAGACCTAGCCTAGAAAAGGCTGTGTGCAGCAGAAAATGCAACCCGATGGATGGACAAAAGTAGTAGAGCCCAATCCGCCTTCACAGCCACCCTCATCCATGTTTAAAACACCCGAACAACACAATCACAAAGAAAAAGGCATCCATTCAACATCATTGTCTCTACACATACCTTCTGATACAACTCACACTCTGGCCACACTTCCCCGGAAGCCAGACAACCTCAAAAAAAACCCAGTGGACTACACAGTTCAAGACTAGTGGACTTCTTCCTTCAATAACTCAGAAAACATTCAGCTTCAAATGCATCCAACCCACAACGCACATGAAGACTATCTTCTTGACTCTTCAAGACATCAACCCACAAAATGGCCACAGTCAAAAATCTTATCATGTCTTCCCAAGATCATCATCAAGTACTAGAAATGATGCAGCCCGCCATCTCTGCTCTTTCAGAACCACTTCTACTGTTTACATCCTTCTCTTGCTCATAGAATACTCCAAGCTCATAGCTTCATGTCGCCAACAGTCCATCCAGCAGAAAATCATACCATAGCTATTCCTCAAGCTTTTTTTTCCAAGAAAAAGACTTCTATTAAGTAAGAGAAAAAACCCGCGAGAGCAAGCTCAAAGCAGAATACATCATGAAATCATAAGGATAAATAAAAAACCCCCTCAGAGTGAGGTGGAAAACAACCAAGGCTGAGGCTGAAAGTGCCACCTCAACCTTGTAGTAGTTTCAAAGAAGAAAGGAGAATCCTTCCATTTCCTGAAGAAAGAAGCCCTCCTAGTTGAGGCTGCACGGGAGTCTCCCTGCATACCCGTCCATACGGCCATCAAAGTATGTACGATGTCTGTCCAGATACTAGCCAATGTGTGCGAGGGATGAACCTAAGTACCCTCCAAAGCCTCTGTGCATCTGGCTCTCCAGAAATGCCAGGATGCTATGCTCGCTAGAATCTCCCAAGAAGTATCCACAGAGGCATGTACAGCTGTAAAAGGAAGGTGTGGTACCACATCCAATGAATAGGACTCAATCCGATGACGTCGAACCGAAATGGCCCGAGAGGAGTCAACTCTTTTATAGAAAACCTGAGGTCCTGTAAGAGAAAGCCAAGCCACTGAGCCCCATGTCATAAAAAATGGGGAATGGGCAAAGTGACTAAAAATCCTGGCTACTCCCATCCAAATCATCCTCGCCTGTCTGCAATCCCATAAGAAATGCTGAATAGACTCCGAAGCAGAAAGGCATCGAGGGCATGTAGGGTCGGCTCCGAACCTGGACCTCCAAAGGTTCACTGCAATCCCTCTATGGATAGAAAGCCAAAAGAAGATAGTGATCTTTCTATTCCTGTGGGATTTCCAGAGTCTCCTCGAGAAGCACCTCTGCAGATCCGCAGTAATATCAAAAGTCTCCCAATGAGGAACTCTGGAAGGTCTCCAACCTCTACTGCTGAGCTGATATCTCCTGGCATTACTGACCGTGTAACGAAAGAAGGGGATGCTCTTCTCTCGATGCCCTGCGTCAATCCACTCCCACTCTCCGGGGTCCCACTGCAAATACCTGATGGGAACTCCCCCATAGAGCCAGAGCCTCCAAGACCCGGTGGAGAGTAGCCGGGGGTCTGGGTCTAGGAACCACACTGAATCTGATCCCTGCATCAAAAGACCTACAACCCTGATAGGCTGAAAAGCAGACTCAAGCAAGATGTCCTCTGTGGACCTGAGCAATCTGCCACCATCTTGGACACTAAAAACCAAAGCATCCTCCTGTGCATCTCGAAAGGCCAAAACCTGAAGCGGAACCCCGCCTCTCGAAAAAATACCTGCCCAAGTGGAGGAAGTGAGTGGCATATCATCTGTGTCTACCCAAACCTCTGGAAGGGCTGCCTCAATCTGCAAGATCCTCCCTGCACTCCCTCTGAGATGTCCTGTCAACCTTGATTTGGTCTCCTCTGGAAGCCTGCGGAAAGCTTTCCAAGACCCCATAGAAGATGCAGGTCCCCTCTCCCACCTGGACCACTGCATGTAGAGTGAGGCACCCAGTGGTCTGCCATGATCATCTAAAATACTGTCATTCCACATGATGGGTTGCCTATCAATCTCTTCCCGAGAGGAAGGAGGAATCCTCCGAAGAGTGCTTCTGAAACTGGCCCAAGCTTTCAGAATGGCAACCATGAGAGGGGACGAAGGTGATCTGAGGTGTGCTGTGGTGAAGATCCATCTAACACTGCTCATCCAGTCTCCTCCTGAAGAAGGTGTGCACCTCTGTATGCTGCTGATAAGAAAGTCCTTCCACGGTTCCTGCCCTGGCATAAGTCCCCGCACCACCATCTTGCAGAGTAAAGCTCTGCACTGTAAATCTGGATCAATAATATTGAGACCCCCTTCCTGTGTAGGGAGGATGAGGGTCTCCCAAGCCACCCTGGCTAAGACATCTGCTGTGCCATCAAGCCCACTTCAGAGAAAGTTTCTGATCGGTCTTCTGAGCTGAATGATGCAGTCCCAAGAACGGCACCAACATGAACAAACAAACCAGGCTGTGGTCAAGAGGACCTGGTTGACCACCACAACTCTAGAGGCAAGATCCAGCTTGGCTGATCTCCAAAAAAGAAGCTTCCTTCTGATGCTCTCCAAAACGGGAGCAAACTGCTGCGTGGTAGAAATATCCAAGCCGACCTGGCAGCCCAAATACCTGATAGGCTCACCCCTCTGAACCCAAGTGAATCCTATGTTAAGCCCCCAAACTGGAGTGTCCTCATCACTGATCCAAAAGCCATTGGATTTATGCCAATTTATCTGCGCCCCTACTGCCAAGCAAAATAAATCCAATGCTGTCCTGAAAGAAGTGAGCGTTTGTGGAGTGGCATCCAAGTAAACTGCTGTGTCATATGTCAACACATTGTCAAGTAGTTCCTCTTCCCTTCTGATGGGAAGTCTCAGCCCAAAGATGTCAGCTTGAGATCTAACATAGATACTCATAGCTTCGGCCACGAACAAAAAAAGGAAAGGAGCAAGGGGGCATCCCTGATGGACTGTGATCTCGAAATCTGAAATCTCTCACCCCTTACCCCACCACTAAGTACCTGGCTGTGGGCTGATCTGTACAAAGAGGAAACACCTCTGATCCAAGCATCAGTAAAGCCAAAGCGTAGAAGGGTGCCCTCCAAAAAACCCCAATCTACTCTGTCATAAGCTTTTTCAAAATCCAAAAGTAGAATGGCAAGATTCTGGCCACTCTGCATGGCCCACTCTGAAGCTTCCCAGAAAGAAAAAATGTTATAAAAAATGCTTCTGCCATGCACAAATCCCGTCTGAGTGTCATGAATGAGATCAGGGAGAAGTGGCTGCAATCGGAGGCTGATAGCCTTGGCCAGAATCTTGTAACAAGTCCCCACAAGTGTGATAGGCCTCCACTGGGACACTAAATTTCTGCTACCTGCTTTTGGGATAAGGTGGATGAGACCCTCTGTAAGCGACCCAGGCATCTCGCCAGAGTCCCAAATGGCCTACAGGGCTGAAGTAATATAGTCTCCAATCATATCCCAAAATGCAATGAAAAAAGATGGGGTGAGGCCATCTGAACCTGCGCACTTGCCCTTGTGAAGGGCTGAAAGTGCAGTCCTGAACTCTGTTGGTGAAAGGTGCGTCGAGTAGAACATGCATACCCGGATTCACCAACACAGGGATGCTCTACCAAATAGCCTGTCTAGCATCCTCTCTATCATGTGTCTCAGGATCAGCAGTAAGAAGGGTGGCATAGAAATCTGAAGCTATGCGTAAGACATCATCAGGCTCTGTCTGTAAAACCCCATCCACATGTGAGTCAATAAGCTGGGATACACTCTCTCTACTATGTCTAGGGCCAAGAGTAGAGAAAAAGTGTTTATTGACTCTACCACCCATCTGAATCCAGAAGGACTCCCGTGCATGAAAGGCATACTCTGCTCTCTGATCAAGCAGCAATAACTGCAGATGAGCCCTTGCTGCAGCAAGGCGCTCCAATCCAAGCATCTGAAGGCCGTTTCTGCTCTTCCCTCTGCAAAGCTGCCAACTGCTGGCGAACACCAATCTCACGTCTGAGAATATCTCGTCTCCAGGTACAAGCAATTGAGCGGTAGAAGTCGCTAATACCAGAAAGGGCAGCGGCTACATGTGATGGATATGGCTGCCCACCCTGGACATGAGCAATCCATATCTGTAGGGCTGCCTCTGTAAGGTCCTCCTCTGTGTAAAAGGCATTTGGAATCCTGATGCTGGCAGACCGGCCTCTCAAGTGAGGCTCTGAGATAGCCAGCACAACAGGAAAGTGGTCTGAAGTGGAAACCCCAGCGCATACCGATCCACCTCTGTCTAGTGCCCAGTCATCTACATAGAATCTGTCAATGCGTGCATGAATAGGCATCTGCTTTCTCTTGTTCGACCAAGAGAACAGGAGGGACTGTGGCTGAATAAGAAAGGCATCATCACACCAAGTATCTCTGCCACAGAAGTGAAAAAGGAAGGCATCCCAAGCTGCTCTCTCCAAAGAGTGAAGTCCGCCTTCTCTACCCCCTTTTTTGTCTGACGGTAACTCGACCATGTTAAAGTCACCTCCAATCACCCATGAATCCACAATGGGGGCCCAGGAGAGCAAAGTCTTCCACATAAGGACACGTTCCCCTCTAATGTTGGAGGCATACAGGTTAAGGAAACCAACCTTACGCCCTCCAATCAAAAGAATAATCCACTGAGCTCTAGAGGGAATAATGACTCCGTGCCCAACAACTAAGGGGAGAACCGACTGCGAAACTGAAATAGAAGTGCCCCCCCTGGTGCCCAAGGCAGGAGACCAAAAAGTATGACCAGAAAGCAACTTGCCTGACTTGGCACAATCTCTAGAATCCAGCTTGTGCTCTTGAATAAATAATATATCAATGGAACCCCCAGTAACACCTGGATGAAGCTGATCCCGGATCAGCTGTCTACAGCGGCGATGTGGGACGCCACCTAGGCCCTATATGTTCCAACTAATAATCCTCATCTACGGGAGGATGTAGAGTGGAACACCTTACCCGACCTAGTGGCGGAAACAAATCCCTCAACAGGGGAAGACCTCCTGCTCGAGGAGGGAGGGATGGAACCAAGTGGCGGAAAATCAATAGGGGAAAGAACCCTGCCACCTGAAGAAGAAGCCCTGTCAACAGGAAACCCAATCACTGGCTCCCCAAAAGTAGCGGGCACAAACTCCTCCTCTGGGAAACCTGAACCCTCTGCCAAGGCTGAAAACGAGTTCCTGTGGAGCAAGCCAGACACCGGAGTGCGAAGGATCCCTTGTGAGGGAAGAGGATCAATAGTGTAAGCTATCCCCTTCCCCCTATCCAAGGGAGAAAGTGAGGAATGCTCTCTATCCTGTGTCTGCCCAGCCGCGGAGACCTCTCCTGTCTCAAGAAGAGCATCTGGCACCGTTGGATCTAGGGAAGAAGCTGCAACTGGGGAGGAGGTCGAAGCTTCAGTGTCTCGGACTGTGCAAGGTGAGACTGGAGGGACAACTCGAGGTGAAGCAGAGTCCACTAAAGCACCCTCGTGAACTGAAGGAGGGATCTGCACACGTGCCGGAACCCACTGGAGACTTAATAGAAGTCTTTTTCTTGGAAAAGTAGGGGATTTAGGCTTTATAATCCCGCTACGAGGAAGGTAATAATCAGCAGAGATGTTCTCTTTGCTGAGAATGAGTTCATGCAGCCCGCTAGTGCAGACTTGCCACCATACAATGACACTCCTTTGGACATCATCCAATTTGAGGATGATGAGATGGAGTCTCTTGATGCTTCTATATGTACAGAAACCAATGCCAAAAATAGTCAACAAATGTGACTGTACATGGGTGGCATGTGTACGTGTAAAGGTGCAACAAGCCTGAATCCAAGAGGAAGATCGCTACCAAGTGTCACACTGAGGTGTTGAAGTGCCAAATGCCAAGAATATTGAACTAGTGTCAAATGTGTGAATGTGTACACCGATGATAGATCCGATGGGACTGATGCCGATGGGAACTAATCGGGTAATGTGGCAATGGCTGACTTGGCTTGGTGGAGTTGGATCTCCTGGCGCCAGCACTTTTGTGTTTTCGTGGGGGTTGTGCCTGCTGTGGCTGGCTCTTCCTGAGTCGCCTGTCTGGTGGAGGTTTCTTCGTGTTGTTAGTCCTCCGAGGGTATTTCGTCCGGCATTCGAATTGTGGCCGAAGGAGTGCTCTAAGAATCTGATGGGCCAGTGGCCTTTGGAATAGGGCAAGGGTGGAGATCCAGGTGAGTCTCGAATTTGAAAAAGTCGTGTTTGGACTCCATGGCAAACAGAAGTGAAAGTTGCGTGACAAGGGAATTGGTGGATGAGGAGGAATAGGAGGGCATCAATTTGCTGGTGGAGATGGAGAAGAAGTGGGTAGGCAACTGTCAGTTTTTTGGATAAATTTTGACAGAGTTTGGCTACAACAGCTATGGCGACGACCCAGTGGGGTAGGCCTGCTTTTATAGATTTCTATCCCCCCGACCGGCGGGATACTAGTATGGCGACGGTCAGTGCTGAATGCTGAATTAGATGGTGACGGTCGGTGGCGAACTTAGATGGCGATGGTCGGTGTGGAGTATCTCAGGCCGCGGCCGGCGTGGTATTCCAAATGGCGACGGGCGGTGCTGTGTTGGATGGCGACGATCCGGTCGGGATCGTGATCGCGACGGTCGACGACGAACCTTACGATGACGGTCGGTGGCGAAAGCTTCAGCGACAATCGGTGGGGTAGTGACTATGTAAAAATAGGAAAAAAGAGAAGGAAGGGGGAGTGGGGTGGGAAAAATGCAGACGGAGCAGGGTGCACTTGTGTTGTGCGACGTGACAATGAGGTCAGTGTGCGAGAACATGAGCACTTATAAAAAATGCAAGAGCGGACTCTAGTCACCTAGTGCTGACTGTGTGTGCATACATTATGTACGGCAGAGACCATTGTGCTGCTGGTGTGTCAGGTGAGATGCCTATTGTACTGACTCACGTAGACCTAGACGTGATGATTATGATGAATGCGGTGGAGGCAGACGCCGTACTGTAGCATAGCGAGTAAGGAGCCATGTAGAGTACGTGTCCAGCTTGTTCTTTACCTTGGAGGCTAGAGGCACCTTTGTGTTGGACTTTGTTGCTGTTGCGAGCTCCGACGTTGAGTCGAGGTTCTTGTGTAACTCCCTGTGGGGTGGAATTCGATTCCTGTGGGGTCTCTCGACTGGTGGTGGCGATGCTTGTGTTGAGTCGGACCGCCCGTAGCACCATTGCGTATTCGGTACCTTGAGGCTGGCCTGTTGTATTCGGATCGTTGGCAGGTTCTTGTGGTGCTGCACCCTGTGAGGACACAGGTTCTTGTGGTGCTGCCTTTGTCGCCTTCGGGGTTTGCAATGCCTTCTTCTGGATCCAGGCGACTTTGTTGCCTTGGACACCTGAGCTGTTGGTGATGCATGGCGGTGGATGAGGCATGAGCATTGGACACGGCTTGCTCCGGATAGTGCCTATGCGTGGGGGAAGCGATCTCGAGGTGGCTGGAGCTGCTGCTGCTGTGTTACTGTTCTCCAGGCGTCAATTCCGATCGAAGTGATGTTGGACGGTGAGGATAGCATCTTGTACTTACAGCTCTCGAATTTCTTGAGCAGAGGATGGTGGCGTGGGTTGAGTGTGCAGGCATTGGTTTACCACTGTGGCAAGCTTTGTGCTCCTTTCGAGCTGGGCCCAGGGGCGGTGTGCTGGTGGAAGCTGGGGCTTCCGGTTGTCTTTGATGTGTTGCTTCATTGTCGTGAATTGGCAAGGTCGGGGCTGAAGAGGGGGGGCTTGGTCTGCACAGTGAGACTACCGCCGTTTGACCACCATTGGTAAGCGAAGCAATTCGGGTGCGCTAGTCGACTTGGCAATTGATGGCGTAGCACCAGGTTCTTCCTAGAATAATCTGTTCTTCGGTGGCTTCTGTAGGGAGAACATAAAAGCGTATATCCATAGCTTGGCGAACAACCATTAGACTTTGATTTACATAACCCAAGGTTTGCAGAAGTTGGCCATTTATAGCTCTTATTGAGGCAATAGTGAGAGTTAGGGGTACTTGTAGCTTTTCCCATACCTCTCAAGAGATGAAATTGTGGCTCGCTCCTGGGTCCACGAGTGCTTTGATGCGCATGCACAGTACCTGTAGCTGAACAAGCAACCTAGCTGGCTCTACTGTTAGCTCATCTGTTAGTTGAATCTGTTCAGTCGTTGCCTTAAAAAGGGTCATTTGTCTACGCTGTCGGATCTTAGCATTACGGATTCTGGCTTCCTCGATGGCATGGTGCTTCACCTCTGCCTTGAGCTCTTTTTCTCTATGCAAAGCTTGAAGGGTAGGGATAGTGAGTGGCCCATAGTATCTTTTCAATTTGCTTCCATTTAGGTAGCCATCCATTTCTGTCCCATCAAGGGTGGCTATTCAGCACACCCCTTGGGGAGTAATCTCAACTACCCAGTAAGGACGCACACCTCAGTACTTAAGCTTACGTTTGGTGTCGCGGACACTATACAGGAGTGCCAAGTCTCCTTCTGCCAGGTCCTTGTTCTTGAGGTTGCAGTCGAACCATTTTTGAGGTAGCGGGGGTTGTGGGCCTAGTATGGGTGGAGGCAGCAGAGCTGGCTAAGCACGATACTGGCTAGAGCTAGCTACAAGGCCACCTTGCAGGAGTTGGGGATTGGGTAGGGTGGTTAGGGCTAATGGGGGTCGCATTTGATACATGGGTTGGGGAAGGGACCTCGGAAAGCGACATTGTTAGGTATCATGGTTTCCCCACCTATGGCAGTGTGCAAAGTAGAGTGCTGGCCTTGCCCTTAGGCGCGGGCACTCATTGGAAGGGTGGTTGCCATTTCATACCCCACACCAGACATTGTCTCGTCGTGGAAACAAGTGGGGGTTGCTCGGCACTTCTTTGGAGGTTCTTGCTTCCCATTGTTGACCTAGCTGCTCCAATAAATTGGAGGCTAGCTCAGTCACATCCAAGCTCTTAGGCTCGCTAGCCTCCTTCTTACTTGACTCTACACTCGAGGACCTAACAGATGGGGCTACTTCAGAGGGGGCCGAGGCCTTGTTCGAATCAACTTTGTCCATCATAATTGTAGGATCCCGTAGGATAGAATAGATGCATCTTGCAAGAGGTGTGAGAGCACAATGAAAGAAGATGGTAGATCTGTATTATGATTGTGTGAGAGAGGACTCTCTCTTATAGAAAAGGGGAGAAGGTAATACCTTCCCTACATAATGGCAATCAGCCCCTACATCAGTGGGAATCAATCCCTACATCAGTGGGATTGCCTTTGTCTTACATCATCACTTAGGTCACACTAGACACATCATAGCACTTGATGTGCCTTTACAACACACACAAACACACATGTGACTCCCCTAACACACAAAAACACACATGTGACTCCCCTAGATGCACACATGTACCATAGAGCAAGCCCTTGATCATACTTACCCCTACAATAATGTCACATATACGAATGGCCACCTTACTGCATAGATCAAAGGAGGTGGGATTCATCACCATGAGATGGTCATGCAGCTTTAGGTCTGCTAACCCGATAAGGAAGCGTGGCAACAGTCGTTCGTCACTCATTCGCTCATAGGGTTCACAGAGGGCAATGAGGTGCTTAATCCTCGCAATGTAATCCCTAAGAGATTCTTTGTCGTTTTCTTTCACCCCATACAGCTGGTTGATTGGGCCCCATTTATGACCACTTGGAGCGAATCCCACAATAAAAGCCTTTCTCAACGTCTCCCAGTTGATCTTTTCCTCTGGGGTGAGAGCTTTATACCATTGACCTGCCTTGCCGTCTAGGCTAAGACCGAATGCATTGGCCATTTCAAGGTCGCCTGGTGCACCAAAGGCTTCACAAATCTGCTCGAACCTTTCCACTTGAGAGACCGGGTCTCCTTCTCCAAGGAACTTGGTCATCAGCTTGGAAATGGCTATGGGACGGCTCCTCAAGGGATTTGCCATCCTTGCAGGGAACACTAGTGCGGGTAGTGGTGGTGTTGCCCCCCCTACCTAGGGCCTTCACCAAAATACGCATAGCCTCATCAGTCAACACCGTTTGAGCAGCTAGCAGAGGTGGTGTTGCTGTGGGCCTGACAAGTTGCAGGGCTGGCCTTAGGCCTTGCCCGGGTGGTGGTGTCCATGTAGTTGGTGGTGTCGGCATCGGGATAGAAGTACCCATGCCTGCATTTATTGGCACAACTGGTATAGACGGCTTGGAACGGACTCCCGGAGGTGGGGGGTCCTGGGGCATGGTAGCATTGGTCCCATGCTGCGGGCGGTAGGGTGGAAACTGCGGTGAGCATAGGAGTGAACATGAGGTGAACATGGGTGATAGAGGAGTGAACATGTGTAAACTAGGAGTGAACATAGAGGTGAACATGGGTGAACATGGGGTGAACATAGGGTGAACTAGGGGTGACATAGATGTGAACAGGTGTGACCCAGAGGTGAACATGGGTGAATTGGGGATGAACATAGGGGTGAGCATGAGGTGAACATGGGTGACAGAGGAGTGAACATGGGTGAACTAGGAGTGAACATAGAGGTGAACATGGGTGAACTTGGGGTGAACAGGAGTGAACATAGGGTGAACTAGGGGTGACACAGAGGTGAACATGGGTGAACATAGGGTGAACTAGGGGTGAACAAGGGGTAACAGAGAGGTGAACATGGGTGACAGGGGGGCGAACAAGGGGTGAACATAAAGGTGAACATGGGTGAACAAGAGGTAAACAAGAGGTGAACATAAGGGTGAACAAGGGGGTGAACATGGGTGAACAAGGGGTGAACAGGGAGTGAACATGGGTGAACATAGAGTGAACTAGGGGTGACATAGAGGTGAGCAAGGGTGACACAGGGGTGACACAGAGGTGAACATGGGTGAACTGGGGTGAACATAGGGGTGAGCATAAGAGTAAACATGAGGTGAACAGGGGTGACAGAGGAGTGAACATGGGTGAACTAGGAGTGAACATAGAGGTGAACATAGGTGAACATGGGCTGAAAAGGGGTGAACATAGGGTGAACTAGGGGTGACACAGAGGTGAACAGGGGTGACCTAGAGGTGAACATGGGTGAACTGGGGATGAACATAGGGGTGAGCATAGGGGTGAACATGAGGTGAACATGGGTGACAGAGGAGTGAACATGGGTGAACTAGGAGTGAACATAGAGGTGAACATGGGTGAACATGGGGTGAACAGGGGTGAACATAGGGTGAACTAGGAGTGACATAAAGGTGAACATGGGTGAACATAGGGTCAACTAGGGGTGAACAAGGGGTGATAGAGAGGTGAACATGGGTGACAGAGGGGTGAACATAGAGGTGAACATGGGTGAACAAGCAGAAGTGCCCTACATTGTCAGTGTGGACAGCATCAAGGTATCGGTATTGGTCAGTGTTGCCTCTCAGGTCTTTGGAGATCCCATAATTGCTCGAGTATGCATACCTCCAAGTTATCATCCATCTCTGCCATGACCCTAGTAGTCTTCATGTGGAACTCATAGGGCATAACCGCCTACAAGCCGTAAACTAGCTCGAATGATGAATATCCAGTGCTAGCCTTGTATGCTGCTCTATAAGCAAAAAGAGCAGCAGCTGGTAGTAGAATATCCCAATCTGCCAAGGAATGAAGATATAACCGAGCCACAATATGAGACATGGTCCGATTGGAGCTCTTGGCCAAACCATTGCCTCGAGGGTAGCATGAACTAGAGGTCTTGTGGACAATTTGCAGTTGGGTGATAAGGTCAGTAATGACCATCATTGAGAAAGTGGGTACCTCTGTCACTCATCAATTCCACAGGACATCCAAACCTAGAGATGATTTGATCATACAAGAATGAGGCCACAACTTGAGCAGTGCAGGCCTTCGCCTCCACCCATTTAGTGCCATAGTCAGTAGCAATCAGGACATACTTTCTCCCTCTTCGAGTTGCAGGAGAGATGGGTCCAACAAAATCCAATCCCCATCTATAGAAGGGTGGTACAGGGCTGGATGGCTGAATGGGGAGGTACTCCCATCGGGTCCACCTCTTTGACATGAGTTGCAGCGGCGCACATGAGCATAGCAGTCTTGGAATAGCTTTAGCCACCTCAACCCAGAATGCATTATCTTTCTAGCAATGGCCTTGGGTGCCATATAACCTCCCCCCATTCTTGAGTGAGCCTCCTGAAGGATGGCTTGTGTTTCATGAGGGAGCACGCACCTCCTTAAAATGTGGTCCTTTCCCACCAGCTTGTACAGTTGACCCGCAATTAGTTTGAAAGGAGCAGCCTGAACAATCTGCCTCCACTTTTGTGCTAGAGTTAGCCCTTTGGGGAACTCACCTGTAGACAACAAGTGTACAATGTTTGCATACCATGTTGACAAGTGATCTGCAAGTTGATGCAATCATCCTGCTCTCACTAGGATGTCAAAGTCAAACTCTTGAAATAGAAGTGTCCACCTGCTGAGTCTTCCCCCAAGCGAGGGTTTGTTCAGCAAGTATTTGAGAGCTTGATGATCAGTAATGATGATAAACGTGCTGCCCAAGAGATAGTGCCGATACTTTGTCATGGCACAGACCATGCCCAAGCCCTCGCGTTCAGTGGTGCTATAGTTTCTTTTTGCTCCATTGAGTTGCTTGCTCGTGAAGTACACTGGTAGGTCGAGTTTGTGCTCTTCATCTGGTCGGGCTGATATCGTGCCAATCGCCAGTCCACTTGCATCTACATGCACATGGAAAATGACATCCCATTGAGATTGCCGCAAGATGGGTGCCTTTACTAGACGAGGCTTGAGTTTGTCAAACACTAATTGTTGAGGTGCAAACCATTTGAAGGACTGCTCTTGGCGAAGGAGTTCGGTCAGCGCCATCACTATGTCGGCATAGAACCTGATGAATCTTCTATAATAACCCCTCCCAAAAAGGACTTGACTTCTCTGGGTGTGCCAAGAATAGGCAAGGTCAATATCACTTCCACCTTTGCTGGGTCCATGGTCATTCCCTCAGCCACAACAATGTGGCCAAGGAAAACCCCTCGCAAGTCGAGGAAGAAGCATTTGTCAGGATTTAAGCACAACCTAGCTTCTCTGGACTTATCAAAAACCCACCTCAACTTACTGATGTGATCAGTTTGAATAGCAGGTTTGATGTGAGAATCATTCTTAATATTGAACACTGAGAAGTCATCCAAGAATACCTCAAGAAACTTTTCGATGTTCTCCTGGAAGAGTTTGGTGACAAGACGTTGGATGGACAAAAGCAGTAGAGCCCAATCCGCCTTCACAGCCACCCTCATCCATGTTTAAAACAATCGAACAACACAATCACAAGGCAAAAGGCATCCATTCAACATTCTTCTCTCTATAGACCTCCTGAGACAACTCACACTTGGATACATTTTCTCCAGAGCCAGACAACCTCAAACAAAAACCCAATGGACTACACAGCCCAACACAAGCTCCTACTGATGACTGAGCTCAAGCTCATAAAGCACTCAGATTCTTATTGCATCCAATCCCACAACTCATCGGGCAACCACCCACAAAGTGGCCACAGTTAGAAATCTTGTTTCATCTTTCCCATAGATCATCACAAGCACTCGAAATGATGCAGCCTGCCATCTCTTGGGGATTCTCAAAGAGCAACACCGAGTACCTGCCTGGCCAAAGCCTCTCTTCTCTCAACACTAGAGTATTGGTGTGCATTCAACAACTAGCCAGCCATAAGCACGCTATTCCATCCTCGCTATTTCTTCTTTTATGAGGACCACCTTTGGCTTCACAGCTCAAACACCTCATGGAGCACACGACCCTTGCTGCCTTCACAGTATCAATGCCTCTACCATCTAGGAGCCTTTGGATAAATCAATAACAACAGTGCAACGTGCCTCTCCGTAGCTCACGAAGCTTACTCATTCTCATAGTTACCAGCCTCCTAGAGAGATGCTCCCTTCATCTAGTCCCCCAGCTCATAGTTCTCCACTTCAAACCCAAGCTTGTGTGCTTGTTCTCTCTCCCTCTTAGCGTATCGTTCTCTTTAGTTACGTGCGTTCCCAAGCCTATTTTGGTGTGCGGCTTCCTAACATGTCCTATTATGAAGCCAAAGGGGAGATGTACTGTGGGAGTCAAATGTATTGCCTTTGATAGGTCTATTTGTTTATCAAGCCTAGCTTGAGAGTTTCAGGATGTTGGTGCATTGGTCTCCTAGACCTCTGAGTTGGTCATGTATCCATGCATGATGAGCCTCTGAGCCATGCTAGATGAGATTTCTATGTTATGCTCACTAGTCTCTGAGCCATGCTCACTTGCCTCTGAGATTGTGTGGGAACCATGTCTAGTTCTAGATCGGCATGCACAGTTTTGATGACTGTCATTGTCATGTTTTGTTCTTGGTTCCGTTCCAGTAGTCTTCCACCTTGCCTTCATAGGGGGGTGTTGGAATATGAAGAAAGTGAGTCTAAAATGAGTGTTCTAGGTGTTCTAGGTGGTCTAGGTGTGATTTTATAGTCTAGTGAGTCCTAGACATGCCACGTGTCATATTGGGAGATATCCCATAGACATTGTGACTTTCTAGAGTCTAGTGGCACACTATATAGTGTTGTACTTGTCTATTGTCTATCATATCAGTCAACATCAAGCTATCAATACATTGTGAGTATTTTGGTTATTGCCTTGCATTTGTACTTTCCTTCCTTTCCATTTTGCATTTCATTATGCTTTCCATATTTCCATTCCGTTCCTAGCTAGCTACCATGTCTCTTCATTGTTGATCTGCAAAAATCCATTTGGAAGATGCTTTGGAAATACCTCGGGATTTAAAAAATCACTTTTTTCTTTCTCATAACTTTTTATTATAACATCTAATTCAAGGTTTGATAACTCTGAGACATGCATCTTGAAGAGAGCTTTGCGCTGATATAAGTTTCACCAAAATCGGACTAACGAGCGGAAAGTTATGAGCAAAACACTAACAGGGGGTCAAACTGTCATGAAAACTGCCCTCCACCCATGCTAATTTTGCCTGAGCAAGATGCTCCCTCAAGACTCCACCTTTATTAATGATCCACCACCCCTAGAATTTGCCTAAAAGAGAGGAAGAAGCTTGCATAGTGGCTCAAGAAACGGATGGACCATGTGTGCACAGTGAGCGGCTGAACAAGAACTACTTTAGAGACTTGAATAGAGAGAGAAAAGAACATAGGAATGGAGACTCAAGGGAAATGATAAGAAGTGACTTTCATTGCCATGAGAGTAAGACTCCACTCAAATACACTCAAAATACTACAAGCACAAGGGAGAAGAATTATACATACAAGAGGGAGCGGAAGCTCCAAGACTACTCATAGAGAGAATAAACTAGAGAGAGATGGACTCAAGAGTCTACATAAGGGAATATCTATAAGAGGGAGAGAAGGCTCATGGAAGAGGCTTGAGGAGACTAGAGCTACAGCAACATGAGGCCTAATGGTGGAAGAGATGATGAACAAGGGAGAGGAGGGCTACAATTGCTACCTGTAGATTCTTTTCCCCATCAATCACATAAGTCTGTATGTCACCATCCATGTCCTTTTTGGCTAATCTTGCCATGTGTCCCATCAAAAGATGCTCAAGACTCTTAAAATATTGAGAAAGTCAAGAGTCTCCCCACAGGGAGCCTATAGGGACCCTCTCTTTTCCATATGTCCACATCCTCCTTATTCCACATGGGAATTCTAGAAGGATTCCTCTTGACTCCACACTCCTCCACATGCCTTCCACATGCTTGGCATGTGGCCTTTCTTATATTATTGGAACACATGGACATGAGCCCACCTCTTTATATGACTCACTCTTCCTATTTTCTAAAAACCCCATAATATCCCATACACAAATAACTCTCACCCCATACCAAGGTATTTATAATTCATACCTATGATATTTACAATGATCCGTTCCACTCATCCTCTCAATCCCATACAATATCTTAGAAAATAGAAATAAGTGAGAGCCGCTAGGCTATCACTTGATACTCAAACTCTTATCAAACATAGAAGAAAACAATGCCAATGCCAAATAAAAAATATCAATTTTTAGCATCAGTACTTGCTAGAATGTTGGTGGAGCCACCTCTTAGTAGAGCCCAATCCCTTATGTAGAATCTATGTAGGTGCTCTAGCAGCCCCATCATGATGCCGTTGTCCAAAGGAGAATTATCGGCTGCCTAGAAACCTAGTAAACTCAGGCTCACACCATGGATCCCTACCACTGATCGCAAAAAGAAATTGTTACCAGGTACTCCTCTCCACAATGGGCATCTCTGCAAAAGAGGCTCCTCCCTGCTTATCCTCCATGAACTCTAAGTTCTCGAAGTCACCTCCAAATCCACGAGTCGAGATCTCTGAGAGGCAATCCATGAGATACCACTAGAAAGCTGGGCGATGCTATCTGCAAGTGGGTGTGTACACATTTAGGATACCAATATGGGCCTCTGCTGCTTGAAGACCTATCCACATTGCAAGACTCGACATGAGCTCGCCCTATGAAAATATCTTTGGGGCCACTGCCTAGGATGCCAAAATGCATACACGTCCACTCCTACCAATAGGGGGACCAAACCTTGGGGGCCCTCCAGGGGAGAAGATGATGTCACCATGTAATGTCTGCTACTGCTGCTAAGAACCTATGTTCCTGAATCAAGAGGAAGTCAATTGGTCTACCTACTATGACAGCCCACTGCAATTCTTGATGGAGAATCAGATATTGTAGCTGACTACATGCACAGTCGTGAAGCCATGCACATTCCAACTCACCAATGTCAAGCTCATGGGGATGGGGTGGAAGCAAAAAAGGCTCACTTGTGCATGGGAGCATGCTCTAGGAAACCATATTTTAGTGACTTTTCTAGAGCTTTAGAGGGAGAGTAATTAGTATCCGCGCACCGATGGACCAGGGTCACTGGGGACCAGGGTCACCACTAGCTCAATATCTACCCTCATGTTCCTCATACTACATGAAAGAAACATCTCCTCTAAAAAGGTCAGTGCACTGTTTGGAGTGTCTAGTAGTGGGGCTATGTGAGTACAACCTCTAGTGGCAAGCGAATCACTGCTATTGCCAAGCCTTATCTTGACTTTACTGGAGAGAAGCCAAGCTGAAAATACACTGAAGCACATGAGTGAGCCATAAATCCTTGCCTTGTGGCCCCATCCACTCGTCCATCATCTAGTATACCTGGTACTCCATCATCATGTTGAAATGCTCTTGAGTCCACTTCTCCACTCATGTGAAAGCAAACTAGAGGACCCGAATCGAGTGGGTGCAAGTCCAAAATGTCAGTTCCAAGGGCATGGGGTACGTGTCTAGGATTTCAAAATAGTTCCATGGTCCCAACCACCAAAACTCTCTCGATAGAGGCAACCGGTGCGCATGTGAGGCTTGAGGATTAAGCATCTGCTCCTCCCCCTCATAGATATGAGAAGAAGAAGAAGAATCTTGCATGCCCAAGGAGCCAACCTACTGTTGAGGAGAGGTCGACAAGGTGGCCTTTGCCTCGGCCTTGCTCATAGATGAGGGGTCCAAGGAGAGGTGCATGAGGAGGAGGCCCCAAGTGAGGCTACTACTGACTAGGGAGATGGAGAGAGGGGTGGAGGGAGGGGCGGGTGGTGAGGATAATCATGATAGGAGGAATAGGTAGAGGGGCGGGGGTTGAAGGTATGGAGGGGGACTATAGAGAGGGGTCCGGTGAGGGATGGGAGGCTATGCGATATCTATCACTACCGAAGTTGACGGTTGCTGTAGTGATGGTGCCTGAGGATTCTGAAGCTCCTCCTCCAAACTCAAGGGTGAGTTGGAGGGGCTATAGACCCTAGTGCATTGGAATCCTCTAGTTCCTGCTCTTGCTCTGTGGAGGATCCTACTAGCATGAAGTACCAACACCGAAGGGGCTTGAAGAATGTCTTGAGGACAAGGGCCCTCTATTCAATTCTCATGATACACGTATCTACTGGGGGCTTCCAACATGGTCGCCCTATGACTGCGCGGCCACTTGTGGCTGTGCGGCCACCTGTGCTCACCTCTTATGATTGGCACGTTGATGTTGTGTCACAAACCAGCTGGAGGATGCACATGTGTGAAAGAATGATGCATAAACTGAGAAGCATTGGCCCTCCAAATGGGGTGGAAGGAGTGCCCACGTGAGTGTACTTTTGCTATTGACAACTACAAGAATGCTCCTGCAATCCACATACCATATATGAATACATAATGCTTCATGCACACACTCTATGCATATGAGAGGTCACAAACTCTCATGCCTCTTGGGATCCATCCCTTGGGCATACCCCATTATTCTAACCTTAGTCTATGACGCTTTATGCCGACCATTTATGAATGCACACCCAAGCATTCCTACCCATTCTTATATCCTAGGACCTACATGTGTGAGTGCTCCATTTATATTAATCAATTAATATATCCAATACATTATCCATATGGCATTTAGCCATTTAAACCGACCTAGCCTACCTTCTAATTATTACATTTGATCATGCTAGCCTAATACATTCTAGACTACAAAATCGTGTCGTGACATGCCCTCTTGCTTGGGACATAGATGTCCTCATCTACTAGGTATTCTTCTTTGTCTTCATGATCTTTAGCACTCATTAGGTTATTGAATAAACTTCCATACAACATCTTCAATGTTTCATCTTCATGTCTAGTACTCTTGCCAAACAAGTCCAACATTAGTATGTTCCTTTAAGGCAAATTTTCAAATAAATCAATAAAAAAGACAGTGTTTATCTTTCATGTTGTGTCATCCATATTCTCCTTTGCTTTGGACATTCCTACAAAGACTAATTTAACATTATCCATTGGGGTTAGTAGGAATCCAGATCCATTCTACTTTTCCTTTCCAATAAGATACATGTGAATATGATAGTGCCACAAAGTGAACTTTTGATTTGGGAAGAATATTTTCAGAAAGTAAAATTTTGATTTGGGAAGGATATTTTCACAAAGTAAACTTTTCATTTGGGAAGGATTTTTGGGCTTCATCCAAAAACAACAGAAAAAGTCCAAAATTAATGAAATAGGTATTAAATATTAGTCTCTTTTTAATAATCTACTCATTTATTATAATTTTTAATTAGTACTTAATTTATTGGTAGGAGAAGCTATCCAATCAAGTACTCATCAGATGGACACGCCAAGTTATCCTTTGCATGGTTGATCGAGCATTAAACTATTTCTGCTCTAGTGTCGTGCACATCCGTAAAAAAACACGATGCTAGGTATGTTATCCGATCAAGTACTTATGGGATGGATATTGTATGGGATTGAGAGGATGAGTGGAATGGATCATTGTAAATACCATAGTTATGAATTATAAATACCTTGGTATGGGGTGAGAGTTATTTGTGTATGGGATATTATGGGGTTTTTAGAAAATAGGAAGAGTGAGTCATATAAAGAGGTGGGCTCATGTCCATTTTTTCTAATAATATAAGAGAGGCCACATGCCAAGCATGTGGAAGGCATGTGGAGGAGTGTGGAGTCAAGAGGAATTCTTCTAGAATTCCCATGTGGAATAACGAGGATGTGGACATATGGAAAAGAGAGGGTCCCTATGGGCTCCATGTGGGGAGACTCTTGACTTTCTCAATATTTTAAGAGTCTTGAGTATCTTTTGATGGGACACATGGCAAGAGTAGCCAAAAAGGACATGGATGGTGACATACAGGCTTATGTGATTGATGGGGAAAAGAATCTACAAGCAACAATTGTAAATGGGTAAAGGAGGGTGACAAAATCTCTATAAAAGGAGCCCTCCTCTCCCTTGTTCATCATCTCTTCCACCACTAGGCCTCATGTTGCTATAGCTCTAGTCTCCTCAAGCCTCTTCCATGAGCCTTCTCTCCCTCTTGTAGATATTCTCTTATGTAGACTCTTGAGTCCATCTCTCTCTAGTTTATTCTCTCTCTATGAGTAGTCTTGGAGCTTTCGCTCCCTCTTGTATGTATGAAACCTCTTCTTCTCCCTTGTGCTTGTAGTATTTTGAGTGTATTTGAGTTGAGTCTTACTCTCATGGCATTGAAAGTCACTTCTTATCATTTTCCTTGAGTCTCCATTCCTTTTCTCCATTCCTATGTTCTTTTCTCTCTCTATTCAAGTCTCTAAAGTAGTTCTTGTTCGGCTGCTCACTGTGCACACATGGTCCATCCGTTTCCCGAGCTACTATGCAAGCTTCTTCCTCTCTTTTAGCCAAATTCTAGGGGTGGTGGACCATTGATAAAGGTAGAGTCTTGAGGGAGCATCTTGCTCACATGAAATTAGCATGGGTGGAGGGTAATTTTCATGATAGTTTGACCCCCTGTTAGTGTTTTGCTCATAACTTTCCATTCGTTAGTCCAATTTTGGTGAAACTTATATCAGCGTGTAGCTCTCTTCATGGCACATGTCTTTGTGTTATCAGACCTTGAATCAGATACTACAACAAAAAGTTATGAGTCTCTGTGTTTGATAGTCTATTTTTATGATAGTTTGACCCCCTGTTAGTGTTTTGCTCATAACTTTCCGCTCGTTAGTCTGATTTTGATGAAACTTATATCAACGTGAAGCTCTCTTCAAGACACATGTTTGTGTGTTATTAGACCTTGAATCAGAAAAGGGTATGAGTCTCTGTGATTGACAGTCTATTTTTATGACAGTTTTTACCCCCATCTGGTAAATCGCCCATAACTTTCTGGGCGCTTCTTTGTTTCTTACGAAATGTATATTAGCACAAAGCACATCTCAAGGCAGATCGCTATATGTGTTTGAATCTTTGAAAGCAATAGGAAGTGAAGAGGTGCGTGAAGTTTATTACCCCCAACTTCATGTCACAGTATCACGAAGGTCCGCGATGTCAGACCATTCTCTAGCGGTCCTCCACCTGGAGTAGCACCATCATGGACTCCCCTAAAAGGGGGTCCGCATACCAAATGATCTTCTAAAGGAGGAGGTATAGTAGTCAATAGTGGAGCTTTGGAGATAGCCTAAGGAGAGGGATGGATGGCATGGGTGGCTAAGATGATCCAAGGGAGCAGTCAAGAGCTCTAGTGCTAGGCTCTTAGTTGGTAGAGAGTGGCTCTGTAGGCATGGGAGAGAGCACTTTGTTGAGACCTAGCTTCTATTGAGAGACTTAGGGAGCAAGATCCGAGATCTCATTGGCTCAGAGACCACCTGGAGAGTCCATAATTGGAGCTTCAAGATTTGGAGGTCCGTAGAGCAGAGTTCTCGTATCACTCTTCCCAAGCAAAATGGGTACAGTAGAGGGACAGGATGACTAGACAATTCTTTCAGACCACAGGATCACAATCTATAGGAATTCAGCTTCAATGACACAGGGACTCGAAGGGACATATGCACACATATCCTCAGGAGATCCTTGAGATGACCACAATCTTCTACAACTAGCTTTTTGAGCTAGAGGATGCTTCGCCGCTAGAGAATTGGTATGAGAGCAAGTTCCCTTAGTTGTTAGACAGAGTCTGAGTAGACATTTGGAGGTGCCCTTACTAATGAGGAGATTTGGGAGGCCTTGCAGGCTCTCCCAAGCCCATAAGTGCCCTGGTGAGGATGGCTTGACTCCAAGTTTCTTCGGTGCTTTTTCGAAGCTCACATAATTGGACCAAATCTTTTGGTTTCTTCACAGACCAGAAGAGATCCAAGAGGTTCGAGATTGGGGAATGGGTCCCGAGAGGGGAGACGACGAGGTACTTAGGCTACCAGGTTGGCATTGACATTTCGATAGAGCAGTAGTTTAGCCCCATCGTAGAGAGTATTCGGCGTAAGCTATTGTATTGGAGCTCTGCCAAACTCTCACTTGTTGCATGTAGAGCATTGGTGGTTAACCAAGTACTTCTTACCACGGCCTGGTAGATTGTCTCTTGCTGGTGTTTCCATAGAGGCTGCAAGGGATAGTTGCGATGCTTAGTATGGAACTTTTTGTGGTCGGGATCGGATGGAATGCATAACACCAGAGCCAGCAGGGTGGGTTGGTAGACTGTAATTTTGCCCCAAGAAAAGGGTGGACTGGGCATTATTGATCCGGAGATGTAGAGCAGAGCCCTCTTGGGCAAGCTAGTAGTGAGAGGCCTCACCCTTAGAGCAAAACCTTAAAAGCTCCTCCTCTAGTTGAGGCTTCTTAGGAACACTTCTCGCACAAGAGGTCAATGGCAACAGTATTATAGGTGGATCTTCTCCGTGGCTCCTTTGACAAGAAGGGTTCTCCATTGATGAGGAGTCTCCATAGAGTGTGCAGAGATTGGTGTAGAGAGGACTTTGAGTGACATCCACTCACTTGGCACCCAGAGGTTAGAGATTCAGAGGGGTGCATGCTAGGTCAGCGGCACATTGGATGGGCACAGTGGGACAATGGACTAGCTAGATCCTTTGAGGCTAGCGGTGACTTCCTAGAGTAGTAGAGGCTTGCAAGCAGGACCTTTCTCATCTTTGAGGGATAGGAACTAGGATGCTGGTCTGGATAGTTCTCATGGACAGGATTACCTCTCAGGATACACTTGTTTCAAGAGTCTCTCACATCCTACCATTCTCAGCTTTATAGAGTGGGACCTGGAGGCTCGTTTGGCAGAGACAGAGGTGGATAATGAGTCCGAGATGAGCCTGGAGGATATAGAGTGGCAGAGAGTCAGGATAATAGGCCTCCTGGGTAGGACTTGGTACATAGATCCCACCATGGTCTTATCGACCCTAGAGGGAGCAATGTGGCACCTACGAATTTGGGAGGACAGATCCTTACGCGACATTTAGTGGGATCTCGGAGAGTGGTTCTAGCTATCCCACATAGGGTGACCGGGTCAAGTGGAGGAGGTCTCCTTATTTTCTTACACAACTCGTATTGGGCACCACTTACAACTTGAGGCAGTAGCATGGTCCCCCTCACGGGAACGTCATTGGCTCGAGTAAGACGTCCCAAGAGAAGCTTTCTCTCATTTTTTGGCCTCACCTTTGGAAGAGCTTGTGGCCACACAAGATTTCCTATTTCTTCTGCTTGATGGCTCATGAGGGTTTGACCATTGGCCCATGGCTGGAGTAGATGCATTGGTTGTGCGAAGGGTGCTTTGGAGATGATTCCCCATTGCCTTTGGGGATGCTCAGTCGCACAATGGATATGGTTGGCCTCCCTAAGGACTATGGCTAGCACACATAGGATGGACGAGGGATTTTGCTTTGGGGATGGTGGCTTGGCTCATGGAGGGAGGACTCGCCTTCTTGATTGATCCTCTCGCACCAACATAAATATATGAATAGTACGTTTTCCAAATAGAAATCCATGATGCATCTCAGCCCTCTAGATTATGACCATGACACTCACCGGAGGATAGCATGTGGGAGATAGTATCCAGCATTACTGCTTGGAACTTTGGATCACTTGGTGTAGCCGAGTGATGGGAGGCTAGTTGATTTCTCCAACAGCTACCCTAGTAGCCATCTAGTAGGATATCATTTTCACCTTGCATGCCTTTTGGAAGCACGATACTCCAGGTTCAAGAGTGACCACCAAAAGGGGGAGCTCTTTTGCCAGGCACATGGCATGCAAGAATCTTCTACAACCTTTTTGCGAGGGGTATTTTCTAGATGTATAGGCCACCATCTTGGTTGCTAGTTCCTATTTCAGAATCTCTCTAGGCTATGAGCCAAGAGATCCATAAAAAGGTGGCTTTAGCTGGCAACTTGTTTCCTTTTTTGGTATTTTCATCTCGACAGCTCCTATTGGACGTTGTTTGTATGGTGCTTTCAAGCATTAATAGAATTTAACTTTTTCTAGAAAAAAACTCTAAATAAATTAATGTGTGCTTTATGTGTCCATAGATGGGACACTTGGTAAAATCCTACCCTATAGCAAGAGCCGACGAGCCCCCACCCTCTAGCGACCTCCCCCAAGCCAATAGTGGGAGGGTCAAGAGGCCAAGCCCCAAATCTAGAGAGGCAATTGCATTAGTCACAAACCCCCTGGATGGAGCTGTATGAGAGTGATTGGACTTAGGACTCACATGTACTGGAGGAATTTGAGCAAGAGAGCATTAAAGATGTGCAAACCCTTGATAGGAGATAGGTAGTGCAAATTGTGGATAGGAGATAGGTAGTGCAAACTATCGATAGGAGATAGGTAGTGCGAGTCCCCCACTAGGCTCCCTTACTAGGGAACAAATAGAGAGATCCCCCTTAGGATGCCCCCCAACAACTAAGGGTGAGGTGTTTTTTGACCTTTTGGTAGATCCTCTATCACTAACACCTTAGAGTTCCTAGCAAACTTAAGAGACTACCCTAGTGCAAATAATTAGAGGATCCCCCCCCTATTTCAAAAGTCACCACCATGTATCCCTCCCCTCCTTTGTTGCCTCTAGACCCTCTCCCCCCTCTACCCTCACACTCAATTGCTCCTCCTCCCCCTCCACCCCTTCCCACCCTCCCCTTCCCCCATCGCCACCTCCTATTGCCACAACATCATAGTGAATGACATCATCACCCTCACAACTCAGCCATGAGTCATCTCGTCTTCCTCCCCTTGTCCATAGTTTCATCCCCCCTTGCCTTGCTTCTCCCATTGCACACCCTCCTTTTCCTAGCTCCTCTAGCCAAACTATAACTTCATCATCTTCATTACAACGCACCCCTTCATTAGTGTTAGGACACAACTCTCATGGTGCTAGCATAGGGGACTACGCTTTTTCTCTTGGTCTCTATGATATAAGCCTTTCCCAAGGGTCTCTATGATAGAAGCCTTGCCCAAGGTAGCCCCTTTTGTGTTAGTTCTAGTAGTTGGGTCCTTGGTACTATCTTGACATTCTAGATGACTACACTAGTACATTGGATATGTTAACCTTAATTTTATAGCCCCAAAAATGGGGTTCTATTGGAGTACTTTGGAGCCCTTAGAGTGTTCTTAAGTTTCTAGTTTGAAGAAAATGACTACGAGATACATTATGAAGAGTGCTTTCTTATATATCCAACAAGTTCAATAGCCATGCACGACAATCAATTATGTGAACATGGAAATGGGAAAGTAAGGTAAGGGGTAAAAATGATAGGTGTTAAGATATGGATCATTAGTATGGTCCGCCATGTACCTATGTTTGCATGACGATGGTGTACATGATGCATATTGGATAGAGACTAGGTTATAAGTCTTCCTATGTAAGGCATAATTCATGGGTTGAATAGTCCTTATGGACTCAGCGCAACCCTTAGAGGGTTCATTATATATTGTAACATGTTGTATTGGAACATAAGAGATAAGTACATCTATGTAGCCAAGAGGGTTGTGTCTTGTCCTTTGCACTATGTGTGTAGAGTGTGAGTTGTGTGTTGACTTCAACATGGTATTAAACCTATATGGTTTAGCTTGGTAGGAGAGTGTTTCATCTAATTTTTTGAGAATTACTATCAATTGTACACATATGCAATAGTGAAATCCTAGTGAAATACACCTGAAAAGAGGCTAGAGCAAGCATCAATATAGTAGTTAAAATTCCTATTATAAACTAAACTCTCTTGTAAACCATAAAATCTATCCATGCATCACTTTGATAAAATATGTTGTCAATATTGCATGGAAATTACATAACACCTTTAGCAGGAGGTGGATTTAAATCATGATATAATCCATGAATGCATAAATAACATCACAAATATGCATTGCATAGTCAATTATGTGAATCATTAGATAAATCTTCTTTTGAATGATCCTCTAGCAACACATCGACACTATCATGTTCATCATGTGTTAAGTATTCAATGTCCTTGGCATCAATGACTAGATCCCCCACATCTAGATCTGAGTAATGATCCAAATAACTTAAACTGTTAGTATCTTATGGGCCTTCGAAGTATAGCTACTAGCTCATGAGTTAGGGGAAGGAGCAATTTTGGTTAAGTCAATGGTAAAAAAACCATTCAAATCTTTTGTCACAGTTGCTTGAGCCCCTCTAGGACCATTTCACTTTTAATGTAAACATGTTGAATTCTCAAAAGCTCAATTTCATGATAGCTTGTATCATTCCAATGTGATCCAACTCATTTTTCACTATTTGGGTATCCCTTACACTAGCTTGGGTCTCTTGGGAGAAGTTTGGCATGACTCCATGATCAAATGTGTTACAATTCACATCAACATTCTCTATGCAACAATGATAGTCGTGTGACCACATTGCATTGAATGAAATATATTGAACATGAAATCAAAGAAAGATCAATATTTCAACAACATCAATGCTAGTGATTTCAAACTATCATCTCTAGCCTGGGTTAGGCTTGGGTCTCTTAGGAGAAGTTTGCCATGACTCCATGATTAAATGTATCACCCTTCACATCAACCTTATCTATGCAAAAGTGATAACTATGTGACCACACTGCATTGAATGACATATATTAAACATGAAATCGAAGAAAAAATTAGTATTTCAAAGAAATCAATGCTCCAGCAATCATAAAAGGAGAAGATCGCTACTTACATGATGATCATAGCCCTTGGAATTCTATAATCCCCCTTCTAAAATTTCCCCATCCATCCCCATTCCCCTTCTAAAATTCCTATCCCTCCCACCCCCTTCTAAATTTCCCAGCCTTACAAACAAATCCTTCCTTACATAGTGTCTCTCGATTGATGGAAATCATGACCCTCATACTAGCTTTATGAATTTGGACCCTATTTTAAAACTTCCCTGTGCAATCTACAAGAGAAACTCAAACAAGATAAAGTTTATATAGATTGCAATGTGTATCCATGTGCATAGTCTATGGAGAAGGTGTTCATTGAGAATACACAGTTGAAAAATATGTTTAAACAATTGAAGAAGTTATGGAGAAAATGAGATCATCGAGATGTCAAAAGAGATATACATGGATGATATCATGCTTTGTGTTAATGCATTCTTGGATTGATAATACACTATTCAAGATGAGTATAATCTTCCTAGGGAAGAAGTCAATTATGTTGTTCAGAGTGACAATGCAAGTGATGTAGATAGTGGTCGTAGTAGTGATAGTGATAGTGATAGTGATAGTGATAGTTATAGTGATAGTGATAGTGATAGTGATAGTGATAGTGATAGTGATAGTGATAGTGATAGTGATAGTGATAGTGATAGTGATAGTGATAGTGATAGTGATAGTGATAGTGATAGTGATAGTGATCGTGATAGTGATAGTGATCGTGATAGTGAAAGTGATAGCGATAGAGCCAGTGATACTGAAGATAGTCAGTAGTACTTTATAACTATGAACCTAGCATGCACACACGTATGTTTTTGTGGTTTTAGGAGACTTAGGATCCTTCAATGGAATTTTAAAAAATGAGTTTTTAGCTCGCATAATGTGGTAATGCATTGCATTTGTATAAGTTTGTTTTGCTCTCATCCCATCCACCTTTGCCCCCATCTCTCCCATCACATTCTCCCATTGCTCCATCTGATCCCTCACATCTCACCCTTCTTTCCCTCTTGTATTTTTATCCATAATATGAATAGAAATCAAAGAAAAGTTAAATATCTATGTCCCCTTTCCCTCTTTGTTTTATCTCTCTTTTCTTACTAGGAGTGTCTTTGCTTTAGTTGTAGCACATGTATTTATTATGGCATCTAGCAGAGTTCAAACAATGGGACTGATCATGGTGAGAGACCAACTAGTGGTCCTTTGAAGAAAAAGTTTTATGTTTCTGATAAAATGTGAGAGCTTTTTTTGCAAGCTCAATCCTGGTGAGCAAGCATGAAGTTGCAAACACTCTCATAGGGGCAATCCCACTTCGAATTGGTGGTCAAAGCTAGATTTATGACCTACTTTGTAAGTGTACCTTTCCTTCTTTTTTCCTACATCTTTCCCTACTTTCTTTTTCTTACATAGCTATCTAGTGTGTCTTACCCTCTAATGTTTTATGTGTATAGAGGAATGTGATAGGTCAAAATTGCACCACCAAGTGAATATTAGTATGCATACGGCAATGGTACCACTGCCCTCCTCCAAAGTTTGGAGGATAGAGGTGAAGACTTTGAAAATATATTAATCAATGTAAGAAATTCTTGAACCTTAAACACAAATTTTAATTTATGCAAGCGTGCACGTTATAGAGAGCTTCTCAATATGTATCGTTTGTGTCTTTAATGTAAAAACTTGTGAGGCTGACCTTCCATCCATGAACAATGGTTAGCGCACCTGGAGAGTAGCGGTGTGAGGGGTAATGGTGATGTGATGGGGATGTGTCACAAGACCCTTCCTATGTTCACCTTGATGACACCAAGGTGATGACTCCCAAAAGGAGTCAAAGTTATTGTGGTAGACTAGGTCAGCTTATCCTCAAATATCACTTAGAAATGAATGTTTAATAATGTGCCTTTAAGCAATCCTTGTACACGTACACAAATAAATAAATAAATAAAATAAAATAGATTTTTATATAAATAAATAAATATAAATATAAATGTATGCAATGCTCTCTCTCTCTATAAATATATGTAATGCTCTCTCTATATATAATTGTTTTAGATAAATTTTTCAGTCCAAGAAAGATGCAAAGCACTTTTTGATGCCGCCTCCAGAAACAAACTAATTTCTTGAATTGATGCCTCTTGGAGATTATCTCCCTCTCTTTCTCTTGGAGAAGAAGAATAGAGATATCTTTCTCTCTCAATGAGCAAAAGGACCACTTAGGAAGAATGAACCTCACAAGAACTCTCACTTCAAGAAACTCTCACACACACAATATATCTCTCAAAGAAAATACTCAAGGGACTCTCTCTCTCTCATGGAATAAGGAACACTCAAGCACACAATAAATTGAACTCTCTAAATGAAGAACTCTTGAGATCTAAAACTAATCTAGGAATGGGAGCAATCCTAGTGAACTACTAATGAGCTAAACTAGGAGAGCTAAACCTATGCTTTGATACCATGTTAAAACATGCGGGCCTCACGATCTATGGAGGGCTCTAAGGTGGATGGAACCTATGTGGAAACATGATGAAGAGAATGCTCATGACATGTACCTCAAGTCAATTAGGTTTCAAGATAGATTAGCTTGGACACATAAACAAAATCTTGAGTGAATGTGCATTTCTTCTATTCAACAATACATGATAGGCCTCTTGATTATCCTTGTCCTTGCTAGGCTCCCATGGTGTCTCCAAGCCTTATTTGGCCTTAATCTCTCTCTCTATGCTAGGTGAATTGATGAATGGCCACCCTCCCTACTTTTGGCCCTCCCAAGCCTTAAAATTTGTGTCAATAATACTTCCAAAGGGATCCTTCTTTTCATTAGTGATCATGAGTCGGTCATTTTGGCTTGTGCAAGCCTCTACGAGCCTTTACCTCTAGCATAAGCTTCTTATTATTGGAGCTACTCCAAGCTCTATTAAGCCTTTGTAAAGACTTCCTTAAGCACATCCCAAAGCAATTGTTGGAAAAAGAAGCAAGGAATGAAAATTTTCACCTGTCAAAGTTAGTCTAGCTCTAAGGTCGCCCCCACACAAAGACCAAAGTGCACACATACACACACACACACACAATTTTGGAAATAGGAGGGGATGAAAATTTTCACTTATCAAAGTTAGTCTAGCTCTAAGGTCTCCCCCACACAAAGACTAAAGCACGGACTTACGTATACACACACACGTGCGCATATGCTTACTGTGACATGAAGTTGGGGGTAATAAAAGTTCACGCACCTCTTTGCTTCCTACTGCTTCCAATCTTAGTGAGACAGAGATCATTATCACTAGGAAAGGGGAAATAAAAGAGAACCTTCCATGCCAAGAGACTGCACCACACATTCTTTTCTTTCTTCCCTTAGATGGGAATGAACATGGTAACATCCCAAGTGATGTCCTCCTCTTAGGGAGAAGGAAAGGATTAGTGGAGGCCATAATCTCCCCAAGCTGGTCTACACCAAAAAGAAGAGTGATGCGTTGTTGAAAGAAGATATTGTGGCTCAATATGACATGAACGGATATATATCGAGGAGTTTGAAGGGGCTGATTGGGTCGGATGTTCCATGCAAACATTGCACCTCCTTCCTAGATATCTCTACAAGTAGCTCAAAACACTCTGCAAACTGTCATCAGACACAAAGGCATATAACTTCTAGCAAAGACATGATATCAAATATTCAAACACATTTAGAGATGCGCCTTTAAATGGGCTTCACATTGATATAAGTTTCGTAAGAAACAAAGAAGCGATTGAAAAGTTATGGGCATTTTACTGGAAGGGGGTAAAAACTATCTGAAAAAGAAATAGTCACACACAGAGGATGAGGAGGGATTTGGGATTATTGGGAGAGGAAGGATATAATTAGGTTTAGGGCAAATTTTTAGATTAACTAAGAGTAGCATAGCCCTTCACACTTCATTCTTCAATCGTCTTGGTTCTATCTTCATCTTAATTCATTGCTCAAATTGGCAAAGTTTTCCAACTTTGACAATAGGTGAATTGTTTTCCAACCTATTGCGTACACAACAACTTCTAACCTATTAATATTTTTTATTTTTTTTGTCAAAGAAGTCAATTCTCTTCTAATCTATTGTGTACTCAACAACTTGAACAAGCTTGCTTTTGTTTGGGCTTTTTTAAACTTTTCAAGATTTCTCAAAGACTCTCCTAGCCTAAACAACTTCTAGAAGCTTGTTGTTGGTTTGCACTTTTTTGAAACAACTCTTAAGATCTTAAGCAAACTCTCCCAATCTATTGCATACATAAACTTCAAGAAGCTTGCTTTTGTTTGTGTTTTTTTCAAGGTTGCTCAAACTCATATGCAAAAGCTATGGCTAGCACTTATTAATATGAAAAATGTACATATAATATTTTTTATATAATAATACAATTACAACTATATAAATATATTAATAAAAGTAGATCTTGTAAAATTCTATTTATCAAAAAATATTATTATTAAATCATTCATATTAATTTATAAAGTAAAATAAATTTATGTATACACACACATAATTATAGAATATAATTACTATATTCACAAAACCTATATAAACATAATTATTTTAAAATTTATAAAATTATTGATATAAAATAGGAACAATAGGTCCCAAGTCCATGAATGGATGAAAAAAAAACTTTAAAATCCTATTAGAGAAGTAAATTATGTAAATCATTAATATGATATTTGAATAATATGACATTTAAAATGCATAAATTTGAATAAATATGATTGATTTAAAATATTAATACCAAACATTATTTTTATTAAAACATTAATTTTAAAAATGTAAGAAATTTTTAAGAATCAAACATTATTCTTTAAACAATTGAAGAATATTAGTGAACTACAAACTAAGGAGTATGTACAAATTCATAAACTAATTTAAAAATTAGTGAAATAAATTAGTAAGCTCGGTGTTAGAAAATATGCATTGGTGTGCTTTTAGCCTATGTGTTTATCTCCAATGTTAAAAAATATGCATCGATGTGCTTTTAGCCTATGTGCTTAAAGAATATGCATTGGTGTGCTTTTAGCCTATGTGCTTATCTCCAATGGGTATGATACTTTGCAGAGGCTTTAAACTTTCTTATTTTAAGGCTTGTGCAAATTATCATACCCATTAAATTTCATTTGCATAGTATGGAATGCATATTTCCTTGTTTCTTACCATGCATCATGTATGAGTGTTGAAAAATGTGCATCGGTGTGATTCTAGCCTATGTGCTTATCTTTGAGGGGTATGATACTTTGTAGAGGCATTAAAATTTCTTATTTCAAGGCTTGTACAAAGTATCATACCCATTGGATATTATTTGCATACTTTGGAATGCATATTTCCTTGTTTCTTACCATGCATCATGCTTAAGTGTTGGAAAATGTGCATCGGTGTGCTTCTAGCCTATGTGCTTATCTCCAATGGGTATGATACTTTTTACAGGCCTTAAACTAAGTAATTTGAAATTCTTTGCACAGTATCATATCCGTTAGACATCAATTGCATGGTTTGGAATGCATATTGTTGGTGTGCTTCTAGCGTATATGCTTGTCTCTAATGGGTGTGATACTATATAGGTGCATGCTTTAAACTCACTTAGCCTATGTAACGTATCATACCCATTATATATTTTTTGCATGGTTTGAAATGCATATTTCCTTGTTTCTTACATGCATGTGTCATCATGAGTGTTAAAAAATATGCATTGATGTTTCTTTAACCTATGTGCTTGTATCTAATGGGTATGATACTTTGCAAAGGCCTTTAACTTAGTAATTTTAAGGCCTTTGCAAAGTATCATACACATCAAATATTAGCTGTATGGTTTGGAATGCATATTTACATATTTTTTACTATATGAATTACCTTAAACCCAAAACCCTACACCCTAGATCCTACATTCTAGATTTTAAACCCTTGACCTTAGACATTAATTTATAAGCCCTAAGCCCTAAATCCTGAACCCTAAATCCTAGACCTTTAACACTTGACCCTTGACCTTGACCCTACACCCTAAACCCTAGAACCTAGACGAGACCCTAAACCTAAACCATATACCCTAGATCCTAAACTCTAGCTAAACCCTAAGCTACAAGCAATAATTTGTAAAATATCTTGATTTGATCAACAGGTTGGGTGCACCCCCAACCTGTTGCTCAAACCATCAAATTTTGTTGATTAAGCGACAGGTTGGGTGTGCACCCATTTGGGGATACATGCAAGCTATTGCTCAAATTAACATATTTTCTTGATTCGAGAAATAGGTTATGCCGCACCCCAACCTAACCTGCTACTCAAATAAAGATATTTTACAAATTATCACTTATAGTTTGGGGTTTATGTTTTATAGTTTAGGATCTAGGTTTTAGCTAGGATTTAGGGTTTAGAATCTAGGATTTATGGTTTAAGATCTAGGATTTAGCTAGGGTTTATGGTTTAAGATATAGGGTCTAGGGTCCAGGGTTTGATAGGGGTTTGGTTTAAGGTTTAGGGATTTATGGTTTAAGATCTAGGATTTAGCTAGGGTCTATGGTTTAAGATGTAGGGTTTAGGGTCTAGGGTCTAGGGTTTGGTTCAAGGTTTAGGGTCTAGGTTCTAAGATATGGTCTAAGGCCTAAGATAAAAGATCTAGGGTTTAGGTTTTAGGATCTAGGGTTTAGGGACTAGAGTTTAGGATCTAGGATTTGGGAATGTTTTCTCTGCTTGATTTGATATAAAAATTAAGTGTTTCTAAGTTTAAAGATTACAAGTGTGAGATTTATTTGGCTTTTTTCATAGTTACTAATCTATTTTTCTTAAAACATGTATTCACCCTAGTAAAGGATTTAGTTGTGGTATTATACGAGAAGAATGAAGTAGTAAACTTTTGACAAATGATCTAATGAACATATGCTATTTCCAATGTTGTGGTGAGAGAAGATGCAAAGTGATAATCGCCAATGTGATCAGTCGTGAAATACACTTAAAATATCCACATGGAGACTTTGAAACATTGGGTGATATCTTATAGCATGACATTTTTTATTTGCAAGCATACACTGTGACATTTTTTATTTGCAAGCACATAGAACTCTTTAAGATCGAGATGAAATCCTTCCAAAGATATCCATTAGAGGAAACTAGATTTATTCTCGCAAAAAATAAAGCACTTGACATAGATGAAATGAAGGGCTTGGAAGCCTTTATTAACATCTTGAAAGTATGATGCAAAAATATCCTAAGCAGTCAAGTAAAATTTTGGAGATAATCAAGTTAATTGAGACACTTGTCAATTCTTTAAAGAAACGAGAATACTTTGAATCTTTAGTTGAGTCACCAAGATCTGTATTGGATAGAAATACAACGATGTGGAAGAAACTAAGCAATGCCTTTTACCTAAAAAATATTGTGGTAGGAAGGCAACAACCCTTACCATAGTTTGTACATTGACGAGATTGACGAGTGTCTGTTTGTTGCAGTTTGAGCATCTGATCTAGATTCAAATTTGGATGACCAAGGTGGCCTAATTTGGGTGGCAAAGGTTGCTCAAATAGCAAGGGATGACAAAGGAATTCCTATAACATTCACAACTTTATGGTTCAATCAAAGCTATTGAAAAGTCTCCCAAAAAGATATACAATGAAACAACTCTATGAGGGTTTCTTGCAAAAAGCAACGTGAATGGGTTCCCAACAAGGAGGGCTTAACAAAGGTGGAACTGAGTAGCATTATTCATTACTGGACTCGAAGTTTTAAAAAGAAGCATGGCTAGGATGTTGAAAAGTGTATCACAATCCTTGATCCTTGCCATGTAGATATTAAATAGCATTTGGCTAGACTTGACCCATCAAGTGGAAATGCAATACTAGAATCTGATGACTTTGAACGAAATTCAAAAGCATAGGATAACATATTTGTTCCAAACAAATAGTATATCTTACGTGGCATCCATGACACATGGTCTATCTTATGTGACATCCATGTAGGACACGTGCATCCACAATATATTATTCAATCAAATGGTGTACCTATAGACCACCTATATGTTGAATTCAACAAACTCTCCACGTCATATTTTCACTATCAAACATTGAAGGAGATAGAGATGACCCATTATAATTGAAATAAAGTTAGGAGCTTACTACATCGTTATTGAGTGGAGGTCACCAGTTACAACTTTGGTAAATTCTTTGCTTTAATAGGCCATATTTGTGTGGAGATGACCCATTTTGTTGCAAATTTACCCATGATGTATTGAGTGGTCACCACTTTCAACTTTGGGAAATTTTTAGCTCTATTAGGCCATATTTGTGTGGAAGTGACCCATTTAATGTTCCAAAAATACCCAATTTCGGAGTTCACCAAGTGATATTGAGTGGAGATGACCAGTTTAGAAAAGAAGTCCAAACGAAGCGAGAAAGTCCCAAAATTTTGATAGTGTGTTATATGTTTCATTGAGGCAACATACATGGAACAAGTGGTTGCCATTGTTAGAGTTTGCCTTCAATGATAGGAAACAATCCTCCAAGGAATGAGTCCATTCAGACTGAACTATGGTTATAGACTAGCAAATCCAACCATGATTGGAATACCTCAGAAAGTGCCTAGTGCCACGAACTATGTTGTTCAGATGCGGGAGATGCTAGCACTTGCAAGAGCTAACATCCGCCAAGCTATGGATAGAGCTAAGGCGTATGCAGATGAAAAGAGATCTTTCAAAAAGTTTAAGGAGAAAAAGTTTTTCTTAGAGTTCCTTCACACTCGGAAGTCTTTGATTCAAGGAGAGTGTGCTAAGTTGTCACCCCGACATTGTGGGTTGTGGTTAATTCTAAAAAGACTAAGCAAGGTGGCTTATAGATTGGAGGTTGAAAGGTGCACCCAATGTTTCATGCGTAAATAGCAATTGAGAGATACCCACAATGTTGGTTGCATGGCTCTATTTGAAGCGACTTAGGAATTCATCTACCAGATGCGGAGGGCATCATCATTGAGGACGTTGATGCCTAAAGAGGGAAGGAATCTTATGCTCAAGCTGAGGTAACATGACGTTAGAAGGGTCAGTTGCCATTTTCCCGTCAAAGGATTCGACAATTGGAATCATCCGTCTTGCGCTTTAGGTGTATGGTCACAAAGGGAATTAATGTCAAGGTCATCAATGAACATGATTCGTATGACTAGGTGGGTCTAAAGGCTAAAGGCCTAGGTGCTCCTACTTGTAAATTGTGCCTAGGGGCGCCCGGACCATCTAGGGAGCTTGGGGACTTTGCAAGTTGCCCCCGTGAATTGGAAAGTGGAAAATTGATTTGGATTGTGAGAGAGTACTGGAGAGCATGGCTGGGAGGAGAATATAGCAAGTCACTCGTGATTTTTATATTGTTTCTTGTCTCTTCATAGGAGCTATGCAAACCGATAAGAGCTGCTAGTTTACAAACCATAGCACTATCTAAACCTTGGGGAGCTTGACAATTCACTCTCCTCTCATTTGTGCAAAATCTCCTCTATGCCTATTGTGTGCAGAAACCATAGAACTATCTAAACCTTGGGGAGCTTGACAATCCACTCTCCTCTCATTTGTGCAAAATCTCCTCTATGCCTATTGTGTGCGCCCTACTCTCCAGCCAAGTCCATGAGGCCAATATACTCCCAAAATTTTGGTAGTTATCACGAACAAATCATACATGCAGCAGAGGATTGGACACAATGATCAATAAAACCATTTTATTTCCCAATAAAAGAAACAAAATCCCTCTTAAAAAGGAGCAAAGACTATTGGTTGGTCTCGATCGAGATTTGGGTGTTCAGTTTGAAGTTGAGCTACACCCCTATTGTATTCATCCTTGAGTTGATCTCCATGTCAAGAACTTGCAGCGTTGCAATTACTGCAGAGTTGAGAGCCTTGCAGAAGAGCCGTGCAAGTGACTCTAGGATTCCTTGAGTTTATCTTCAGTCAAAAAGTCCTCAGGGGTTTTGGGACCAGCGACCAATTGAATTGTAGTCCTTTTTCTTTTAGAACTCATGAACATGGCATGACACAGAGCAAGAAAGTGGCATCAGGCCACAAGGTATTGAAGCCAAAAAGGAAGGATGATATCAAGGAATTTCATTCAATGTCGTTAGATATCCATATTTCAGCAATTTTGGTGAGGCTGGAGTTTAGTTTGTCACGGCTGTCAAGGTTAAGACAGACTCTCCTCCAGAATGTACAGAAGTTCTCAAATTTTTCCTCTTCCAGAAGTGTTAAGGACATGGAATGGAACAGGAACCTGAAGATATCAGTACCAAGAATATGAGGATCGCTCCACAAGCAATCAGTGATCAAGCTGCAAAATACATGGAAAATAAAAAGATGGCCAATGCTTCATACATGTTATGCGAAGCAGTGCAGAAGATAATAGAAAAACTGAAAACGAGCACTCAATTTCAACACTAATACAAATGGTGAAAGTCTGTTAATGGGTGTCCTTAGAAACCGACCAAAATTTGAGATTAACAAAGTCTTTATCTGAAACAGTACATCACATTCATGAAATTCAAATCCTAATTAAAGCGTGAGTTTTGTACTTTTCTTTTTTGGTGGGGAGCAGTAAAGGTGGAATCTGAATTTTTTTGTGGTGTGTGACTCCGGGGCTCATTAATCAGCTCGCAGTTTGCAAAATAGTGCTTGATAAACACTATATTTTGCATCATGTTATTGAAACCCTGGTTAGATAAACATTATCATTGCAATAGTATGGACACACTGAATGTCAAAGTACCAGATGAAAGTGAACATAGAAAAATAGCACCTGCATCCAGATATGCCTAGATACCTTAAAATAATAATCATGAGTACGCCTAAAAAAGCTCCAAAAATGGTTGACTTGAGAACATCTAAAATAGTTCTGAAGACACATTATTCAAATAAAAAGTAGCAAAATGCTTTAAAAGCCTCCCCTAACAAAAGACAGTTCACACCAAGCTAGGGCCCTGCTCTTAATCATTTCAACTCTGCGCCGTCTGCACACCCCCTGACTGAGGCAGTCCAGCTGAGACGCCAGTTGAATCATAGCCCCCACCACCTGCATTTCCTGGACCATCATTTGAGGGATAGTGAGCTTGCTGTGAATAAACATTCTGCGTAGGAGCTTGAGAGCCTTGCTGAGATGAATAGCCATCTCCATATGCACCATAACCACTTTGCACACTTCCTTGTGCATAGTTGTTTGCAGAACCTTGCTGGGAAGCAGGCTGTGTGTATGTTTGCTGAGATCCATGTCCAATGGCAGGCTGTTGGGACCCATGCTGGGTGTAGCTGGGTTGCATGGATCCCTGCGCTCCATAAATGGGTGGAGCAGATCCCTGATGCGTGTAGATAGGTTGTGTGGATCCCTGTGCTACATATCCATAGTTGGGTGGAGCAGATCCCTGCTGTCCATAGCCTGGAATAGACCCCTGCTGGGCATAGCCGGGTTGTGCAGTCCCCTGTGTCCCATAACCAGGCAGAGCAGATCCTCCCTGACTGTACCCTGTCTGATCAGCTTCTTGCTGGCCATATGTTGGCTGGGTTGGAGCTTGCTGGCCATAGCCTGTAGGCTGAGTTGGACCCTGCTGGCTATAGACGGGCTGAGCTGTCCCTTGCTGCCCATAGGCTTGTGATGTTCCCTGCTGTGCATACCCAGGCTGGGTGGAAGCTTGTTGAGATGGTGATGGTGCTGGTTGTACATAACCTGCTTGAGAAACGCCTTGTTGCCCATAGCTTTGCTGTGTGTAGCCTGGAGGTGAAGGTGCTGGCTGCCCGTAACCCTGCTGTGTGGATGCCGCCTGGCCATATTGTTGCTGGGCATATGGAGGTTGTTCACCATATGGTTGTTGCTCGGTCGAGGATTGACCATATGGCTGAGGGCTGGGAGCAGACTGGCCAAAAGTTTGTGGTCCTGATCCCTGCTGCCCATACACACCCTGCTGCCCATACCCGGCAGCTTGCTGCGGCTGTTGGCCTGGCACAGGAGGCCGTTGGTTCCAATCGGGAGTAAACCCTGTAGAAGGCTGCTGGGAATACCCTCCATACTGTTGAGATTGGCCAGAATACTGTTGAGGTGGCCCAGAGTAAGATCCTTGCTGTTGGTAGCCATAACCTTGTGACTGCATAGGTGGTGCCCCAGGGGGGCCCCACTGTGGGGGTCCAGGTGGCCGATAGCCCTGTTGACTGTAACCCTGTTGACCGTAACCCCCTGACATTGGTGGCCCTCTTACACGGCTCTGCAAAAATTGTCAGTATTAAACAGCAAAGCTGAAGATTGTGCACAACCCAGAAATAAGATAATCCTTTAAACAGCATCAGCAAGTCCCACCATACACGACACCCTTGCAATAGACCCCTATAATCCACTAGATAAAGACTATCAGCATAGAAAACATCGTTCATTATACATAATTTTCTAGGCCACATGTATACATCTGAATTCATGATTCAAGTGACTAGTAGATAACACTGATGTTTTACTGCCATAAGAATGAAAGCAAGAGCTATAGATATACTCACCTCATCCGAAGACCAGTGAGCTTTCTGTTAACCTAGTTTGAGATGGTACCTACTTAGAGCAGTTTCCATAGGTAGGCCCAATTCAAGTGAGAAAACCTGAAAACACAGTGATCGCGCCAGATGCCAGGAGACCTTCTTAACAGCAAAGAGATACAGATAAGCACATATCAACGAGCCAGCTTCAACTCCTCCATAAATTCTACAATATCTAGTATACAAGGCTACACATCAAGGCTTCTCACATGCCAAGACTTGCAAAGAAGGAGACTATACCAGTAGTTGCTCATTCTGCGTAACTTCAACGAACCTGCCAATGCTTAATTATTGGGTCATGCAACAACTCTTGAATTTGATATACATATACCTTCATAAGACTAGAATGTAGCAACATGGGTATCTCATCCTAGATAGGACTTGCCCTAATTCTGCAGGAAATATTACATAAGAATTCCATCTAAGAACTAAAGCAAGTCCATACCACCAATTTAGATGTCGTAGAAATTTTCCAAAAAGGTGCCACATGACCAGGTAATTAAGCATTGGCAGACTGTACTCTCCAACAGTCTGTATGGAAATTATTGAACATTCAGATTATAGCTCAACTACGTGCATCCTCTTCTATAGAGCAAGGTAGAGCTTCAGGTCAATCATTGATACAGTGAAATCTAAAGTAGTGCCTTCAACGATGAGAGTCTGACCAGCCAATTGCTGCTCACACATAACATATACCTTCCTAAGACTAAAATACCCAGCCTTACAATTTCAAGTTAAAAGAGCTTAAGTGGAGGTACCTTTAAATGTGCAAACAGAGAAACAACGAGGAAAGACGGGGGGCAGGAAGAAGGGAAGCAGCATTCATTTAACCCCTTGAGTTGCTCTGGCCTGGAGCTAACATTGTGCAACCAAGTTGGATTCTTTGTGCAACCCAGGTGGATGCTTAGTAAGGTTTTATGTCATCAGGTATTACACTGAGTCATTAGCTAGTTCTAGGAATGGTTGGATCCTTAGTTGAGTCATTCAACCACCATAATAAGTTAATCTTGCAAACGTTGCACACGTTGCAGAAGCATAAACTTGAGATATAGAGGGGGGGAGAGAGAGAGAGAGAGAGAGAGAGAGAGAGAGAGAGAGAGAGAGAGAGAGAGAGAGAGAGAGAGAGAGAGGCAAGATAACTTCGTTTATAGCATGGAAATGCAGTGCATGCCAAGTTAGTCCCAGCAAGCTGACACAAGACCAGCCTGAAACAGGCCCTTAACCATCCTTCTAACTTGCTCCTAACCCTGGCTAAATGCCTTGGCAAACATTGCCCAAACAAATTGAGTAAACTAGGCAAGAACCTCACTCTCCACACATGAGATGCTCTTTATTCTAACAAACCTACAAGAACCACCTTATAATGGAGGCATTGCCAAAAGGCCACTATATGGTAGAGTACTCCACGACTACCTGAAGTGGCATCCGGAAGCGCTCCCTCAACATGTGCTCAATCAAGGGGGCGCTTCTAGATACCACCTCAGCAACTCGTGGAGTATCTACCATAAAGGTGTTTTGGCCCAATTCATCATAATGGCCACGTGTCGATGCCTCCATTGCAAGGTGGTTCTTGTAAGATCCTTCAGCTAGGCAACCAAGCCGAATAAGTTACCATGGTTGGTCCAATGACTAAGCTAACGATCCAGCCATTCCCTGACCTAGTCAAAGACCATTTGACATAAAAGATTACAAAATATTCACCTTAGTTGCACAGCCTTGGCTCCAAGCCATAGCAACCTAAGGGGTAAAAGTGAATGAAGAGTGGCAATGTTACCTTACTACACCTGAAAATGGCATGAAATCATGGACCGAATCATGGATCCACATCAATAAGAGCTCATTGATGTTTACACTAGAGAGAACTTCATATAAAAAGCATACTGCCTAACAAATTTACATTTAAAAAATCGCACGATCTCCAAATTCATAAGCTTTTACTTATGCAATTTATATCTAAGAATCTCTAAAAAAATTTTCCAATATCTAGATGTACAAAAATGGTAAGAGTTAGAACACATGAATCGCCAATTGTATTAGGCAGTTTTCTATTTTCAACAATCAGGATGGCATTTCACAATTAAGTCCATGACCACCTGAGGCGAATGATCTAACATTAAAAACAATGGTGCTAAGTTTTTTAGCCTTAGCTACTGCTAGTGGTGGTGTCCTAAATAAGCTGCTCGATTATCGAGCCTCCTGGCTTTCAAAGAATTATATAATAAGGCTGGTAATGGAGATCATGGACAAAAGCATGCAAGCAGCAAACCTCAACAAGCATAAAATGCTTAAACTTCAATAGCTCAATCAAAAACGAGGAAAACGAGGAGAAATAGCACAAGTGGCAAAAAGTAAATGAGACAAGGAGACCCAGCAATACACACATGTAGACAAACGAGAGGAAAAAAGACCTATGAATAAACACTTGTCTCTAACAAAGTACACAAATACACATTGATAATTAATAAGGCAGCTGCCATGGCACAGCATATATCCGCAGTAAAAGCAATGGTTGCCACAGATAGAAATCCATGTAAAATGCTGTAACCATAAAGAGGAAAAAACAATGTACCATCAAAAGATTAGCATATATCCAATCATATATGAAGGTATGAAAATTCAGTGCTTGCTAAAATACAAAAGCAGAAAAACTCAGTGCTTGCTAAAATATAAAACAGGAACTGCACACTCCCAACAGTTAGGTGAAGACATGAAGAGGGAGTAGAATAAGTGACGGAAGAGAGAGAATTCTATTTAGGTATTTCTTACAACTGCAGCAGTAGGAACAACAACAAAGAAACTTCACAACTAAGACCAGATTGGCATCCAAAAACCTGAAAACTATTTTATTATATCCAGAAAAGAAAGAGCGCTTATACAAGCACCTGACAAAAGGTGAAATCAGAAGCCAAGTTAACAGTAAAAAGGTTTCCAATGCGTTGCAAACTGCAAAATGAAAACTTGTGAGACAAAGACCTACCTCACTGATCACCTCTTTGATAAGTTCATTTGCCATATCAGTCTGTTGCTTACTGCCTATTAAAGTAATAATTCTTTCAAAACCAAAGTCTGGCCCTGCCTCACCAGAATGAAGAGGCACAAGCTGTAAACAAGCAAACGTGAACCAAAGTCATTTCCTGACAGAAAAGTTGGAAATAACCAAACCGTCTCAAAATAGACCCTTACAAAAGTTTGTAAGCTGACCTGAATGCGAGCCCCAGTTCGGCTTTGCAAGCTTTTGATGGTCTCTCCGCCTCTACCAATTATCAGTCCAACCTTTACCAAGCACAAAATATCAACATGGGACCACCAGGATACATTGAAAAATAATGTGTCTTGATGTAAAAGCCTAATAAAACCACATATCAATACTAACCTTGTTATTTGGAACCCTTATTTGCATCTGCTCTCCAGAAGGGGCTGACCCACCAAAGCCACCAAAGCCACCAGCTACAAAAGTACCTGAGCCTCCAGCATCCGCCTGCAATACCTTTCATTAAACCATAGTCTTGTAGAGGAAAAGCATGTAGACACGCATACCAGTGGAGAAACACAAGTACCCACCTCTGCAAGAACATCCTTTATCAACTGTTCAGCACGACTAATCTGGTCAGGTGTTCCCATTATCTCCACATGCCGAGTTGGAGCATTTGGATCATGCTCAGCATCCCTTTCAACCTGTATTCTGGCACCTGACTGGTGCTGTAGATATTTAATGGTTTCTCCACCTTTGCCAATGACCAAACCAACCTGAGGTGGAATTACAAGGCAGGCATATTAAGCGAGAGTATCCAATCTACAAACCCTCCTCTCACTTCAAGCCAACCACTTTCCAAACATTCTGTACCCTACAACATGATTTTACCTTGGCGTTAGGAATATCCATTTTCTGAGACTGTGGGTGTCCTTGCATATTATAAAAATTTCCACCATGAACTTCAGCATGATGCTGTGCTTGGCTACGATCCTGAAGCATCTGCCCACGATCTTGATCTGGACACAGTTTGGCATCGAGAAGAGAAAATGAGATTTATAGCTGAAGCCCCAAGACTGATCAAGGCAGTCTACAATGATGATCTTATTCTTGCCTAAATGCAAAGCACAAATTCACAGAAGTTACTAAATAAATCACTATAAACGATATCGACGATACACAGAAGTTACTAAATAAATCACTATGAACAATATTGTCGTATCTGACGCCTCAGAATTATACTCATATTTGAGAGTACGGCCTGAAGATGCTACAAACTAACCCTAATATTTATAAGTCTAATATTTGACAGCAGCAACAAAGGACAGTGCTTGATATGATGTCAAACACCGAAGACTTGAGGCAGTTGCTCTACGTACTAGAGCCCATTCAGACTACCACGAGGATCAATGTTTGACCGGGAAATTGAAAGACATCTTCACCTTCACGAGCGTAGCCTCGTTGGTCATGGCTTGCAGCACTGGAATTGAAGCTGGCAGACTGCTGGTCACCATTGTCGTCTGTACGAGGCCTTTTCGTATCCTGGGCAACCAAACGAGCCGCAATCTGTTCTGCCCTTTGCTTTGCGAGTTCAAATTCACTAAGAGGAGGGGGCACAGTATTATAAGAGGCACGAGATTCTGAAGGAGGTCCAGAAAACCCCGTTTTCCTCTCGTGTTCGGCCGGGGGACCAGAGAAGCCAGTTTTCCTCTCCTGATCACTCGGTGGTCCAGAAAACCCTGTTTTCCTCTCGTAATCACCGGCGGGAGGTCCAGAAAAACCCGTTCTCCTCTCGTGATCAGTGCTAGGAGGCCCGGAAAAACCCGTTTTCCTGTCGTGCTCGGTAGGGGGCCCAGAAAAGCCTGTTTTCCTCTCGTGATCGCTAGGAGGCCCAGAGAAACCAGTCTTCCTTTCGTGCTCGACAGGGGGCCCAGAAAAGCCTGTTTTCCTCTCGTAATCATTCGGAGGTCCAGAGAAGCCTGTCTTCCTCTCATGCTGGTCGCTGGGAGGTCCAGAAAAACCCGACTTCCTCTCATAATCAGCCGGAGGTCCAGAGAAGCCCGTCTTCCTCTCATGGTCAGCCGGAGGGCCTGATGAGAAGCCCGTTTTTCGCTCATAATCGCTAGGGGGGCCGGAGAAGCCGGTCTTCCGTTCGTGATCGTTGATGCCGTCGAATTTACGCTTGTTATCGGCACGGGGAGGGGGGTAATCATCGAGGGAGGGGCTGAGGCCGTCTTCGGCCATAGCTAAAGAGCTTGGGAGGGAAGGAAAAAGGGAGGACGGAACCCTAGAAAAGCAGAAGCAAGAGATGGTGCAGAAGAAGAAGAAGAAGAACAAATAGAAGAAGAGAGGCAGCTAAAAGGAAGAAGAGGAAAAGACTTGGATGAGGCACATACTCTACATAAGGTCACTTGGGAGTATAGGGCACAAAGTGAAGCCTACCTCTAGGGCACCCAACCTCATATCTCTCTTTGGAGTCTTGGCTCTTTAGAGACTCTCTAGGGCATCAACCTCAACCTGTTCTGAGTTGGGCTGTTTAGAGATTTAATGCCGGCCCCGCCGCCGTCACTCATTCTAACTAGTGGGGGAGCAGGGCGCCCATGTTGCAAACCTTCCTTAGTACTTGGATGCCAATTCATGCCTCAGTGCCAAAGGGTGTGCCCAAGTACAGCCCGATGTGTAGGCGCCCAAAAAGAGTCTTGGAATGTGCGCACCCCATTACACACTCATTGCCCATCGTGGGTTTTGAAAAATTGAGCGCCCACATCATGGGCACCCCCTTTACACACCGCTCAACGGTTGGCCAAAATGGTTTTGTAATTTGCAGAACCCGAACACACGTGATTTGCAAATTTGAAGGGTGCTCGTCATTGGGCAGCCAAGCTTAGCTGCTATGGAAGGGGGAACGTGAATCCACATAGGAGTCGAAGGTTTAGTCATGGCGGTGTGTAGCCCATCGTTAAAAAGCTCACCTCTTATTGGCCACCTGACGATGGGCGCCTCTCGGTGTATAAACAACCTAAGCTTACCAATGGCAGGGTCAACCAACCAAGCACAGGCTGTTCCAAGGCAACTCCAAGCTTCCCAACAAGTGGCAAGCCCATTACACATCGAACACCCGAAGGGCAATTCAAATTTGTTATGTAGGTTCAAACAAGCAGTGTGTGTACCCATTTAAGGTGTCCCAATAATGGGCACTTGTTGGGCAGGCTTTCGACGTCTGCAAACAACCTTATATTCAAACAACTAGTAGGGGACCCACGTGTTGCTACTGTTGTGGCACAACCTGATTGTACCTAGTTCTTGGAAGCGACGGGGACTTGGAAGCCGTAACAAACCTATGTGCATTGCACGTTCTTGTGTCATCAATGCACCTTCTTTGAATTTATCAGAATTCAGAAATGGTGATGGACAGGGGGTGGAAGCGTGTTGGGCAAGGCTTGTTGGAGGAGGATGGAGACCTTCATGCCACTTCTTGAGTTGTTTCTTCTTCCTTTTTAAACCTCATTTTTGGTATAGATATAGAATATAGACTAGTATGCAACCCGCACGTTGCTGCGGGAGGGAGAGAGAGAGAGAGAGAGAGAGAGAGAGAGAGAGAGAACTCCTTTTGGCACATGCATTGATCAGTTCTTAAATTGCTAATCAATTAACCTTGCATACTTGGATTGGCTTTTGAAATTTTGGCTAAGTCTTAACGCATGGCTTTATCTCCTCCTTTAATTCCATTGACCTTCCATCTCCTCCCTCCCAAATGTGAACTTCGATCTCCTCCATTCTATTGACCTTCTATCTCCTCCTTCCTCCCAAAGTTGCCTCTTGTCTTTCCGCCTCCTCCCCACTCAAAGCCTGCCTCTTGTCTTTCCACCTCCTCCCCTCTCCCAACCTCTATCCAAGAGCTCCTTCTTTATGATATGTGGCAAGCTCTTAAGTACCTCCCCTGGTGCCTAAGGTGGGCGACCAAAAATTTGGATATCATCGGACGATTGGCAAATTGACAACAATTTTGTTTACAACAATCAATCATAGATACTTTTATGACTGCATCCCTTGTGAGTCTAGATGATGCTAATGGCATGCCATGTTTTTTAGCTTTCCTCTTTATCATGCAGTAACGCCTTTTTTTGTGGATTTTTCATTTGGGTCCTCATCTTCCACGTGCTTTTGCACAAAACCACTTGGAAAATTCATGGTGTCATCGATTCTTAATGAAGTTCCATCTAAAAAGGTTATTTGTGCAATGGGCCAATTTATTAAGTGGATGGTATCAATGCCTGATACATCACTATGATACTTTTCAATTCCCACACCCAGATTACGTTCACCAAGCATCTCAAAATTTATAGGTTCAAATGGGTAGACATACAAAACAACACCCTTAGCAATGCTCTTGGTTTTTTGCTCATCCCATATTTAAAATTTATTGTCCTTCCATGATTCTCGAATGGAAAACTCATCATATTCACATAGAGGTTCAACATCAATGGTATCTGATGTTATATCATTCATTGGTACAATAGCTCCATTGACATTGCCCACACAACTCATTCATCGTGCTTTCCAACGAACAACACTACCCAAAGCCTCATAGACTAAGAATGCATCCATTGTAGGAAATGGAGGAAATGTACTTTCATCCATACAAATATCGATCACCACCGATACATTGTTTTCTCCCAAGGGCACACCTTGGCACATATCATCATGTGATGTAGAGAATATTGTCCCAATGGCAACAATCTTTCCACTGATAGGCAAGTTGACTTTAACCCCCACTTTCAATGTGGCACCTGCATACATAGCATTTGTTATAGTTCAATATTGATGTCTGATGGTGTGACTTAGGATGAAAATGCTTTACAAGATTTCATTGCACGACCAAATCTTCCTAAACCTTGGTGCTTTGAATTTTAGCCAGTAAGATCTGGCTACATGGCCAAATCTTCACAAACCATGGTGCTTTGAAAGGGAGATAGCAAGATTTGTCCACACAACCAAATATCCCGAGACATTGGTGCTTTCAAGAAGCCATCAAGATTCATCCACACAACCAAATCTACCTAGACCTTGGTGGTTTGAAAGAAGCCAAATCTCCACATACCCTGGTGCTTTCAAAGAAGTCCACAAGATTTGGCCACATGGTCAAATCTCCCTAGACCCTGGTGCTTTGAAAGGAGCCAACAAGATTTAGCCACATGGCCAAATCTCCTAAAGACACTAGTGCTTTGAAAGAAGCAATAAGATTTGGCCACACAGCCAAATCTACTCAGACCTTGGTGCTTTCAAAGAAGCTAGCAAGATTTGGATGCATGGCCAAATCCTTCAAGACCTTGGTGACTTCTTTCAAAGCACTGAAAAGATTTGGTTGTGGCATTCTTTCAAACTTGGGGAGATTTGTTCGTGTGGCCAAATCTTGTAGGCTTCTTTCAAAGCACTAGGGTATGGGGAGTTTTGGCCATGCAACCAAGTCTTGCGTGCTTCTTTCAAATCGCCAGGTTCTGGAAGATTTGGCCATGTGGCCAAATCTTTCAAAGCACCAGGGTTTGGGAAAATTTTTTCGTGCTGCCAAATGTTGCTAGCTTCTTTCAAATCAGTAGGAAGATTTGGCCACATGGCCAAATCTTCAAACTTTCAAACGTTAAATTTAAAATTTGAAAATCCAAATTTTAAAATTTAAATTTTAAAGTTCAAACTCAAAATTCAAGTTTGAAATTTCAAAATTCAAATTTCAAGTTTCAAGTTTCAAATTTTGAAATTCAAATCTAGAGATCCTACTTTCAAAAAAATCGTACATGCTTTTCATGATTCACGCTATTACACTTTAAAATCATACTATTACTTTAAAAGCAAACCTGAAAATCTAAAACCATTAAAAAACCAAAACTTTAAAAGGCAAAGCTAAACAAACCTTTTAAACCAAGCATAAAAAGTAAAACTATGAGAAGGAATTGAATTCATCTTCATGGGGGATCAAGTGCTAGGCTCACCTTGTTCTCTCCCATCCTAGATCTCAAATGTGTAACTAGGGTGGTTTGAGAGCCTTAGGACAATGTCTTAGCTGGCGTAGTTCTTGGAAAACACTCCTCCACCCTTGGTTAGCTAATTGCAAGCAAAAAATTTCAAAACTATGTCAAAATGAGAGGTCCCAGGAGGCTCCCCATCCCAAATTTGTCCTAACAATGTGACTTAATTATGTAGATTTTAAACTTCCATTACCAATTAAACACTCCATAAGTTCCACACTCAATAGTTGGATTAGAAAGAGGTCTTTTTCTTTTTTTTTCTTTTTTTTTGCTCTACATGCTTTTTGGGGGGTGCATGCTTTTTTGGGGGATTCCTCCTTCCCCTCCACCCCTAGAACCTCCTAGGCCCTCATCACAGCATCCCTCCCCTCCCTCTCAGAACCTCCTATGCCCTCGTCGTAGTCATCGTAGCCTCCCTCTCCTCGCTCTCGGAACCTCCTTCGTCGCACCGTCCCTCTCCTTGCTCTCCTAATCTACTACTTTGCCCTCATCGCAGCATCCCTCCCCTCCCTCTTAGAACCTCCTACACCCTTGTCGTAGCATCCCTCCCCCTCCCTCTCAGGACCTCCTATGCCCTCATCGCAGTCATCACAGCCTCCCTCTCCTCGCTCTTGAAACCTCCTTTGTCGCACCGTCCCTATCCTTGCTCTCCTAATCTACTACTTCACCCTCATCATAGCATCCCTCCCCTCCCTCTCGGAACCTCCTATGCCCTCATCGCAGTCATCGCAACATCCCTCTCCTCGCTCTCAGAACCTCCTTCGTCCCTGTTCTACTCCTTCGTCCCTATTCTGCCTCTTTCGTCCTATCTTGCTCTCGCCTCTCATAGCCTCTTCCACCCTTTCCTCCTCCTGCGAACCAAAAACTCCATCCTTTCCTACTCCTGCAAACCAAAAAATGGTGGCCTGCTTCTTTTGCTCCTGCGACACTCCGTGGCCTGCTTCTCCTACCCATCTGCCAGCAAGAAAGAAAACTCCTATGATTGCTACAGCTCCTCTCTGCCTCTGTTTGTATCCTCTTCTCAATTCACCTCAGTCAACTACAGCATGCAACAAGAGAATTGGTTTTGGAGGAAATGAATAGATTTGCTTGCCTGCATGAGATCCAAAGAGCACAAGCTCACGAACAACAATGGCTACTCAATCATCCAAGTAAGAAAACGAAAGAAATAGAAAGTGTACCTGATTCTTGCATGTTCTCCATCTTTTCCATTTCGAAATACTTTGAAAGCAAGAGTTGTAAAAGTACGAATCTCGAAGTGTGATTTGAAAGTAGGGTCTTTAGTATATGATTTAACTTTCAGATCTTGAAATTTGAATTTTGAATTTTGTATCTAAGATTCATTTCAATTTTGAATTTTAAATTTTGAATTTTGAATTTTCAGATTTTAAATTTGAATCTTAAGATTTGAATTTTGAATTTTAAATGGGGAGATTTGGCCATGCGGCCAAATCTTCCTAGCTTCTTTCAAAACATACAAGATTTGGTTGCACAGCCAAATCTCCCTAGATCTTGGTGATTTGAAAGAAGCTATAAAGATTTGGCCGCACAGCCAAATCTTCCCAAACCTTGGTGCTTTGAAAAGATTTAGCTGCACGGCCAAATCTCCCCAAACCCTGGTGCTTTGAAAAGATTTGGCCGCACGGCCAAATCTCCATAGACCCTCGTGATTAGAAAGAAGCTAGCAAGATTTGGCCGCACGGCCAAATCTCCTTAGACCCAGGCGATTTAAAAGAAGCTAGAAAGATTTGACCGATTTAAAAGAAGCTAGCAAGATTTGGCTGCACGGCCAAATCTCTCAAGTCCCTAGTGCTTTGAAAGAAGCCCACAAGGCCAAATCTCCCGAAACTTTGGTGCTTTGAAAGAAGCCCATAAGATTTGGCGACCCATCCAAACCTCCCCTTCTGGTGCTTTAAAAGAAGCCCATAAGATTTGGCCACATGGCCAAATCTCCCTAGACCATGGTGCTTTCTCAAATCTACCACTATGTCTGTTGTTAATTCTTGATTCTATTTCAGATATGTTTATCGATAATGTGTTTTGTATAACATTAAAGATTATAAAGATGATAGTTTGTATATTGCTTGGATTTTTTACAGGAAAGACACAAATGTGAAGAAGGTTGAGAAAAATGTAAGTGGATTTGGAGAAAAAAGCATACCTTGGTACTTTGACATATATAGTATTGAGGGAGCACAGTTGACACGAGTTCACTTATTTGTTTTGTTACCTAATAAAAGTGCATACACTTGTGTTGGATCGGTACATCAAATCACAGAAGATGTGGTTAGAAAAGAGGGAGATATTGGATTGTTAATCATTATAAATCAAAATAAGAAATTTCTCTTGGATCCCAACGATTATGAAGCATCTCGTATGAAGTCTGATGTAGATGACAACATGCACTCAAAAGGCTGGTGGATAGGTGTTGAATCAATTGATGGAAATGAAATTGACACAGTGACATCATTGAATCATATCGCAAAGTTTCAGCAACATTAAAGAAGTGCAAGAGTGGGGAAGATAGTGGGGAAGGAACAAAGAAAGGAAAGTTGACTATGGTTCAAGCACCAGGTGGTAGCGGAGAAGGGGCAAAGAAAGGAAAGCTAACTATAATTGATGTACCAGAGGAAGGAACACCTCCAGAGGGTATGCTAGTAGTTGTGGAAAGAAGCAGTGGTAGTGAATTGGAGCCAAGTGGAAAGGTCATAGGAAAAAAAGGGCAAAAGAAACCATCAGGCTTGGTGGAATATGAAAAATACTACCCATTCGAGTTGCATGCAACATTTCCAATTCCAGTTGCAAGATGTCAAAAAGCTCCTCTAAGCTATGTATATAGAGGGTTAAACAAAGAGCATGTGGAGAAGCTTGCTGTAGACTTCGGTTATAACTCTAGGCCTCCTGCTGCTGTAGCGGATTTAATGCCTTTCAATCCTGAAATAAAGCAGCCGCTAGAAAGGGTAGATAAAAGGGATTTAACCAAGTGCCACTACTAGATACTATCTGGACAACATTCAATATATGCTGCTAAAATATTCACATCTAATGATGATAACAGCACGGCCCAAAGAAAGAACTACTACCGCACCCGCTAGGAGAGGGATGTAGTGAATTCTCCCGCACGCTTTTGTGTGGAGATATCAAAGATCGCAAACCTAGAGTCTCAAAATATCTTGAGACAATCTCCATACATTTATATACTTAAGCAGGTGAGGGGACAATATGTTCTCTTTAACAGACTAAAGAAAGCACAACAAGGGCTTGCAAAAGGACATCCAGATTGTGAGAATTGGGATGTAAGTACAGATTTTAATTATGAATCATTTTTTACAAGAATGTTTTCTTAATTATTGTATTCTAATGGATTCATATATTTTGCAGGCTTTCATGGTTAAAAGTGAAGCTTCAACAGGGCAAGGAAACTCCACCATTGCCTGATGCTACAAAGGGGTATCTGAGGTGGATTATGGGACAAAGTGAAGGTTCAAGTCATGGATCAAATTCCACACGGCCTTGGAAGTTCTACATAGTCAGTTCAAACATGGAGGGAATGGAATTTATACGTAATGTGTACCAAGAGCCAATGGCAATAGGGGTTGCTTTTTTGGATGTAATGTATGGACCAAGCAGAAGTAGAAATTGGAATGAGGATCGCTTTGAGTGTTTGTTGAAAAGCTTGATGACAATCGCTTCCCCCCCAGTGCAATTCCTTCTTGTGGTGTTCTTGACCATGGATCATGTATCATGTTTGAAGAATGCATTAAATAAGACATGTGGACAATATAAAATACACTTCGGTTGCCTTAATTTTGAAACTGCAGATATATTTGTCACTGGATCTATGGATGGCTTAATTGTTTGTGTACCGGTAAGCAAGGAAAAGCATTTCAACGATATTGAGCGCTATACCAATGCACAATGTAAGCCATCAATATATGTTACAGATGAAAAATATGAAAAATCAAGTGGTGTAGAAGAATCAGGTGACGAGGATGATGATGATGAATTTGACATTGAATTGTCCTTGAAAAGAAAATGTTCAAGTATCATGAAAGACATGATCATGGGTTTCTGTCGAGAAGATGAGTATGTATTGGACTTATTCTCTGAGGGGCTTGCTACAATAGAGTCTCTTTCTTGTAAGAGGCATGTTGTTTCAGTTGTTGAGACTTATGAGGAGTTGGAAAAGGTGGAAAGTATCTATTGCACGTATGCTTACAGTAATCATCAAATTCGACAATGGGCTAGCTTGCAAGAACCAATATTGGCAATAGAGGGGGTACCAAAAGAAGATGATACAATTGAAGGTGGAGGGGATAAAGAAATTGATACTTGTCCTTCTATATGGTGTTCGTGTTTTCCATATGTTATCTTGCTATATTCTCCATATGAATATTAATTTTGTTCCAAGGATCTTTTAATATTACTTGGAAATTTCTTCTATCTCATTGCCATAATTCAAACATTCATATGTATTCTTGAATATGTTTAATTTTCTATATTTCATGAAAAGATGTGTTTGCATGTTGTAATACCTTCGAAGTGTGATACACATCCAAATTTATTTATGAGTTCATAAATGTTAAAAAGTGTGTTGAGTCTTGATCGTGATGAATGAATTAGTGTAAATTGTTGTTTCTATTCTTATTCACTTCATATGAATGCTCAAATATGTTTTGTCCGCTTGGCCAAATCTTTTCTTAGTGGGAACACTCGAGCAATGCTAGATAATGTTGGACTCCACTCTATCTATTACCCAAAGGTTTTTGGCATTGTAAGGATATGTAGTTTTGGGGATTAAAATAACTTTAAAGGGTATAGATTCAACAACTTTAGGGGGTATACTATGCATATGAACATGAATGCTTTCTTTTTTTTAGTAATCCAACTTTGTTTTGAAAAAGAAAAACATGAATGCTTTCACACAAACAAATTTCATTCAGAGCACACAACCTAAAGTTTGACAATTTGGTTTTCCAACTCAATATTCAGTTTGTTTCTACTTATGAATTTCATTTCCTTGTTTATTAACAGATCGCTAGAAGCATTGCTTGTACATGTGACACCTGATCCAATGATTTGTTATGTGCCTAATTTGAACATTAGCATGCAAGTTCCAAGCTCAACATGGTTGATTGAAAATGTTGAGGATGCAATGTCTGGAGTTAATGTTCCATTGACAAATGTGGATGCAAGCTTAGAAGGTAAAGGAGAAGATGCAATGTCATTGTATGAAGCCAAGGTGCAGGAAGAAATCTTAGAAGGTAAAGGAGAAGACATAATGTCACCCTCAGAAATAATGTCAAAAGAGGTGATAACAAAAATAAAACTAGCAGTGATAATAGATTTGAAAGGGTTATTGCTCGAGCGTTGTTTTTTGAAGTCAAACAAACATATGAGCTTGCACAATGGGAAGCATTAACTTGTTCTCCATCCTGGGTGTTTAGAGTTTCTACAATGGTTGCTCGATCACTGCCATGTTGGCATTTGGTCCACTGGAGGAGAAAAGGGCATGGTGCAACACATGTTGGACACTTTGGAGCATCATGTTAATAGAAAGTTACATTTTTTCATGGTTTGGGGTGCGATGGCATGCCACAAGCATACAAAGAGTAGAATCATTCGACTAGATAGGATGAATGTGGAAGCGGAGTTTAAACCATTAATGAGAGTGTGGTGTTGTTTTAAAGAGGAATGCAAACCAGCAAGAACAGTGTTGATTGACGTTTCGCCTTACACGGGTTGTGTTAATCCATTAAAAAATTGCATTTTCCCCACAAAATTTGATATAGATTGTGGTGATTCTATTTTGCTTCATGAGTTATGGCCGTACCTACATATGCTAGATGATGCAGTAGATGTGCGCAGTGCCAGGGAATCAGTGCCGATGCTGCAAGGGCATTCTTAGCCAACTTGATTCGATTTTATTGCATAGACAACCCTTACTGAATCTGAGTGATCTTGTTAATTAGACTTGCAGATACAAATGCTCAACTAAAACATTTGTACCTACATTCTGATTTATATTTGGACACTATTTGGTTATATTCAATTTGCAAAACATTATGTTTCAATTTGTTTTGTGAAAGAATTAATAGACATTGAGTTAGTACCTTGTGCAAAAAATGCTCTGTGCTTTGTGATGTGAGTTTGTATTCCTCCACTAAAAGAATGATTCTTTGATTTTAAACATATGATAGGTGTTGCAAATTGTCCTGAAAAGTTGAAGTGCTATCTTATTACAAATTTTGATCGGGAGATGTATTGTATGGAAACATTGCTGGATATATAAATAGCTCAATGTATTATAAAGAAAGAACAAATGTTATATTTGTATACATCCCTAAGCTACCACCTTGGGCTCAAAAGTCACAAGGAGATTTGAGTTCCTGTGGGTACATTACTATGCAAACCATAAAGGATATCTCCTTCGAAGATGAGCTACTTTGTGAGTATGAATACTAGTATGGAATTGTTAATGATTGTGTTAAACGATTGGTGCAAATTTTAGTTGCAAAATTGGCTATGTGTCAATGGTTTTGATTATATTTAGCACAAGAAAGCAATTTAAAAAAAGGTTTTTATCAAGACCATGTCTCTGAGTTTCATGAGCTCTATTGTGATGGAGAGTTTCACGAGCTCTATTGTGATGAAATGGTGTTTTTGAACACCACATTTATATGATGGATGTCAAAGCTCTACCATAATCCTATTGCATACGTCAATACTACAATTTATCAACATAGAAACATATGCATTTGGCATCTAATATACCAAATAAAAATTGACAGTTGTTGCAAGTTTAATTTTGTTTTTGAACACCACATTTATATGATGGATGTTAAAGCTCTATAACAATCCTATTGCATATATCAATACTGCAATTTAATTTACTCTAATGAATCTTCCTAACACAACATCTATAAATTGGATTTTGTTTGTGGTTTTGATGTATATGAAACAACAAACATCTTTCTTTCACTAGCAAATCAACAAATGTTTTGGCCATGGGGCCATGTTCACATCTATTAAGGCCTTTTGCCATAGCAACATACGGAAGCTTGTTGCTTGGGTTCTAGGAATTGGGAAAGTATTGTGCATGGTCTAGTCTCCCCCAACATAATTGAAACTTGGGTCCTCAATGGAGCTAATGTTTCAATAAAAAACATCAAATCTTACTTTTGAAGTGACTATATTTTATTTCGTGGGAATTGGGATTTTCCCAAATTCTCTAATATAGTGTTTGAGGATAGGGGTTCCCTTTCGTGCATGTTTTCTCCATTTTGTAGGTTGCATGTTTCTCCCATTTTGTAGCATGAAACAAGCATTGTTTCACGAATTCTTGTTCCAAGTCTTGTGATTTTGTAGGTTAGAACAAGAGAATGTGCTCTCTAAAGGTTAGGGGAGTGGTGTTGTTGATACTATTGTTGCATTGTTGTGATATGGTGAGAGGCTATGTGCCAACAACCCAAGAGGCTAACATTTTGCTAGAATTCAAGAATTCTATTAATGATCCGTTCCATGCCCTCTCAACATGGCTTCCCAACACCACCACCACCACTTCTTCTTCTTCATGTGCTCCCTAGAATGGTGTGGTTTGTAGTGATAAACACCATCTTCATAGCGTCATTATGGATCTTTGCTTGTCCAACTTCACTCTTGAAGGTTTCTTGCCTTCCTGGCTTTGCCAACTTTGTTCTCACCGCATTCTTGATCTTTCCTCCAATGCTTTCTCTCCCATCCCCCCTTAGCTTGCCAACTGCACCACTTTATGATACACCAACCTCTCTTCTAACGGCCTTAATGGGAGTATCTCGACTGGCTTAGGCATGCTCAACAAGCTAGAGTTGCTTGATCTCAGCTCCAACTAGCTCTCAGGGCACATTCTGGTTGAGTTGGGCATGCTCAAGAGACTAGAATCACTTTATCTTTGGGGAAACACATTGGCGGGTACTATCCCAGTGACCTTGGCCAACTGCTTGGCTTTGAAGGAGCTCATCCTCAACTCCAACCAGCTCTCGGGGCACATTCTGGTTGAGCTAGGCATGCTCAAGAGACTAGAATCGCTCTATCTTTAGGGAAACACATTGGTGGGTACTATCCCAGTGACCTTGGCCAATTGCTCGGCTTTGAAGGAGCTCATCCTCAAGTCCAAGCAACTCTCGAGGCACATTTAGTTGAGCTGGGCATGCTCAAGAGACTAGAATCGCTCTATCTTTGGGGAAACACATTGGTGGGTACTATCCCAGTGACCTTGGCCAACTGCTTGGCTTTGAACGACCTCATCCTCAACTCCAACCAACTCTCGGGGTAGAGTTCGATTGAGCTGGGCATGCTCAAGAGACTAGAATCGCTCTATCTTTGGGAAAAAACATTGGCGGGTACTATCCCAGTGACCTTGGCCAATTGCTCAACTTTGAAGGAGCTCGACCTCGACTCCGACCAGCTCTTGGGGCACATTCCGGTTGAGCTGGACATGCTCAAGAGACTAGAATTGCTCTATCTTTGGGGAAACACATTGGTGGGTACTATCCCAGTGACCTTGGCCAACTGCTCGGCTTTGAAGGAGCTCATCCTCAACTCCAACTAGCTCTCGGGGCACATTTCAGTTGAGTTGGGCATGCTTAAGAGACTACAATCACTCTATCTTTGGGAAAACACATTGGCGGGTACTATCCCAGTGACCTTGGCCAATTGCTCGGCTTTGAAGGAGCTCATCCTCAACTCCAACTAGCTCTCGAGGCACATTCCAGTTGAGCTGGGCATGCTCAAGAGACTAGAGTCACTCTATCTTTGGGGAAACACATTGGCGGGTACTATCCCAGTGACGTTGGCCAACTGGTCGACTTTGAAGGAGCTCATCCTCAGCTCCCCAACCAGCTCTCAGGGCACATTCTGGTTGAGCTTGGCATGCTTAAGAGACTAGAATTGCTCTATCTTTGGCGAAACACATCGGCGCGTACTATCCCAATGACCTCGGCCAACTACTCGGCTTTGAAGGAGCTCGACCTCAACTCCAACCAGATCTCAAGGCACATTTCGGTTGAGCTGGGCATGCTCAAGAGCCTAGAATTGCTTTATCTTTGGGGAAACACATTGGTGGGTACTATCCCACTAACCTTGTCCAACTGCTCGGCTTTGAACGACCTCGAGTTTTTTGATAACCAGTTCTCAGGGCACATTCCAGTTGAGTTGGGCATGCTCAAGAGACTAGAATCACTCTATCTTTGGGGAAACACATTGGCGGGTACTATCCCAGTGACCTTGGCCAACTGCTCGGCTTTGAAGGAGCTCGACCTCGACTCCAACTAGCTCTCAAGGCACATTCTAGTTGAGCTGGGCATGCTCAAGAGGCTAGAATGGCTTTCTCTTTGGGGAAACACATTGGCAGGTACTATCCCACTGACCTTAGCCAACTGCTCATCTTTGAACAACATGGAGCTTAATGATAACCGGCTCTCAGGACAGATTCCACTTGAGCTCGGCATGTTGAGTAGAGTAGAAGAGATTGATCTTATGGGCAATAGATTGAAGGGTGGAGTGCCAAATACTCTGGCAAACTGCACGTCTTTGCAAGTTTTCGCGCTCTCCTCCAACGAACTCTGGAGAGGCTTGATTTTCTCAAGGAACTTCTGAGCCTCACAAGACTCTACCTAGCTTTCAACATTTCTATGGGGATTTGCCAGATGCCTTTGTCCGGTATACCCACCTCGTCTTTCTCAATCTCCAGCATAATTTTATCACCAGACCCCTTCCTCGTTCGCTTGCTCAACTCAAGACTCTAGTGACCGTAGCATTCTTAGAGAACATGTTCCAAGGAAGCATTCCCAACCCCTTTTTGAGCTCACTCCGATTGCTGTATGTGGACCTTTCCCACAACAATCTTTCAGGTAAGGTTTTTTTGGTGAAATTCTCCGGTTTCTGTGTCATTTTATAGCAAATCTTTAGCTTTTTTGTTTTTGTAGATCTTTGCATTTTTAACTAGCCTTCATGACTTGTTCATCAAGTGTCATTCCCTAGAGCTTGGGAGTCCTCGATGGGCTTATCGGCGTAAATCTATCCCACAACGGTTTAACTAGTCATATACCAAACCTTTAGGAGAGGCTCATACATTTGGAGCACTTAAATTTGTCGCACAATAGGCTATTGGGCAACATTTCTCCTAGCCTGAGTAGTTGTTCTGAGTTGATCAGCTTGGATATGTCCAAGAACCACCTCAGAGGCAATTTACCACCAAGCCTATAGAAGCTTGGCAGTTTAATTCACCTCGATCTTTCCGATAACGAGTTTACGAGCCTCGTTCCCAATTCGGCACCCTATAACAATACATTTGTTACAAATTTGACAAGCAACCCGAGGCTATGCGGACAAATTGTGCATCGAATCTGCGACTCCAGTCCACCGAATCAGCCTCATGATACCCATTCGGGTAAAAGCGTAATCTTCAACCATGTATGAGGAAGTGGTGGATCGCACTAGTCTTCGCCAACAAAATGAGATTCTTCTTGATGAGACTATAACAGGTACTAAAAGAGATGAATACCTAGAAATGCTTGATGGATTTCCTAATATGTTTGCAAATAGTTACTCACAGGTGTGCCAAGTTACCTTAGTGGAGCACAAAATTGACTTGAAGCCTCAAAGCAAGCCAATGGTGCAACATCTTAAATGGTTGGGAGTGGTACAAGCAGAAGTGCTCAGGAAGGAGGTAACTAACTTCTCCAAGCTGGATTTATTTTTCCAGTTGAGAATTCAAAGTGGGTTTCTCTAGTAGTGGTTACTCCCAAGAAAGGAAAGAATGGCGTGTTTGTGTGTACTTTCGCCCTCTAAATGCATGCACAAAGAGGGATTATTTTCCTCTACCATTTCAAGATGAGATATTGGATCAAGTTGTAGGCCATGAAATATATTCAGTATGTGATGGGTACTCCGGATACTTCCAAATTTGGATTTGCGAGGAAGATCAAAGGAAGACTTCATTTGTTACGCCATGGGGGGTGTATGCATGTAGGGTGATGCCATTTGGTTTAACTAATGCACTAGCAACTTTCCAATGTTTCATGAGCCAAGTATTTGCACCCTACTTGGGAAAGTTCATAAGAGTGTTTTTGGATGATTTTTGCATTTATTCAAGCCATGTGGATCACTTGGAACAGTTGAGGATTGCATTGAAAAGTATTGACGATGCAAAAGGTTGCCATAATCCTGCAAAATGCCATTTGGCCAAGAAGAAGGTGGCTCTTTTAGGACATGTTATCTCGGAGGAAGGTATAGAAATGGATCTTGAGAAGGTACAAGCAATCATGGCCCTTTCGCCACCTAGTAATGTCAGAGAGGTGAGGGGCATTTTGGGTAAAACAAAGTATTACCAGCACTTTGTTGATATGTTTTCTGAAAAGATGTATCCTATAAATTTATTGACAAAGAAAAATGTATCTTTCCAATGGGGAATGGGGACTAGAGCAAGATAAGGCATTTTGTTTGCTTAAGGAATGCATGAGCAAAGGCCAATTATGCAGCCTCCTAGGTGGGAGGATGATTTCTATGTGAATCCAAGTGTGTCAACTCATTCAGTGGGAGCTATACTACTTCAGAAGGGTGAGCAAGGACACATGCAATTAGTGTATTATGCAAGTCGGCAACTCACGGAGGCTAAGGAGAGGTACGGTGAAATGGAGAAAGAAGGTTTATCGTTGGTCTTTGCAGTGAAGAAGTTTAGGTCATACTTGCTGCCTCGCCCTTTTTTCTTCCTTACATCTCAACTTGCTTTACAATTTTTGGTTTGCAAACCCAATCCTGCTGGAAAGTTTGCTAAGTGGATTTGTGAGCTTCAAGAGTTCTCTTTCACTTTTATTACAGAAAGCACCACTAGAGCTTCTCTTGCAGATTTGCTTACAGGTAAGGAGGAAGAAGAAGTAACAAAGGCAAAGGAAGACTTAGATGGAGTTGGAGACCCTGCCAACAGCTTTCAAGCTGCATTTTGATGGAGCGTTTAGCCCTTCTAGGAAATGTGGGACTGGGGGGATAATTCTATTTGATCCAAAAGGAAAAGAGGTATGGGCCAAGGGTAAACAATTTCCTAAAGCAATATCAAATAATGTGGCTGAGTACAATGCATTGATCTGTGGATTAGAAGATTGCCTAAAGGAAGGAGTGAAAGAGGTAGAGGTGATAGGGGACTCTCAACTGGTCTTTAGGCAAATGAAAGGTGTTTATAAGGCATGGAGTCCTAATCTACAAGCTCTTTATAAAAGAGCGATGGAGTTAAAGAAAGCTTTTGAGTTTTGCAAGTTTGTGCATATTCAAATAAAAGATATTCATCAAGCTGATGAGATGGATACTAAAGCTATGGCTTCTTTCACTGAAGCTACTCTTGCATTGATAGATACAAGTTGGCCAGAGCTCCAAGATGTTCAATATTACTTGGATGAAGGACATTTTCCTCATGGATTGACCCCTCAACAAATGCAGAGGCTCACAAGGAAGGCTCATCCTTATACAATCCTTGGGTATGTTCTATACAAGCAAGGTAAAGATAAGGTTCTTAGGAGGGTAGTGAGCTTGGAAGAATCTAAAAGGATCATGGAGCTATGTCATGAATGTTCAGGTCACTTTGCTTCAGCTAGCACTACTCAAAAGACCCTTAACACAGGGTATTATTCAACTCAACAAAGATGTCCATGAGTATCGCCAAAGTTGTGAGGTATGCCAAGCATATGGATGCAAGCAATTGGTTCCTGGGCCCTTGAATCCCATTCCAGCATATGGTCCATTTGAGAGGTGGGGTTTGGATTTTGTTGGCCCCCTTTCTCGTTCTTCACAAGGGAAGTATTATATATTAGTTGCAACTGATTATGCAACTAGATGGGCAGAAGCAAAAGCTATTGTCAACAACGGTGGCATCATTTCTCAAGGAGTTTATATGTGCCTGTTTTGGTTGCCCTTTGGAAATCCTTAAAAATGGAGGGAGGTCTTTTAGGAATGACTTTATTGAAACTTTGGTGCACAAATTGAAAATAAATCATGTCATATCAACTCCATATTATCCCCAATGCAATGGTCTTGTGGAAAAAACTAATGGTTTGCTTTGTGGGCCCTTGTCTAAGCTAGTAGACACCATGAAAAGGAAGTGGGATGTGCATATATCAAAGGTTTTGTGGGCTTATAGAACCACTCATAAGATCTCCCTTGGTTTCACACCTTTTCAGCTAGTTTATGGAGTGGAGGCCATCTTGCCAATAGAATTGGAAATCTCAAGCCTTCGCACATCTTTTTCTCGATTGTGCAACGAAGAAGAAACACATGCCCAACGTCTAGTATAGCTGGAGACCTTGGATGAGAAGCGGCTTCAAGTACTTCAACATTTGGAGGTAGCACAACAACATCGCAAAGCAAGGTATGATGCTCTTACCAAGAAGAAGAAGAAGCTAGAACTCAAAGAAGGAAGCTTGGTCATCAAGTTTGATGGTCGTGTGGAGAAGCGGCTAGACAAGAAACTCCTTCGATGCTGGGAAGGTCCCTTCAGGGTGAAGAAAAAGTTCAAAAATAACACTGAACTTTTGGAAGATGCAAATGGTCAAGAGGTCCCTGGATGTGCCAATGAGTACTGGTTAAAAGTGTTTTATCCATGGATACCATGGCCAGCAAACCCCCATGCCAAGCATGGGGATCTGCTGGCGGGGGGGAAGATGTGACAACAAAAAATGATATTTTGTTTTGAAACCTGTGGGAGGATTTATGGGGCCCACAAGGTGACAAAAGCTAGCCATGGAGACAAAGAGCCAAGAAGCGTGACAGAGAAGTTGGTACTCTCGTTGCAGCTTGTCAATATTTTGATGTAGACTACTTTATTTCATGTAATCATTAATGTGGGTGACACTAATTAGAATAATTAGTGAAAATGATTGCCAATGTGATTATGAGTCGAGTGCATCATTGTAAATACCACGGGTATGAATTATAAATACCTTGGTATAGGGATAGAATGGTTTGAGAGATATATTATTTGCTTTGTAATTGGGAAAATAGAAATGAGTCATGTATTTTGAGTGGGCCAAATGACAGCATGGCCTCCATAATGTACTAAAATAATATGGAGAGCACATGGCAAGCACATGGAGGGCATGTGGAGGAGTGTGGAAGAGTGTAAAGTCAAGAGGAATCCTTCTAGAATTCCAAGATGGTATATGGAGGATGTTGACATATGGAAAAGAGAGGTTCCCTATGGTCTCCAAGGGGAAAGACTCTTGACTTTCTCAAATTTTAAAGAGTCATGAGGATCTTGTGATGGGACACTCGTCAAAATGTGCCCAAAAGGACATTTGATGGTGACCCATGTCCTTATGTCACCAGGGGGTGAAGGAATCTACTGGCTGAAAATGTAACAAGGTGAAGGAGGGTGAGAATTTCTCTATAAAAGAGACCTCTCTCCTCCCTCTCCAGCATCTGGTTCTTCTCATTGTAGTTATGCCATCACTTGTATCTAGCTTTGCCTATCTCTTCCCTTCTCCCTAGAGCATTTGCTCTCACTTTGTATCCCTCTTCTTGCTTCTGATGTTTTGAATAAAGTTCCTGCTTCTTTTTCCTCATCTTTCTTCCATCTCCTCTCTCCTCGCTCTAAAGCTTAGTGTACCCACATGAGTTAGTCATTTCTAGATCTGTGTATTCTCTACTCCCCTGGGCGACCTCAATTTGCCATGTATCTTGGAAGCTACTTCTCTACTGAAGGAGATTGTTACTGAAGAGGAGAATTTGCATACCTGCCACCATCCAACAAGAAAACATGATAAGAACTAGGTTAACTTAAGTTGGGAAGACAAGTGTCATAGACACTCCTCCCTTGTTATCGGGGTCACAATAAATCAGCAGCTTAGCCATAAACTTAACCAGCATGATGTAGAAAAAATTTTAAAAAAGATGGGTTTTTTCCAAGTGTGGATTAGGTAAAGTGTACTAGGTACAAGGTTAGGTTGAATGGTTAGGTAAGGAACAGTTCAATGCAAGTTTGTGAATGTAAAAGGATGGATTTTTTTGTGTGGATTAGAATGAGCCAATTTGAAAAAATGGGAGGGGGTTTAAAAGGAAGGAAATTGTGAATTTGTTGTGTGAATGTGAGGAGAAGTTTTTCAAAAAAGAAAAGCCAGGGAGCAGGGGAATTTATACAAGTAATAGCAAGTGGAAAGAAGGATGGATTAATAGGAAAAGGAAGGTGGGAAGGGTGGAAGATTTTTTTAGAAAAAATAAAATAAAAATTAGAGGGGATAGCTAGAAAAAAGGGGAGGATAAAACAAGAAAAGGAAAAAAGAGGGGTGAGGAGAAAATGAACAAAATTGGGTGAACTGGATATGTAACCATTAGGAACCCTAAAACATAACAATAAAGCGAGGAGTCTATGATTTTTTTCATTAGAGCATATAGAGAGGGGGATACTATGGTATATAGAGCAACATAGGTTTTCTAATTAACGTAGAGGGCATGAAGCATAAGGGAAATTTTGAGAAGGGAAAGGGGGGAGTAGATATAATTTGAGGGGGGGGGATTTTTAGAGGGGACATAGATAAAGGGGGGAAGTAAATATAAATTGAGAGGGGGATCTTAGAGGGGAGAGAAAAGGAAGGGAGAGGGGGGGTTTTTTAATGTAAAAGAGGGGACAAAAAAGGGGGGGGGGTTATATATATATATATATAAAATTGGAGAGAGGGGTGGAGGGGGGGTTTCTTTTCTAAAAAACAAAAAGGGAAAAAAAATAGTAATGAAGAGACCTGAGAGGTTGACTTGTGAAGACATCTTCTTCGCAAGGCGAGTCGTAGAGTACAGGTACCAACTATAGAGCTTGGCTGTGCACAACACCGGGACTCAGGACTCAGGAGTCAGTAAAGTAGCACGGGCGGTGGTGGTCATCAAGGTAGACTTTGGGAGTAGAGCTTTAGAGCTCATGCGGGGAGTCGGGTCAGTTTGCAGCATCGCCAGAGTGGGTGTTAAGGTCAGCTATTGTAGGCTGCTTGAGGAACATGATGCAAGGCAAAGAACAAGGGCTGGGGGACTTTAGGGCGGTGTGGCTCGCGTATTTAGAGTAGCCTAGGTAGTGGCCATAGGCAGCATATGCAGTGAGGTCGATCTTTGAGGAGGTACTTACGGAATAAAAGTCTATATAAATAGGGGAGGGTAAGTCGGGGAGATAGTCGGGACTCGGGAGTTGGGCAGATGTGAAAACCTTGGGAGGTGGGGGTACCTATACTAATGCCACATATTGCAATGAAAAAAGGCCGTGGGGAATTTTTTTATTTTTTTAAAAGGAATTAGGAGTAACTAATCTAGGGGAAAATAGTTTAGTTGAGCTTGATAAGGTTAGGGAACTAGGAATTTTATTAAGATATTATAGTTAATTAGGTAGAGTTAGTAAAAAAGAAAAATAGGATATTTAGAATGCAAGAATTAAGTGTAAGTATATATATATCTATAGAAGGTAAACTAGGATATAGCCAGAGTAATTAAAAACAAAAAGTAGATTAAAGAAAGGGGGTCTAGAGGAAAAGATTGAGAAAGAAAAGAGAGAAGGAAATAATAATAAATAAATAAATTAAAGAAAATTAAAAGGAAAAAATGAAGACTTAAAAACTTTTTAAAAAGAAAACTAAAAAGGAAAGTTGAAGCAAAATTAAGGAATATTAAAAAATAAAATTTAAAAAAACCCAAGAGAGAAAGACAGAAAGTGAGAGAGAGAGAGAGAGAGAGAGAGAGAGAGAGAGAGAGAGAGAGAGAGAGAGAGAGAGAGAGAGAGAGAGGAAGCGAGATAGAGAGAGACAAGGGGGCTAGGGTCTGACCAACAGAGAGGAATGTGAACAAGAGTGTGCATGCATGTGTGTGTGTGTGTGTGTGAGAGAGAGAGAGAGAGAGAGAGAGAGAGGGGGGCCAGGGTCTAAACAAAAGAGAGGAAGGTGTAGGAAGTGTGTGGGGGGGGGGGGGGGGGGAGAGAAATATAGGATGTGTGTGTGTGTGAGAGAGAGAGAGAGAGAGAGAGAGAGAGAGAGAGAGAGAGGGAGATTGTGTAAGCACACTTAGTGCTATGAGGTGTCTGGACCATGACACAAGTGATGATGTAATGCAAGGCCCCCACTTCAGGAGGTTAGGAGTTCCTATGATGATCTCCTTTGATGTAGGAGAGGTGCTTATGATTTAGGCCACCCTCTCTCTCTTTCTATAAAATGGGAGGCTTTCCGCTCAAATGAATGGAACACTTCACTCTTTGGTTCCCACACTTGGTAAGAGGATCCAAGGAACCAGCTGTAACGATGAGCCAAAGACTCAGAGACACACAGAGACAAGCTATTCTAGGATACCATATGGACACTAAAAGTGAGCTAATACCAAATGTACATTCACAATGACTTGAACCTTTCGATACGGAAGGAGCATTCAAGCTCTAGCAAGAAGATTCAGAGAAATCATACATAGAGGGTCTCCACTCTGTGGAATCCGATAGGTCATGATGGAGACCAATCTACAAGCACGGTTCTCCAAGATGACACAATAAATCTAGTTATGATGTTGGGCATACTTCTAGCTAAGGATAACAACAAATATCTACACATGTGTCAAAGACAAAAGAGCGGGAGACTAAACATAGTCATAGCTAACCTTCTAATCAAGCCACAAAATAGAGCCATGGAAGCAAGGTGTCACGATGTTAGTCACTGTCAAGATGAGGAATAGCTAGTCCTATCTCACCATCAAGAAATTGCACATCGAGTCCTATGCCTGTACTACAAGGGTGCAGCCATATGCATCATCAAAGATTGAGGCCGGCAATCCTAAAGCTTCTAGTGTGGCCAGTAGATGGGTGCCAACATCTTCATCTACCAAGGGACACCACCATGATGATGTCCACATAGGAGAATGTCACCATGAAGATGATAAAAAAACTAAGGAAGCACCAGTGAAACCTGAGTTGCCTATTCTTAAGGTCAAACTGACACTCCAACCAAAGTCGGTTTTTGTGTACACTTACTCAGATAGCTCAGCATTGGTTCAACCAATTTCTTGTTGGTTATTTTAAGGATTAATACAACAACTATCTGGTCTTTTCCTAAGAGGTTCTAACAAGAGATCAATGAGGAGGATGTACATACTAAATTCAGTGAATTGAAGTAGAAGGAGCATGAGTCTATTCAAGATTTTGTGCTCAGGCAGCGAGCTCTGATCAATCAACTCAACACCACTCTAGATGATAAGTGGTTATGAGCTTGGTTGATCATAAGATGTACTCAAATTTATCTTCAATCTCCATATATTTTCAATCCAACAAAAACATATGAAGAGTTGTTAAACCCAGCCATTGCACTGGAGAAAAGTGCACCCTCCAAAAAGAATACCAAAAAGAAAACTAAACTAAATCCATTGACGATGAGGATGTTTTGAGCAAGCTTGATAAGATGAAATAAACTGTAAAGAAGGACTTAAAAGAAATGGGCTTCAAAGAGAAGCCTAATCTAGAGGAGAAATTGTATAATAAGTGCTGCAAGAAGGGACATATAGAAGATGTGGTTGCAGGACAAAATACTATGGATCTATTCTAAATTTGGGCATGATGAGTCTACTTGCTAGTAAGATAAAAAGAAGACACCATAAGTGAATCCAATCAAACCTTAGTCAAAAACTAAGGAAAAACAACCACCGAATTTGGAGCAACATAAGGGTCAAGGCAGAAATGGGAAAGACAACCGCCAAAGTTGGAGTAGGATAAGGGTTAAGGCAAAAATGGGAAAGACAAGAATCAAGTCCCTTTACAAATTCATTATTACTTTTGTAATGGCAAACATACCAAGGCTAAGTGCCCACTGTGGCAAGAGAATTTGAAGCTACTACAAAGTAATAGGGAAAGGCAAGAGGTCAACCCTAGTTGCTAGGAAATATTGGCCAAGCTCTTGAGTGTAGTTAATGCCCATACAGTAACTCACTCACAACAACAAGTCACTAATGAGGATGGATCAACCTCCCTGGAAGGCATGAAAGTAGATTGCTTCCTAAATTAATCGAGAATAAAAAGGTAAAGCTCTTGGAATATGAAGCCAAAGTGAGTCTAAAATGAGTGTTCTAGGTGTGTTTTATAGTCTAGTGAGTCCTAGAACTTCCACGTGTCATATTGGGAGTCATCCCATATACACTATGGCTTTCTAGAGTCTAGTGTCACACTATATAGTGTTGTACTTGTCTATTGTCTACAAAATCAGTCAACATCAAGCCTTATATCATGTGAGTATTTTGGTTATCATTGCCTAGTGCTTGTTCTTTCATTTTCCTTTCCATTTTTCTTTTCATTATGCTTTCCACATTTCCATTCCGTTCCTAGCTAGCTACTAAATCTCTTCATGTGGTATTAGAGCCATGTTCCTAGCCCTACCATCTCTTTCCCTTTCCCTTCTAAGAGGTTGAGGTGAGGGAGGCCAATGAAGCTACTCTACCTCCTCCTCCTTGAAAGGCTGCCCTCTTCTCTCCTTCCTTGAGCTCTCTTCTCCATGCCATGATCTGCCACCTCTCTTCTCCTTCCTTCAGCTACATCTTTCTGTGACCTGCGGACAATGTGACACTTCTATCTAAATCTAGAAGCAGAATCACAGCTTTCTGTCTTTAGCAAAGTTGTAGAGGATCTTGAGTACTACAAATTTTGTTTTTACATCATTGCAATCCGAGTTTTCTGTGAAAAGTTACAGCCCTTGCAAGAAGTGACAAAATTTATTTCTCCGCGTGAATTTTGTTCTGGAGCTCAATGATTTGACAGCCCAAGCATGATGCAACCAGCTCAACGTGAAGCTGTCCATCCTCTTCATCATTGAACTCTGCTCTAGCCCACCATTTGCTCCTTCTTCCTGACATTCTCTTGGAGCTATTGCCCACAAGTTGGTGCCCGTATTATGCTCGCCATTCTGCTCCATGTAGCTCTGCTGCCCATGTAGCTGTGAGCTCTTGACATTACATTGCGGTGACTCCTTCATGTGACTACTCTAAACTTTGGTGAATACTTCCCAAACTAAATGTGAGTTCTCTGATACTACTCCAACACACTCCACTATAGTGATCTCTTTGATTAGTGCATTACATTGAGCTTGATGTATGAGCTTGATGTAGACCACTCTACATCAGCAAGTGACTTCTTCAACATTGCTTATTCGATTGGTCCCTGAGGTACTTCGCATTGATTGACTTCTCGATTGGTCGTGGTGCCTGAGGCTTCTACTTCGACATTGATGACTTTCCTTCATGCATTTTGAGAGTCATCATGTAATTGCTCCTTGTAGCTACCCATGGACTTCACCGACACATATTTTGGGGCATTCCTGCCTAGCACTTCATTGACATCATCATCAACTCACAAGGATGTGCACACATGTGCATTTGCTGCTTGGAGGACATCTCTTTCACAAAGAGATATTTTTGTTTATTACTACATGCTTGATGTATTTTGGGGTCCTCTACTTGGGCAGTCCCCCTAAAATGATATGTATTGAGTGTTTGATTTTCATTGAGTCTAAAGGTCCTCTGCTTGGATAGTCCTCCTAAAAAGATATATTGTTTTTCCTATTTTGGTGTGTGGCTTCCTAACATGTCTTGTTATGAAGCCAAGGGGGGATGTACTGTGGGAGCCATGTATTGGCTTTGATAGGTCTCGTTATCAGGCCTAGCCGAGTTCTAGGATGGTGGTGTATTCCTAGACCTATGAGCTAGTCATGTAGCGATGCTATAACGTGAGCCTCTGAGCATGAGTCTCAAGCCATGAGAGTGCTTGGATCAACCTCTGAAGACGCTCAGACTTTAGTCTTTGAGTTACATAGGGTGCACAGTTTGATGACCCTCATTGTCATGTTCTGTTCTTGGTTCCATTCCAATAGTCCCTCACCTTAGACCGTCATTGTCATGTTCTGTTCTTGGTTCTATTCCAGTAGTCTCTCACCTTGCCTTCATGGGGGGGTGTTGGAATATGAAGCCAAAGTGAGACTAAAATGAGTGTTCTAGGTGTGTTTTATAGTCTAGTGAGTCCTAGAACTACCATGTGTCATATTAGGAGTTATCCCATATACACTATGGCTTTCTAGAGTCTAGTGTCACATTGTATAGTGTTGTACTTGTCTATTGTCTACAAAATCAGTCAACATCAAGCTTTATATCATGTGAGTATTTTGGTTATCATTGCCTAGCACTTGTTCTTTCATTTTCCTTTCCATTTTTCTTTTCATTATGCTTTCCACATTTCCATTCTGTTCCTAGCTAGCTACTAGATCTCTTCAAAAGCCCCATTTGTGGATTTATCTCCTGATTTAAGTAAAGTGTTGGTAATTGATAACTTGGCAGAAGCTTCTACAAATTAGTCTAAAAAAATATCGAGTTATGAAGAATACCCCAATCTAGAGATGGCAAAAGCATGGGAAATTTTCTAGCAAATGAAGGTCAGTCTTACAATAGCAGAGTTGCTCAAAACTACACCTTAGCAAATGAAGGTCAGTCTTACAATAGTAGAGTTGCTCAAAACTACACCTTATTCTAAGGACCTTTGTTGCAACAACTTCAGATTGAAGCACCACCTACCAAAACTGTGGATTCATTGGTTACTATTACTGTAATTGACACTTCAATGGTGGATGATGAAGTACAAGTGAATACCGTCAAGATTAAAAAGTAGAAGGTCTTAGAATTAGTTGTGGATGGTGGTTCTAGATTCCACATCATATCTACAATTGTGGTGAATAAATTGCAAATAAATAATATGAAGCCTTCTCCATTTTGAGTTCAAATAGCAAATCAAAGACCTATGGAACCAATCGGCATGCTTTCTTATGTTCGTACCATTGGTGGTAGTCATTATACAGTGAGATATTGGTTATCCCAATTAAAAAGAATTCTATCCACTAGTTAATGCTCTACCTTTCAGGGAGCTTTCACAAGCATTGCCTAGCTCAACCAAAATGTGCCCTAAGAGCTGTTTCCCCAAAGATAAAGCAATTATAGTGGGATACTACACATCAATGGGATAGAGCTCTCCCTAAAGAGCTGATTTAAACCAGAATGTCCATACGGTGCATCGACATGTATGCAATTTAATTACGACTAGTCACTGGCATGGCGGCTCCTCCATGATTATTTGGGCATCTTGATTAAGTTTAGTATAGTTAATTATTAGTCACTGTGGTGGCATGTGATTGCATGCCAAGCTTGCATGCAATTTTTTTTGGGGCAAAACAATTATTGATTATTTTTAGTGCAATTAACTACCAGTCACCATGGTGGCATGAGATTAAATAGCAGCTCACTGATTTTATAATTGGATGGGCTTGCATCCGGAAATTTTTATGGGGTCAAAAAAGCAATCTGGTCCCAGCCACAGTAGCGGTGCCCTCACCTTTAATGAGAAGGCCATGGTGAACTGGTATGCATATGGATTGATGCATGGGAAGTAGCACCAGTAGTCTCACCAATTGATATCAGAGGGATGTGCTCATGGCCCCCAAAGTCTCCAAGTTTCCAGATAGAAATTGATTAGTAGATCCTTGGTATACACCATGGGCTACACTACCACCACGGCCTACACCACCAAACAAACCTCCTGAGGAGCAGAAGAGCAAGGCCATACACTGCAAGTTTGGGTTAATAATATTGAGACCTCCTTCTCTTGTGGGGAGAATGAGGGTCTCCCAAGCCACCTTGGCTACAACATCTGAGGTGCCATCTAAACTGCTCCATAGGAAGTTCTTGGCAGGTCTCATGAGCTGAGCGATACAACCTCTAGACTTGCACCAATAAGAGAAAACAAACCAGGCAATGGCCAATAATACCTGGTTCACAACCACAACTTTGGATGCAAGGTCTAGTCTAGCAGAGTTCCAAAAAATGAATTTCCTCTTGATACTCCAACATGGGAGCAAAATACTGTGTTGGAGAGATGCCCACCCCAACCTGGCATCCTAGATATCTCACGAAAACACCCCTCTGAATCCAAGTAAACCCTATGTCATTCCCCCAGTTTGGAGTGTCCTCATCCACTGATCCAAAAGCCATTGTATTTGTTCCAAGTAATGTGTGCACCTACCGCAATGCAAAACAAAATCCAATGCCGTCCTGAATGAAGTCAGTTTCTGTGGAGTGGCATCCAAAAAAATAGTCGTATCATCTGCCAACTCACTATCTAAGAGTTCATCCTCCTGCCTCAATGGAAGCCTAAGCCCTACAATATCAGCTTGAGCTCTTATGTAATAGCTCATAGCTTCAGTCACAAATAAGAATAGATAGGGGGTTAGAGGGCATCCCTGGCAGACTATTCTGGTAAATCTCAAATCTATCCCCCCTAACTCCACCAATAAGAACCTAGTTGTGGGTTGATCTATAGCAGAGGGCTGACACCCCTCTGATCCATGAATTTGAGAAACCAAAGCGAGTAAGTGTGCCCTCCAGAAAGCCCTAGTCTACCCTATCATAAGCTTTCTCAAGGTCCACAAATAGAATGGCCAGCCTATGGCCATTATGCATGGCCTAGTCAGAAGCCTCCCAAAATGAGAAGATGTTGTCAAAGATGCTCCTGCCATGCATAGAGCCCATCTGCATATCATCGATAAGATCTGGCAAAAAGGGCTACAGACGAAGGCTAATAGCTTTTGCTAAGATTTTATCTGATTTTATACAAAGTTCCCAGCAAAGTAATCAGTCTCCACTGAGACACTAAATTCTTGCAGCCCCCTTTCAGAATCAAATGAATGAGACCCTCCATAAGTGAGTCTGGCATCTCACCCGAGTTTCAAACACCCTACAGGGCTAAAGTAATGTGATCCCCAATCTGATTCCAAAAAGTAATTAAAAATAAGGGGTAAGTCCATCTGGACCAGGACACTTGCCCTTGTGAAGGGTAGAGAGAGCAGTCCTGAACTCTATGTTGGTGAAGGGTGCATCAAGTGAGACAGTCATATCCCCAGTCACCAACACAAGTAAGTGCTAAGAAATAACCACTCTAGCATCATCTATGGCATGAGTGTCAGGATTTGTTGTAAGAAGGGAGGCATAGAAATCGATGGCAATCTACAAGATAGCATCTGAATGTGTCTGAAGAACTCTGCATGAGTCGACAAGTTGTGCGATGCTCTCCTTACTATGTCTGGCCAAGAGTAGAGAAAACTGCTTGTTGACCCTATTTTTGTCTGAGTCCAAAATGACTCTCTGGCATGAAAGGCATACTCTGCTCTCTGATCTAAAAGTGAATGCTACTGCACCCTCGCTACTGCTGCAGCAAGGCGCTCTTGAATCCAAGCATTTGTAGGTCCCTTCTACTCCTCCCTCTAGAGGGCAGCCAACCGCTGATGGATACCTATCTCATGCATGTGGATCTCACCCCTCTTGATATGAGCAGCTGAAAGATAACCATTAGAATCACTGGAAAATGATCTGAAGTGGACACCCCAATTGTAATGCTAACTGTACCACCACATAAAACATGTCAATCCATGCATGGATAGGCATCTGCAATCTCATGTTCGACCAAGTAAATAGGAGAGAATGTGGCCGAATATGAAAAGCACCATTGTGCCAAGCATCCCTACTAATGTATTGAGAAAGGAAGGCATCCCAAGATGCTCTCTCTAGGGAGTGGATACCACCACCTTCCCTACCACCCCTTTTGTTTGAGGGCATTTCAGCCATGTTGAAATCGTCCCCTGTAATCCAAGACAGGTACAAAGTACTTAAGTGAAACACAAAGAGATACAATAAGAAACCAATGTCAATTGTATTATAGAAGCAAATTTCTTGACATCTCCAATCAAACTCTAACATGGACTCACATTCCCTTGCCTCAACTAGTCTACACAAAAGTAGTCTCTCTAGAGTCACTCGATAGCAGTCTACTGATTTTAACCTCTGCTTTCTACCACTAAGTAAGAGCTTTGTTAACTCTAACACATGTAATCTCACCGCCTTCTTATCTAGCCTAGTAAATCACACCCCATTGTTGGTTGTTACTGCTATTGGTTCCCTAAGATCGTCTTGAATATGTGGAGATTCACCATTATGTTTGTTGGTACCATTCAGATCTGTTATCGCTTCCACTTTGCTTCCATGCGAGCTTACCACATCAAGTCCCTTGCTACTAAGTTAGCCAACCCTGGCTTCCTAAGAGGTTAACATTCATCTCAACTTATTTTGAGTTGTGTCCTCATAGGTTGTCTTGGGGGACATGCTCTAGCCACTCCTTGAAGGAGAGTGTATCACCAATTGTGCATATCTGGCTAGAGGTGTGTTGATGGTGTTTGCTGGGAGGGGCTATTCATTTAGAGTGTGGCTCGAGAGGAGTAGACTTCCTATTTAAGTGGGTTCTTAGGGTCATCTTTGATGCATCAAATCCTCTATTGAGGCAAGGACAATAGCTTTTGATTGATGCCTGGACAGGAGCCCTAGAAAGATTTCTTCTCACGTAGCATTCAATCTTGTACTCCATCTCATGGGGGAGATTGGATGGATAGCATCAAAGGAATCTTTACTTCAGCCCATCTCAAATCTCCCCCTTCCCCTCTCATGGCTACTATTCTAAAAGCTTGGGGCAGCTTTAGAAACACTCTTCATAGAGATCCACCCACCTCTCGTGAAGAAATTCACAGGCAGCTAGTCATGTGGAATGACTCGATATTAGATGACCATGGCAGGCCACTTGGAATGTCACACTATATGTAGTGGTCTAGATGGGAAAGCAGACCTTCTTCTATAGTAGGCACCTGGCAGGCATTTAGGAGACTTCCAAAGGATCAGATACTCTTAGCAGTTGGCCACCTCAGAGGGAGTGTAGTCAGGATACAACAGATAGAGGCAACCATTCTGGTAGAGTGGATAGACACAGATGACATGCCGATCACAGAGTCCTATTGATAGAAGTGATTGGACCTTTCCTAATTGTGATAGTTCTTTAAAAAATTGGAAAACTCCAAGCTTATTTGGATTACAAGAAGCTAAATGTTCAATTTTCCTATCCCATTTAGAGATGGTATACTTGACTAGGTTGTAGACATGAGATGTACTCATGCATGGCTATAGTGTGGCTACAATCGAATTTCTATGGAATTAGAAGATCACACAAAATTTCCTTCATCACTGAATGGGGTGTGTATGCCACTAAGGTTATGCTTTTTAGACTAAAAAATGCACCGTCTACCTTCCAAAGACCCTTTGATAGGTGTAGACAGTTGGTATTTCTTTAAATCCAGCAAAGCATGTTTTTTATGTCCAAGTTGGTATCTTGGTTCGCCATGTCATATCTAAGGATGGAACCGAGATTGAACCTAGCAAAGTCAAAGGTACAAAATCCACACTTTCATTGGTCCTTTCAAGACAACTAAAAGTCAAAATAAATATATTATTTTAGCAACTGATTATGCTACTAAGTGGGCTGAAGCAAAAGCTATCAAAGATAATGTGGCCTGCACTACATCAAAAAGTTTCTCTTTGCAAATATTATCTGCAGATATGGTGGCCCTAGTAAGTTTGTAAGTGATCAAGGAAATTCTCTGAATGATTTCTTTGAAATTTTGATAAAGAAATTCATGATAGTTCATTAGAATGCTACTACCTACTACCCCAAGTGTAATGGACAAGCTGAGTCCACCAATAAGACTCTAAAGTTGGTATTGACAAAGACTGTTAATTCTATCATAATGATTGGGATACCAAATTACATGCCACATTATAGGCATATAGAACCTCTTATAAGGTCACAACCAATTTTACTCCATTTTGCATAACCTTTGGATTGGAAGCTATTGTCCCAATAGAATTCCTAGTCCTGATTTTGAGTGTGGTTGTTGTTGTTGAATATCATCCTGGTGAACCTGAGGTAGTACATCGGAAATTGGAACAACTCAACAAATTGGAGGAACTAAGATTACAAGCTATGTCAACACATCACATAATTAAAAAAAGGAGGAAGGCATGGCATGACAGGTATATTGTGTCCAAAAATTTGAAAAAGGGTATGCTTATGTTGTTATACAATGAAAGACATGGTAAGATGAAGCCTAATTTCAAATTTTGCTAGGATGGTCCATAAAAGTTGGTGGAAGTTCATGATAATAGTACTATTGAATTGGTTGTTCAGGAAGGCAAATGTATTCTTAAGTTGATCAACGGGAGCCGAGTCAAGCCTTACCAAAGCATCACAGTGAGTTTAGTCACAGTGCACAATGGCCTGATCGAGTGCCATATGGCACTGAGTCTCTTAAAATCACCACCACTACTGGAACTAATCATGAGGGCTATAGCTGGTGGGTTCCAACTGATAAGTCACATGGATCCTTGAATTGGTAGCAAATCATCAGTAATGAGCCGTTCTGTCATCTTCATCGTGTGCACTCTTCGTCTTCGAGCCCCCATCTTTCCTTGCAATTCCCTTCACAAACTCGGCTACCTTGCTATCTCTGAGCTATCTCTATGTCCATTCTTTTTATGTTTCTATCATAGCCATGGCTTCATCTACATGCAACAGAGGTGAACGAGCCATGAAGCTCCAATGAGTGGCTTTGTAGGTGTAGATGTTGAAGAAAAAATAAGCTACTTGACATGGAAAACTTGCCATGGGATGATATGTGGAGCCTTAAGGTGGCACAAGAGCTTCTAGAAACTCTTATGAAGTGGATATGCACAGCATTAGAGTGTAGGAATGGAGGATCCACCTCAACAAGTGGCTCTATGCAAAAAACATTTATGAAGGCTCTGATGCCAATAAGTCACTCAAAGAAGGAGTAGTAGGCAATGGTGACATCTTGCCAATAAGTGTGGGGGTTAAAGGTCACTGTGCCTTTACCCCGGTTATGTATAATACTCAAACACATATATAAATGAATGAAAAAGAAGATTAGGGTGATTTTGCACCCACCAAAACTTGTGTGGCTCTCTGTTTCTCTCTCTCCCTCTTCTGTTCTTGCTTCCGTTGAGAGCACTCTCAACTGGTATCAGAGCTCGGGTGATCTAGCTGAGCGTGCGTGAATGCTTGAAGCTCAGGACCTCTGTGGGAGGAAGGAGAAGCTCTGTGGGAAGCTTTCTGGGTGACTTTACCTGCATCCAAGTGTGTAGAGACCTTGGAGGAACCTTTGGAAAAGTCACTTTGGTTTTGCGAAGTGGTTTTGAGAGCCTGTTAAGTGTTTTTAAAGAAAAAGTCATTTTTTGAGCTTTCCCTGTTTCGTTCGATGATAGAGATTCCGTATTGACTTGTAGAGGCAACTATTGCTTGCTTTTGGTGTCCACTTCACTTCAAGAGCTTGGAAACACCTTCATTCTTGAATCTGGGATCATTCCATTGGATTTCTGACTCACTGTGTCAATTTTTACGTTTTTCCCGGGTGTTGGAACTCAAGTTTAGAGCAACCATTTGCAGATCTGTCAGTTTCGGTGGACTCAGGAGGTCCTAAAACTTCTATGTTGCTCATCATTCGCACTCCGGTGGAGTTTACAAACAGCTCTATTTCCAAAAACGTTTTTCAGTCCGTGTGTTGGACCCAGTGATTGAGACCATGGTTTCCAAAACCGTCTGTCCCATTGCGTTCTGGACGCCCAAAAATCCCAACCTGTTAGTTCTTACACAATTTTCAACTACGTTGAGGTGCACCTAGTGTATTGTCACCATCAGATATGCTTTGCATGGTCGATCACGCATTATACACCGTTTTTTCCCTAGTGATATGCACATCTGTAAAAAAACACGCCCTTAGGTGTGTTATCTGACCAAGTACTTATCGGATGGGTGTGCCTCTTTGTAAACATTTCAATACCACCTAGGTTGAGGCGTAGGAAAAGTGTTGTGCCCATCGGATATCCTTTGCATGGTCGATCGAGCATTAAATACTATTTTTGCTCGTGTCATTCATATCCGTAAGAAAACACGCTGCTAGGTATGTTATCCAATCAAGCACTTATGGGATGGGAGTGCCACTTTGCATGTAAGTCAATTCCACCTAGATTAAGGTGTGTGCAAAGTGTCGTGCCCATCGGATATGCTTTGCATTGTCGATCAAGCATAAAACACCGTTTTTGCCTTAGTGTCATGCACAACCATGAAAAAACACAGTCCTAGGTGTGTTAATCAAAGAAGTACTTATAGGATGGGTGCTCCACTTTGCATGCAAGTCCGTTCCAACTAGGTTGAGATGCATGCAAAGTATTGTCACCATCGAATATGCTCTGCATGGTCGATTACACATTATACAACGTTTTCCCAGTAGTGATATGCACATCTGCAAAAAAACATGCCCTTAGGTATGTTATCTGACCAAGTACTTATCGGATGGGTGTGCCGCTTTGAGAACATTTCAATACCACCTAGGTTAAGGTGTAGGAAAATTATTGTGCCCATTGGATATGCTTTGCATGGTCGATCGAGCATTAAATACCATTTTTGCCTTAGTGTCATGCACATCCGTAAAAAAACACGTTGCTAGGTGTGTTATCCGATCAAGTACTTATGCGATGGGAATGCTACTATGCATGTAATTCAATTCCATCTAGTTGACGATGTGTGCAAAGTATTGTGCCCATCGGATATGCGTTGCATTGTGAATCAAGCATAATACACCGTTTTTGTCTTAGTGTAACGTAAATGGGTCATTACGAGTTTTTGGTTATGCCATTTGGTTTGACCAATGCTCCAACTACTTTTAGTAGAATGATGAACCGAATCTTTCTAAAGTATCAAGATTGTGTAGTGGTGTTCGTTGATGACATATTGATTTTTAGCAAGATTACCGAGGATTAGAAGGAACATTTGAAATTGACTTTTTCTCTTTTAAAAGAAAATCAATTGTACATCAATTCTGAGAAGAGTCTATTCTTTCAAGATCACATTGAATACTTGGGTCATATTGTTTCAAGTCAAGGTATTCAAGTAGACCCAAAGAAAGTGGAATGTATTGAAACCTGGCCAAGCCTAAAGATATACATGAGCTAAGATCATTTTTAGGCTTATGTCGTTACTATAGGAAATTCGTTAGGAACTTTGCTTTCTTACTGTCCCTCATCGGATCATTCAAGCTGTGTTCAAGGCATCCCCACTGCAATTAGATGCGGCGTTTCAAACTATCACTTACCTCTACCGCGTGCACGCTTATGGCTCCTGTACCACTACGACTCTCTCTAGGTATCCCCTCTGCTCGGCCGCTCTTTGAAAAGGCAATAGGTGTCTGGAGAGGCCCTCCAATCCGTCTCTGAAAATGGCTCCAATTCTACTATGAGATTCCCATTGCGATGGAGGATTTTCAGAGTTATAGATCTCTGTGTATTCGATTTCGTCTCTCTGTTATGCATTTTTCATTCTAAGGTTTTGAAACCTTAGATTTATGCCACATGGTAGTGGATAAGTGTTGACTCCCATTTCTCACTCATTGGTTGGGATTTTGGAGTTCTGGCAGAAGAGAGATATTTGCAAATTTTGTTGCTGAGTCCGATTATGCAATGGCGCCCATGTTTTGAGGCATCTCAGGTTCTATTTTTAGTAGCGGTCATTACCGTGGGACTATGATTTCTTGAGCATACCTTATGCAGATCACTCTATGGTTGTAGTTTGAGTAGTGTGCGCTCATTTGTGGTGTGCATTGGGTTGCAGTGGATGATTTATAAGCCATTTGGATGCATTGTGGTCCTTATTGGATGCGCTGATAGGCCCAAATTGCCTTGTGGGATGCTATTTTTTATGGACGCTTTGCACATGGATGTTATTTTATGCTGAGGGACAACTTTGACACATTGTAGGTGATGCACTAATAGTGCTATGCTCTCTTGGATGAGATATTATTAATGTATATGCTAGTGGACGGTGTTTATGGTTGAGTCATTTGGCACTTATTAGCATTTTGGATTGCCATTGCAGTTGGCATTTTCTTTTGGGCCAGATTTGCTCATATGGATGCATAGTATATGCACATGAGTCAAATGCTTTGAGACATGAGTTTTGGTGATATTTCACTCTATTGTGGCATACACATTTGGGTGCACCTAGTATTTGGTGTGATTCTCTCTTGTAGGCACTAGCATTTGGGATTTTTGCTTCATTTGCATCATGGCATCCTCTTCCATGTCTGAAAAGGAGTTTTTTAGCATTAAAAAGTTTGATGGGACAAACTTTTCTTTGTGGAAAGAACAAATAAGGGATGTGCTTATTCAAAAGAAGCAGATTAAACCCTTGGCAGGGATTGAAGTTAAGCTTGCAAATATGTCTAAGGATGATTGGAATCAGTTGGATGCATTAGCAAAGTCTACTATTAGACTTCATCTTGCAGAGTCAGTTTATTTCACAGTAGTAAATGAGCAAACTACGGAATTTTCGTGGAAGAAACTGTGTGCCACTTATGAGAAGGCAACTGCCTCTAATAAATTTTACCTCATGAAGAGGTTGTTTGAGCTACAGATGAAGGAAGGGGTCTCCATTGCTTCTCACTTGAATGAATTCAATATTATTTTCAGCCAGCTTCAGGCTCGAAGATGAATTTTGATGCGGAGACTAAGGCAATATTTCTCTTATGTTCATTGCCATCCTCATGGGATACCTTCCGTACAGCTGCTGTCAGTTACTCTGCACCTGGTGGAGTACTAAAATTTGATGATGTTGTGGGTAGCTTGTTGGCCGAGGAGATTAGACAGAATTCTATGGATGACAATAAGCAGGATGCAGCCTTAAATGTGCAAAGGGGTAGATCACAGTTCAGGGGGAAGTCCCAAGAAAGAGGGAAGTCTCATAGCAAATCTAGGGCACGAAACATTGAGTGTTACCACTGTGGCAAGAAGGGCCATATGAAAAAGGATTGCTACAAGCTGAAAAAAGAGCAAAAGGATAAGAAAAAGAATGCAAATTGGGGTGCAAATAAGAAGGAAGAGAGTCCAAGGGAGGACAAAGGAAAAGTGAAGATCGAGGAGATCAATGCAGTCACACATGATAGTGACAATGACATTCTCTTCATGTCTAGTTTATCTATAGAGTTGCTTACCACTTCAGATGATGCATATTCCCAGGATTGGATTTTGGATTCTGGTGCTTCATTCCATGTTACTCCCCATAGGGAATGGTTCTCCACTTATGATAGTGGAAAGACAGGTTGTGTGCATCTTGGAAATGACTATGCATGTGACATAGTGGGAGCAGGTGACATAAAGTTTTCTTTTGCAAATGGGTCTGCATTTGTTTTGAAACATGTGAGACATGTGCCTAAGCTGACCAAGAGTCTTATTTCAGTGGGTCAGCTAGATGATGCTGGTTTTCACACCACTTTTGGCTTTCAAAGTTGGAAAATTCAAAAGGGCTCTATGCTTTTGGCCAGGGGTGCCAAGTGTGGGACTTTATATCCCTTACATGTATCAAGGGTATTTGATCATGTTGTTGCAATAACCGAGCAGCCAAGCACTTCTTTGTGGCATTGCAGGTTGGGGCATGTGAGCCAGAATGGAATGAAACTCTTATGCCATTTGGGTTATGTACCGGATTTGAGTTTCTCTGATTTTAAATTTTGTGAGCACTATCTCTATGGGAAGCAGACTAAATCAGCCCATAAAAGAAGGGGAAAGAAAGAGTTTGAAAAGCTTGATTTGGTGCATTCAGACGTATGTGGTCCCATGCCTACACGGTCATTAGGCAGGGCTGAATAATATATGACATTCATTGATGATGCAACTAGGAAAGTGTGGGCTTATGCTATAGCTCGGAAGAGTGATGTGTTCCAGGTATTTCAGAGATGGCTGGCCTTAGTTGAGAATCAGTCAAGTAGAACACTTAAATGCCTACGGACCGACAATGGTGGAGAGTATCTCTCTCATGACTTTCAGCATTTCTATGATACACGTGGGATTAAGAGGGAGCTCACATCCCCTCATACTCCAGAGCAAAATCTAGTTGCAGAAAAGATGAACCGTACCATTCAAGAAAGGCTGCAATGCATGCTTTCCAATGCAAGTCTTTCTGGTGGTTTTTGGGCTGAGGCAATGAAGACTGCAGTGCATGTGATCAATAGATCACCTAGTAAGAGTTTGGATGGTGGTATTCCTGAAGAGGCATGGAGTGGCAAGAAGCCCTCTTACTCTCATTTGGGTATATTTGGGTGTGAGGCATATGCACATGTGCCAAAAGAGCTTCGAAAGAAGCTAGATCCTAAGTCTAGGAAATGCATCTTTCTGGGTTATGGTGAAAGTGGAGAGATGGGCTATCGTCTCTGGGATCCAGAAGCAAAGAAGATCATACGCAGCCATGATGTAGTCTTCAATGAGAAGAAGATGCATAAGGCACCCATGAGGGATGTGGAAATGAGGAGAATCACTTTCTAGGATGTGAATCCACCTGCATATGTTGATAGACAGCAAGCAGTCCATGCACCAAATGTGCAAGAAATGGTACCACCAAGTACTCCCACAGGTATACAATCAAGGGTAGATGATGGATCATCTATTGGTGGAAATGATGAGCCAAATGTGGCTGATAATGCAGGTGGGACAGCAAGCTGAAATGCCCTTGAGAAGATCATCTAGAGTGTCTAGACCACCTGATAGGTTTGTTCTAGGGGTAGACTATGTGATGCTTATTGATTGGGGGGAGCCTTCTTGCTACAGAGAGGCTATGATGCACGAGGATCAATGCAAGTGGGAGTATGCTATGCAATCAGAGATGAGTTCACTTATGAAGAATAAGACTTGGGACTTGGTTTCTTTGTCACATGGAAAGAAAGCATTGCCATGTAAATGGGTCTACAAAATGAAGGTCACAGGTGATGATGTGCCTAGGTACAAGGCTCATTTGGTCGCTAAAGGGTTCAAGCAAGAGAAGGGTGTGGACTTTGATGAGATATTCTCTTCGGTTGTGAAGATGACCACACTTAGATGCATGCTTGTACTAGTGGCATTAGAGGATATGGAGCTTATGCAGATGGATGTCAAGACAACTTTCTTGCATGGGGATTTGCATGAGGAAATTTACATGGTGCAGCCGGAAGGCTTTGAAGAAAAGGGCAAAGAGCATTTAGTTTGCAAGCTGAAGAAGAGACTCTATGGTCTTAAGCAAGCGCCTAGAGAATGGTATCAGAAGTTTGATGCTTTCATTCGGTCCCAGGGCTTTAGAAGGAGTGAAATTGGTCACTGCCTCTAGACTAAAAGGGCTAAGGATAATAGCCTGATAATCTTGGCACTATATGTGGATGATATGCTATTGGCTAGCAAGAATACTTATGAGCTAGATGCATTAAAGGCCAAGTTGCATGAGGCCTTTGATATGAAGGATTTAGGACCTGCAGGTCATATTCTTGGTATGCGCATCACGCATGATCGGAGTAGGAAACTTCTTTGGCTTTCACAAAAAAAGTATGTTACAAAAGTATTGCAGCATTTCAATATGGAGGGGGGGAAGGTAGTGAGTACTCCATTGCCTCCATATGTGAAATTGAGTCATACAGATAGTCCCAAATCAGATGAGGAAAGGGCCATGATGGCCAAGGTTCCTTATGCATCAGCGGTTGGGAGTCTTATGTATGCTATGATAGCTACTAGACCAGACATTGCATTTGCAGTGGGAGTTATTAGCCGGTATATGGCTAATCCAGGAAAGAGGCATTGGGAGGTAGTTAAGTGCATCATGAGGTACATGAAGGGTACCAAGGAGATGTGCATCTGCTTTGGTAGAGGAGACATGCGTGTACTTGGGTACACAGATTCAGACTATGCAGGGCATGTGGATAGTAGGAGATCCACTTCTGGTTATGTGTTCACCTTTGCAGGTGGTGCAGTGTTGTGGATGTCTCGTGCACAGAAGGGCATTGCTTTGTCTACCATAGAGGCTGAGTATGTTGCAGCCATAGAGGGTTGCAAGGAGGCTATATGGCTTGATCGGCTAGTGGGAGATTTGGGGATTCATACAGGTGTACCGACATTGCATAGTGATTCCATGAGTGCTATTCAGCTAGCACGGAATCCGGTCTTTCATGCAAAGACGAAACACATTGAGGTCAGGTACCATTTCATCAGGGAGGTACTTGAGGACAAGCGCATAGAGCTTGTCAAGGTTCATACAGATGATAACCCTGCAGATATGCTGACGAAGAGTCTATCTAGTCAGCGGTTTGAGTATTGTTGTGTATTGATGGGCATTGGATAGTATGCTCACTGGTTATTCTCCCTTAAAGGCACATTGTCCTTTAAGTGGGAGGTTGTGGGGTTTAAAACATCACTATGCCTTTACCCCGATTATGTACAATACTCAAACACATATATAAATGAATGAAAAAGAAGATTAGGGTGGTTTTGCACCCACCAAAACTTGTGTGGCTCTCTGTTTCTCTCTCTCCCTCTTCCGTTCTTGCTTCCGTTGAGAGCACTCTCAATAAGTCCACTGAGATCGAAAGCTTGAGGAGAATACATCTCATCAGACATAGGGATATCTCATCAGTAAGGCAAGGGATGCTAATGGGCAGCCCTTCTATAGGTTTCAAACAAAGTCCAAGATGCATCCCGACCAAAAGGCACTCACGACCTATGAGGATACAGTACAGATCGATTGGCTCGAGGTCTTCACCGATGCATTCAACAAGTCTCCATATGCCAGCTTTATTAATCATCAGGAGGCCATAGCAAAATCAAAGAATGCAGGGAATGGGGTAGAGTCCACTGGTATAGGGGAGACTAGTAGAGAAGCTTAGGAGAAGATTGCCAAGGAGATCATGGAGAAGCAGCCCAACCCTGAGCCCTATACCAGAGGAGAGCAGCCTGCCGTTGAGATTTCTTGAGACACAACAGAGGTTCAGTGACTACCCATAGAAAATTAGAGCAAGTAAGAACATCCTCAAGTGCAATGTAGAGTCTACCCTGGCAATTGTGACTATTGTGCACACAAGCTTGGAGGAAGCTATAGTAGAAATCCATAGGATAGCAGTTGAATTGGCAATGAAAGTCTAGGACAATACTAATGCTTTTCAACAACTTGGGCTCTAACATGGGGATCATAACCCCAATTTATGTAGAGATAGTGGTCACTCGAGTAAACCATGTGGCCACACTGAGTTCCACAATGTGGCCATGGACTCGCAGGCTCCATGATAAGAAAGTCTACCCTAGGGGGCAATGAACTCAGAAGTCCTAATTGCATCAAGAGATTCTCCAAATAAGTAGAAGTTGATAAGGGGAAGAAGATCCAAATCTTAGATGTGGAAGTAGACCAACTGCTAGCTCGATGATTCCTAGGTTCCTCTCTCCATAGGCAACTCTCAACAAGTGCCCTACTTACCCCATCCTTCAACTATGCTACCAGGTGAGGGTATCAACCCCCTCTTCTACTCTGAGGACCTATCCAACAGCCCAAGTTGGTGAGTGAGAATTGGCAACAACTTCTAGAATCTATCACGGGAGTAGCTCGAACCTCCCACCATGTGGCTCAAACATGGGTGCCGCCACAATCCCTATTCTATGAGTGTTGTGAAGCTAAAAAATGATATCTTTGATTTGGCATTGGTGTTGCTTTTCTCTATGTTTGATAAGAGTGTGAGTATCAAGTGAGCTGCTGATAAGAAAGTCCTTCCACAGTTCCTGCCCTGGCATAAGTCCCCGCACCACCATCTTGCAGAGTAAAGCTTTGCACTGTAAATCTGGATCAATAATATTGAGACCCCCTTCCTGTGTAGGGAGGATGAGGGTCTCCCAAGCCACCCTGGCTAAGGCATCTGCTATGCCATCAAGCCCACTCCAGAGAAAGTTTCTGATCGGTCTTCTGAGCTGAATGATGTAGTCCCTAGAATGGCACCAACATGAACAAACAAACCAGGGTGTGGTCAAGAGGACCTGGTTGACCACCACAACAATAGAGGCAAGATCCAGCTTGGCTGAGCTCCAAAAAGAAGCTTCCTTCTGATGCTCTCCAAAACGGGAGCAAACTGCTGCGTGGTAGAAATATCCAAGCCGACCTGGCAGCCCAAATACCTGATAGGCTCACCCCTCTGAACCCAAGTGAATCCTATGTTAAGCCCCCAAACTGGAGTGTCCTCATCACTGATCCAAAAGCCATTGGATTTATGCCAATTTATCTGCGCCCCTGCCGCCAAGCAAAATAAATCCAATGCTGTCCTGAAAGAAGTGAGCATCTGTGGAGTGGCATCCAAGTAAACTGCTGTGTCATCTGCCAACTCACTGTCAAGTAGCTCCTCTTCCCTTCTGATGGGAAGTCTCAGCCCAAAGATGTCAGCTTGAGATCTAACATAGATACTCATAGCTTCAAAAAAAGGAAAGGAGCAAGGGGGCATCCCTGACGGACTTCCGCTTGCCGTTGGCAAAGGATTTGGAGCCAGGGAACGGTGGCGCATGAGGCTAACGATGGGCAGCAAGAGCGCACAAACGGCTGAACTCGCCAGGCAATGAGATGGGTGACAGATGGTATTGTCGAAGGCACGTCAGGGGGTGTTTGTGAACAAAGGGCTCATGAGAGACGTGATGGTGACTCCAGGGGCTCGTGGCCTCCATGCGACGGGGTAGACCTGAGAGGCACCTGATGGATGATATGAGGTACTCTGAGAAGCTGTAGGCATTGATCGCATTTGATGAAGGCACAGATTACCGTCACGTAGGCACACGTGTGACGTAACAGAACAAGAGTTAGCTATTTCGGAAGGGGCTAGCAGAAAAATTACAGGAAGAAGGTCATCATCCCCTTCGCCATTTCCTAAAAATTCTGCACAAGGAAGGTGACGACGCGCCTGATGTGCAAGTGTTGGTGTGGCAGACCTTTGGTTAGTGTAACCCTGGTCTAGCTAACTGCAGATAATTCATCTGGTACCAACCTGTTCACCAAACTAGAGCCAGTTGGTCCAGTTAGTGTAACCAGACAGTTATCCATCCAATTACTGTAAAAAAAAGAAAAGAAAAGAAAAAAGGAGAGTTTTTTTGGCCACCAGTTTCCACTTATCTGCTGTCAGTTAATTTCCTGTCAGAAAAACAGAGTTTTGCAGAAACATAGAGAAAAAGGAAATACCATGTGTATGAATGATAAATACCTTCGTATGGGCTAAGAGTTATTTGTGTATGGGATATTATGGGGGTTTTAGAAAATAGGCAGAGTGAGTCATATAAGGAGGTCAGATGCTGCAGTTGCACCGATTCTATAAAGGAGAGGGTGAGATAGTTTGGTAATCCAATGTGAAGCTTTGTCGACAAAATATGAAAGGGTAGCTTTGCGAGATATGGCATCTGCATCATTGTTCCCTCAAAGTCTATCAGGGATGGGGCACTTAAAGGTGAGCAAATTTGTGAGGGCTTTGGACCTCTTCTTTGCTCAAAATTAATGAGTAAAGATCCAACAACATACGTGGAGGCACTCCACATTGCGACCAAGAAGGAATCTTCTCTAAAGATCTAATCATCTTTTGTGTCTTCACCAGCTTAACCTTCTAAGGTGGAGGTAATGGGCACTCCTTAGGTACCAAAGTCCTTTGAGTTAGATCATAATATCTCCCAATTGATGGTAGAGTTTGCTGATTTAAAATTGCATTTGGTTAATGCACGGCAGTCAAGAGTCCCAAGAATGAGGATAGGCCTCGAGATAAGAGTGGGGTCACTATTTATAAATGTAATAAAAAAGTTCACTATCACCCAGAGTGTCCTAGATTGAGACAGAAAGAAGAAAAGGATGTATCCTTAATAGGAGCTTCTTTAGGGGATGAGGAAAGAAGGTAATGATGGCTAAACGAGGGCGTGGTAAAGCAAAAGATGAGGGACATCGGGAAGAGAAACACTGTAGTAAGAAAAAGAAGGCATCTAGAAGGAGAATTAGCTAGTCAGACTTTCCTTTAAGACAAGGCATTGGAAGCTATGACTTGTTGTCCAAGCTTAAAGAAAGGAAAGCCCATATCACCTTAAGTCAGTTACTTGATTTGTCTCCAAAACTACAGAAAGAATGGGGAAAGCTAGCAAGCACAAGGATGTCAAAGAAGAAAAAGAAGAAAGGTGCCATTCCTATTGTTCAAAAGGTAGATATAGATGTTAGATGATGTACCTGTGGCTTATGTGATCATTAATGGTCAATTTTTTTCTAATGTCTACATTGATGGAGGTGCATCGGTTAATGTCATGAGTGAGAAGACCATGATAGATGCTAATTTAAAATACTCTAGTACTACCACACTTCATCGCATCAAATTGGCTGACAACACTAGGGTAAAGACCTTGGGAGTTGTGAAGAATCTAGAAGTGGATGTATGTGGAATTTTTGTGCCAATTGCTTTTCAGGTGATTCCTACCAAGAGCCTATCCATTAATTCTGGGAGGGCCTTGGCTACACAAGGTGAAAGCTATTCAAAAGTAGGATACTGGGGAATTGATTTTGCAGGGGAAAGATAAGAAGGTGCGCTACAACATCAAAAGCCACAAAAAGCAAGTTGTAAAGGAGGAGTCTTCAACATTAGAAAGTTTGAGCTCTGAATTAACTAATGAAGAAGAAGAGATAACGTTTAGCTTTGAGGAGTCCAACTCAGAGGTGAGTTGAAAGAAGTGTCCTTTGATCTTTGTCTTGGTGCTGATCAAGAGGAGTCAGAAGGGAACAAGGTGGTGGTATAAGAGGATTATGCAGAGACACTCTAGGATGTGGAGCACACTGAATGGCACCGATGCAATGAAAAGCTTCTCTATCATGTAGTGAGAAGCTCCAGTACTTGGATATGTTAGATAATTTCCCATATCTCTTTGCAACAAGCTGCATGGGTTCGATCAGTCTGGCTTGTGGAGCACAAGATTGAATTGAAGCTAGAAAGCAATCCATTTGTGCAATGCTTAAGGTGATTTGGGGTGATCCAAGCTAAGGCACTAAAGAAAGAGGTAATACAACTACTTGAGGCTGGATTCATCTTTCCTGTTGATGATTTAGAATGGATATCTCCTGTAGTTGTCACACCAAAGAAAGGAAATAAGTTTCACTTTTGTGTAGACTTTTGTCCTTTGAATTCATGCACCAAGAGGGATCATTTTCCTTTGCCATTCCAAGATGAAATACTAGACCAAGTAGTCGGGCATGAGAGATATTTTTTATGTGATGGGTATTTTGGGTACTTTAAAATTCATATTCGGGAGGAAGATCAAAAGAAGACATCATTTGTCACACCTTGCCTTACTTGGGCAAGTTCATAAGGGTGTTTTTGTATGATTTCTGCATTTATTCTCGGCGCATAGATGACATGGAGAAGTTAAAGATGCCCTTAGCAAGGATTTATGAAGCAAAAGGGTATCTAAATCCTAGCAAGTATTGTGTCTAAAGAAGGCTTGCAAATGGATCCTAACAAGGTTCTAGCAATCATGTCATTGCCAAGTCTTGACAGTGTGACTGGTGTTTGCAGAATTCTAGAAAAGAGCAACTATTATCAATGCTTTTGTGATGATTTCATAGAGATAGTGCATCCAATGAACTTGTTGACAAGAAAAAGAGTTTCTTTCCAATTGGGTGTAGAGCAACAGGAGTCTTTTCAACAACTTAAGGAGGCCATGAGTAATAGGAGTCTTTTCAACAACTTAAGGGCCCAATATTGAAGCCATCAAATTGGTCCCAAGACTTTTATGTGAATCCAAGTGTATCTTTGCATTCAATTAGTGCTGTATTGCTACAAAAAGGAGAGGCAAGTAGAATGAAACCCATCTATTATGCCAGCTAACAGCTTACAGAGGTGGAAACAAGGTATGAGGAAATGGAGCAACAAGCTCTCTCTTTGGTGTTTTCAGTCAGAAAGTTCGCTCCTATTTATTGACTCAACCTAATTTCTTCCTTACCTCTCAGTCCATATTAGCATATCTAGTTTGCAAGCCTAATCCTAGGGGGAGATTTGCAAAATGGTTGTCAGAGCTTCAGGAGTTCTCTTTCTCTTTTGTCACTGGAAATACCACTAGGTCCACTATGGCAGATTTGCTCATAGGATGGGAGCATCTAGGAGAAGAAAAGAAATGTAACAAGGAGCCGGGGGGATGGTCTTGATGAATTCTAAAGGTCAAAAGGTATGGGAAAGATGATAAGAGCTTCCAAGTATCACAACCAATAATGCAATTGAGTATAATGCTTTGATTCTTGATTTGGAGGGTTGTCTTCAAAGTCAAGTTAAAGAATTGGAAGTAAGAGGAATTTCTCAACTTATTATGAAGCAAATGCAAGGGCATTACAAGACAAGAAGTCCTCATTTGAAGGAGCTTAATCAGAAGGCTATGGCACTATATAGTTAGTTTGATTTTTGCAAGTTTGTTCATATAAACAGAAAAGAAAATCAAAGGGCAGATGAGTTAGCAACCCACTATATTACAAGACGAGGGGGGTGGTTTCTTTGGAAGACACTAGATGGCCAGAATTGCAAGATGTTCAGCAATATGTGGAAGAAGGAATGTTTCTTCAAGGGTTAACTCCACAACAAAAGAAGAGATTGGTAAGGAAGGCTTGCCCTTATACTATTATTGATGGCATTCTTTATAATTTAGGAAAAGATAAGGTGCTTCATCGGGTGGTCCATCCCACGGAAACTAGGAGAATCCTAGAGATGTGTCATGAATGCTCCGGTCATTTTGCTTCAGCAAGCATAACTAGGAGAATTCTGAATGCAAGTTTCTTTTGGCCACACCTCCATAAGGATGTATATGAATGGTGTCGAAGTTGTACAATGTGCCAAAAGGTTGGAAGGCGATAGTTGGTCCCTAGGCCCTTGAAGCCAATTCTAGAATATGGACCTTTTGAGAGGTGGGCTGGACTTTGTGGACCACTCCCTCGCTCATCTTAGGACAATCATTATTTATTGGTGGCCACAGATTATGCTACTTGGTGGGCAGAGGCCAAGGTCATAATCAACAACAAGGCAAGCACAGTTGCAAAATTTCTCTTTGATGTCCTTTGTAAATTCTCACTGATGGAGGAACTCTTTTAGAAATGAAATAATTGAAGATGTGGTGCATAAGCTAAAGATAAATCATATTCATGCCATACTATCCCCAATGTAATCGCTTGGCTGAGAAAACAAATGGATTGTTGTGCAATTCAATGGGAAAGCTTTGTAGACACCAAGAAGAGGCATTGGGATAGGAACTTGGCAGAAGTTTTATGGGTTTATAGGACCACATACAAGCTAGCTATTGGTTTTATACCATTCCAACTAGTGTATGGGATAGAAGCCATTTTGCCCATTGAATTGGAGGGACATAGTCTTTGCACTACTGTTGCAAGAATAGAAGGACATGAAAATGCCTATGCTCAATTCTTGGTATAGTTAGAAGGCTTGGATGAATGTAGATTACAAGATTTACAAAACTTGGAAGCTTTTAAAAAAGGGTGCAAGGCCCTTTTTGACACCAAATTATGCAAGAAGAAGGATATTGTAGAAGGAGATTTGGTAGCTATTTGGACAAGCAGCTAGAACAAAAGTTTATCGGCCAATGGGAGGGACCATATCAAGTCAAGAATAAGTTCACCAATGGAACCTATCAACTTAAGGATTTTGACAGCATGGTGATACTTGGATGCACCAACGAGTAATATGTCCACATCCTCCTTATTCCACATTAATCTAGAAGGATTCCTCTTGAGTCCACACTCCCCCACATGCGTTCGACATGCTTGGCATGTGATCTTTCTTAGATTATTGAGAGCACACATAGACATGAGGCCCACCTCCTTATATGACTCACTCTTCCTATTTTCTAAAAACCCCATAATATCCCATACACAAATAACTCTCACCCCATACCAAGGTATTTATAATTCATACACATGGTATTTACAATGACCCATTCCTCTCATCCTCTCAATCCCATACAATATCTTAGAAAATGGGAAATAAGTGAGAGTGGGCTATCACTTGATACTCACACTTTATCAAACATAGAGAAAAGCAACACGAATTCCAAATAAAAGATATCAATTTTTAGCTTCACATCTTTCCCCTCTCAGCAGATCCTCTCTGGTAACAAAGAAGATATCTTGACAATATGAGGAAGATGCATACCTCTTGTTCTTCTCTAAATAGTAATATAAAAATAATGTGAACAGAATCATATGGAAAAGAGAGGGTCCCCATGGGCTCCATGTGGGGAGACTCTTGACTTTCTCAAGAGCATCTTTTGACGGGACATATGTCAAGAGTAGAAAAAAAGGACATGGATGGTCATATATGGGCTTATGTGATTGATGGGGAAAGGAATATACAAGCAACAATTGTAAATGGGTGAAGGAGGGTGTCAAAATCTCTATAAAAGAGGCCCTCTTCTCCCTTGTTCAAAATTTCTTCCACCATTGGGCCTCATGCTACTGTAGCTCTAGTCTCCTCAAGACTCTTCCATGAGCCCTCTCTGTCCCTCTTGTAGATATCCTCTTATAGAGACTCTTGATTCCATATCTCTCTAGTTCTTTTCATGGATCTTAATGTGAAAATATTTCATGGGTCTTAATGTGAAAATGTTCAAGGCACACAAAAAGTATCATATCCATAAAAAGCACACATAGTGTGGGGATTGAAGGCCACTGTGCCTTTACCTCGGTTATGTACACAATACTCAACATATATATATATATATATATATATATGAATGATATAGAAGATACGGGTGGCTTTAGCACCCACAAATCTGTGTGTTCCTCTATGGATCTCACTCTCTCTTATTTTCTCTTTTGTTGTGAACTCACAATGGATATCATAGCACCACAGCATCGGGCCTGTGGTGTTGTGTGGGAGAGGAGCTTTAGATTGAGATACTTCTTGAATTGTATGGGGCTGCCATAGCCACACGGCAGAGATTGAGCTTAGATCGGCCATTGGAGAGCAGAGATCGAGCCTTAGAGCAAGGAGGAGCTTGCATGGTGTGTGAATACCCTTTTATCCACAAGAGGGAGAGCCATTATTGGATCTGTAAGCTATCTTTGAGGTGAAGAAGCTTCTCTACAGAAGTCATACAAAAATGGCAGCTTGACAATCCTTCACCATTTTTGCCATAAGTTTTGCATTCAATACTAGATTAGGGAGTTCTAGTGCTCAGATCAAAGAGCACATCAATCTCTACACACCTAGGTAGTTACATCTTGCATTTTATAACGCGTATGGGTCTCTGTTTTGCAAACAACGGAGTTGATATATTTTTGGATAGCAACTCCAAATTTGTTGGAACTTGAGTTTGAAGCAACCATTCGCAAATTTGTTAGTTCCGGTGGACTCAAGAGATCCTAAAACGTCTATGTTGCTCATCATTTGCATTCTGGTAGTGTTTACAAACAAATCTGTTTGCTAAAACTTTTTTTGGTTTGAGGATTGGATTTTGGATTCTGGTGCTTCATTCCATGTTACTCCCCATAGCGAATGGTTCTCCACTTATGATAGTGGAAAGACAGGTTGTCTGCATCTTGGGAATAACTATGCATGTGACAGTGGGAGTAGGTGACATAAAGTTTTCTTTTGCAAATGGGTCCGATTTTGTTTTGAAAAATGTGAGACATGTGCCTAAGCTGTGACCAAGGTTTTCATTTCAACGGGTTAGTTTGATGATGTTGGTTTTCAGACCATCTTTGGTTTTGGGAGTTGGAAAATTCAGAAGGGCTCTTTGCATTTGGCCAGGGGTGCCAAGTGTGGGACTCTTTATCCCTTACATGTATCAAGGATCTCTGATCATGTCGTTGCTAACCAAGAAGCTAAGTACTTCTTTGTGGCATTGTTGGTTGGGCCATATGAGACAAAATGGAATGAAACTCTTATGCCGTTTGGGTTATGTACCGCATTTGAGTTTTTTTTACTTTGAATTTTATGAGCACTGTCTCTATGGGAAGTAGACTAAATCAGTGGCCCATAAAAGAAGGGGAAAGAAAGAGCTTGAAAAGATTTTGGGAGGCAGTTAAGTGCATCATGAGGTATATGGAGGGTACCAAGAAGATGTACATCTGCTTTGTGTGTACTTGGGTACATAGATTCAAACTATGTAGGGCATGTGGATAGCAGGAGATCCACTTCTGGTTATGTGTGCACCTTTGCAGGTGGAGCAGTGTCGTGTATGTCTCGCGCACTAAAGTGCATTGCTTTGTCTATCACAGAAGCTGAGTATGTTTGTAGCTGTGAAGATAATGGGAGAGAAGGAAGGAGTCTCACTTGCGGCTTTCTCACATACACAATGGGGGAATAGACAAAAAGGTGGAGGCTGAAAACAGTTTTCCTCTTCTTAGTTGTGAAAGTCAAAAGAACTCTAGTACAAAGAAATAGAAGAACCCTATATGTGGGTCTCAAACCAAACTCAGCTAACTAAGGTAGCATACTAACTGAGCCACGAACTAGAGTACATAAGGATAGCTGTCATCCAGCTATTATTCATGGGCGGTGTACCAACCGCATCTGCAGCTAACAAGTCGGTGACATAAATGCACAATGGTCACCCTGGCATATCACGAGTGGAGCTCGATATCTCAACACTCCCCCTCGAGCTCAATCCCAATTCTTGCACACCAAGCAGGTCTCTGTACTTGCGCAGCTTCTCTATGCCCAATGCCTTCGTGAATATGTCAGCTACCTGATCCTCTGTGCTGACATAAACTAGATCAATAAGACCTAGTAAAACCTTCTCCCACACATAGTGATAATGCACCTCAATGTGCTTTGTTCTAGCATGATAGACTCGGTTATTTGCCAAATGTATACTGCTCATGTTGTCATAATAAATGACAACTGGCCCATTTGTAGACTGATGTATATCATAAAGTAGCTTATGCAACCAAGCTACCTCACATGCAGCCATTGTTGCACCCCTGTACTCAGCCTCTGTGCTCAACAAGGCAGCTGTGGGCTGTTTCTTGCTACTCCAAGTGACTGCAGCACTCCCAAAAGAGAACACATATCCACTGGTAGATCGTCTATCAAAAATACTACCAGCCCAATCAGCATCAGTGTATCCATGCAACTGTATATCTGAACCCCAGTCTCATAAAATAGTCCATACTGCAATGTGGACTTCACATACCTGAGTATGCGTCTAGCCACATCCAAATGCGGTTTCCTTGGAGCCTGCATAAACTGACTTACCAATCCAACAGCAAAGCTCAAATCTGGCCTGGTAATAGTCATATAAATCAAACTTCCTACTATGCGCCTGTACATAGTAGGGTCTTCCAGAAGCTCACCTGCATCTGCGCTCAGCTTCACATTCTGCTCCAAAGGAACTGAAATAGGCTTACAGCATGTCATCCCATATTTGGATAGCATGTCCAATCCATACTGCCTCTGCAAGAGCCGTATCCCACTTGGTGATCTAATCACCTCAATGCCCAAGAAATAATGCAACTCTCCCAAATCCTTCATCTCAGACTTTTGCTTCAATAGCATTTTTCTTTTCCCATGGCTTGCTCAAAAGAAGTGGGTTCTGGTTCCTGTATCACTTTGACCATATAGGCATAGTGAATGGCTATAAATCTATCATATTTCAGCCTATCCATAGGATACCTAGCTCTAGTAGACCTGCGCAAAATAGGTTCACTTCCTGGTGCTCTCAAAACATCCCTGGTCTTCCTTTACTCCAGGTGTAACAACAGAAGGAATACCCAACTCATCATCAATGCTCTATTCTGAGCCACTGGATTCACCATCCACATAAGAATAACCTGCATTCACATGAAACATGGGCTGATCTACCTTCTCTTTTCCTTTTCGTGATACCTGCATACCACTATATCTGCATTGCTTTGAGGAGATTCTCCTGATCTCAATCTGCCTGTCCATGGGGAAGTATGTGAACCATTGCTAAAGGACACTACAGGTCCACTAATATTTTGTGATTGCTGCTGTGAATTCTGTGCAGCATTACCATTTTGTGCATGTACATCATCAATCACATTTACTGGTTTATACCAGCTGCTCATCTCATTAAAAACAACATCTCTGCTCACTGTAAACTTACGAGTAGAAGGGTTATAGCATCTATACCCTTTCTGCTGCAGAGAATAACCAATAAAGATGCACTTCTCAGCTTTTGGATCCAACTTGGACCTCAACTCATCTGGCACATGAACATAGGCAATGCAACCAAAAATTTTCAAATGAGAAATATCTGGTTTCCTACTAGTATACATCTCCTCTGGTGTCATGCCATGTATTGCTACAGTGGGAGTCCTGTTCATTATGTAAACTTCTGTAGCAATTGCTTCAGCCCAATAATAATCTGGTAGGTCTTTTTCATTTAGCATGGCCCAAGATACCTCTCCAATATGCCTGTTTTTCCTTTCTGCAAGTCCATTTTGCTGTGGGGTATGACTGCATGAATATTGCTACTTTATGCCATGCTCCTGTAGGGACCTTGCAAACTCATTTGAGAGGTACTCTCCCCCTCCATCTGACCTTAGGCATTTTATTTGCAGGCCTATTTCTTTTTCAACCATAGCTTTAAAAGCTTTGAAATGCCCAAACTCTTCACTTTTCTTTTTCATAAAATACACCCAAACTATACACCCAAACTTTTCTGCTGTAGTCATAAAGTGACAAAATAATGACAACCTCCAATAGATGCAGCTTTAGTAGTCCACACATTAGAGTGGATTAATTCCAATGGCTTCTTACTCTCTTGAACATGTCTAGGAAATGGTTTCCTTGCCTGTTTTCCAAATTGACAGGCTTCACATGCCTTATGCATTTCTGCAACCTTGAATTTAGGCAATCCTGCAACAATATTTTGGGCTTGCATTGATTTAAGTCGTTGTACATTAACATGACCAATGCGTTTATGCCAGATATCAATATCTGCAACTACACCGGTCCCATGTGCAAACATTGCTGCACTCAATTCATGCATGTCCACATCCAACGTAAACATCCTGCCCTTCTTCTTTCCTTTTGCTATCAAGCGACCGTTATTTTTCATATCCTCAACAAAGCATCCATGAGGATTAAATCTGACCTGCAAGACCTGCTCAACCATTTGGCCAATAGAAACTAGGTTCTTGGTGATATTCGGGACATGAAATACATCAGACACGTATTTCTTTTTCCCATCCTACATAGACAAAGGAATTTTACCAATCTGCACAATAGGATGTGCAGTATCATCACCAGTCTCCACAAATCCTGGTCTTTCCATTTTCCTTGCATCCTGCATCCATTCTGCATGACCTGTCATGTGGTTTGACACACCTGAGTCAACATAACACACATCATTGCTTTCTTCTACACTTGTCATAGAATTGGTCATGTGCTGCACCATAAACAGATGCTCATTTCTGTCATCACCCTATCTACTAGAAGATGCATAATTCCCTTGCTGCAATTTTCCATTCATGATGTCATTCTGCTTTTTATAGCAGTCTTGAGCATATGACCCCTTTTACCACAGTAGTAGCATTCAACATTGCTGTTTGCATTTTGGCCTCTCTGCCATCCACCACGACCTCTTTGGCTCCCCCTGTCTCTAGAGTTACCACATCCTCCTCCATAGGATTGGTTTTCTTGAGTTTGCTGCATATTCTGATTTCTACCACGGCCTCCAGATCAGCCTGCTCTACCTCTGCCTCTACCTCTTCCAGCATTTGAGTAGAAGATAGTTTCTTTTGAAGTTCCTCTTGAAGAAGATGCACCACCATTTCTCTGCTCTTCAGAAATTAGAAGAGCAAACAACTCCTCAAAATCAAGAAATTTTTCACGGACGGCAATGGATGTCCGGAACTGTGCATAATCCTTTCCTAGACCATTCAAGGTCACAGAAACTAAATCATCATCTTCCACTGGCGACCCAATGGAAGCAAGTGCATCTGCAATTTTCTTCACCTTCATCTGGTAGTCATCGATGCTCATATTTTCTCTCTGCACATTGCGCAACTCCTGCTTGAGCTACATTTTCCTGGCTTGCGTATTTGTGCTGTACATTTTTGCCAAAGTATCCCATGCCTCCTTTGGCGTACTTGCATCCTGAATATACACAATCATAGAATCCGAAATACCTATAGACAGCCAGTACATAACTTTTCTGGCTCTCTCATGCCATCCTTTAAATGCCTGCATTTCCTGTTGATTGGGAACATTAGGAAGAATTGATTCTTCTTCATTTCCTGTAATGAACTCCCAATAGCCTTTTCCCATAAGGAAATTCGTCATTCTAAACTTCCATGCTTGGAAGTTGTTCTTGTCAAGATTTTCAGTGACAATCTGTGAAAGAGAATCAGACACCATCACAGAACACTGCAAAATATTATGTCACTGCAAAAAACACAGCTTCTGCCTCACAAGGGCAAATTTGCAAAACTGACGAAAGTGGTATTTGACCACACAGTCACTTCCTAGTGACGATTTTGCATGAACAAGCAATAAGGATGATTCTCAATATCTCTGCGCACAGGCATACAATGCAATTTCTGCGGTAACTTTTCACCGACCTGCAGAGCAGTGGTTGCACAACAAAAACAGGGCCTTTTTCTCAGTGCTTGCGGAGAACTTCCGCCTCCAAAATGGGCCCCGAAATGGCCTCGAATTAGAAAAATAAAGTCACCTAGGGCTTCGCCCTATCTCGCAGCATATACTGCCCTCTCGCCACACTGCGAAAGGCGTCTCAATCTGAGACAATGCACTCTTGCACTTTCTGGCTGTGCTACCTGCTGATATTTGCTCCCAAACTCGAAAAAGGAAAGCAACACTGGTCCTCTTACTAGGACACCGCGAACTTGGTTTGCTTTCTTGAGCTCCTTACCATGAACCAGGCTCTGATACCATGTGAAGATAGTGGGAGAGAAGGAAGGAGTCTCACTTGCGGCTTTCTCACATACACAATGGGGGAATACACACAAAGGTGGAGGCATACTAACTGAGCCACAAACTAGAGTACATAAGGATAGCTGTACTAACTAAGCCACACAAAGGTGGCATACTAACTGAGCCACAAACTAGAGTACATAAGGATAGCTGTCATCCAGCTATTATTCATGGGTGGTGTACCAACCGCATCTGCAGCTAGCAAGTCGGTGACATAAATGCACAATGGTCACCTTGGCATATCATGAGTGGAGCTCGATATCTCAATAGTAGCCACAGAGGTTTGCAAGGAGGCTATACGGCTTTATCAGCTAGTGGGAGACTTGGGGATTCATACAGGTGTACCGACATATCTAGTGATTCTATGAGTGCTATTCAACTAGCATGGAATCCAATCTTTCATGCAAAGACAAAAAACATTGAGGTCAGGTACCATTTCATCAGGGAGGTACTTAAAGACAAGTGCATAGAGCTTGTCAAGGTTCATACACTGCATATATGCAGACGGACAGTCTAGCTAGTCAGCGATTTGAGTATTGGCATGACCTGATGGGCATTGTATAGTATGTCCACTAGTTGTTCTCCCTTAAAGGCACATTGTCCTTTAAGAGAGGTTGTGTGGATTAAAGGCCACTGTTCCTTAACCACGCTTATGTACACAATACTCAACATATATACATACATATATACATATACATATACATATATACATATACATATACATATACATATACATATACATATACATATACATATACATATACACATACATATACATATACATATACATATACATATACACATACATATACACATACATATACATATACATATACACATACATATACATATACATATACATATACATATACATATACATATACATATATACACATTTGTGTGCATTCCATCACATTTATGGGCTGATTTGTATGTCTGCATTATAAAATTATACTTTTGTAGCTTTACTTTGTGAGTGTGATTATATTGACATTAGGAATTCGAAGAGGGGGTCATGTAGAAACGTATAACTATCATGTGCATTCAACAGGAGGACATTTTTATTCACATTTTTAACAAAAATATATTTACACAAGGGTATCATAAAAATATATTTACACAAGGGCATTATAAAAAGTGTTTTGGAAAAAAGGTATTGACTTCTATAGAAAATAATGTCTTTTAATTATACAATGTTCACAGTTAATGGATTTAAAAAATAGGCCTTGAACAAATGTGATCATATCTAGTGTTTACATACTCTGAATCCTCGAGCATTAGGATTTGGCAGAATATCTAGGAAAAGATAGGGAAAAAAATACCTTATTAGGATTACTTATAGATAGAAGGAAATTTTTTAAATTTTAAAAAAATGTAAAGTTCTTTTAATGAGTTGAGTAACAATAATTCTCATATATTGAGAAAAAGGAAACTTGATGATTCAATCTTATTCTTTTCCTTGGGGGTCATTATCGTAAAGTGCATATAGCATATATTACCCCTATATTTGAAAATTATACATGTTTTAACAAATTTGTTGACTCCCCTTCTATAGTCTACAATTTCAAATTTGATTTTAAGTAATACAATGTATGGAATTTAAATTTTGAGTATAAATATGCCCTCCTCACATTCACATAAATTAATCTTATTTGATGAGTATTTATTTGATTGCCTCAAACACGCATATACCATTTAAGTCACCCAATTTTAAAATATCCTTCTTTGCTAGTTACAATCGACCTCCCTAGGCTTCTTTGAGAATGAAGAATTTCTTTCTCATATGTTATATAATGATAATGAATGAGGATGAAAAAATATTTCTCTTTTCCATATTGAGAATGAAGAATGAAATAATAAACAATCTTTCTCATCTATTGAGAATGAATGAATAAGTTCTATTTTTTCTCATACTGAGAATGAATAATGAAATGATAAATAATATTTCTCTTATTTGAGAAGGATCAAAGCATAATGTTTTATTATTTTCCATAGTGAGGATAAAGGAATTAAACCATTAATAACTGTCAGTTATATCGACACTTACAACCGCTACAACGCTTTTCAGTGGTCCTTTGATTTTATTTGCCTTTGAAATTTTGTGTTAAAGCATGGTACATCATGCTATTTATAATATTCATGTGCTTAGTCACATAGGACCTTATAATAATGTTTGTTCAACCATTTATAATTAGCCCCATTTATGATCATAGGACCTTATAATAATGTTTGTTTTACCATTTATAATCAGCTCCATGCATTGGTGGATGTGGTTTGCACCCTACGGACCTATAATTTCCATACATTAGGTTAACAAATCGAGTTAAGCCATGGAAATTTCAATCTTTATAATTAAAATATATGCAAGGAGGCCCCATTATTATCAGAGACTATTTACAAGCTTACAAATTAGTATCCTAAGGTTCCATGTGATAGTTATCACTTTAGCCTAGTTCTTCATAGGGTAAGCATATAAAGTGGACTAAGAAGCTCCTCATTGGCTACTTTTTAGCATAAATAAACTCCACACACAAATAGTGGTATGTGTGCGAGACCCCATCAACATTGAAATCTGTTTAGCCATTCAAAACCCTATAGTGGGACAGGCATTATGAAATCCTCCATGAGTTGTAGACATATCTACACACATGCACACAATCTCATGTGCAATAAGTATAGACTTTGCTACATTGTTCTCTTAAGGCTCTATGATGGGATCATTGTATTGTAATCTAAAACCATAGGCCTTTACAAATGGGCCCCTTCGCATGCTCGAGTTTTTTGGTCATAGGTCCCTCGACATTCGGATTGCCTATAGTATCAGCAAAATTAGCTGGTTTTTTCTTTCTTGTATCTCCTTTTATTTTTAATTTAATCTCTTTTTGGGAAAAAAAAACTATACAAGACCTTTGCATCCATCTACTCAAACAGATGGGTCAATATAGGAGAAATTTGCAGTTCCTGGAGGGATAACCAAGGGTATGAGAAAGAGAAAGATTTTGTTGAAAATTTCCATGGAAATAAAGATTGCAATGCATGGAGGGATATGAACAACCAAGAGCATGAGGGAAAGAGAGAGAGATTTTGTTGAAATTTTCCATGGAACTACAACCAAGAGCATGGAACTAGTCTTACAATGAATTCTGATTTTTGAGATCAATTGATGTGCCCCTATTCTTGAAGAAGTCCACATACCTAATTTGGTACCAAACTGAGTTTTTCCTAAAAGCTCGGTAAGATATCTCCTGCTAAAAAGCTCTTAAACAATGCAAGCGCCTGTGCTGGCTTTGTTGCTGGTACCATGTGCCCAGCTCCACGCACTGTAGAGAATGTCAAGCCAGAGTAAGTTTGCGTCCAACCTCCCACCTGTGATCAATCACAAGTGAACAGAAAATCTTGTCAAGCCAGCTGCCACACCATTGTTGTTGATTGCAATTGAACAGAAAACTTGTCAGCGAGCAAAACCATTGACAACAACAGCAGGCACATAAACCGTTTTTGGGATGGCATTGCACGAAGTTTTCACTTGATTTGCAATTCTCCGTTACAGATACCTGGAAGATTAAACGTTAATGCAAGAGAGTTTCAATGTCTGTTTGTCTGTCCGCACCTGGTTTTGGTAATTCCATGCGTACCATGGCGTTTCAACTGTGAGATTTAGTTCTTTGATCCACCTTCTTGTAGCTGAAGTAGCCACAACTCCATCTATGTCGCCACTGTTAAAATACCATTCAAGCAGATATACCAGACTGAGCAAACCGGCAAGGAGCGGATGATCGTACGCATTCTTTTAAGTTTTTGAAATATAAGATCCATACGGTAACCTGTAGATCCATATTTTAAGTCCTTCTTCGAGAAGCTCCCGATATACGGGAAGCATTGATCGCACTATATCTTCCCTCTTGTAGTGGCTGTACACTGCAGGGCTGCCACAGTTCCAAGGTTTGGGGATCGTCAAGAGAGTGAAACCCTTACGTATAACCGGTTGTGAAAGATAGTCGTGTGCTTAGCTTACCTGCAACTAGACCACGAGACCGGAGGAGTAACATGGAGAGCCGATTGAACTTCTGGTAAGTTCAGGTATGGAGTTACAGAGTCGAGACATGGATTGTAAGCCGCCGTCAATTCGTAGGCTTTCTGCAAATGAATCCTTTAGTTTCCGTCTTCAATATGAGTTGTTGCCAGAATGTCGGCATGCGCCTACAACTGCCGTAACAGAAAAGTTGTTTTCTTGTGTCTGCATTTTAGATCTAGGGAGACAAACCTTTATTGGAGTGCCAGAGCCATTGGAATTGCATGACGTTGCGTAGATATCGTACACGTTGATCTGAGCTATGTCTCTCTGCACCTGTTCGACTGCTCTGGTGCAACTTTGGTTGCCTGATGCGGCATCCACTGGCAAGTCTTTCGCAAAATCACAATTGGCTAAGATAGCGTCGAAGGTTTCGTCAGATATAAGAGAGTGCGAATGATAAAAATCCGTTGTCCCTAAATTGTCGTAATAGGCATCAGTCCATGGATTGCCAATCTGCAATTAGAGACTTGACCGTCAATCCAGTAGCACGGTGAAAAATGGGAAAACGCAATAGCCTCACTATCAAATCCGTACAGCGAAAAAGCAGTATCGCGGGACGATACTAAGTGAAGGAGAGGTAGCATACGGCGAATCCCTTGAAGTTGATGCGGAATCCGTTTGGGCTTTTGTTGTTTTGAACTATCACGCGCGCCAAAGTTGGAATGTAGTGCCCTTCGCGCAGTCAAACGATTGTTAATTGAAAAACTGTAACAGTATTGGATGCGCCAGTAGACGAGGAAGCACTGCTGAGTACCTGCATAACTCTCGCCGAGCAGGTAAAAGTCGTTGGATTGATATTCCGGAAATTTGTTGAACCAGCCCAAGAGGAACGAGTAGGAATCCTGAGCTGCATCGGATATCAACGAAGCCTCAGATGTCGAAGAACGGCCAGGGACGGCATGCAATTCTGGTAGGCATTAACAGAATTAAATTTACCGATAGCTGCATCGCTGAACTGATCGTAATCAGACGTGGTGTTGGAGTAGGAGAAGCCCGTCGAAACAGGCGATTCCAAGAAGATGATGTTGGCAGCTGCGCGGTCATGACAGGTGAAGCAAAATAGTAAGTTTACACCTTCTGTTTAGAGATTGATGGATGCAGATTCGCGATCAGAGGAGCGAAGAATTGGGACGCAACTACTTTCTTTTCAGAGACTCACGGAGATCAATCGCGCAACGAACGACGAATCGGTACTCTGAAACCCGAAAATCTTGTTTACCTTTCGTCCAGGAGAATGTGTTGACGGTGAGGCCATCGCCTGCGGCGTTGGGGAAGAACGGACCGAGCTCGGCGAGTGCTCCATTGCCAATGGAGGAACATCCGGGGCCTGAAGCAAAAATCAAATCCTCGTTTCAAAGCAAAGCGATCGAATACCTCCTAAATTTCATCAAAGCAACGCGATCGAATTCGTATTGTTGTGAATCGAGAAGTCGAATTATGAGTCGCTCGCTTTGCTCACGAAACGAGTTCATGCCGGGACTGATTCATGCTTCTGTTTGCACAGTTTTGGCGGAATATCGAACGGAAAGACGTCGGTGGCGCAAAGCAAAGCGATCGAGACGATTCCTCTCGACTGATCAGGAGGGCCGTAGTTGCGTGCCGGAAATTGGAGCTCCGAGCCGGTTTTGCCTGCGGTAAAGTAACGCCAGAGCTGCAACGATAGTCTAAATATCTAATGACAAGAATGTGTGCGAGAGAGAAGAGAATCAAAAGTTGAGAAAGCTACCTCCGTTCAACCAGAGAGCGAGGGGGAGCTGGGGGGAGGAGGGGTGATCGGCCTGGAAGAACCAGTAGAAGAGGGAGCGACCATGGGAGAGATCGACGGGGATGTAACCTGAGAACTGCGTGAAATGGAGGGAAGGAGGCAGGCCAGGAAGGTGGGAGACGAGGTGAGATTGATCAAAAGAATGAAGAAGAGAGCAAGGGAGGAGAAGCAAGGAGAGCCAAAGCAAAAGCTTGAAAGAAGAAGAAGAAGAAGAAGAAGAAACGGTCATGTTTGTGGATGAATGATATTATGGTGGTTAAACGAGGGTGTTGTAGAGAATTATTGAGGAGACGAAAAAGCTGAGTTTGTGCAGAGGGGAGCACATGCAAAGTGTGATGTCTCTTCCTATGTACCTTGTTTTTTTTGTGTGTCTCTATCTTTGTTGTGTGTGTGGGAGTGCGAGGCTGCAAAAAGCACTTGTTGGGTGGCACACACAAAGAAAACAAGCATGCATGCATGAGCTTCCACTCTTTCTCTCTCTCTCTCTCTCTCTCTCTCTCTCTCCACTTGCTTTGTTTCTCGAATGTTGCACTTTGCATATATGATATGTCTCTCTTGTTGGGTTTTGCGTATCATAACCTTACAAGCACGAGTGTGCTTATCATAAATGCAAATAGACTTTACAAAAAGAGGGTGTGTGAGAGAGTGAGTGCATATATATATATATATATACGTACTAGTGCATACATACTTAGCTTTGTTTTTGGGAAGTTGCACTTTGTACTCCTAGCATATATATATTTGTGTGTGTGTGTTGTGTGTGGGAGGAGTATCATAAATGCAAACTAAGATTGTGTGTGTGCACGCGTGCATATATGTATGCTAGGAAACAAGTAAAACTTCTATATATATGTCATCATAAATGCAAAAAAAATGTGTGTGTGTATGCGCGTGCATGCACACACATTTATGAGAGGTAGACAAAGTGTAGGTTCCCAAAAAACAAAGCAAGGGAGTTTATATTGGTCCTTAGGGAGGGTGTTAATGGTTACACTGAATTGAGTAGACATGAGAGAAGCTCGGTGAGGATAGAGGGAGCACCTGCAGTGTGTGATATGCTACCGATGTACATAGTGTTGGGATTGACTGGCAAAAGGAAGCGCACGTGCGGGCACACACACACACACACAACACCTGCAGTGTGTGATATGCTATCGATGTACATAGTGTTGAATTTGACTGGCAAAAGAAAGAGCGCACACACATGCACACACACACACACACATACGTGCTAGGAAGACAATGTGCAACTTCCCAAAAACAAAGAAAGTTCCCTCTCTCTCTCTCTCTCTCTCACACGTGCTATAGGAAGACAGTGCAACTTCCCAAAAACAAAGAAAGTTCTCTCTCTCTCTCTCTCTCTCTCTCTCTCTCTCTCTCATTCACACACACACACACACGTGCACACAAGGAATACATTGCAACTTCTAAAAATAACTACCACCTAGTGGTAATCGATGCTTTTGGATGCAACAAATGACTTTTTACGTACATTGGGCTATTAAAAGGCAATTTTAGCCTTGAAGATAACGTGAAGGTAATAACTTTGTAGAATGATCTCTATAAATGCCAACTCAATTAACTTTTAAAAAAGTTTCACTTGGAAATTCACAAAGGAACTATAGCAGTCTCCACTATAGCACTACCTCTAAGGAGGCAATGCTAACAAGTGCAACTTCCCAAAATCAAAGCAAGGGAAACATAGCGACGAATCTTACTAACATAGATTGGACAATTTGTATGTTTTGTAGGATGCTCTCTCTCTTTACTTGGTCCATGATCACCAAAATCCCCTTGAGTAGTCTAACTTGCTTCAACCAGTATTTGTATGGTGTCAATACATCTCATCTATAAATTCACTACATCTCCCCCCCCCTCTCTCTCTCTCTCTTTGTGCCTCACCTCACCTCCTTTTGCCATAAGTCCCTTTTCTTGATTTCTTTAGTCCATTTGCTTCATTTGTGTGCAACACACACATCTTATCAAAACAATTCCATATTGCACATATGCAAAATTACGATGGGAATAAGTCGTAAAGTCGTGGAGGCAAAGGTTACCCTCTCCTCCTAGACAATAAACTCTTGCTTGCTCATAGGAAAAGCTATGAAAAATGCCACCAACCAACTTTGCATTTTCCATGAGCTAAACATGGAATTAAAGTACAAAAGATTAAGGATGATGATGCTAATGGTATAACTGTGAAACAATCCTCACATACACAAAAAGTCAAGAGATGATAGTCTTTAAGGATATTAATATAAGAGAGGAAATAGTATAGAACCCAAATGTTTTAAAGTATAGGTCCCCAAATCTTAATGATTACCTAGAGTGAACAATGTTGGTAGTACATTTCCTAGGAGGACATCCTTTCTCCTTTGTCAAGGCTTGTGGGGAGGTGATCCTATTGGGAACACATTTCCCAAGAAGATAGTGACTAGTGATAAAATAAGGATCGCGGTCTTGAGTTAAAGGAAGACGCTGCCCTTTCTTCTTTGTCAAGGCTTGTGGGTTCAAGTGATGCTAAAAGGTAGGCGAGAAAAGTTTTGATTGTTTTGTGAAAGATTAATTTGTAATACTTATCACAGAGGCTTCTTGCCCACCTTGATGTCGTAGGAGAGGTTAAAAAAAAGGGTATTGTGGAAGAAATTACATAGGTGTCTTGGTTCATGAAGCTCACATATTATCTCCCTACTCCCCCTTCCCTTTTCCTCCCTCTTTCATCCTAGGCTATTGTGAAATCTACCAAACCTGCATAAAGGATTGATAATGAATGAAATCTTAGAAAGAGTAAAACAAAGTAGAAAAAGCAACGGTACATACAAACTTAACCATGTACCAACTTAACCTAACAAAGCTCTAGCTGCCTTGTCTTTTGTGAGACCACAGGGCCCCTAGAACTAACACTTGATCAGCCTAGAAAGCTAGACCAACCTTTAACTTTCATAATTTCATCGAGAAAATTGTCAAATCCAAAACATCATGGCTCTTTCATATTATTTTTAAGTATCCTTGTCTATTACACTTTTCTCTATCCCTTCACACTTGATTGATACTTGCCCAAAGGTAATATAGAAGGATACAAGTGGGACCATCTTATAAAGTGCTTGACATGATGTCATTTATAGCACAAAATTACAATTGTGTCCCATCTTATTCAGGGACACAAGTGGGTCCATCTTATAGAGTGCTTGACACAACATCATTTATAGTGCATAATTACATTTGGACTTAAACAATTCAATCAAGTTGATGCACAAGCACTAACCATATATTTAATGTCATTGCTAGCACACAACACATGGGAAATCAACTTATTTTTTTCATTCAAGCCTACAACAATCTATTCTTGTAATTCATAGGCCCACAATTGTTTCTTCACATCACATGATTCAAGCATGAACTTCTATCAAGCCTTTGAGATAACGAGAACGTATAAATTACAAGTACACAATCATCCTTTACGTTCAAATCAATACTACACTTATGTTCAAATCACTACTACACTTGAAGCCTCACCTCACCAAACAAGCTGTGTGGATGCAAATGGGTCCCATTACCATTGATTAAACAAAAAATTATAGACTATTTGGAAACAATACCCCAATGTAGGCTATTTGGGTAAAGGCGAGACTTAAAGGGTGGGGACTTTGATGAGAATCAACTAGTGCATGTAAGCTAATCCTAAAGGCAAACTTCAAACAACTGCACATATTTAAATGTATTGAAGTCTAGCATTCTTATGCACAAAGTTCAAGTTTCTAAATTCATCAAGTATCAATCCCTTTAAATTCGCACAAATATTGTACATGTTAAAATTTTTATGGTAATTTCTACTATAAGTCCAAAAATTATAAAATATTTCCTTAGTTTCACCATGTAGATTCTTTTAATTGATGGAATAATGCACAATTTTAGATTTGATTACTTCCTTAAAAATAGTGGATTCAATGTTAATGATTAAAACGAAGGAGTAGCATTTAAATAGTGGATACATTAGATAATGCATAAGAAGTATGCATCCCTTGAACTTTGTGGTTGTTGTTGACTCTCTCAAGGTGTCATACTTAGTTATCACACTTTTCTTTTGTTTCTACCAATGTCACCAAGCCAATAAGCAATCCAAACAAGCTTGCTCTAAGGGGTTTGAAACTCACATGTTTTTGGTTCCTTGCCATGGTAAATCATGTGGTCCATGATCAAAATTTCATCTACATAGAACACCAAGAAACTCCCATGAGAACTATAAAGGATTACTTAAGTGACAAGGCAGTTTGTTTCACCAAAAGTTGTGTATCTGATTTGACAAATCTAAGTTGTAGACGTGTTGCCTAAATGTTTTTGCTTCCAAGATGAACATAGCTTCTATTAGATAGAATAATTTCACTTTTTAAAATTTGGTTCACATGAGTTAAAATTTAATTCATTTAATCCTTTTCTTAGTCAAGCAATATATGTACTTTCTCATATTGTTACACATACATGACTTTCTTAAATAAAATGCTTTATGAATCAAGAAAATTGCTCATGACATAGGTGGTCTTTCTACATGTTTTTTGTTTTTCAAAATGAGTTGTTTTCATTTGAAAATATAAAACACCAAATATTTTGCATTTTATATCATATTAGAATACAATTTGATCATAAAGTTGTTTGGAGTTTTTAAAAATGAAAATCATTTTGCTAAAAAAGCTTACTATAAAAATGTAAGTTTCCTTATTTCTATCAAAATATAAGTCAGATTCTATTTTTTCAAAACAAACTATATCACCCATTTTCTGGATCACAACTTGTAAAATGCCCATTTTCACATTTTCTCCATCTCATATTATTAATTTATAATGCAACTTAAAAGCCTTTTAGGACACTAGATCATCAACTCTTGGAACCTTAAAGGTCATATGCCATAATAATTTTTACTTAAAGAACTAACATTCATTTTTTAATAGATCATATATGAAATATTGTCTTATTGATATTGATAATGATAATGGTAGCCCATCTGAAAAGTTACAAGCTTTGGAGTGTGCCCAATTTGTGACTTCATGGCATATCTGAATGCACTTCTTAGGTAAGACCAATCATAAGGCCACTTATATACAATATTATTATTTTCCTATTTTTAGTATCATTTATGCTTACCTTTGAGAATAATTTACAAAGGACCATAACAACATGATTTAGTTAAGAAAATTGGATTATCATGTGTCTATATTTGCATTGTTCTGGTGTTATGTACAAACAAAAAAGGGGTATCATTTCTAATTATACTTGTCTTAAAAGTAAAAAAGACAACTTGATACATCATGTTTTAGTTGTGCATGAAATTTCATCCTAAAGTGGAACTTAGAATAGAATTTTTAAAGGAAAAGCAATGGAGGTCGGTGTAAGAATAAACATAACACTCATGAAAGTTTGTAAACTTGGACAAAAGTAAGACAATTCACATTTACAAAGCATAGATGGGATGTATAAGACTAGAAGTAATAATTAATTATGGAGGCCCAATCCCTTTATTGTAGATTAATATACTATAAGGAGTCATTCTCAAAATTACGTCTTTGACATTTGGGTAGATGATAAATCTAAAGAATGATTCTCAACATTATATACTCTAAAGTTTAATTCTCAATATTATATCTTTGATCTTCTGTTTGATGATAAATCCCTTTCACTCTGATAAAGAATTTACGAGTGGCCATATAGTAAACAAGTAGCTAGACTATTAGTTTATGGCAAGAAATTCTAATATCAATGTCTTACACTATGCAAGATATTGGCCCTTATTGACACATATTCTAATGGAATTTGTGAAGAATTGGTTTGTTTTAAAGTGTAAATCCATAAATATACAACTCAAAAAAAAGTGTAAAAAACAATACGTTGGTATTATTGTTACGCACACACACACAGACACAGAGGGGCTACATATGCTTACATACACAAACACATCCACATATTTACTCACACACACACACACACGCACGCACACACACACTTATAAAGCACACACACATGCAAAAACACACACACACACACACACACTCACACATGCTACATATGCTTACATACACAAACACATGCACATATTTACTCACACATGCACACACACACTTACACTTATAAGGCGTGCGTGCGTGCGCGCACACACACACACACACATGCTTATTATTTGGTCACATGACCACACATGCACATTGTTACTCCTAATACAATACACATTTTATTAACTTGTTGGGTTGGTATGATGCAGCTTACTTGGTGGATTTGGTAGCAGCATTTCTTTGTACAGAGAAGGTTGCCGTATTCAAACATCAATGTAACATGAAACTTCTTTTGGTTGGATCCCTTTTGTATCTACCTTTAATTGATCTACCCCAACTCTTTACGTTTGGCGCCTTGTCAATTTTTGAAACTGCAAAATCTTCTGTACTTTACAATTCTAGACAGGATAATTGCTCCAAAGACTCAATGCCAACATACAACTTTAATAGTTGAGGGTGTGCTTATAGATCAATATGGCTATTTTGCAAAGCTTCATAGAGCAAGTATGCTCTGTATTTTGACCTTTAATTACCTTATCTATTTGGCTCTTTAAACATACCGTATGCTTTCATATTGATCTACCCCCTCATTTTAAGTATGGGATAAGGTTGATGGACCTACTTTGCAGTGCCATCACTTGTTCACGAGCTAACTATCTAAATACCCCCAACTTGCCTCTATCCTTCCCTTCGTAGCTTCTATTGCTACCTCTAGCTACCTTTAGTCCCTATCTTCCTAATCCTGGCCTATATTGCATCCCCCTCTACGCTCAACCAATGTCGTAGCCTACCTTTATGCAATGGCATCGACTCAGGTACTTTAGCCATGCGCTCTCACTTCTTGCTCGCCCTCGATATCTACTTATCTTGTTCCTACATAATAACGTCTCTTCGGTTATTGTTAGCAAGCATTTTCGCATTCTTTCGAACGGTTGACAGTAAGCTTTGGGGATCGTATCTACCCTGGGACTACCTTCGATTTTTGGTTCTTTAATTGCTTTGGCGTCAATCGTTTGAATGCTGCAATATAGTTGTGTAGGTCGTTGCCTACCTTTGGTTCTATGTACTCCCGTGCCTGCATGGAATATTGTTCTACATATACTAAACTTTCTTGCATCATCTACCCTATGTACTTGCTCTACACAGAGTTCTTACGGCTGGCGCATGCTCTCTGCAAATTTTCTCGAGCTTTGCCTCTTCTTGAAACATAAGTTTACATAGGGAGATCTCTTATGCATTCTCTTATCCATCAGCTTTGTCTCGCTGTTGTACTCTACTTGTTGTGAACCATCCTTGAGTAGCCCTTTCCTCTTCCTCTTTCGCTATTGCTTCTCCAGGCGTCTTCACCTTCCTGAACACTAGCCCTTCCTCACCCCTTGACCTGCCCTTGAGCCACTATCGGCCTAGAACTACCAATGCACTGTTGCTCATTTAATACGATTGCTCTTCTATGCTTCCTCCAATTGCATGGGCTTCTCTATGGTAACATATGGATGAGTATAATGGCAAGCAGGTATTTATCGTTTCATAGTTATTGCTCATTTAATACGCGTTCTTAATATTGGTACCTCCTTTTGATCTTATCCTATGCTAGTGGCCTGCTTGTGAACTCATCCAAGTTATCTCCTAACCCTAGTACAGCCTATATGACACATGCACATAACCATGTTACCTATAGTTACCCATTGCATTACATCGATAGCCTTTAACCTTTGCTAGACATCTCTTTCTCGGGCGTTTCATTTTATGATTGTCCCTTTCTTTCTTATTGCATGGGCATAATTAATGCTAAGTGAGAAATTCCTAGTTATTGGGTCTTTATGTATTATTTCAGTAATTGGTTCCTTGTCGGTCTTGCATCTCTTTACATTTTCCACCACTTATTATGAGATTAATTATTTACTAATGTTCTAACTAACACTCTTCCAATGCTTTTTCCTATTCTTTTCACTAAAATATTTCTTGTCTTATAGGAAGAATCAAGCATGAAAACCCCTGTGGACAAAAAAACTGCTAGAATTCATGCCAATCTAAAGCCTAGTTATATAGCTTTTGTCAATCATAAGATGCAGAAGGCCCGTGAAGAAGAACCTAAATGTAGGCTTCAACCATATTTGGCAAGAAAAGCCAAGAAACAAGTAGATGAACTCTGATTGGGAAGCACCTTTGTTAGAATAAATTTTTTATTGAAAATATTTGTTGAGTGCATATATCTCTTCTATTTTCGTAATAATCTCGTTTTCTATAAATAACAAGCAATATGGCAATGCTTATGCACTGGACACCCATGCAATGAAATTCTAGCTTTGATCAATTTCTCTAATTTGTTTCTAACATTTATTGTGCCTCCTCTATCAAAGGCTTAGCAATTACATTATCTGTAATGCCTCCTTTATGGTAGGCTAGGATATTATTTCACTAACCTTTAAATTATTGTGCCTCCTATATGTTAGGCTTTTTCCCCCTCTAACTTGTATCATGCCTCCTTTATGGAAAGCTAGGAAATGTTTTTTCCATATAATTTGACTTAGTTTTTTCTTGCACCTAATATGTTCTTACCCTTTCCTCTATAACTTTTTTCTAATTGGCTCATGGTATATGACATTTATTAGCCTTAGTTCTTACATGTTTGATGTATATTACAATGACAAGCAAGGGAAGAATGCTTGGAGACCTGGCACCCATTCAATAACCACAGTAAAGTTCTAACTTTCATTATTGTCTAGTTGGTTAGCAGGTATAGTTCTTCCCTCCTTGAATAATTGTTATCAAGTACATGTCTACCTTGGCTACCCCTTGAAGATACATTGTTATCTCTTTTGGATTTCATCAAATATCAATAAATTTTTTTTTTTCCTTCTACTTCAGCAAAGGATCAATATAATGTTTGAATTATATGTAATTTTTTCCATTAATAAAATCCTTTTTCAGTTATTGGTAATATTACTTGGAATTAAATATATGGTTTATTTATATGATGGGATACTGAATTATTTACACACATTATTTTCCCAAGTAGCCCTTGGTTAGGCTACTACCATATATTTATTTCTAAAGTAATTATTACCATTAAATAATTTCTAAAATTTCTCCTTAATCTTGCTTTGCCGCATTATCATTCTAACCCTCTCTTCTTGTGTAGACTATTTGGATCCCTTCCTTGGTTAAGTTGGGGTACTCTGCAACTAATGTCAGTTTACCTATTCCACCTATTGGTACTCAATGCATCCTGTCTTGTTTTAAAGGGCCAAATTTCCATAAGGAATTATTAGCCTTTGAAAAAAGAGCCTTTCTGGAAAAGACTCCCTCTGCCTTTACCATTGCTTCTATTAATGATTGGATTGCTTTACTGGTTGCATAAAAAAGAGACCAATCTGAATTTCTAGAAGCTGTCAACAAACTACTTTCTTCCCTTCCTATTGTTGACTTCCAAGATGCATGCGACCTTAACTTCTATTTCTCAACCCTTCCTTCCATTGTGAACAAACTCTTTCAATTGAATGGTATTCCTCCTATCCGTATAGAAAGCAAAACTGTACCTAATATTGTTAATCCTCTTGTTGATTTTGATCTCTTGGGTAACGAAGAAAAAGAGGTCCTTTCAGCTTTGGCTTCCCAACCACTTACTGCCTCATTACAGAAAGGTATTTCCCAAGCCTTTTCAGGAGCCATCCCTCTCCTCCCTCCTCGACAACTTGAATTGGAATCTATTCGTTTAGAACATAAATTATGGGATTTCGAGGTTATAAACCATAGAGCCCCTTTTTTTAATTACTTCCCTTACTCTGATTTCCAACTTTCCCTCCGAATTTGCTGACTACTGTAAATCTACCGCCATCCAAGCTAAACACCTTCTTTCTAATGAGTTTTTCTTTGAGTTTATCCAAATTAAACTCTCAGACATAGACCCATCAAAATGTTCTAGTTCGGCACTCATTGCTAGAACAAAAGAACCTGTCAATCAAGATAAAATCCGTGAACCCAAAAAAAATCTCAAAAATTGTTGGAACACTTTTAGAACCTTCCTCAAGTGTCAATGCAAAAAATCTAACCCTAATTTCTCCTGTTCGGCCTCCATTTGGTTTGATCATCTTCTGTGGTACATTTTTCAAAACCTTCCCCACTTTTTTCCTTTCTCTTCTAGACCAGCTCTTGTTTATGCTTTTATTGGTTGGGTTGCCTCTTTCCCTTCCGAAATTCGAATAGCTCTCTTGGTTTACTTCTGGTTCCATAAATATATGTTAGAGGTAGCTCGCAACTTAGCTCTTTATATCCCCAACTCCCTCCTGCTCCCTCAGCTGCTCAACACCCCTATCTCCAATAAAATCGAGTCAATTCTCAAACCAACCAAAGGCAATGACTCTAAAAGACTCTCCATTACTTCTAGCTCTATGGCATCCACATCAAAGAAGCCATGGATGTTTTGTGGGTCTGAAGAGTTCAATGATACGACTAAAGCACTTGGCTTCAATACTGAAGATGAGCAGGTAAGAATTCTTACTATAAAACCTAATGTCTTACTTATGCTCAAGAAAAAAAAGAAAACTAGAACTAAAAGATTTATTCATCTTCTTTTTGTAAATAAAATTTTTGACTTCATTTCACTTGAAAAGGTGTTTTTAGAAGTCTTGGAGAAATTTAACATTAATAAAACTTTTTCTGCATTTAATATCGGCTTTATTTGGAAATGCTCTAAAAATTTAGCTTGTTCACTTTATAAACCTTTTGAGAGATTTGCTAATTTGGAGTCCAAAGCCCTAGGTTGCATATGCTCTACTTCAAACATATTTAAACCTTTTATTAAGGGATTTGAAGGATTTGGCACCCACATTTTATCAACTGACCCTACCTTGTGTAGACATCCTCGCCTACAAGATTTTATGAGAAAAGGTATGAACCACATTCCTCAAGTTCCCATTAACCCATATCTAGCCATTAAGGAATTAAAAACTGCTTGGTCAAAACTATGCAACTGGATGTGCATAAATGAAATTACTGACCACCATAGTTTTATTAGAAACATTGTACTAAGGGACTTCAATAACATTTTCCCCAATCGTAGGTTTAATCAAGAACCGTGGTTCCAAGACCCCAATATTATGGATGAAATTAGATATCTCAATGACTACCTTTTCATTTGTGGCTTGGATAAATCAACCCAAACCCCTACTTTCATCTATAAGTCTCTCATTAGAAGCTTAGCCCTTCAAAGACTTAATTCCTCTAAATTTTTGCTTTCCACCACTAATGAAGGGGAAATTGCTAATCGTGTTACAACGTTTTCTCAACCCTTTGATATTAACATCCCTACTTGCTCTTCTATCCCATACATTATGAGTACTTATAAAATTCACAAAAATTCCTTTAGATGGCTAACTTATGCTCATAATTGCATTTTCTCAAACATTACTAATCGTATTACTAAACTACTTAAATCCTTAGATATTGGTATACAAGAATACACGGAAAGGCCACACAAAGATTTATTTACGTTTTCACGGGTTAGAACTGGATTATCCAAAACCAGTATGATTTCCTTGTAAACTTGCCTAAACACATGTACTCTATTTTTACATTTGATATTACCTCATGTTATGAAGCTATCCCATATCAAGGACCCAATAGTCTTATCGAATCACTCCATAATTTTATTAAAATTAGACAAACCCTTGGTTATTGTGGTTTCAAAAAACATAGGAAATCTTTTTTGTTAACCAAAAAAATCAAAGAATATAGTCTTACTTTCAATAATTTCATTTCTTTAAATACCTTTATTTTAGATAATTGCTTCTCTAAACATGGGGATAGGATCTATATACAAACTAAGGGTATCCCCATGTGATATTTTGTTCACCCTTGTGGTGTAATCTGTATCTGGCATGGTTTGAATTACAGTTTATTCAAAAACTTTCTAAACTAAAACAAAGGGATACGCTTAAGTCTTTCTATTTATCATTTCACTATATCGATGACCTTGCATTTGTTAACAATGATTTTATCATAAAATGCCTTTCTCATAATAACCCTATTCATACTAATGACCCATGGTGTGTGTATTTGGAGAGAGAGAGAGAGAGAGAGAGAGAGAGAGAGAGAAAGAGACTTTGGAAAGAGGATAACTAATGAAGTGGAGATAATGAAGCCTATATGTTTTGTTATCCACAAACTCAATGTAAAAGGTCCAAGAATAGGTAATTGGAACATGGATTCGTGGACTATAAAAACATGACATTTGGGAGAAATATTTATTTAAAGAAGAGCCTCACACCTTGCATCAACATGCACACTTGAGAGAATGCGTATGGTGATGGTGATATCAAGATAACAATGCACTTCACCACACTTTTTGGATCCTGCTTGGTGGGAATATCGCCCAAAAATAGATGCAAAGGTTATGTAGGCATGGCATGGTCTCTTAGGATGGTTCATTGAAGGTAATGTAGAACATGGTTTTAGCATTCTTGAACTATCACCTTTTTTAAAATGAGGATTTTTTGCAAACCTTAGAATATTGCAAAATGTGAGCATGGAGAGATGGAGAGGATGTAAATTATTGGCACCTAGATTGTGAGGCTGGCCTTACAAAAAGTAAGACTATCCCATTAGATGCCTTGAGACACTTTCCCAATCAGTGAGTGGACACAATGTATTCATGTGTAAGTCCACATCAAAATTGCTAACATGGCATGGTGATATTTTAAATTCAAGAGATATTATATGTGAAAGAGCCTACATGCTACTATTTTAAATGTTAGATCTTGTATCTTAGTCATATGATCTCTATTAGTGGGGTTCGTATTGACGGTGCTAAGGTTAGAAAGGTATTGGAATGGCCTACATCATAGATGGTTAGAGAGGGTTGTCTTTTTAGGATTTATGTTATTCTTTATAATCATATTTGAGACTATATGAAGATCTCTCTCCTATTAACAAAACTTTTTAAGGGAATGACAAAGAAGAGAAACAAGCTTGTAAGTTGGAATAATGTGAAGGATAGTTCCAAGACTCTGAAATATTAGGTTACTACATCACTTATGTAGCTATTGTGGATCCCAATAAATCATTTGTAATTAAAACATCTGCTAGGGATTTCGCTATAGATGTTGCCTATTCCAAGATGGGGGACCAATTGCCTTTGAAAGTAAAAAATTAAATGATCTGCAATTGTTATATGCAATAATACATGACCTAAAAGGTATGGAGAAATTATTTATGGATAGGTTTTAGTTGATCATGAACCTCTTTAGTTGCTATAGATGTTGCTCTATTCTAAGACGGGAGAGCAATTGCCTTTGAAAGTAAAAAATTAAAATGATACCCAATTGTTATATACGGTAATACATGACTTAATGTGTATGGAGAAATTATTTATCGATAGGTTTTAGTTTATCATGAAACCCTTAAGTACTTTTGTAAACAACTTGATTTGAGAAAAAAAGGAAAGATGGGAAAGATGTTGCAATAATATGATTTCCATATTAGATATCATAAAGGCAGCCCCAAAATCAAGTAGCCAATGATTGGATCAAGATTGGTGAAGTTAATGTGATAAGCTACATATAGGACAAACATAACGATGTCAAAATTAGCACAACAATTTATTGATCAACTCTTTGGATTTTATGAGTGACACAGTGATCGAAACACGATGTTTACAACTTGAGTATGCTACCAAGATCAGCTACAAACTAGGAACTAAGTCTAGAACTCACCATGTAACCATAGAGCCATCAACTCACCTTGGAGCACTAGCGGTCATAGGGAAGACACAACCTAACACTATAAACATTAATCAATGACATATGCAATGATTGAGACTTGAAGTTTCCTTCATGAGTCCATTGCCAAGAACATTTGCACCAAACCACAAACTAGGAATTGAACCGTTGAGTGCATAATTTTGAACTCACCACCCAACCATAGAGCCATTATCTAACCCTCAAGCACTAGATGTCACAAGGAAACACATGGCCCAATTTCAGGTCAGTGGAATTTTATGTCATACCATGAGAGCCAGGTTGCATCCACCTAGCTTGCTAGCTACATCCATGCATCTTACATGAAACATTGTCTAGGTATAGTTCAAGGTATCCAAGAAGAAGTCCCCAATGCTAATATATAGCTACACTCCATAGCTGCAATTAGCATAAAGACCCCATTCCCTTCTAGACCTCCTTCCATATATAGCACACTAGTTAGGATTACTCATCTTAACCTTTTGAATACACCCACTAGGGTATCCCCTAGCCCATAGGTCCAATTGGAGCTAGGGATGTAACATTCTCACCCCTTCAAGATATTTACATCCTCAAAAATAAAGCAAGGGATGTCTTCTTTTAGTAATCCTCTCCTAAGTTGAATCTTCATTCGGCCTATCTTTCCAATTGATATGATATTTACTAATCCTATTTCAGAGTTGTTTTCATCTTTTGTTTACCTTTACCATTACCTTGCTCAAGTTTTGGTGGTCGTACTTCCTTAGCCTTGGACTTGGGTTCAACTTGATTTACATCTAGAGTCCTCTTTTTTGGATACTATCATTTGGACTCATCATGACCATATTTGGTGCAAGTTCCACAGTGCTAAGCATTTGTCTATGGGATTAACTTTCGTTATTATACTTTACTTTATTTACATTATGGATACACCCTAGTTAATTAATTGTGCCTTAAGAACATGAAAGTGCAGATAACCAAAGATTTCTTGATAGACATGCAAGAAATGTTACGAGCAAAAAAAGTGCTCAACTCAAGATGATTGAAGTTTTATGCAAACTAGAACCATAGCCCTAGGATTCTTAAGGAATCACATGGTTGTATCTCAAAATTCCAAAATTTCCAAGACCTTAAGGATTGAGAAAATATCCAAAGATTTCCTATAGGTACTGCGGTCCTTTCTATTTCTTTCAAAAGGTCAATGATACAATTTATAAGTTAGAACTCCCTTCAATGTCAGGGTTCATCTAGTCTTGCAAGTGAGTAGACTCAAGGAGAAACTTGGATGGAGATAGTTTGGTATCTCCAAAAGAACTAAAGATTTGACCTATGTTCAACATGAATTGAAAAGGTTCTAGACAAAAGATACAAGTCAAGAACATGATTATTACTATTGACTAAATGTAATCTTTCCTAGCTTTATTTTTGAGGACAAATATCTGAAGGGGAAAGAATGTTACATTCATAGCTAGCCTAGGTTAGCTAGTGACTGACAATGCCTTATACTCATCATCTGTAGATCCAAGTTGTATAGGATTGTGAATCCAACAAGTTGTCATGAGATACCTATAAGTAATAGACATTTTCCAACACATTCGCAAATGGTCTACATGTCCTTGATGGCAATGGTTTACACTCAATTTTCAACACTTTAGATAATGGTCTCCATGTGCTTTGGTGGTAATCGTCTACACTCAATATATTGAGTCATTTCTATCCATGATTTAATATCCTCTTTGTGCATCTACTCTTCAACTGCTTCTGCTAGCATCTCAACTTGATCAAGTTGCTCACCCATCTTTGGACCAAGTTGTTAAGCACCATCAATTTGACAAGGATTACACAAAAATGAAGATTTTGGAGAAGGAAAATGCAAGAGTTGGATAGCACAAAAGATCAAGGTGAAACAAACAAAATGCAAGGCAATGTAGGGAAAAGAGTACACAGCAGGCAACAAATCGTATTCAAACTAGATGATTTGGTGAACTAGACAAGATTGCATCTTCTATGAAGAAGCAATGGAATAGGAAGCAAAAAGCCCTCAATCTCAAAATGCTGGGGCTAAAAGAGAAAGAAATAGAGAACCTAAAAAAACCTTCATGCTCCACACTTCCTTGAGTACTAACTTCTTGATTAGCTGCTGCTTCTCATTGATATTTGCCAAGAAGCAATGCACCGCTTTAGCCTCCTTAAAGCCTTTCCTCAAATTATTCTCCTTGAAGTGAAGAGTGAATCCCGAGAATAAGACGAATTGACCCAAAATATCGTTGGATCTACTCTTAGTGGCATATCTTCAATCTCTATGCATTACATCTTCATGTGCCACAACTTCAATACTACCATCGAGGAATCTCTAAAACTTTAATGTTTTAAAATCTATTGAATCACCTCCATCTAAGTCTTGAAATAATACATCTTGACTCATTATACCCTTGTTACTGGTTATATCCACATAGCCTATAGCCTTTGCTATTTGGCAAAATACCTTAAAGTGTCTTCCTATTGTTGTCTTAGTTTCCTATAGAATTTTGGGCTTGCTCAAGCATACGCTTTGCATCCAAAGGCTTAAAATATGTCTCATTAAGTTTCTCCTCAACCTTTTTCTCTAGAAGTAAATTCATATGTTGCAAATGTGAGAATTTGGTTTTGCACAAAGGCCGTCATACTAATGGGTTCAATCCAATTGCTTCTTCAAACGTAATGACATGCACATGCGTTGGTCTTCATTCATAGATCACAAGGGTCCTGAGGGGTCACTCAATACAAAATGTAAGATAATAGGCTTGTTAAAGAAAGATAATTTTTTACTTTGGGGGACTTACGAGCCATTTACGACGGACAAGAAGAGGTTGAATAAATATCCATTCAATATAATTATGGTATGTACACATATGGTATATATGGAAGAGGGGCAAACAATCATATAAAGTTTTAAATTTAGGGGTATTTTAAATGTGCTTGCTTGCGCATTTTTTTTGGGTTTTAGATAGTGATTGCTTGGAGTCTCAAACATTTTAATGAAATGTTTATGTTCAAAGTTGCAATGCTACCCAATTAAGGTGTTATAGGTGTTTGTTGATACATAATATTCCTTAACAAAAGAACCTTTTAAGGTCTTTATTAAAACAAGACATATTCCAAAGAGTAATGTGTTAATTTCATGATTCCATATGTTGTTGGTTGCATCTAATAAAACTATGGACAAATTTTACAAACTTCTATTTTCAATGTTACAAACTTTAATGTGTTTTGCCCTTCTTGATCACTTATTTTTTCAAATTTAAAAAACACGCCTAAATCCACCATTTTTGTGTGTTTCTCTTCTACATTTCCAGCTAATGGGGCTTATCATGTGGTTTGCAAAATCAATAATGTTGCTTGTGAGTGTGCAGATGCATCCAATCTTTCATGTTAGCCAATTGAGGGAGGTGTTTGATAATGTTGTTTGTTTGTTTTTTTATTGAGGAGCTTCTTGCTGGTGGACTTCTCAGCCCACATCCCTCATCAGCCACAAGCAGTTTTTGATTGTAAGGAAAGACCTTTCGATAACAGGGTGGTAGTTCATGAGCTTCTTATCAAATGGAAGTATGGGATAGATGATGATGACGCCTCCTAAGAGAGTGTCACATCTTTGCAGCAGCAATTTCCTAACTTCATTGCCCAAAACTTCGTAGGTAGTGTAAGGTGGTTGTGGTTGGAGAAATGCATGAGCACTAGGTTTGGGCCTCTTAGTGCTTGTTTCACATATGAGCCGTGATGGTCTTTGACTGTTGGCACTCAAAAAGAAGGTACGCTATATATGAGAGAAAGGCCAGACACGGAACAAGGAATAGCCACAATGACTCTAGATGCATGTACCTAAACTGAGACAGTCATCAGTGAGCTGCGACTAGTACTAAATCACCTTATTCTCTGGTTTCCAGAAGACATTTCTCTGTGTCTCTCTCAGAATATAGAATATCAGCAGAAGATGGCTAATAAACATTGAATAATTCGTGAGTCATAAATCCACCAGACTAAAATCAACAAAAATAAACTACAACAGCTTTCAAAATACAAGGGCACAACTCCATATTGGCATTATCATACAGGTAAAAATTTCCCTCTCAATGGTGCTCTCTTTCCATAAATCCTGAAGAATTTCAATGATGTTTCCACCACCATGTGAGCTCCGTTTCTGAGAAGGTGGCCTGGAGAATCATCAATTCCCACATCTCAATTGCTATCAAAAGAGACTGCACGTAAGTAACAAGGGATAGGATTATGTACAATAGTACTTTATATTATGATACACCAAACGTTATTCCTATATGATGGTACGTTACACTATGGTACACCAAATATCACAGCTTCTCAAGAATAATGGGCATACCAAACCTTGGCTGCAATGTTATGGTCACATCTGGACAATGTTGATACGTAGGGCTAAGCTCCCATGAGTATTTTTGAATCATAAAAGACAATATCATTCTTGCTTCCAAAAATGCCAGAGACTGCCCAACACAAGTCCTTGGCCCTGAACCAAAAGGCAAGAATGCCAGAGGGGTTTTGCATGCTTTATTGATGCCATTAGCAAACCTAGAGGGTCTAAACTCGTCTGAATCTTCTCCCCACAGCTCCTTATCCCGATGGAGTGCAGAAACAGGAATGATAAGCTCCATTTTTTCAGGAATGACGATGTTTTGAACTATATTTTCATGCACACAGCTACGACCAATAATAGATTGTGGAGGGAAGAGTCTAAGTGATTCCCAGATAATCATGTTCAGTGTCTTCAAATGGCTCAGTTGCTTCCAATCCACCTCTTGTAGTTCCAAGATTTGGGAAATTTCAGCCCGTGCCTTTACTTGCCAAACTGGGTGAACAGCAAGCAGATAAACTGTCCATGTGAGAAGGCTTGCTGTAGTCTCATGGCCTGCAAGAAGAAATGTCACACTATTGTCCAGTATCAGTTTCTGGCTGAAGTCCACACTTCTGCCTTCTCCGTTAATCATTGAATCAATAAGTAGCTCTCGCTCAGTGCCTTCAAAAGATGAGGCAGCTGGAAGTTTGCGACTCTTTACAAAGCCCTCAATATTCTGTAGCAGCTTTTTCTTGTCTTCCAAAATCTGCTTCTTCCTCTCAATGTGAAAAAAGCTGGGAAGGTCACATAAAACATTTTATTAAAACATTCTGCAAAGCATACCATGGATAAGCACATGCACACAAAGATACCCATATAATAAAACAAGCACTATAAGCATTTTTATTAAGCATGGATCGTTTCACATCAGAGAGTCTAATTAGCTTCAACTCACGTAATATGAACAAAGAGGCAAGTGTTGCTGAGCTTGCTTTCAGACAAACCAACTTTCAAATCATAAATCAACCGTGGTATGACCTATGATAGAGGTACAGCCAGATGGATCTAAGATCCAGAAATTGAAGCTGAGTCCTGAGGGTCACAAAAACCGAGAATTGAAGGTCTAGATCCCCCTGGGGGCCTATTATCAATAAAGAAAACTACTCAGATAAGTCTTGCATTTATACTTAGTCACCTTGGAGTTGCATTGCTCCTTCCCTTACGGTAGGTCTAGTTATCCAACATCCACCTACTGAAAGTCCTCAAGAGAAGCCAGGAAAGAAAGAAAAGAAAGAAAGAAAGAAAATTAAAGTCTGTGGAAGACCGAAAGGTCTACAAGTTCCTGACGTGTCTTGCTCTCAGGTAGTCTATCTAAATAATTGGAAGAAACACACTGAAACCTTAAATAGGGGATCTGTAAATAGACATCATTGTCCGGAAGTGTCTTGCTGTCATTTAGTTTGAAATCCAGTCACCAGAGCCAAGTATCAAGTGGCACACTACTCTCCAAGCCTGGTCGTTTTGCACCTAGGTTTTGATGTTACACCTTCTTCAGTTTGCTTTGACCTTCTTGGGTGATGCTAGATAACCAAGGCGATGTTTCCTATATTTTTCCATTTTCATATGTTGTTCTGGCCCAGTTGATCCAGACTTTAACCAGCGCTTGCACAGGTATAGACTCTTTGTTTGTACATCCTCGTCTGTAACATGGATTTCTTTTTTTGGGGGGGGGGGAATTGATAAATCAAGATTCAAGTCATGGAATTAGAAAATTTCGAAGTAGGGAAATCATCAACCAACCTGTATCCAGGAAAACCGAAGCATGCATTGCAAAGCAAGCTTCTATAATTGGACAGATACCGAGCAAATCTTCCAAAAATATCTTCTGCAACAGTCCGTTCTATGGTCTCACCGAATGCTATATGGCCAATTAATGTCACTGTCAAACCGAGAAACCTTTTGTGGATGTCTATTTTAGATTTCTGCAAATGTAGGCATACATCCCAACTTTCCAATTCATCTTTTGTAGCCTTCTTCACAACTTCAAAATGATTCTGCCAAAGAAGTAAAATCAGTGGGGGTACAATACAAAATTGCAACAAGTTTTAAAATGTCACTTTTCCATGATTCATAGCTTCCTAATGTTATTTGCCACAAGCAGTACGTAATACATTCTCTCAAGAAGACAGCCCCATACCTGCAACTGTCGATTCTAGTCATATTCATGTAGACTTTGTGTTTTCGTTCATACCAAAGCACAAGTTTTCTGAATAATGCAAAAAATAATCTGCAGAAAATAGCAGAACGCGTCCTAGAAAATGACAACATAGAGTATACACTTGGGAATACCTTCAGCTCTTTCAAAAGAAACGACTGACCCAAAACCTGCCTCTGGGTTTCCCACCCTTTGCCACTTGCACTAAAGAGACCAGTACCCAGGATGTCCAGTGCAGTGACAAATGAAGGCTTTGCATAATAGTCTGCATTTTGAGCAAGAAGTTGCTGGATGAAGACGGGATCAAGGACTATTAATCTGACAAATTTTCCAAACCTGATGTAAAAGGTTTTCCCATGCTTTTGAATGCTGTTAAGCAAGTTCCAGCTCAACGCAAAATCATTTTTGGCCAAGTGTGATGCCTACAAACATAACACCACCAAAATCGAATGATAGCCATCAAAACAAATTCCTGTGTGCCTTTGATATTCCCCATCATACAAAGGAATTTAGAGAATATCCAATAAAATGTAGGGAGTGATGTGCACTGCACTCTTTGCCTCACCATGTAATGACTTTCTGCTTTTTGTTATAATTCAAACAGAAAAAATTGCATTCATACAATATAACAATGTCCCACACTTAGTAGTTGCCAAAAGCCAAATTTCACCAAGTGAGCTATAAACTCATTAGGCCTGTAATATTCGGCCATCTATATTGATGATAGCAATGTTCCAAAAAATATTGCCTCAAAGTATAAAACCTTTTTCAGTAGTGTTGACCATGAAATGTCTATCTTCCATTTACATAGCCATATAGCCATACATGTCTCCAGTTCAGAGAACACTGACAGCAGTGCAAGAAAGAGGGAAGAGGAGAAATCAAGTGGGGTGGGGCGGGGCGTGAGTGGATGCGCACGTGCGGAGGAGGACATGGAGAGAGAGAGAGAGAGAGAGAGAGAGAGAGAGACTCTTAACAACATAACTTCCAATCTCCGTAATAACATGTGTTGACTGTTTTAGTTGCAGACATTGAGGAGTCCGGTAGAATTTAAATAGCAGGTGCAAATGACCGTGCATGTAGGCACGCATGCAGGTGTATGCCTGCATGCACACATGTAAAAAATCTATGTATGTAGATGGACACACTCATGCATTCTCTTGTATGTCTATATCTACATTGTCATTAACTATATAGAGACTCTTATTTGAATGGATGTTCATGTATGTGTACGTGTGTGGGTAAATCGTGCACGTGTAACATCATATGTTTATACAATGGGCCAGAACTATAATGAAAAAATATTTTTCACTTGTTGCATGTTGATGGGTGAGTGCATAGCTATGTACATAGCTAGTTGGTAGTGGAAATGAGCTGTGAACACCCTCATGACGGACTCCACATTGATGATATACTTTGGAGATGGTAGACACTTCTACAGGGACTCTGGGAGATAATGAAGTGCAGTGTGGTTGCAGCAGGCAATCCAGAGCAGTGTGATGGTGTTTTGCTGAGGAATGACATGTGTTCTTCATGGTTGTCCAATGCCATATGTGCAAGAAAGCATGAGTTTTTTGTTGAAATGCCTTGCTTCCAGTGTGTCAGGATTGGCTTCATGGTTGTGTGATAGTCTGCGGGGAACTGAGCATTAAATGCTGGTTAGCAGGTTATGTGCATTGGTGCCTAAGGTTGGATATAGGCACTAGTTCCCTTGGTATAAAGTTTGAAGGGAAGGGGGAAGAGTGGTGAAAAAGGAAATGCATGACGTGGCTTTAATCAAAGGAGGCCATGCATGCTACGTGAAAAAGAAAGGAGGCTTCTCGTCGACAAGCTGGCAGGAAGTCACGTACGCGGAGAGGACAGCTTGTAGGAGGATTCCGGAAGGAGTACGTGGGCACTCGGGAGGATGGACACATGAACGGAGGGAGATCTGGTTTAGAAGCTTCACATGAAGGAGAGGCTCTTTTGGATGAAGGCGACGGCTAGAAGGAGGGGGAAGACCGGACGAGCTGGGGGGATCTCTCATAGGAGCTACTGGAGAGTCCTGGTCAAGGGGGCTGTTGGTGGGAGGTGCTGCTGCGTATGTGAAGGATAGACTTCGAGGATATATAATCACTTATTAAACACATTTATATCAATATGATAAGAGCTTTCTAGTGTTTTAATAGCATAAATAACAAGATATTTATGGATATGTTTCTAAAGAAATTTAAATTACTAAACTTGGGCTTATATATCACTCTTATAAAATAGATTTAATATTTAATACTATATATGCAATATTTTATATAACCCCATAGATGTTCTCAAATGGGGTTTTCCGACTATATTTGGACATTCGATGTGAAAGTTATGCCACTTTTAAAAGTACTGTCCATGGAAGGCCTACTTCAAAGGGGTTTCGCTGGCGAGACTATCTTGATGGCTTGCTTCAATGAGGTTTCTTTGGGTAAACCCTTTCATGAAAGGGTTTTCAATGTCACCTCCTATTAAGTAAAAGTTGTAAGAAGGATCATAAGGGAATTTTCATAAAGAAGTCTACTCTACATGTGGGTTTCTTCAAAAGTCATCCCATTATGTTACTCACCATTCTCAAAGATTTATGTAAAGATTTTTGTATAAAATGGGCATTGCTATAGTACTTTGCATATTTCTAAGGGAAACTATGTTTTGTTCAGATCTATTTTTGCCATATTTTTATATAGTTGGAAGCTTTTTTTTCCCTTCGCTCAGACGCTCGAAAGATTTTGCTCGAAAAATGCTCATCCCCCTTCCATGGTAAGGACGATCCTAAACCTCAAAGCTTCATGGAACGAAGAACTAAAAAATGTCATCAGTAGCAGCGATTCAGACCAAGGCTTCCACTCAGTGCCATCTGGTCCTTATTGCTGCATGGCATTAATTCTTTAGTCACTTTGTGTGTATGTTCACGAAAGAAAAATAGGTCTTGCATTTCTTCCAATTGTTGATGTTCTCGTCGTCCTCGTCGTTGCAAGCTATAAATTTTTTTCATTATCCATTGTAATGTGTATCTATTGTGCTGAGAGTGGCCGTTGTATGCTAACGCAAATTCTCTTCCGAAAATAATTTTGTTTTTCTCCATTAGTAATAGTAGTTCCTCCTCGTGCTCTTTTGTCCAAGTGATGTACACTCTCATCATCTGTTTCTGGAAAAGTGGAACAACTTCAGTAGGCCTCCTAGTCTTGTCCAATCAATATTGAGGTTAAGTCTTGGTCGTACTGTGTCTAAATTGTGAGCACGTGCCTAGTGTTTTGCTCATCGAAGGAAAGCACATTGAAACCTTTATCTAACGTGTTCTCCAATCTTTTCAAACAATCCAACAGCAATGCCCTTGATGATGAAGGCACTGCCAGTTGTGCAATATGTGATTGTGTTTGATTTTCTTGGTCGTGTGTTGATGGAATTATTGATAGTGCAAACAACAGTGTGGATTTTATTCTTAAAGATGTGGAAATTGAATGGCATATACTATTGAATAGGGGGTTTCAACATGCTTCACGACAAACAATCAATTAGAACCTGTTTCAGCAATCCAACCACCCACGGCACCCCTACAGGTAGCTGCAAAATATCTTCATCCAGTTTGCTGATTGAATTCAGTACAGCAATTTATCTCTCTTTTCCCTGACAACCAGCACTTCATGCTATATTTCATTCGCATAAGTTTATGTAGTCCCCCCAAACCTGTTTGAGCAATCCAACCACCCATGGACACCCCTACAGGCACCTGCGAAATATCTTCATCCAGTTTGCTTCCCAGCGAATTCATTACAGTAATTTATCTCTCTTTTCCTTAACAACCAGCACTTCAAACATGCTATATTTCATTCATATATTGGGGTTTCCTTACTAATTTACTGCACAGCCAGGTTTTGCATTGTCTGCAGACATCGTTCCAACCTGCACCCTTGTTTCTCCACAAGTATGCACCTTCCGTCAGTCTCGTTTTCCTTACTGCAGTGAACACTTCTTCTAGCCTGTCTAGGATTGCTGCAGCGTTGATTTGTGAGCCTAAGATTGTCACCTCCATCATGGGGACATCGGTAACTGCTCTTAACTACTAGAGTGTGAGGACTTCAGCGAAACTCATTGGCATTTTCTCCGGCTTACCTATCTTCCTTGAGCAAATTTTGGCATAGTGCCTGGTCCATTTGCAAAGAAAAAAGACTCGAGAAGGATTTGATGGTATTTGGAGTGCCCAGCATCCTGGCCCCTTTAATCTACACTTTTACATCCTTGGGATTTTCGTGACTGCACCCTAGTACATATAGAGTTGGCGGGCCCAATTGGAGTCCCGAAGTACCTGATTGTGGAGGAAAAAATCCAGACCTGGAGAATATTACCGGAGACTTGAATCCGGGTGAAGCTCTGGAGTGTATGGGGTAGTCAACCATAGGTGTTCCACAGATTAGGTGTACGGATGCCTTATTGGGAATGCCTTTACTCTTTCCTCACTAGTGGCTATGGCGCTTAGGGCTCCCATTCTTATGGAGATTTGGTCTACCTGTAATGCTTTAGTGTCTAGTATGTGAAAAGGCACCTAGTCTCTCTCTTTGCCTCCTGTAAGATGCTCCCTCATTTTAAAGGGAAGAAATGGCTCAGTAGCTTTCGGACAAGGCTTACAAAGATGGCAACTATCTTATTGGTACCTTTAAGTTTCTCAGGTTTTCAGCTTTTTTGGTTATGACGCCGCACGCCTTTTTGCACTCCCCTATGAAGCTACATTCCCATTTTGCGTCTTTTTTCTGAAAGCCACTTCCCACATCAATATCGGAGCATTGTTGCCCTTCCCTCTTTAGAAGATGGGCTTATATAGCTACGTTTGCTTCAAATAGGAGTGGTTTCTGAGGATTATACCGAATTTAATCCCAATAAAAGCAATCAAAGTCTTCTAGAGCTTGCAAGCAAAGAGCACCAGCCCACCAATATATGCCCCACCAATGTATGATGATTGCATTCCATCCTCACTCTGTTAGGTTGCTGAATTCACCTGTTTGTACATGCCATTCGGCATTGTGGACATCTGTTGTCTCCCGCTCTTCCACCGTCTTGCTCTTTTTTTACCAAAATACCACCTCCAGGCCACTTTTATCCACCTCAATATTTGACCATGCTGCTTCTTAGTTCTTTGGACCTGCGTTTTCCCAAAGCTTTGCCATTCAAGCAGCACATAGTTCAAAAGATCCTCTTCATATAGACATATGTCCTTGAGATATTCTCCATTATCATCTATGCTTAGTGGATGCCCGACAATCAACCAAGCTCACACCCAGTTTCCTAGTAAAGAAATTGCTCATCCTGAAGCATCTAGTCAACTTCAAGCTTTGGTCACCGACTATGTCACTAGTTACTGTGTTCTCCAATTCCAATATTTGACTAGTACGTTTATATAGTGTCCCAATTTGGTAAGTCCTATACTCCCATCAAATTGTCTCCTATCCTCTCTTCTTCTTATCCAAGATAACCAATGTGACAGCACAAGTGTTAACAATGCATCAGTTGGGTCTCGCCCACAATTGGAGTGTGAGGAAAGAACCAAAAGATCAGAAAAGACAATGAGGAGCCTAGGGTTAAAAAGTCAGAACCAAGGTAAGCTCGGCAAACAAAAAGCTTAGGCCGCAAAGCATAGAGCTAATGACTTGCCAAAAACAGGTACAGAGAACTCCAACGAATACATGTAGGGGTGCATGGAGAAGACTACTTTCAGGAAAGCTAGAGGTAAAAAGACTCAGTTCCCGATAGATGACAAAGAAAGCAGCCAAGTATAAAAAAGCAGGTCAGCCTAAGCCAGTTTAGGGGTCCCTTGCAGCTCCCCGGCCCCAAACAGTTATCCCAAGATTTTCCTAGAGAGGGCCTTAACAAATCTTCACACGTTCAAGGTTGAAGAGAAGCCAATAACTGCAAGGCAACATATGGCATGACCTTTCGATGAATAGAGGAGAGACTCAGAGGAAATATGTTCCATGAGAATTGAAGGAGTAAAAGAAACAAGATGTAAAGGGCTCTCCCAACGACATGAAGCCTCATGGGGAGAAACTCACAATAGTTTCTGGTCTGACTAGCTACGTTATTTACTTTGAAAAAGCATGCCCAGTTTCTCTGGTCATAACTTATTTTTCTTAATAGAATTTATTTCAAGAAAAAAAAAGTATGCACAAGCTATCATCTGAACTTCCGACCCTGGACAAGCTCAAAAAAGACAGTTTTCTTTGGTCATTCTACAGCAGCAACTATATAAGCCCTCTTTCCAAATTGCAAATCTAGTTCTCAATAATAACCAATGCCACAACAATTTGATAAGGAAGAACTAGTGTGTCCAAAAGTATGTCTCTAGGTGAATCCATCCAAAATCGTTCCTCTAGCAAAACTCCAGTTATTCTAAACCATATCCTATTAACTGCACTCACTTGTGAGTTTTTGCGATATATAACTGCCCTTATCAAATCGGGACTCCGTGTGGACATCTCCAAAACACTACCGCCCTACAATGATACAGTTAGATTGGTGGGCCATACCATCCCAACCCAGTAAAGCCACATCTTGTTCACAAAGATATGGTTCCTTTCCAAAATATCACTCACTCAATCCACCTTGTGCACTGATTGTAATTATCACGTTGTTCCATACCTTGGTACAGGTTTCGACATTATCTTCTTCATTTGTTGTTGTTCGTCATGCTTTGAAAATGGTTCCTTATCCTTGTCTGAGGAAGGGTAACTTGATTCCAAAAATAGTTGTGGAGGAGGAATGGGGCTCACTAAATTTTGAAAACGGTTGATAACAAGCCATGAACTTGTACCACTGAAGCTCAATAAATTTGAAAATGTTTGATAACATTCTCAAAGTATCCACACAAGTAATGACCTTGTAGTACTGCTGGTTGACCAAAACATCTGCTATTATCACAGATCGGACATCCTAAACATGCCTCAATTCAAGGAGATAAGAAAATAATGTTTCTTTCAGAACATTGTCTTAATTCTCAAGGGTAAATAGCTCTGGGAATAAACAACTTCCAAGAGGATTTACACCACCCTTGTATTCAAGACTGTTTGACTAATCATATTGAGCTTACGAAGAATCCCACATGGTATAAAGTGGCTTCAATATTGCTTCTATATTTCGCTTGTCTAGTCTGAAAAACAGAAGATTTTGCGTCTTATGACAGTCCCAAAATGTACCTATCAAGCAGAGCATCAACCTTTGAAAACAACATTAACCAAGAAATACCTCGGCAAGAGCAACAACTCCTTGGAGGCCAGCCCTCCGCTCCTTAACCAGGGCTACTAACCAAAAAGGACGAAACGATTCCATTTCTCCAGTATCGACCTTCATCTCAGTATAAACTCCGAGTTGCATGCTTTATGGAACTCCATATCCAGAGCAACTGCGTCTATTTCGGCAAGAAATATTTAATTCATTGCTTTAGGCTTAGCCGTAACGTTGCATGAAGTGTTCAATAACATGCCCGCCCCTCTGGGATCGATTTCAAAAGACTTTTGTTCACCTCATTCGATAACCCCCTTCTACTCTATCCATGCCTGTATTTATTAGGTATCTTGAAGGTTGTAAGGTCTTGGTTTCCAGAGCTTATGGTGGCCTCCATTGTTTTTCAATAGGGAGTGGTTTTCACCCCACGTAGGATTTTCTTAATTAGAATTTATGAAAATCAGCGTCACATCTATATACAAGTAAGCACTTGCACAATGGCGAACTTACGAATGATCCAGACCAGTCTAGATATAGCCTCTAGAACCTCTACAAAATCACAACGAAATTACCAGCTAGCCAGCTATGAAGGAAGCAACACAAAGGTAAATATTTCTTTCGTGTAATGCCAGAGTACGGCATATGAGCGCGCAAAAGGTGAGTAAGAAGATGAGGAGCATACGGTAAAAGCAGAGAAGCCGGAAATGCCCTGTCTTTTACAGGTTTGGACGAGGCAGAAGGGCGTCCAGATCCAATCATGCACCCAACTGATCGAAAAAGCAGCAACAAAGGGGAAGGCGAGAGCTGAAAGGAGAAGAATCATCTTCCCGATGCTGTTCCCAGTAATAGGAATTGCCCTGTTTGTGCACAAAGAGGATCCTTATATTAGGTGAAATATACATTGAGCTCTCAAGATCCACCATCGATCCACTTGGCTCCGTCTCCTCTTGGCACGTGTCAGCTTCCTTGTATCTTGCCATGTGGCTATTATGCCACCTTTAGAGTATTGCCCCCCAATTCAATATGGGGGTACCTATTCGATAGAAGAGGAGGATGCTCATGAATTCACCTTGCGGAAGAGAGAGAGAGAGAGAGAGAGAGAGAGAGATAGCTCACACAAGAGCAACATTAGAATGGGCATGGGCATGGGATGAGTGGCAAGGACGTGGCATAAGAATACTTTTGAAAAAAAGTGTAACGAGAGCAATGCCTTTGCAATGTTGGGCACTAGGGCTTTACACACCTCCTATCACACTCTTCTCCTTGTGTTCTACTTGGTTGCCATTTCAAGCCTAAAATCTATCCATCCCAGTTTGGCCCCAATGGGTTGCTTTCCTGTTATATGAATCCAATAAATGGGCTCTTCAAATTTTTTATGCATGCTTGGGCAGGCAGTGCATCTGTAAAGGCTCTGCCCATGACAACTCGTTTGTCCCATCTTTTAAGTGCCCCAACAATGGGCACTCTTCGAGCGGCTTTTGGCGGTCTATAAGGACCCGACTATGCCACCTTTACCCTGCAATTTACGCTTGACTATCAGATTGTTGCCATAGAAGGCCACCATTGGCGAGATGGGTGTTAGAAACATGGTGGGGGGAGAGGGAGAGAAGGGTGTGAGGAAATGATACATGAATGAAAACATAATGAAAGGCTATCTTTATATATAATCATGAGAAGTACAAGCCTTATATAGGCTACTCACTCACACACTAGCACCTAGTGCATATGGGATACATCCCATAATGACACGTGGCACTCACACATGACTCACACACATGAACTAGTACTAGATCACCTAGTACTACACACCAACACACTCTTTGACTACTATGATATCTCCAACACCCCCTTTCAGAGCAAAGAGTGTGAGACCCAACACGCAAAGAGTCAAACAATCCCCCTCTACTGCAATATTGCAAAGGGCAAGTCCAACCATCCAACACTTCCCGTGTGATAGTGACTTCTCAATCAACTTGTGACCAGCAAAGGCAAACCATCACTCGTCACCCCCCCTTACTCTGAACTGGGTAGTCAAAACCATCAAACCAAAGTAAAACACCATACAATCATTTTTGGGGGACAACCCAGGGTAGAGTACCTCTTATTGACTCCAAATACATTCACTTTAGAGGGACAACTCAAGGCTGAGAACCTTTATTTGACTCAACACAAACACAATGTATAGAACTAAGCATCATCTTCCTCCTCAATAGAACTGATAAAGCTTGCTCTTCAAGTCCAATAGATGTGACATAAATATCCTTGGATGAAGTAGTGAGGGCGACACTACTTTGTCATGTTGCTCAACCACAGTATTAATAGAATGCGTGTGGCATACATTCTTCCTCCCAGACAATGCTACAAGTCTTGGCAGTGTCACAACACTCAAATGAAGAATGTTAAATTGGCTTTCCATAGGCTGTGAGTCTTCAAGACCAGCACAACAGCAATCATCTTGTTTTACCCATATCTCTTTGTATTAATTACATCCTGATCATGTAGGCAAATAAGTCCCTGAAGAGAGTGCTTATGGATTGGAGAGGCCACATATTTCAAATGTGGATCTCTATGTTGAAGCTGGGAAGAGGCAAAGGTAGAGGCAGCATCGTAAATGGAGTGCTTGTATTACGTGCCTTTCTGCTCATAGAACTTCGCCTAGAGATTGTTGTCCCAGTGGTGACCTTTCACCTACGTGCGTTGATGACCCGGTCCAGACCAACAACCTTCGTGTGGCTAACTGTGAATAAACGGAGAAAAGAGACGAAGGAAATCGACAAAGGTAAAGTCATGATTACCATAGAGAGGAAATTGTGAATGCAATAATTGCCGAGGAGAATGAATGTGAAGGTGAGGAAGAAAGCAGTGCCAACACCTTAATAAGTAGCTTCTGGACCCTCCATTCGAATGGTATGTAGCCTTTGTTTCTAGAGTTCTAACGAACTAGTCTTCTCTTCGCTCCTTTGCCATGCCCACTTTGACATGTTAAGCTCATTCCATCGACTCTCCCTTCTATGCGGGTAAGAATCGAGATATAATTCAAGGTTCCGTCATAGGTTGGAGAGTAGCTTGTCTAAATCACAACCCACGCAAATGATGAGTCGTGATGCTGCTATGAAACTGACAAAATTGGAATCTGCCATAGCTAAGCTTGAAGGCTGCAAGATGGATTGAATATCCACATTTGTGCAGGCATTTGTGGCTACTAGGTACCAACTAGTACCTCCAAGGGGCTGTCAAAGCCCGGGTACTACTCTAAAAGATAGGAACAGAGATGGTTATGAAAGAGGCAGGCTATGGAGAAGCTGTAGGCAGGTACAAAGAGCAGAAAAGAAGAGGTGGTTAGCTATAGCAAAGGCAGAATAGAGGCAAAATAAGCTGAAAGGAAGAGATAGCTAGAGGCGGAAGTGAATAGGCTACATAGAAGAGGCAACTGAACAGAGTTAGTGTTAGGTGAAGAAGACGATGACATGGCAGAGTGCTATGGTAGGGTGAACCTGCTCTGATACGATGAGAAACATGGTGGAGAGAGAGGGAGAGAAGGTTAGGGTGTGAGGAAATGATACATGAATAAAAACATAATGAAAAGCCATCTTATATATAATCATGAGAAGTATAAGGCTTATATAGGCTACTCACTCGCAACTAGCACCTAGTGCATATGGGATATGTCCCATAATGTCACGTGGCACTCGCACATGACTCACACACAGGAACTAGTACTAGATCACCTAGTACTACACACCAACACACCACAACAACACACTCTTTGGCTATGATATCTCCAGCAATGGGTTGGGTAATCTGAATTGATCTTAGCTCTACCTACGGATTTGAGGTGCAAACTTATCAAGATGGGTTTGCACCATGGCAAGATGGGGTGGGTAATCTGAAGTCATCTCAACTCTGGCTATAGATTTGAGGTGCAACCTTACATTATTGTCTCTACACAATGTGCTTGTATTATAGGCTATTGCTTTGGGTGCTCTACCCTGCTTATAGCCTCAACTATTCCAGTAATGTTGTTAATGGTCTACAATCTGAGGTCTTTGCCTCTTGCTTTGGCTCTTCAGCATTGCTGATGCAAGAGCATATGTGTTAATGGTCTACAATGTGAGGTCTTTCCCTCCTGATTTGGCCTTTTAACATTGTTGATGTAGGAACATGTATGTTCAACAAGCGCCATGGTCTTTTTCCGATTAAGTTGCCACTAACCTCCATGAAGAGGCAAGGGTTATGTGGCAACCCACGTTTTAAAGTATGGAAAAGGTACACGTATAGGGCATTATCTCTAAAAGGATAGCCCATCGCAGAATTGCATTGAATCTCCTCCATCCTTCCTCATGATATAATATGTGCTTTGTGCACAATGGTATATGTGCATTATGTCGACTCTTGTTTTCTCCTATGTTGAGCGAATGAAGTGTGTACATAACAACAAGAGAGGAAGTGAGAGAGAGAGCTTCATATTGAAACATGAGATTGAAAGGGAGAGAAGTTCATATTGGAACATGAGATTGAAAGAGAGCTTAGAGTTAAAATCCTCTAAGTGACTATATTTATTATTTCATACATACCACGTGATATACGTCTTCTCATCCATATCAATGCACATACATGCTTATTTAATCATAAAAAACTCTTAGTTCACCTAGATTATCCTATATCCTTATAGGCTATCATGTTTTATTCTCCTTTTCATGATATTTTAATATGATCTATCAATCTTCTTCAGATTCAAATTTTCCCTTCCGTTGCTATACCATTCTTTCTTGTCTCTATATGAGTACTTCTTGAGAGTAAGAAAAATGAGAATATGGGAAAATAAAAATATGGGAATATATATACATATCTCCTTTGTCCTTCCAAATCTTTGCTTGCTTGGTTGAGCCCCAATCAACTTTCTTTTGCTGCCCATTCAATCATCGGTCTGATAACTTTGTGGTTCAAAAGAGATTCCCCGCAGTAGAGCCTCTCTTTCATAGTGACCTCATCATGTGCAACTTAAGAAAATCAATTAAGTAAAAAGAAAGAAGAAGGATAAAAGATGTATCTAGAGATGCCTTGGTCATTTCATCACAACGCTTGTATGCTTGATTGTTGTACTAAGCTGATAAGAGAAATTGTCAATTGTTGTCGAAGCAATAACATGCCTTGGGATTTAACTTTTCTTCAATTGTGTCAAGTTCATGGGTGCAAAAATGTATTCCATGCAGCAATTATGTCTGCAGTGACTGTGTTCATGCAAAAAGAGATGCTTTCTCTGTGCCAGAAATATGTAAAAATGTTAGGATTTCTTTCAAATGTGATTTGCAGGTTTTTCCTATTTTTGCATGCATAAGATACGTGATTTTTTCTCCGCTAGAAATACAAGCACGCTTTAATCTCTCAACCGTCCTATTACTTTCTTTCAAATTAAATAGTCGTGGTCTTTCGCTTAGGAGAGTGACATCCCTGCTGCGATTTTCATGCGACTTCCATTCTTAAAATCACATGATGCTACTATTACTTCAAACATCATACAGTCTATAAGAATATGAATCTTTTATGTCCTCTTGCCCTAAGATTAAGTCATCTCTGGTTGTGGCTATTCATCTTCCTATCTAAAGACTACTTCTACCAATTCGTTGACAGTAGCAATGAAAAGAAACAACCATAAATTTATTACCTCAAGTCAAAATATAGTGATCCAACTACTAAAAAGAATCGGTGCATACCTGTTGAACAAGCCAACGTGGGTTGTTTCAAAACCTAGTGATCAAGTAGTCGAAATGATCAGGAAGAGCATTTTGAAAATGACCATGTCATCAAATTGGAGAAAATCATGTTGCTTTCCTCCCACAATCAAACTAGAGCATAGCTAGGCTCTAGTACCATGCCCTAAGATTAAGTCATCTCTGGTCGTGGGGCTATTCATCTTCCTATCTAAAGACTACTTCTACCAATTCGTTGACAATAGCAGTGAAAAGAAACAACCACAAATTTATTACCTCAAGTCAAAATATAGTGATCCAACCACTAAAAAGAATTGGCGCATACCCGTTGAACAAGCCAACGTGGGCTATTTCAAAACCTAGTGATCAACTAGTCGAAACGATCAAGAAGAGCATTTTGAAAATGACCGTGTCATCAAATTGGAGAAAATCATGTCGCTCTCCTCCCACAATCAAACTAGAGCATATCTAGGCTCTGGTACCACTATTACAAAAATTAAAATTAAACATGATCACAAATTCATGATTTACCAAAACCATAGATGGTGGCTCTTGCTTCCCATCTAGAGCATATCTAGGCTCCAGTACCACTGTTACAAAAATTAAAATTAAACATGATCACAATTCATGATTTACCAAAACCATATAAACCAAGAACAAGGAAATAAGTGGGGGAGAGAAGAGAAAGAGAGAGTGACACTGCATGGGGTCCAATCTGCCCCCCCTAGATGGTGGCTCTTGCTTCCCATCTAGAGTATTTATAATTATAATTCCAAAAAGCAAAGAGCCAATAATAGTGCATTCAAAATCATCCCTTGTCCACAATTAGAGGGATTGCTCAACATAGCTCCATGAGCTTAAAATATTACAAGGCTTAATATGCCGTCATCCAGAATTAATAAAATAAATTATCCCACGGCTTAGTATTCATTACTTTGCAATATGGCCCATGGCCTTTGGCAACCATTTGATACCTCGATCAATCCAAATCACCTTCACCATCTTCGTTCCTCCCACTATCCAACTCATCATCTGTACTCAAGGTGCCAATTGTGTTAGTTGTTAAAGTAATTCATGAATCTTCACACCAACTAATCCCAACACAATTGTATGCTTGATATGCAGACATCAAAACACACATCAAAGCACACACCTTGTGCATAATTGCAATAACACCAGTAACAATAGTGACATTAGTATTAACATGGAATCACCCACAATACTAACCATCTAGCCTGGCAAAATACAGGTAGTTAGGCATCTGCAACTAAACCCCACAAAGCATCCACTATGGAATACGTTTCCATAGTCACAAGACTAAAATAAAATAATTTCCATAGCAAGAAATATCAATAATATGATTTTATAACACAATTTCCATCAATCCATGCCATATGTTAGAATATTCTAGAACATAAAAATCACATTACTAAAATAGGACTATGACACAAAAACTCATAGGCAAGACAAGCGAGAAGAATAAACAAGAAAATATTCAATATGTATAATGAACAATCTTTTGCTCTTTCCTTGGTGCACTGTCTTGGAACATGTTCATAATTGTTTGCTTTGCCCAATCTAATCTTTTCTCTTACAATGGTTGTGAGTGTTGCTTCCTTCTTCTTTCCAAAACTGATCCAAATCTAGGGGAGTTCGGAATCCTTGAAAGTCTTGGTCATTCCCTTCTTTCTCTCTTTTTTTGGAAGGGACTTGGCATGTGTTCTCGAAACCATTTGGCATGCTCACTTCGTTCAGACATATTTTCTTCTTTGGTTACCATCCAAAGTTCTTTTGCCCAAGCTACAATCTTGATGATACACTCTTATCTTTGTTGTTGGTATCTTTATTGGCATTGTTTCCTTGCATCCATCTAGTAGAATCACCAAAATGTTACACCAAATCGTGTACTACATTACAGTGTGTCAATTTGTCCCATCACCCTTTTCTTTGCTCTTGGTTGCAAGGCATGTGTTCCTTCTCCAAATAATTAGTGGAGTGTTCGCTCCTCAACCAATAGGTGCAAATGGAAGTGCACTTTGTGTATGAATCTTGGGGGCAAGGGAAAAACACACAGCTTAGAACGAATATTTACAAGAGAGAAAGAGAGAGAGATGGATGCACAACGAATTGGAAATGCACCCTTGTATTACTTAGCCAAAAAATAGCAATTAGATACAAATGGCTCAAAGCTCTTACTCTGCACACACACATTGCCTAGGCAACAAGGCTGACCCAAAATCTTAGGACTCTAGGACTTTATATACAAGAATTTTTTTGAATTTGTGGTGGGTACTACCCACCATATACATTTTGACCTCCCCATTAGAAGGGTAGGTGCCATTACATCATATTTGATCCTACCAGCAGCTTTGACCTTCATGGATTCTATGTTCAATATGATCAAAATTCATCATAGTCTTTTGATCATCGAGTCGCTTTGCCACTTGTCCTTGTCACATAGCACCACCTTACCCTTGTTGTGTAGCACTGCCTATTTGGGCAGATGGGCATCGATACACAATGTTGAGAGGGGGATAAGAGTCATTCCTCACAAATTTGGCCTGTCCTTGACCCATCTACTCTTTGGTTGACTGATTGGATTGTTTTCTTTGATACTCCTTTAGTTGAATCTTTAAAATGTGTATCCCATAGCCCAAGAGTAATACCATTTTTGGTGAATCCATATACTAAATTTTATATGCTCTGCTCATCATTATTCAATTGTATGCTTCCCAAATAATCCCATAAGCAATAACTTCTCTGTAGTCTCCATAAGGCCAAGAATGATAGCCTTAAAGTCATATTGAACTTTTTGTTACTACTAACATCTAAAGACTACTCAATAGATGAAGAATGACTAATGAAGTAAACAGGAAAAATTGAGAGTTAAGTGAGATATTTTTACCTTGATGACATAAAAACTAACACGATGCCTTTGTGGTCTTGACGAGTGTTTTCTCTTGATCCATTGAAGGTCTATGCTTTGCTTCATGTGCATAAATCCACAATTTAAGAAGATGTTTCAAAAAGGTCCTTTTGTGGGTAGTAGTAATATTGTAGTGTCACCAATATGGTCATGATCCATAACCTCATAGTATGAAGCCAACCCATATATAGTGTTATACACACAAACAAACACACATAAAAATGCACACGAAGTTCCACTGACATACAATACTCAACACATGAAAAGCAAACCAAATTTTTTGACAATACTCACAAAAACCAAAGCCTTAACTTCCAAAACACACAAACAAACTAAATGAAACATTTAAATGCCATACACATAAAAAACTCCAGGTACACATGGAGATGAAACTCATAGCACCACCCTAGCTAGAATACCATGGAAGGAACAACCATGCCCACATTGCTTCCTTAAAGCATTATATATTGTAATACTAAATGACATTTTAGAACGATCTTTCTACTAGAAAAAGAACTCTATAGTGTCAACCAAGGAAAGAACATCATAGGAAAGAAAAATGGCTAACAAAATTTTAGAACCTCTTTGATCAAGCTTTAGAAATGCAAAACCAATTGGAGTGGTTCTAGAATCACCTATAGATGCATCATTACAAAGGTCTATAGTCTACATCCAAGGTTATTCCAAGTGTGTAGCACTAGTATAGGTAATCATCCATCCTCTAGAGACATAGCATATCCACCTTTTCATAGCAAACGAGATGTTTCAATTCTATAGGTAGACTGGTGGTCAAAAGATCTTGATCCTAGTTGACTCTAAGAGTTCAGAATCATATCCAAGGTTGTCTTGGACTCTTTCACTTATAGATTCATTAGCTTGATGAGAATTCTTAAAAGATAGTGTGGATAGCAAAATGGTTGTCTTGGATGCAACCTTGAAGACTATTGGATGAGTCAATAGCCAACCACTTTGAGATGCACCAATGCAAGTAGCATATATCATCTTAGGCGCATGATTTTAGCATTAATCTGAGGTCCAAACCTAAGGATGCAAAGAAAGGTCTGGATCTTACCATTCCAACATTTGGTTCAAATTTCTTCTCTTGTCTTTCGGATTTTTATCCATGCTTGTTGATTTCATCCATTCAATGGGCTTTGGAATTGCATTGAGATAAAAAGACCTCTGCCCCTTTTGTTACATCACCTTCCATCCCTGGCCCACCTCAGGATACCTTGCTACAAGAATTTCAAGAATTATTTCTCCCATTTAGTTTTTCATCATCCTTTCAACAGTTTTGTCTGAAGGATTGCTAAATCAAACTCCTTCCAGGCACCTCGTGTTGAGAGTTCATGCTCAACATCATGTGATCATGTGTGCATAGTACCATCATGTGATCATATGTGCATAGCACTAACCCAATAGAGTGCTATAAAGGAAGGGGTTAGATGCCCTAACTCTAACCCTAAATGGGTTTATAAATATTCTACATTTTCAACTAAATCTAGTGTACAGTTAGTCATTTGTGGTGTGCTCTCTAGCTGTGCCCTCTCTCCTCATCTCCACTCTTCTCCTCTCCCCTCTTCATATTTTGTCATGGTATTAGAGCTTAGGTTAGCCCATTCTTCGAGAGTGATTGAATGCATTTGCCAAAAATTTCTTGAGTGCTGGAAGATTCCCTTGTGTGAGGTTCCCTTTAGTTTGTTAGGTCTTAAGGTTTGAGAGTGGTGGATGTTCTTATCTGCCATTTTGCAAGCTTGCAGTAAAGCTTGTGATTGAGAGAAGGCTAAGCAACAACCTGAGAGGGCAGAGCATAGATATGACTTGCTCACAGCCAAAGCTAGCAGTCAACAAGACATGCCAGCACAGTAAGCTCGTAGTAAAGCCACTGACCAGCCAGCAGCAAAGAACGAGATGCAAAGAGGCCAGTAACAAGAAATAAAAAAGGCAACGAACAAAGGCAGCAATCCAACCATGAAGATGAAGCAGAAACAAAGAGAAGAAGCTGAGTATTAAGAGCTACTTGAACACCTCGAACCCATCTACAATAATAGTAATCCGGATGCTTGGAGTAGCCGCATGGAGGAAATAGCTTGGGCCGCCAAAGGCGAGAGCTGGTTGAGCATGAGAAGGCGTTGTAGAAGAAAAGAGCTACCCAAGCAGCTTACGACCAAATAGAGCCGATGGAAAAGCTCAAAGAAGGACTTTTAGAGGTGACCATGGAAAGGTTAAGCCTGTGCCAAATGAGTCTGAGATCGCAGCTTGTTTGAAGAAGCTCGTTGCAGAAAAAGGTGGTCGAGAAGAGTATTGTAGAAGCTCTTCATCAACGACCATGAGCGTGAAGCAACGACAAGCACAACCCATCTGCAAAGGCGACCAAGCAGCTGCCCAGTGACGGAATCTTCCAGCCCTCCACAACTCCAAAGATCCTCGCCAGTTGCCTCAACAGAGAACATCTCTTCCTCACGGCTAGCCCACCGATGTACCTCCAAGCTCCAAACAAACGCTGCTCCAACGTAGACTCTAATGGCACGGCGGACCCCTGCACGGAAGACTCCAATGAACTGTGCAAGGTGTCTCTCTCCAAAAATAGCGCCTATGGTTGACAAGCCCACACACGAGCAATGCTCATACCTCACCAACTGCTATCGCCAGCCACCAGCAGAGCTCCAAAAATGCCATACGTTGGCTCAAAGACTCCAAAAACAACGATCTCCAACCGCTTCAGAGCTCTCCATCAACTAGGTGCTTAGGTGCTTCGATGCTGACCTCTCCATTGACTCACGGACTGCGCCCAAGCTCCTGTGGAGCAAACGGAAGCAGAAGCAGAGGCAAGAGGGAGCAGAGGCAGATACGACCGCAGATCAGACCACGAGGAGCGTTGCCATGTCCTCCCATAAAGAGCTCTATCTCTCTCTAAACCTCCCTTTGCCATGTGGCAGATAAGCTTGAGTGTTTCGAACCTTGGTTGAGTTAAGTCTCTAGTAAAGTTTTTCACAATAAACCATGGTTAAGTTTATCTACCCTTGACTTAACTCAGTTTGGTTAGAAGACTGCCACATGGCATAGTGCCACCTAAGCACATAGCCCCTACCAAGCACAGTTTGGAATTCAGCATGTGAATCCTTGTGCCACATCATCAAGGCCCCTCTTCTTCACAAAAACTTTGACAAGGTGTAACTTGTAATCCAGGAGGAATTTGGACACGCTCCAAAAGGAAAAGTGATCATCTTTTCAAGCCCTATGTGCATGTCAAATCAGAATCATTGCCAATATTGAAAGAAATCAATTGGTAAGACCTTTGCAACAAATGTTAAAGAAAAGCATGAATGCACACATCGTTGTCATAAGCATGCCAAAAGCACAAGTGCATGAGATGACCATAGCACAAAGCATGGAATCCACACATAAAAGGTTAAGGCACATGGAAGAACAAAGCATCACGCATCAAGCTACATCAAGCATTGAGAAGCAAAAACCTTTCCACCTTCATCCCATATGTTTGTAAATCGAACGTGACTACCTGAGAGTAGCCATGTAAGCATCCAGGGGAGGTATTGACATGTAAAAGCCACACTTGACCACCTTAAGTAGCAATGCATGCACTAAGGGGAGGTGATGGATTTGTAACTCACATTTGACCACCTTGCGGTAGCCATGGATCATGGCACCAAGGGGAGGTGTTGAGATATGGTGCCATGAGCACATATTAGAGGCTAAGGTATGGTATAGGAAAGAATCAAAGTAGCCACCCTAGGATGTGGACTACATGATGTGGAGATGTGGATTGAGGATATCCACAAGGAGAGATGTGGATCAGAGGATCCCACAAGTGTTGACTATTCTAAGGGCACTCTCTATATAAGAGGCCTATCATGTATTGTTAAATACACATCGCAAGAGAGAAATGCACACTCACTCAAGATTCTGTTTATGAGTCCAAGCGAATCTATCCTGGAACCTAATTGACTTGAGGTACATGTCATGAGCATTCTCTTCATCATGTTTCCACATAGGTTCCATCCACCTTAAAGTGCTCCATAGATCCTGAGGCATGCATGTTTTCTCATGGTATCAGAGCCAGACTAGTTGCAAAAGGATTTGCATAGCAATATGGTCAGGATTATGATGAGACTTATGCTCCAGTAGCAAAGATGGATTCCATACGGTTCTTGATATCACTAGCGACACTCAACAGATGGAATGTGTATTAGCTCGATGTCAAGAATGCATATCTCAATGGTTATCTAGACAAGCAAGTCTACATGCAACAACTAGCAGGTTATGTTGAACCAGGAAAGGAGAATAAGGTTTACCATCTCAAAAAAAGTCTCTACGGCTTAAAGCAAGCACCCAGAAGTTGGTACAGTAGAATCAACAAGTATTTTGTTAATCTGGGATACATGAAATCCAATGCAGATTATACTCTCTACTACAAAGTTCAAGGGGAACACATTACTATTGCACTTTTGTACGTAGATGATCTCATTGTGACAGGAAGCAAGGATAACTTCATCAAAAAATTAAAACAAGACTTATCTGCAGAGTTTGACATGAAAAATCTTGGACTTATGCACTATTTTGAGTTCTTGAGAGATTCAGATAGCACATTCATGAGTCAGCTCAAGTATGTTGACAGTCTCCTGAAGAAGTTTCATATGGCAGATTGCAAGATTGTAGCCACTCCCATGGAACAGAGTTTGAAACTTACTAAGGATTTAGAAAAGCCTACGGTCAATGACAGATACTATAGGCATCTCATCAGATCTCTTATATATTTGCCTATCACACGGCCAGATATTTGTTATGTAGTAAGCTCACTAGCATAGTTTATGGCAAATCCAAAAAGTCTCACTGGAATGCAGCCAAAAGAGGCTTAAGATACATCAGAGGTACAAGACAGTTTGGGATAGAATACAGAGGAAGTCATCCACGATTGCATGGATACTATGATAGTGAATATGCTAGAGATCATGAGACCAGGAGATCGACACAAGGATATGCATTTTTCCTTGGTCAAGGCGCTATATCATGGTTGTCAAAAACAAACAACCAACTGTTTCTTTGACTTCAACTGAAGCTAAATATAGGGCACTCACTACAAGTGCATGTGAAGCTATATGGCTCAGAGGACTATTGTCAAAAACATATTACTTTGATGAGTCAAAGCTAACAACAATATACTGTGATAATCAATCGGCTCAAGCATTGGCCAAGAATCTAGTATATCACTGCAGGACAAAGCACATTGATGTCAGAGAGCACTTCATCATAGAAAGAGTGTTACTTGATGGCATCACATTGCATTGTGATAGCAAAGAGAATGTTGCAAACATCTTTACCAAACCACTCGATAAAGAGCTATTCGAGAAAGACCGACTAGCTCTTGTTTTGACCAAGAGGAAGGACATTCCTATTTAAGGGGTGTGATGGAATGTAATGCTCAGTCCTTCTTCGATTCTCCAGAATCATCATCTTGAGGGAAGGCCTAGTTCATGATGTTGATCTTGAGAGAAGGTGTTTAGAGTTCATGCTCAACATCATGTGATCATTTGTGCATAGCACCATCATGTGATCATATGTGCATAGCACTAACCCAATAGAGTGATATAAAGGAAAGGGTTAGATTCCCTAACCCTAACCTAAGGGCTTGTATATATTCTACATTTTCAACTAAATCTAGTGTACAGTTAGTCATTTGTGGTGTGCTCGCCCTCTCTCCTGATCTCCACTCTTCTCCTCTCCCCTCTTCATATTTTGTCACCTCGCCACCAAGCAAGCATCTTTACCGCCTTAATAGTTGCATCCAAACTAGCAAAATAACTTTAAATGACAATTTTCTTTGCATCTTTTCCATAAAATCCGTCTTTTCAACTCTCCTTATGGTGATGCCTAAGACTATACTTTCAAATTCAACCGTGAGGTGTGCCAATTCACCTAGCACCATCACAACCAAATGAAAGTTAGACTAATATTTTTTAAATAGCTTGTTTGTGTATAGATTACCATGCTGGAAATAAGTACAATTGAGAGAGTTTGTGTATGTCATGAATTGATTGCAATGGTTCAATAGTGCTAAGATATTATTCTTCTAGTTGAAGAGTGGGTGCTATTAAATATGGAGCCATGAGCTTGATCTCCACAAGTAAACCTTTTGCATGGAGAAATCTTAGAATGAGTTCAAGCGGTGCTTCGACTACATTCAATAGTATGAGTGTTCAAGAATAGGATGATCTTTGTGTTTCTTGAGAATATCTAGACTCAAAAAACATGAAAATGATGTCAAACATGTCCTCGAATTGTTGAAGGACAACCTATTGTATATCAATGCTTGGAAATGAGTCCACCATTTGAAATATTTCATTAATTCCTCTAGTTTTGCAGGGCATCATGTTAGTAAGTCCTTTAGTTGTTGGAGGACAATTAGTTACACATCACTCCAAGAAGTCCAATTTCTTTTTGGAAAAAGTCCTCTATTAGGGGTAGACTATCAATTCCTCCCGTCTTTGCCAGGGCTGTCTAGCATATCAAATACCAAGAAGTCTCATTGGGGGTACACTATTTGGGCTATACTATTAATTCCTCTAGTGTTTGTTAGGAATTTCCATAGATATTAAAGGTATTCAATTGTATATCAAATTCCAAGAAGTTCAATTTCATTTTGGAAAAAATTCACTATTTGGAGTATAGTACAATTCCTCTAGTGTTTAATAGGACCATGCCAAGGTTTAGAACATTGGGAAATGGTAGGAGTCTAAAAATGCACAAGAGGTATGCATGTCCATGGGTATTTGCCACACCTATTGTAAACACATCAAGGACTTAGCAAAGGTTGTGGTGCCTATTACTAATCCATTATAGGGCATTGAGAGCAAGAAGTGGCTTACTTGCTTCATTCTTAACACTTGTACAACCTTGGAGTTATTGAAGAAAGCAGTTACCATTGCCCCCTATTTAGTTTTGGCTCAATTGGATCAACCTTTTTTAAGGTGAGGGCTCATTCCAATCAATGACTATGCCATCAAAAAATGTTAGAGCAATGTCATCTCATCCAATCACATTTCAAGGGAGCAAGGTGTTGCTCGCACAAAAACTAGGTATTTGGTTTATGATGAATAAATTTTAGTTGTCATCACGCTCTCATTGCCACACCTATTGTAAACACATCAAGGACTTAGCAAAGGTTGTGGTGCCTATTACTAATCCATTATAGGGCATTGAGAGCAAGAAGTGGCTTACTTGCTTCATTCTTAACTCTTGTACAACCTTGGAGTTATTGAAGAAAGCAGTTACCATTGCCCCCTATTTAGTTTTGGCTCAATTGGATCAACATTTTTTAAGGTGAGGGCTCATTCCAATCAATGACTATGCCATCAAAAAATGTTAGAGCAATGTTATCTCATCCAATCACATTTCAAGGGTGCAAGGTGTTGCCTGCACAAAAACTAGGTATTTGGTTTATGATGAATAAATTTTAGTTGTCATCACGCTCTCAAAATTTGGAAGCATTTCTAGCAAGATTTTACAATACAAACAAACCACTAGGCCTTGTGATGGTTGCATATGATGCTTGTTGCACAATGGTTGGCTCGACATACCTATGTAGTCATTTTTTAGAAATAGAAGGACATGATTGATATGTACCTGGCACATAAAATGTGGTTGTTAATGCTCTTAGCAAGAAGGGCATGGTTTTACCTTTTTCCATTGTACAATAGTCCTTGCTCTTAGAGACACAGAATCAATTTCACATCACTCCATATTTTGGTATATGTTTGAATAAAGTCTTGTTAGATAATTTACCTAGTACAGTTGGTTGTTTTACAAAGGTTACCTTTGTGTTCTCTCTATGTTCCATAGAGCCTTGCTACATGCTATACACAATTCCACAATTGGTGTCCACTGAGGTGTATGCCTCGAAAAGCTTGAAAGAAGTTTTTTTGGCCCCATTTTCATATTGACTTGAATGAGTACATGAATCAATGCTAGATATGTTAGAAAGTTAAGGTCCCTCATAAGAAGACACTAGGTTTGCTACAGCCCCCTTAATTCCAACATGACCATTGGAGCAAATTAGTATGGAGTTTTTTATTTGCCATTGGTTCCAAGAACACCATGTGCCTTACCACTATGGATCAACTCAATAAAATTTTCATTCTTGCTAGTCATGGGGTTGGTGCTTATTGGTGTAGGTACTTTAATGAAATGCCCCATTAATTTATCTAGATATTTTGATTAAGGGACAAATCACCTCTTAAACCTCTCCTTCCCTCCCAATATGCACCTTGCTCCAAGTCTTAATCAGCTTGCTAGAAAATTCTAAGTAAGAACTTGAATTCCGCACTTGTGGACAGCAAGTACACTTGCTAGGTCACTCTATCCCCTCGTATCCTCTCTTGCTAGGTCACTATATCCCCTTTTATTCTCCTATACCATGAATTTTTGTCCAATGATGGACTATGATTGCCCATGGTTGGTTAGATTGTGCCTTCAATATCTAGTTAGAAACTAGTTTGGCAAATTCAGATAGTATGGTTGTAGAACAAGCCCTTGACTTTGTTTGGGAGTAGTCACCAAGTACCAGCTTTAAAGCATGCTATTGTTGGTTCCATAAATGTCTCTAAAGATCTTTTCTATTCTTTTAAGGTGCTGATACCAAAAGGGTAGAACAGTTGCCACAAACACAGTATAAGATGTCAAGATGTGCTTAAGACTACTAACTTGGCTCAAAGTTTCCCCTCCCATTTCTTGAACTTATCCTTGATCATTTGGATGCACCATTCACAACACTACTTTTTTTTTAAACTTCAAAAATTTCCCCTTTTTTCAAAGCACTATTTAGGTGTGATTCCCACATGTATGAGGCATCCTAGATATGTGATTGTGTCACCAACCACAACCCATTTAAAACCATGCTCACACATCCAATGAGGTATGTCTACAATGAAACATTCTTCATTAACCACTAGCCCTAGTACAACAAAAACTTCTTCATTTGGATCTACAATAGTGTCATCATTATATTTGTCACCAAGAAGCAAGTTTCCATTATCAACATCATGTAATTGTTGTATGGCAAGGGGAGGTCTCTTAAGGTGCCTTTGTGTTGATTTTAATTGATTCTTTGAGGTAAGGGGTTAGTTCCCATAGAAAATAGTTGTGGCACAAGGGGAAACCCTTGTCTTACAGAGCTCTCTTCAGGAGAAAGCCATGTAGCTATTATTGGAGAACGTGGTCTAATGTGCCTTAATGGCAACTGGTGCCACAATGTTTAACAAATGTACAAGGGGCATGAATAGTCCTATAAGCAAATGTGTCATGTGGAAATACTTGGACATAAAGGAGCATTGAATCCCTCTAGATCTATCCCTCTAAGTATTTTTTGGGAGACTCTAGAGTGGTCTTGTGGCTAAGAGGCAAGAGATTGAGAAACCTCATTTTTGGGCTACGATATGGAAGCCTACAATGGTATTGAAGCTAGAAGGATTGTGGCATTTGGTAGCAGTTGTCGCACGGTCGACATGTGATGGGTGTTTTTGGTTTATTTCTTGTGGGATGTGGCAACCCATGGCAGACTATTTGGTGATGGGTTTTCTCTGACTATTGCAGAGGTGTCATGTTTCATGATAGACTCATAAGTGTGACTTTTAATACATCGATGAGTTGGACCAATAGTAGCTACTACCTCTTGCCTGGTGTCATGATCCATGAGACAGAATCATAAGTGTGACTTTAAATTAGATGTCAATTGCTTGCATTGATGGCTAGCTATCTATGTTTGGTGTGACACGGACTTTGCAATGCTTTAGGATGGCTTTTATCTATTGTACCCTATCCTGTCTCAAAACACCCTTGGTTGTTATGTTGGTCTTTGTGTTTGGTGTCTATTCTTAGTGCTTTGGGGATTCATCCATAGGCGTATTGGAGGTCGTGGACATCACTCTCATATATACGTAGAGTGGTCTAATGTAGGGTTTGTGGATATCATGTAGATTAGGAGAAAAGACAATAGGAGGTTGGCTGTCACACAAATGAAAATCTACAAATTGGCTGCTAGAGCAAATGGGAAGCTCATTTCATGTTATGTTTGTCATTCAACAACAACCCTAGTATTTTCAATTTGATAGAGGAGATTTTAATCCTCTCCAATCCTAGGAAGGAGGTTAATGACAAAGTATTGATTACTGCCCCAGGGTTTGATACAAACTTTTCTTGGATTGATACTTCAATATATTTTGATTGAATCTAATGAGACAATGTTCATTTATTTTTTGGTGCAGTTGGTTGTATCACAATTTCCTAAATTAGTACAAAGATATGTATATATACTCAATTCCCTCCTTTCTACAGTACTTAGCAATAATGTAAAGTGCACATTGGATGTTTGTACCCAATTGCAACATGTAAATTTGGAAGACGTGTGAGTACCTTTATGGCATATTACAAGGAATAAGTAACATCACATACTTATTTTTGCTCTTGCATTGATACGATTGTATCAAATAATAATTATACTTAATTGGTCATGCAGCTCACATTGGAGTTTGTTGATTTTGCACATTCAATCCAAGCAATGTTTTGTTGTCTATTGTAGCACACGCTATCATGGCACTGTGAACTATTAAGTGTACACTTAATGTGTTCTTGCTTCACTATTATGTATCCTATGCAATATACACATACTATTCTATTATATGTTAGGATGTGTAGGTCAACAAGAAAGTTTATATCTTCTATCAAGGCAACCATGTAGCAGGAAGATGACTTGCTAGATAAAATAAAGTTCATAATATGCAAAGTAGTGGGCAAAAGGACTGCCACAATTGTGGGTGGATAATGCATGTTGCTCCTCAACAACTTTTTGAACTAAAATCACATGTATGTTTGCATATAGTGTTGTATTGATATTTCTTCATGATTTCTTCATTCATGAGAACATTTTAACCTTTGGTCTCCTTGTAGAATCACTGTTTAGACCTAATTACTACCATTAGGGGGTGCCCTAAAATTCAAGAATCAAATCTTGGCCCAACGTCATAGCCTCCAAATAAACTATCATGCAAGTCTACTCGACATTCTCATAGACAAAGTTACCCTTGTGGAGGAAGCAAGTGTTGCACAAGGGACCTAGATAGTCCTATAAGCAATGTGTCGTGGGTATCCTTGGATATAAAAGAGCATTCAAGCCCTCCAAGGCTATCACTCCTAGGATGTTTCATGAGAATCTGGGGGTTGTGTGGCAAGGAGATGAGGGACTGGGACCCCTTGTACTCGATGCTTTCTGAATTGCCACATGATAGCCTGCAATGATTTGATCCAATGCTCAGGATCAGCTCTCTGAGTCCTAGCAACTCTGATAGCCATGTCAAGGTTCATGGTTGGATGGAAGAAAGTATCCACTATCCTTTTTTTGAACTTCTTTTCCATAAGATCACATCCGTAAGGCTGCATGTCAACATCAACCTACAGGTTTTTGTTGATGTTAGAAGATGTATGGAAAGCTAATGCATCCAAATCTAATAGGTTAAAATTGGCCTCCCAACGTTTTGCAAAAGGATTTTAATGATTATCACAGCTAAAGAACAAGTCCTCAGAGCTCTATCAACTAGCGATGTTGTAGAGTGACATCCAAGTTGTGAAATTTCACTGACCTTGAGAGAAAAGAAATGTAGAGTATGCTTGGGCTCATCCTTCATCCTCACCTTGTGCAATACCCTGATCAAAGCCTTGCCATCTCTGTAGATAGCCCATTTGCCTTCTTTTCTGGCCATCTTCACCTTTGCTAGTTCTGAGCTTTTGTTCCTTAGGTGATTCTTGACATGCAATCAAAAGAAGAAGAGAAAAAAGGGAAGGGAAGGAAAGAAAAACAAAAGGGGAAAAGTGAGGATGATTTCATCACTCAAATTCTTGCTCACTTTCAAGTAAAGTTGTTGGGTAAAACCATGGCTAGGCTTAAAGGTTGTGAGGGGTTTTCCACCCCATTAGTCCCCTTATGTCACATTTATATACATGATGGAGTGAGGCAAGTTGATCCGAAATGGTTCAATCTGAAAGTGCTATGGATATTTAGAGGAGAATCCTTTGTGTTGTCTATGAAGGTGCCATCTAATCAAAGATTCCAGTCACAGATGATATCATTTCCACATGGGATCCTATTTGGCAAGAAGTTAATAAAATTTTTGAGGAGATTTTGGAATAGAATGAGATGTGGGGAGATTTGAAACACAAAATGTTTCTTTATTGGGATGGCAATCATAGGACACAAGCATGGATGGAGGCTATAAAATAAAAATACAAGTTTGATGTTTCAAAGCATGTTTCAATAAGAGAAAGCTTTATATCTATTGGTCCCATAGATTGGATCTTTGAATAGGTTGAATAGGTAATATGTCTCTCTATTTTGCTTATATTCAAATTGTTTTGAGCAACATACTTTAAAGGAATTCTTATTGTTGTTTAATGTTTCTTAATGAAAGATTAGATGAAGAGGCCTTTGTCCAAATGAAGTTGAAAGATGTCACTGTACTCAATTAGGAGATCAAGAGAGGTTGATGACTCTTTCTTTGCATCCAAGTTTACTCTAGAAGAGATAAGCGGGTACTCTTAGTGTATATGGAGTATGTTTTTTGAGAATGTGTAAATAATTTGCCTTTTCATCTCTTGTGGCATATTATTGGGGTGGTAAAAAATTGTAGTCGTCCTAAGTGACTTGTGAATATTTTTCTTTTTTGTAGGTTTGAGTTACAAGGGAAGCACAGTTGAAGAGGCATGGTGGATTGCCCTTGTATCCCCTTACCAGATACATGGTTGCTTGGATTCTATTCCTAGTTAGTACTTTCAAGCAATGGGATCCTAGTTACTACTACATACATGTTGGCACGGATTCTTTTCCTGGTTAGTACTTTCCATATCTTGTTCCATCAATTTTTAATATATGTATTTGCAATGTAGTTTCCTTACATGAGTGGTATGATCCACATTGAAAAAGAATAAGTAGTCCGCGTCTATAGAAGTGCATGTGAATGATTTCTAGCCTAAAAGAAGAAAAGAACATTTGGATTATAGGAAGGGAAAGGCAATAAGTAAAAGCACACACATTGGATCTTCAATAATTTGTGGGGATGTGGTGTCAATGTTGGATGCCTAGCGTTAAAAAAAGAAGTCAGTTGGAATTGAAGCTATTAAGGATTTTTTGTTGCTTTACGCAAGCCATCATGGAGGGATGAGGAAAGGGGTTAATAACACTCCTTATAGTGTAGATGCCATTTTTTTGGACATGCCCACTAGCATGGAAGTGGGTGGGTTTGACATCTACATGGCTAGAATGAACGGTCCAAGGAAATTCTTGAAGCAGTGCTTGGCCTTAGTATGGCAATGCTAGATGATGCAGGGTGGGTGCTTTTGATATCCTCCACCACCCATAGATGGGAGTTGGAGTTGTAGATTAGGAGGCATGAATTGCATGTGTATAATCGTATACAATTGTGTGGAGAAAATCTGTCTAGAAAAAGCCATGATGGTAGATAGATAAGTGAATCCTTCACATGCATACTACTTTTACTTTTTCAAAGCTTATAGAAACTATTCTATTTTTTGAAAAGACTCTGTTGGGTGCATGTTGCAAATGACTTTACTCTGACTTTACGTTTGATCTCTAGTCATTTCCTATAACTTTTCTTTTTAATTTCTTTTTTGGAGATGGCTCTAGATTTAATATTTTGTGTGACAAGAATATGTGCCTAAATCATATAAAGAAATGGCTATAAAGCATGCCTAAAGCAATGTTGGACCCATCTACTACCAAAATTAAAATGAAGCACGAATGGCACGAGTCCATTAAGGGGAAGTATGGTTGTTTTTATAGTTCCACTTTTGTGCTTTTCGCCAGGAGGGTGGAGTTGCTCTGGACATGCTTGCTAGAGTGGGTGGGTCCATAGCTGGACCGAAGGTAGGTGTGCATGTTATGACTGTAGATTCTGACCAAAATGTGGTAAATTGGAAATTAAGCCATAGAAGTGAGTCAGAGTATTTGATTGTAAAGCGTTTAATAGAAATATTCTCATGTAAAATCTTCATCTTGTAAATGGTTTATTGGAATGTGTAGTAAAAGGAGGTCGGATTGAGTCTTCTTCGAGCCTGAAGGGGTTTTTGAGTTTGGCGATCCAATTGACGATGTTGACTTGGTGAGTGCTATTTACTTTATTTATTTGAAATATATTAGGGCTTTGAATTGGAGAGCTAATACAAAATGACAATTACGATACTGAATTGCCTTGTTAGGCAGAGTGTATGGCTAGGCACATGCGGACGCATGGTGGACAGAATGTAAGAAAGGGAAAATTAACGAGGAGAAGAGATCAGTGCATTATGTTGATGTCAATGCTGTGGAGTAGTAGGCATTTTGCACATCCACCAATGAACTGCTAGACCTTTTATCATTGGATTTCTTTGATTTTCTTTGATGTTTATGTCTTTAATTTCTTGTCACTTTATTTTGGACCAATATTTGGGTTATGGTGCTTTCTCTTTTGGGATAAATAATCTACTTCTATGGATGCAACATGACATTCGAATTGGTTATGTAGATGATATTACGATCTAGATGTGAGCTAGTTATGTGGATGGTATTGGTATCTGGAAAACTCAATGGAAGCTTGCTAATATGCGATCCCTTCACATTGAGAAATGGGAAATTTTTGTTTGGTATTTGCTAAGCTAAATGAAAATAAAGTGCATAGCATTAGATTCGGGTTCAAGAGTGTAAGACCACCGAAGTATTTCATTATATGTTCTGACATTGACTATCGCACATAGCTAGCCACTAGCTATACATTTTGAGGATCAACAACTCTCAAAACTCGCACAAAAAAAACTAGCAAAATGTCAAAACCCATCTTCTAACACTTTTTAAGCTCTAATAATTTTGTGTTATGCTTCTTTTGGTTGTTTTCTGTAACGCATTCTCTATGAATAGGACTAGGTAGAGGGACTAGACTTTCTTGAATTGATAAATTCTTGAATGAAAATATTGATTTTTAGAAGATTAGCAAAAGCATGACGGTGGAATTGATAATACTCTAGGTTGAGGCCACAAGATTGATTGGGTCACGAACACTTTTACAAGTCTGGCAATGCAATACATTTCTGGTATTTGATTTAGCTTGCATGGTGAGGCCATTTCGATGCAAACTTTGGTACAAGCATTGAGAAAGTAAGACAACAGCAACGAGATCGCATTCGAGGAGGGACAGAATATAGCACTACTTTAATCTCCTGCTTGGTGAGAGCTTAATGCCTTAAAATGCATTCCGATCCTGCATTATGGGCAGCATCCCTTCTTGCAGCATTGGAGAGTACATGTGTTGTTGGCCGCAATCACGCAGCATTCGCACTTATGCTTGAGCATGTCGCTCCACTGATGGGTGCTCGGGTATTTCTGCTCTTCCGCCGACAATTTTCGATAGGCTGCAGTCCGCCGTCCATGGAACAGGATTAGTTTTAGCCGAAGAATCACTCTCTCAAGCTGTAAATGCGGCGAGAATGCAGCAAAGCTGAGATGAAGAATCAAAAGCTGCAATGACGATAGAAGATAAGGGCACAGAAATCAGGCTTCGACAAACTTAAAACTCCTGCAGATTGCAAGCCCAAGCAATATGGCCTAAACGACTAAAGCAGACGTGCGGTCCGTTTCTCTGAAGCGAAATGCGGCAAGGAAACAGAAGAGGACCTGTGGAAACGGCAGCAGAACCGAGCAAGACGAGGAAAACGAAGAGGAAGAGGATGGGGGACGTAAATCGAGGAGAAGCCATGGCGGTGGTTCAATTGAAGGCAAGGTCTGTGGGGTGCTAATTATAAGGGGCGGAAACGAGGAATCGTAAGGCAATTGGACTCTTGGGTCTCGTCCTGATCTGGTTTGTGCAGACAAGCGCTTTCCGACGCACACAGAATAAGCACATGCCTCACTGCTGCAACTGCCTTTACCATTGTTGAATTGTTCACTTGTTGAGCATGATGAATCGTGAAAAGGACTAGTTACTGTACAATTGATCATTGTTCCAACTTCCAATGTTGCGCTATTGTGGGGATTCTGGGGAAAATTCAGCCTCCCGACAAAGAACGCATAGCTCACAAAAGGGTCTGTGCACACGCAGACAGTAGTGCGCAGCCAGAAAATTAGGTTTCTGTTCACGCGATTTATTTCCAAAGAGCTTTAAATAAGTTGGTGAAGATGTAAAGAACCTAGCTTTAAATAACTTGGTGAAGATGTAAAGAGCCTCTTACAAAGCCTTAGGTGGCATAGAATGATTGGCTCTTCAATACCCCTGTCAGGTGTGCAGGTTTCTGAATAGTGTGGAGTGCTAGCTGCGAATTTCTGAACCAGTCTGCAATGGCACCCTATTGGTTGAAAAAACAATTGCACACTGGTGCTTGTTTTGGCACCTTCAAAATTTAATCGCTCCTTTTGCGAACCCATGCACCACCACTTTACCCCGATATCCGCATGAGTTATCACTGGCTGCGCATTTCCTTGCTTGTGTGCCCTAGCTCAAAGAGATTGCTTCTACCAACCTTCAAATTTTCTTCGATGCACATTGTCCTCTCAAAAAGAGACTAAAGACGAGTTGGATAACAACGGAAGAATGTTCCAAGAGAAGCTAGACGGAATCCACTAATGACAGAAGGATGCAAAAGTCCATTCAGGCATAGATGGTCGGTCCGTCAACGGATGGAGGAGGTAGTATAAGTTTTGAGATGGCCACAAGGCATGGCTCTCACGGGGTCATGAGACTTCAATCCTAGGAACCGAGTTCAACACACCCAACAATAAGAGTCACTCTTGTAACCAAGAATTTTGGCCACCAAGAGCGACAGAAATGTTGACCGTGAGGAGACTATATACACACTGAAGAGAATAATTTTTTAAACGTTAGCCCACAAGGCATGGCCCTCAGAATCTGATGCGAGTTGATTCTAGGACTTTCCGATTGGAAAGTCTTTCTCCATCTCCTTCCTCCACGTGGACAACCATCCATGGGTGGGATTTTTAGTTGTGAAAGCTAACCCGAGTAGAAGTCATGTTATTTGTGGGCGGTTTAATCGTAAGGAGGTGTGATTCCGTCGTGCCGTCATCGAGCAGATGAGATTAGATCTTAGCTAACCTCGGCACTCTATGGACTAGGTAGGGGACATGAGGAGGCCTTTACCTCATATAAAAGTGGTGAGCGACTCGCCCAACCAGTTGCCACTTTCATTTTATGTAAAGGTGTCAAAGCAGATGGGATAAGGTTGTAAATGTTTTGGAAGTTACCTTGATGTAATGGACAATTGGCAAAGTTTCAAACATGCGAGCATGTATGGTAGAGATTTACCTTAATGTGTGGGCATCTGCAAAAGTTTTTAACACATCAGCGAGCTTGAGATATAGAGGAGGCCTGGACATAGCGCTAAGGATGAACGTCCAATTGATCCTAGGCCTTCTCTGAGTTTAGGTTCAATATTGTAAAGCTTTTGTTTAAGGAAAGTACATAGTTAGTAGATGCCAATGTGTTGAGTATTGCTTCATGGATGTTGTAGAAACATGGCGAAGAAAATCAACCTCACATGATGACACAAAGAGAATCTCAAGGGAGCGATCAAAGGAGAAGTAAAGAGCTCCTTAGACTTTACATGACTACAAAAGGAAGTAAAGGAGTAAGATGAAAGGTTGCTCAACTCAAAGAAGCTCCGGATTGGAGGGCTACCAGACAACTGGACTGTAGCAAAGGATTCTTGAGAAGAGCCCCATGTGAAAAACTTAGCAAAGCTTTACCAGGCATTGATTTGGGTGATCTCAACTTTGAGATAGCTGAAAAAGGAGCGCAGGGAATTCTTACGTTCAAGTCAAGGGCTAAAAGAACACAACTCCTTAGACAATCCAATAAGTTGGAAGGTCTACAGGTGTGGATTGCAGAGGACCTAACCTTATGCTCTCTCTATTTCTTTGTTTTTAATAGTTGATCACCTGCGAGCTATGCTGAAGGGGAAAAGTTTTTTTTTTCAATTTAAAGGGGGGAAAGTTTCTTATGCTCTCTCTATTTCTTTCTTTTTAATAGTTGATCAGCTACCCGCCCTACATGAAAATTTTTGGTGTAATAGAAAAAGACCTCCAGGATAGCTCACCAGCGAGCTATGCTATTGAAGACATGATTCTCGACTCCATATACAATATTCTTGCTAAAAGTTGCTATAAGACTGTATAAGATTCTTGATAATAGCAACTTTTAGCAAGAATCTTGTATGTGGAGTCGAGAATTATGAGGGACCTCCAGTCCTCATGATGCAGACTTGTCCATACTTTTTAGAATAAACTTGATAACTCTTTTGTTGAGCTTGTTGTGTGAAATCCATTTCTTCAAGAATCAATCACTTGTGCTACCTGTGCTCATGTATTTCTATTGTTGGCCCCTTGATGATTTGATATGCACCCTGGTTGTCCTATTATGTGCATTGCCTATTGCTATGTCCCTATTGTCACTATTTGTTTTGATGATTATCTCGCTGTTAAAGAAGAAGTCCTCATTAGAGCTGTAGAGTGACAGGCAAGTTGTGAAGTTTCATTGACCTTGAGAGAAAAGAAATGCAAAGTATGTTTGGTCTCATCCTTCATCTTCACCTTGTGCAATACCCATGTACTTTGCTCTAGCTTTTCACAGCATTAACAAGACAAGACATTTGGCAGTGGTGACTTTTTTTGTTTGTTTGCATCTTTTATCACTCATCACTGATATTGTTGATGTTTTGCATGGCCTTGGAAGAGATAACCACCACCTCATTCTCCTTGATATCTTTAGCTCCTCCACTGTCTTCTCCTCATCATTGAAGAATGATCCAAATGTGGTTGCTAGTCTTGCTGGCCTCACCATGAAACCCACATGCCAACATTGACTCCAAGTGGCTTTTCATGTCATAGTTTTGTGAGGGGCCGAACCTGGTGATGGACTACAAGTAGATTTGCAATTTCAAAGTCAACAACTTATCTAGCATATAACGAGTTGCCGAGGCATTTTGATTGAGAGTTTTTTGAATCTTTGGACAAGTCACTTATCCCTATGTAACTAGTGTTTGTATTTTTGGGAGGCCTCCCTTGAAAAAAGAGTGCCTAATACTATCCACACCTAGGAGAAATTATAGCCTAAAATGGGTGACCATGCTTTAAAGTTGTTGGAGGAAATTATATAAAACTTCATAAAATGCTTATTTTGATGCATGTAACTTTATTAAATGGTGCAACAAACATGATAAATATCCAAATCGTGTCTTGCCATTTGATTTGATATGCTACAGGATGCAATTCAAAAATTTCAATCATAAGATATAGCTTGTTGAAGTTTGATAGTTTTGGTGATCAATGTAGATTTTTCAAACAAATTTGCTTGCATATTCACCTTTTTAAAAAACATTGGTAATGATGTTCTATTTTGTGGCATCAAGAATCTTCTAAATGAAGATAAGGAGTGGTTTACAAAAGTTTTCTTTTGCTCAATGCACACTAGCACCCTCCATTTTTAGAATTATGATTATTCTTTTTTTATGTTGCTATATTAAAGACTTGTCTGCATCTTATTGGTGTCCACCTCTACATCTCAGTCTGTAGCAGTCTCTATGTCTTACTTTGCCCCATGATTTTTTGACAACTTGAACAATATATGCAAATTTCCCTTAGATAGCTCATTGCTTTTACTAGTTAGAATCCCATGACTAAGTCTTGCTTGACTTTTTGCTCGCAATATTATCATGTTTCTTTAAATCCTACCCTTTGCTGTGGATGATTTGAGTTACTTTTACGAGCTTGAGGCTTGGTCACAAAAGGATTGTTCATTTGCTAGTTGCAGCCTCATAAGATACCATGAGCTTCTAAACTCAATTGTGAGCTGCAAATTTGCTATATTGATAACCTAAGCCTTTACTACTTTTATCAGTCATTCCTCATTCTCTTCCAAATTTTTGTACTCTTAATTTTCCTTTGCAGTTTTCATTTCCAGTACGTTCTTAACAATCATGACACGATCATGAGTGCATCCACCACTAGTAGAAAAATTCTCTAGCAATGGATTTCGCACATGGCAAACAAGATGCAATTGTTCCTTATGAGAGAAGAAGTATGGAAGATTGTTCCTAGATATGAACTAGTTGCAACAAGTTCAGAGTAGGGAAAAAAGAATCAGCGAGCCATAGCCATTATTAGGCTACCACTTGTTGATTCCTTGGTGCATCGCATTGACTTCAAATCCACTACAAATATTTGGGATAGACTTGAAGGTATATTTGGCAATAAAATCACATATTTTGAGGTCCCTTTGAAATAAAAATTCATGACCTTAAGATGAGTAATAATTAAGAGCTGAGTGACCACTCAACTATGTTTGGGATTTCTCAATCAACAACTTGCTAGCCTTAAATGTGAAGTAGTCAATGAAGAAAAGGTAGTTGTTCCTATCAAAAGTATGCACAACATTCACTACTTTTATCATACTTTAGTGATCCTTCATGTGGCATCCTCTACATTGGAAGACCTTCTATCTTTGCTCCTAGAAAAGGATAGGAGAGAAGCACAAGTCTTTTATAAACAAAAAAAATGGGCTAATAAGAAAATCTAGTCTTGAGAATATCCAAGATGGGCCACATAGAGGCCATTGTTTCAAGAAGTTATAGAAAGAACAAGAGAAGAACCATACTAATCTTGCAGACGTAGCAGAAGATGCACAGAAGATGTCACTGTAGCTAAAAACTTTGTTTCTGCTACTACCCAAGTCAACCTTGATGAGGTTGATAGTTTTATGTGAGTTGTGTCAATCAGGGTCCTCTTCCCTAGTTTGTATTTATCATTTATTGTGTGAGACCTTAGTTTCATCTTCTAACTTATACCTTGTACTGTGGAGGTGTGCATAGTAAGGCCTACTCTTTGCATCACTATGGTGGAGTTAGAGATTAGCCTTCTCTTTTCCGGGTTGGGTCTCACCACCTTTGTTCCGAAGGGAGGTTTGTTGGGTTACCTCTCACCTAAGGTGTGGAAATTTGGCTTAGTTTGAGAGTGATGTGAATGGTTGTGTGTTTCGAGTGTGTGAAAGGTCAAAAGACCTTTGAGTCTAGATAAGGGTCAAAATTAGATTTGATAGTGTGTGATGTCATCTATGAGGTATGTGAGTGAGAAGATAAGGTTAGCCTAGCCTAGAAAAGAGGCACTCTTGTACTTGCTTTATATCCATCAACATGAATCTTAGTAGATTCATCAGTTTTAGACTGAGGGTCTATTGGTTTAACTTTAAAATCCTTGATCAAAGCCTTGCCATCTCTATAGATAGCCCATTTGCCTTCTTTTTTGGGCGTCTTCACCTTTGCTAGTTCTGAGCTTTTGCTCCTTAGGTGATTCTTTGTGAGTTCCTCTGCAATCCACATCTATAGACCTTCCAACTTGTTGGATTGTCTAAGAAATTGTGTTCTTTTAGCCCTTGACTCGAACGTAAGAATTCCCTGTGCTCCTTTTTCAGCTATCTCAAAGTTGAGATCACCCAAATCAATGCCTGGTAAAGCTTTGCTGAGTTTTTCACATGGGGCTCTTCCCAAGAATCCTCTGCTACATTCTAGTTGTTTGGTAGTCCTCCAATCCTGAGCTTCTTTGAGTTGAGCAACCTTTCAGCTTACTCCTTTACTTCCTTTTGTAGTCGTGTAAAGTCTAAGGAGCTCTTTACTTCTCCTTTGATCTCTCCCTTTAGATTCTCTTTATGTCATCATGTGAGGTTGATTTTTTTCACATGTTTCTACAACATCCATGAAGCAATACTCAACACATTGGCATCTACTGGCTATGTACTCTCCTTGAACAAAAACTTTATAGTATTGAACATAGAGTCGGAGAAGGCCTAGGATCAATTGGACCTTCATCCTCAGCACTATGTCCAAGCCTCCTCTATATCTCAAGCTCACTGATGTATGAAAAACTTTTAGAGATGCCCATCACATCAAGGTAAATCTCTATAATACATGCTTGCATGTTTGAACTTTGCCACTTGTCCATTATATCAAGGTAACTTCCAAAAAATTTACGACCTCATCCCATCTACTTTGACACCTTTACCTCAAATAAAAGTGGCAACTGGTTGGGTGAAGTTACTCACCACTTTTATATGAGGTAAAGGCCTCCTCATGTCCCCTACCTCGTCTGTAGAGTGCCGAGGTTAGCTAAGATCTAATCTCAGTTGTCCGATGATGACATGATGGAATCGCACCTCCTTACGATTAAACCGCTTACAAATAACATGATTTCTACTCAAGTCAACTTTCACGACTAAAAATCCCACACATGGATGGCTGTCCACATGGAGGAAGGAGCTGGAGATAGACTTTCCAATCGAAAAGTCCTTAGAATCGACTCGCATCGGATTTTGAGGGCCGTGCATTGTGGGTTGACATTAAAAAAATTATTCTCTTCAGTGTATATAGTCTCATCGCGGTTAACATGTTTATTGCTCTTGGTGGCCAGACTTCTTGGTTACGGGAGTGACTCTTGTTGTTGGGTGTGCTGAGCTCAGTTCCTAGGATTGAAGTCTCATGACCCCGTGAGAGCCATGCCTCGTGGCCTAATGTTTAAAAAATAATCTTCAGCTACCTTCCAGTTGTTTGGTAGTCGTCCAATCCTGAGCTTCTTCTTAGGGGGGTCACTATGTATAAACCCTCTATATCACGTGCGTTCAAGGCCTATTTTTAAAATCCCTTATCTGTAAAATTTTCATTAATAAAATGTACCCCTTTTCTATACAAATCTGTAAATTTTAGAAAGAAAAAATATCCTTCTGTTGAACTCACGTGATAGGGTTACATATGATGAGTGACCCCTCCGAGAGGTTGTTTGAGTTGAGAAACCTTTCAGCTTACTCCTTTACTTCCTTTTGTTGTAGTCATGTAAAGTCTAAGGAGCTCTTTACTTGTCCTTTGATCTCTCCCTTCAGATTCTCTTTGTGTCATCATGTGAGGTTGATTTTCTTCACCATGTTTCTACAACACCCATGAAGCAATACTCAACACATTGGCATCTATTGGCTATGTACTTTCCTTGAACAAAAGCTTTACAGTATTGAACCTAGACTTGGAGAAGGCCTAGGATCAATTGGACCTTCATCCTTAGCACTATGTCCAAGCCTCCTCTATATCTCAAGCTCATTGATGTGTCAAAAACTTTCGTAGATGCCCATCACATCAAGGTAAATCTCTTTCATACATGCTTGCATGTTTGAAACTTTGCCACTTGTCCATTACATCAAGGTAACTTCCAAAAAATTTATGACCTCATCCCATCTACTTTGACACCTTTACCTCAGATAAAAGTGGCAACTGGTTGGGTGAAGTTACTCACCACTTTTATATGAGGTAAAGGCCTCCTCATGTCCCCTACCTAGTCCGTAGAGTGCCAAGGTTAGCTAAGATCTAATCTCAGTTGTCCGATGACGGCATGATGGAATTGCACCTCCTTACCGATTAAACCACCCACAAATAACATGATTTCTACTTGGGTGAGCTTTCACGACTAAAAATCCCACCCATGGATGGCTATCCACATGGAGGAAGGAGCTGGAGATAGACTTTCCAATCGAAAAGTCCTTAGAATCGACTTGCATCGGATTTTGAGGACCGTGCCTTGTGGGTTGACATTAAAAAAAATCTTCTCTTCAATGTGTATATAGTCTCATCGCGGTCAACATTTCTGTTGCTCTTGGTGGCCAGACTTCTTGGTTATGAGAGTAACTCTTGTTGTTGGGTGTGTTGAGCTTGGTTCCTAGGATTGAAGTCTCATGATCCCGTGAGAGCCATGCCTTGTGGCTTGATGTTAAAAACTTTTTCTTCTCGAGAAACTTATACTACCTCCTCCATCCGCCGCTAACGGACCGGCTGTCTATGCCCGAATGGACTTTTGCATTCTCACGTTGACGTTAGTGGTTCCATCTGGCTTCTCTTGGAACGTTCTTCTGTTGTTATCCGACTCATCTTTATTCTCTTTTTGAGAGATAGTGTGCATCGAAGAAAATTTGCAGGTTGGTGGAAGTAATCTCTTTGAGCTAGTGCACACAGGCAGGGAAATGCGCAGCTAGTGATGACTCACACGGATTTCGAGGCAAAATGGTGGTGCATTGGTTCGCAAAAGGAGCGATTGAATTTTTAAGGTGCCAAAATGAGCACCAGTGCGCAATTGTTTTTTCAACCAATCAGGTGCCATTCAAAAATTTGCAGCTAGCACTCCACACTACTCTAGAAACCTGCACACTTGAGAGGGGCCAATCATTCTATGCCAACCAAGGCTTTGTGAGAGGTACAGTGTAGTCTACACTGTAGTGTTGTCCTTTCATCGTGCTCAACAGGTGAACAATGGTAACGGCGCTTGTAATGAGGCATGTGCTTATTCTGTGTGCGTACTGCGGTGTGACTCGGAAAGCGCTTGCCTGCACAAACCAGATCAGGACGAGACCCAAGAGTCCAATTGCCTTACGATTCCTCTTTTCCGCCCCTTATAATTACCACCCCCACAGACCTTGCCTTCAACTGAACCACAGCCATGGCTTCTCCCCGATTTCCGTCCCCCATCCTCCTTCTCTTTGTTTTCCTCGTCTTGCTCGGTTCTGCTTCCGTTTCCACAGGTCCTCTTCTGTTTCCTTGCCGCATTTCGCTTCAGAGAAACGGACCGCACGTCCGCTTTAGTCGCTTAGGCCACATTGCTTGGGCTTGCAATCTGCACGAGTTTTAAGTTTGTCGAAGCCTGATCTCTGTGCCCTTATCTTTTATCGTCAGTGCAGCTTTTGATTCTTCATCTCAGCTTTGCTGCTTGAGAGAGTGATTCTTCGGCTAAAACTAATCCTGTTCCATGGACGGACTGCAGCCTATCGAAAATTGTCGGCGGAAGAGCAGAAATACCCGAGCACCCATCCGTGGAGCGACATGCTCAAGCATAAGTGCGAATGCTGCGTGATTGCGCCCAACAACACATGTACTCTCCAATGCTGCAAGAAGGGATGCTGCCCATAATGCAGGATCGGAATGCATTTTAAGGCATTAAGCTCTCACCAAGCAGGAGATTAAAGTAGTGCTATGTTCTGTCCCTCCTCGAATGCGATCTCGTTGCTGTTGTCTTACTTTCTCAATGCTTGTACCAAAGGTTGCATCGAAATGGCCTCACCATGCAAGCTAAAGCAAATACCAGAAATGTATTGCATTGCCAGACTTGTAAAAGTGTTCGTGACGCAATCAATCTTGTGGCCTCAACCTAGAGTATTATCAATTCCACCGTCATGCTTTTTTGCTAATCTTCTAAAAATCAATATTTTCATTCAAGAATTTATCGATTCAAGAAAGTCTAGTCCCTATACCTAGTCCTATTCATAGAGGATGCGGTTAAAGAAAACAACCAAAAGAAGCTTAACACAAAATTGTTAGAACTTAAAACGTGTTAGAAGATGGGTTTTGAGGTTTTGTCTTTGTAGTCAACCACCTAGTGCACTGTGTAGATGCCATGCACAAATGTGTTAGGCGCCCACTCGTTCTCATTAGCCTCATTGGTTGCATTTTCTGCATTCTCTGTTTCTGTGCTTGCTGCATTGGATTGCATGTTTTGGATGTGTTGTGTCCATATTGTGTTGACCTAGACATTGTTCTCCCTATACAAGGGGGTGTTTATGAGGTCTAGCAAGGCGTGCATGGTAATGTTTGGACGCACTGACCCACTTACGTAGTTGTGGTTGTATTGAAGGAATCTCTTTATAGCACAATAGCTGTTGCACTGTCATCGATGAATCGCAGTAGGATTCATTGTGCTCTGTCGACATCTGCAAAGACATTAACAACACTCTCGTGGAGGCCACACTAGCCGTCGTATGTTAGTTGCCTTATTTGCACAAAAGGTATCCACACAGAGACCAAGCGTTCCTCAACCTTCTTCAGAGTTGCCACACTGCCAATTTTGGTCGCAAGCTTTGCCTTGAGGCAACTAAATTTAGGTGCTTCGCCGTTGTTTACATGGTTGTAGCAGAGAGAGCACATGGTTGCGTCCTCGGTTGGTTCCTTCCATTCCCAAAGCTTGTGCTGGTTCATAAATTCTTTGTGTATCTCTTTTGTCAGTTTCAGTTTGTTTTCGAATGTCAAACAACTGCAACTTAAACACTCAAAGCTAGGTGTGTTCTGGACTTTGGCAAGGTATTTGAGTTGTTTTTTTGATTTTGTTTTCCCTGGATTACGTTGTCTCTTAATGTTGGGTGCTGAACGTTTCTTGTTCACATTGTCAGATTTTGGTATTCCTGCATGGAGGATTTTAAGGCCAGTTGCAACTGTGGTTGCGTTGTGTGACCCTGCCCTGTAAATCTTTCCACATATGCTTTTAATATTGTATCTCCCATGGCCTATTCTTGACTCGAATGCACATGCGATGGCCTTTGCTAGTCGGCCTGGTTGTAAATCCATTTCTTGGTTCAGTATTTCCTTGTCCTCTATAGTCCAAGCTTTGTAGCTGCGTTTTTTCTTTATAATAACCAAGGGCACGATTGTTGGTGGTGACATTGTCTCATCAAGCAAGATTGGATGCGTTACTTGGCTGGTTCTATGACCTATTTAGAACTCTTCGGCTTTGTGGTTGCCGTTGTGCACCAACAATTTGAATGCACAACCCAAGATGTGTTGGATAAGTTGCAACATGTAGATTACCGTTTTTCATGTGCATGTGGCTGACATGTAACTGGACGTTGGGTCTTGTAGCAGAGCACTAGCGGGCTTGGAGGAAGTTGTTTTGTTTGCAAGGATGGCTTGTAGGCTTGCGTAGTTGTTGTTGGTTGCGATGACATGACACAAATGAGAATGTCTGTGTTGGTTGGGTTGGATGCGACAAAATTCTTGTCAATCTCTACATTGTATGGCACAATAGCATCTTGTATCTCCATGGCGGGTGGCATGTTTTAAAGCTCGCACGTGAAATCGTACACCACTTCAAGAAGTCTCACAAGGTGGTTGCTACTACTAGCGTGTTTCAAAAGTAGCTATACGTATTTTGTGTGGCAATTGTAACGATTGTTTAAAATTTTTCATCTCAACATTCACAATGCGTTGCTTGATTGCATGGATGCCTCATTGGCTAGTTTAGCACAGTTCCTGAGGTGTGAAGCGCCTACTACCTCTAAGCATCTCTTTGTTGGCCTCCTCTGGTTTGACATGTTATTTGGTTATTTCTTGAACTCTTATTGTTGGCCTCCTCTGCCCATGATGGCTTCTTCTTACTCTCCCTAACAACATCTCTGAACTCAGATCTACGATGCTTGAGGAGATCACACATTGCTTAAGCATGTAATTTCTATCAAACTCGTATCAGGGAAGGTTGGGATATTTCTCCTTTATCGCTTCTAATATGGCTTCCTTCATGTAACACATATTTCATTAATTTTGGACTTGTCAATGTACAATTCATTTTAATAGATACCTTTGGACTAGTTTATGGATAAAATTTAAGGAAAAAATCACTTCAAAACATAGATAAAAACATAAAAACAAGGAATTTTAAAGAGTGTTTTGAAGGAAATAAAATCAAATTTATAAAAGCATAACAAAGATAAGCTATACCAAAAGATAAGAAACAATAGCAAATAAAACTAAAATTGTGAAAATTAATGTAACTTCTTACATAGACTGGTGCACAGTCCCAATTCATTTTTGTACTTAAATTTCTATTGGAAGGATCTACACAGTGCACTGTCTTTGTCTTTGTAGTCAACCACCTAGTGCACTGTGTAGATGCCATGCACGAATGTTGAGGGTTTTGTGCACCATTTGGAACTATAATGGTACCTTATGGCCAGACCCAGGGAACTTCTCAGAGTCTTATACAGGATGAGACATAGTCTTTTACATGGAGACACACCAGAGCCCAGAGCGTCCACTACCGATAGTGAGTGGCTACACATGGGAGTCAGCCTTCAAGTATGAGATGAGGGATATAGGAGGAGTCCAAGGATTAGGCGGGGGTCACAGTATTGTACAGGTCTTCCCTCGTTAGAGCCATCTCCATTGAGAGGAAGGACGCACACTCCCGATTCATATGGATCTAGATCCGACGCACAGACACCCGTGACCTTTTCATAACAATATGCTACTTCCTGCCAGACACATCCCACTTCACCAGAGTGGCACGAGAGGAGGGTGAGGCATCGCCATATGCACCCTTACATAAGGATATTCTAGACCTTTCAGCCCGCGGGGAGGTTCTCCTTGTTGGGGACTTCAACGCCAGGGCGAGCACGTGCCATGCACCACTCTTGGACTAGGCATCCAACATTGACACCACATCCCCACAAATTATTGAAGATCCAATGTGTGTGCTTTTACTTATTGCCTTTCCCTTCCTATAATCCAAATGTTCTTTTCTTCTTTTAGGCTAGAAATCATTCACATGCACTTCTATAGACGCGGACTGCTTATTCTTTTTCAATGTGGATCATACAACTCACGTAAGGAAACTGCATTGCAAACACATACATTAAAAAATGATGGAGCAAGATATGGAAAGTATTAACCGGGAAAAGAATCCGAGCCAACATGTATCTAGTAGTAACTTGGATCCCATTGATTGAAAGTACTAACTAGGAATAAAATCCAAGCAACCATGTATCTAGTAAGGGGATACAAGGGCAATCCACCATGCCTCTTCAACTGTGCTTCTCTTGTAACTCAAACCTATAAAAAAGAAAAATATGCACAAATCACTTAGGATGACTACAATTTTTTACCACCCCAATAAAATGCCACAAAAGACGAAAAGGCAAATTATTCACACATTGTCAAAAAACATACTCCATATACACTAAGAGTACCTGCTCTATCTCTTCTGGAGTAAACTTGGATGCAAAGAAAGAGACATCAACCTCTCTTGATCTCCTAATTGAGTACATTGTCATGTTTCAACTTCATTTTGACAAAGGCCTCTTCATCTAATCTTTCATTAAGAAACATTAAACAATAATAAGAATTCCTTTAAAGTATGTTGCTCAAAACAATTTGAATGTAAGCAAAATAGAGAGACATATTACCTATTCAACCTATTCAAAGATCCAATCTATGGGAATTCATCTATGGGACCAATAGATATAAAGCTTTCTCTCATTGCAACATGCTTTGAAACATCAAACTTGTATTTCTGTTTTATAGCCTCCATCCATGCTTGGGTCCTGTGATTGCCATCCCAATAAAGAAACATTTTGTGTTTCAAATCTCCCCACATGTCATTCTATTCCCAAATCTTCTCAAAATTTTTATTAACTTCTTGCCAAATAGGATCCCATGTGGAAATGATATCATCCATGACTAGAATCTTTGATAAGATGGCACCTTCATAGACAACACAAAGGATCCTTTCTCCTTTGAATATCCATCAAAAATTAAAAGCACTTTTAGATTGAACTGTTTGGGATCAACTTGCCTCACTCCATCATGTATATAAATGTGACATAAGGGGACTAATGGGGTGGAAAACCCCTCACAACCTTTAAGCCTAGCCATGGTTTTACCCAACAACTCCACTTGAAAGTCAAGAGTTGAGTGATGAAATCATCCTCATTTTTCCTCTTTTGTTTCTCTTTCCTTCCCTTCCCTTTTTTCTCTTCTTCTTTCGATTCCATGTCAGTTAAATATGCCTCAACCAAATCATCATCACCAAAAGGAATAGCCTCCTTATTTTCCAAAGTCAATGGCAACAAATTTATATTTTGAAAACATATGTGCTGATGAATCTAGAAAACTCGATTAAGGAAGCTTTTTGCACTATATCCAATTACTAGATGAATAGAGAGAGAAGAGATGCCCTTACTTGAGGTATGTTTAACTCGAATGTTAATTTTTTATTCCCTCTTTGATCTTTACATGCTTCTCCTTGTGTGATGTCAACATGCTCTAATTCCTTGTGTCCTTCCTAGGTGTCCATATCATGAGTATTCTTAATGGCTTCTGTAGTCTCCACCACATGCTTGTGTATAGACTTGGTAACCACCATTCTATTAAAATTTCAATAAATATATAACTACGTTAAAACTAATTGTAACTATTATTTAATAGGTTGGCCACTTAAACAAAAAGGAATTTATTTTGATGGTTTGAACCCTTTAATCTAACCAACTATATTGACCACTTAATTAAATAAAGCCACCTTAATTGAACAAAAAAGAAATACATCTACCACTTTAATAAGTGAAAGAGAAATACTAATTGCAAGTATATATATCTCTCAAATAAAATCCCTAGCATGGTTGGAGGGGGGGAAATTCACGGTTGGAGTTAAATAGAGCCCCCCTTCAGCATAGCTCACTAGCGAGCTATGCTTCAAGGGGGAAAAGTTTTTTGTTTTCAATTTAAAGGGGGAAAAGTTTCTTATGCTCTCTCTATTTCTTTGTTTTTTAATAGTTGATCACTGGCGAGCTATGCTGAAGGGGGAAAAGTTCCTTATGCTCTCTCTATTTCTTTGTTTTTAATAGTTGATGAGCTACCCCCCTACATGAAAATTTTTGGTGTAAGGGAAAAAGACCTCTAGGAAAGCTCACCAGCGAGCTATGCTGGAGAGGGGGGGATAAATTTCTAGGTAGGGAAACAACCCCCGCCCCCCCTGCAATATAGCTCGCAGGCAAGGTATGCTTGAGGAGGGCGAAAATAGCATGAGGAAACCATAGATTAGTTGGTAATAAGGGAAAATATTTGACACCCTCTGGTCAAATAAACATTTCTTAGATAGCCTCTGGTCTACTAGACGTTCGAATACCATTTTTACTTGAGGCACCTCGAGGATGCTACCTTCATTTCTAGAAGATTAGAAACGAAAGACGTCTCTTATATTCCTTACGGGGACTAATCTCATACGTGAGAGAAGGAAGGTTTGTGGGAGGTCTAGTGGAGGCATTCTAGAGGTTCAGAGGGAGTGGAGAGGTCTGGAGGCGTTTGCACTGTCTGCACAGCAGGAGGAAGAGATCTCCTAGACTTGGAGGAGAGGCTCGGGGAGAGGAGCAGCTGGGATAATGAGCCTTGAGAAGAGAAGGAGAGGTTTGAGGAGTGGAGGGAGAGGCGGCCACGTGTCAGTTGGAGAGGAGAAGGGAGGTAGCAGTAGTGCAGCACTGCTTAGAGGGGGACCAACTCGGACCATTCGTTGTCTTGCTGACACGCGAGTAGAGGACTCGTGGTGACTGACTACGCCTATTGCTTGGGTCCCATGCTTTCATAGCTGGAAATGACCCATTGGTGATATGGCCCGAGCATTCGTGGCGGCTAACAACAGAGCAAGAAGAGTTATGGTGGGCAACATGTGGTGTCAGCAAGAGTGTCACATGGCAGTGAGGCGATGCAGGTATCGACATAGCACATGGCAACGAGGCGGCATGCCAACGGCCACATGGCAGTGGTAGAGCGAGGAGAGGCGACACGTGGATCCGTGGTGGCCAGATAGAGTCCCACATTTGTAGATGGCACATAGGTCCTAGTGGAGTGCAATAGACAACGCAGAAGGGAGGAGGCATGTGGCACACGTGGACATAGCGGCAGGTGGGAAGAGGCACAGAGGGGCAGAGGTGCAGAGGGGAGAGGCATAGTCTGCAGAGGTGCCACAAGCACTGTGACCACGTAGAGACGCATAGAGGGACACAACACCACGTGGATGTACAAGCTTTATCGCACAGAGGTGGTAGACAAGCGACCACGTAGTCGTACAGTGTGTGGGGGACAGAGGCCGATGCGTGCGGGATAGGCAGCATCAGCGGTGCAACGCCACGAGGCATTGCAACATTTGACGGCGTGGTGCGGGATAGGAGGGGGGGAGAGAGAGAGAGAGAGGGATGATATATTATATATTATTAAATATATTGTAGAATATATAAATAAATAGTATATTATATATAGAGAAATAATATATATTAGATATAATTTAATATATTGTATATTTTATTCTGCGATTCTATTCACTCCCACTCATGCCATGAGCGCTCGGACCCCTACTTATAGATTCATTAGTTTCTAGCCAAACATGTCCTTTAAGAAAGCCCCCACAAGTTGTATCATACGCAACTCCTCCACCACCTTGAGTACACATAATGAACAACTATCTAGGCAATAGAGGGAAGTTGGGAAAGATATGCAATCTCCACAATCTCATGGAGGAGGTAGGGCATCTCTAGGATCAAGGAAATTTTTGCAAGATTGAAGGAAACCTCTAGGGATCGATGAAGAAGTTGGTCGAATGGGTGGGGATTGAGGAGGTGTTTTGGGATTGAATTGAAAATTGTAGCTAAACTATGCAATCCTACAAGACCAATGGGTTGTTATGAATGTGAAAATCCTCAAGGGTGAGGAGAATGTTTGAAAACTCTGTCGTAGCCAATTTTGTTGAAGCATTTGGTTTGTTTTCGAAGTGAACGTGTGGATGTAGGAAAGCTAAAAATTGGGGAATGGGATTGAATGTATGAGAGAACGGCATGTGAGGGTGGAAGCTTGGATTGTTTAAAGCTTTCACATTTTGGAAGTGACGACGATGATGGAGTTGATTATGTGCGATTGAGGAGTTGGAATGTATTTAATCAAGTTCCACATCGACTGCATCCAGTGAATGGAGACATACAAATTAGAATGGGTAAGTGCTTAGAATTTGTCACAACTGCTCCATGTCCTCTTGGTCCATCGCTGCATTGTATCATGAAGAAATTTTCCATATCAAAAGTCTTTGAGCACCACACTCAGAGGTGCACATTTGGTATACCAAAAAATCCCAACCCTCCATAAAAGGATCATTGGGCAGCCTATCATAACATTTTGTTAATCTATGGAGCTCCGATCAAGAGCGTGTGTGAGGTTTCTTTTTGGCAATTGTATTCGAGCAAAGATATGGCATTGAACCTGGGTGATATGGCTAAAGAGCCTTTCAAAAGATGTCAACAAAGTCACCATCGATGGAGACGACCATGCATAGATTGAACATCTTCAACAAGAGTTTTTACTCCATGAGAGCTCAATTTGAGGTCAGTCGGCACACCCATGACATTCTAATTTAGTGAGAAGGGAGGCTCCATTGTGTATGAGAGTGAATGTCTAGCCTAAGTGATTTGTGTTCTTTCACCACTAGGCATGCATTTCCAAAGCTTTCCATTTTACAATATGCAACACCTTTGAGGCCTCTCCCTTTCCCTCTCTATACAACAAAATTCCCAGTTCATCTTTCCATAGTTGAATTACAGATTCTTAGCATTGCGTGTCTTTAATGTGCTTACATGGAGTACAATGATCTTGGGGTATGTCAGACAAGAAGAAATCAAGGAAGCCTCTGGCTTTTATGTGCGAATGCAAGAGCAAGGTCTATCGCCAAGTAGCTTTATCTTTGTTGCCATCTTGAAAGCATGTGGCAGCACAACTCTGGATACCATTCTCAGATTCGCAATGTTGCTTTTGAGATCCCATTTTAAGACCCAGCGGAACGGGTCTTTAGCCTGTCGTAGACGGGTGGTTACTCGTTATACATTATATTGGCATTGGTAGACTAATGACAACAAGGTGGAAAGGGAGTTAAGAACTAGGGGAAGAAGCATCTACCCCTTACATCAGCAAAAGCTTCTACGCGGGTTTCCTTCATGGAGATTCCAGAGGAATGGACGGTTGGCTCCCAAGGAAACTAGGATCCTCCTTCAGCATAGCTAGCTGGTAGCTATGCTGGCAGAAGGAAAAATGTTTTTTGAAAAGAATTGCTTATAGGGTCTTTGAGCCACAAGATAATGCAAGACATGTACTGGCCGATGATGAGGGACTCCTAGCAACCACCAACAGAAACGTTGTGGTTCCTTCTCTGGATATTTCATGGACCTTCTGTGATTGAATATTGCGGTTGATTTATCCCTCGAGAGAACAATCTGATAGCCATCGCTCCAGTCGTCCATTCCTTCCGGTAACAATTGCCATACTACACCCCCTGCAGCAGCCGCTCCCTGCTATTTGTCGATGCCAGGATGCTGCTGTAAGTTGGTGCCAGAAAATTGTCCCTGTTGGCTACGGTGAACCTGGGATTTCTATTGAAAATCCCAAACTCCGCAAAGAGAACCGGCATTTCTGATGTTCGGCTACTGCAATCGGCAATGTGGGCAGCTATCTAACTCTGATCGAAGGAGACTTGCTGCTGAATGCTCGCGTTGCCCCAACCTTCATTACATATGGCAGACAGATACATGTGTAAGCAGACTGATCTTGCATGCAAACAATGTCACGCAAGGAAGATCCTGCCTTAAGAGATGATGAGAGAAGGTCTTTATCTCCCAAAGATGCTTACCAAGAGTCAGGTAATCAATGCCAGGAGTTTGGTGGTTTTTGATTTGAACTGTAAGCCAAAAGAAATTTTTGGTCTGAGGAAAAACTCATCTAAGTGTAAGAGGCCTTCTATGACGCAAACACACTCGATGACAGGATTCCCATTGTGGATCAAGACAAGAACCTTCTTGTGGATGGGGTTGGAAGAGAGGAGGAGCTGGCTCTTTTCCTACTCGTGATAATTGTAAGAGACACCCTTCTCTTTGAGGGCAACAAGGACTCTCAAGCTAAATATGCTAAGCCATGTGTTGACCTTAACTTCGTTGCTAGAAGTCATTGTTAGGGAGTGAGGGAATAGAATATGAAGAACGAGAGCAATCGAAAATGAAAGGGCTTCGATTCAAGTTGCCACAAGGGTGATCCGTTGGTTACCCAAAACACTAGGACCCTCCTTCAGCATAGCTCCCGGCCAGCTATGCTAGAGGAGGCCAATTGTTTTTCAAAGGAGTCTAATATATGCTTGCATGAGAGCTACCCGCGTGGAAGACAATTTGATCTTCTTCTTCCATCTCATCTCTCGCTCATTTTACAGCCTTTGCATTGGAGATTGTGGATGGCGATCGCATTTCCCTCTTCTTCTAAACTTGAAGTTCACAGGACTATTTGCAAAAGCAAAGAATGGAGACGATCCTTAGGAAGAATGCTGCAACCTTGCCTTTGAAGTATGATGAGAAGAAGAAACAAGTCTCGTGTTCACTTCAAGTTTAGAAGCGATCTGTAAATACACTAGCATTACAACCAAGATCTCAATAAGTACATTATGGAGATAACCAAAGAGAGAACGCCCTTTGGAAGGAACATTCCATATCTACACCATGCTTACTACCCTATTGCTTGCTATCTATTCATTAGTTCCCAAGAAACTCTCTAGGATGAGAGGGAAAATATCTAGAGCAACAAACTCCCCAGTCAATAGATCAGAGTGTCCATAGCCATGAACAACATGACGTCTGTGACAAAGCTCAAAATGATAGCGCTGCATTAATGCATGCAGTCTTTGTGACATTGGGGGACTGATCTTCCTCCTGAGATATATGTCGTTGGCACTGCAAGTCACCTAATGTATGGTAGATATTTGTCCTTTCCATTACAATCTACAACCTTACCAACTCTACTGATAGTTTTGAGTTGTCGAAAGCTAGTTGCAGGCTTTAGATGTTAGTTTTCCCATGGCAAATCGGAATGCCATCGGGCATATATATGGAAAAGACCAATCTGTGCTAACAGTCGGTAAGAAAAAGAAGCTTTTTATTTCAATTTAAAGATAATTTGACAAAACATACCAAACAATGTATAGCGAAAGAAAAAATATACAGGCATAGCCTTGGATAGCTGCTTGTCATGGTAGCATGTGAGATTTTCCCATTGGGGATCCTATATGAATGTTGTAAGTATCTTCAATTTAAGAAATTTAAGTTGTGTATTCTTTCGTTGGCTTAGTATTCAATGTGTTATGCTTGTTTGTAGATTGCTTGGGAGAGGAGGAGCAAGCCAACATGCCCACTATCAACTTCTCTGAATCCACAAATGGGAGTTGGTTGGCTGCCATGCCATATCATACATTAATAGGACTACATGAGGCTTGCGGTGGAGATATGGTTGGTTCAATCCTCCAAAATGGACGTTATGCATCTTACATAAAGGGAAGGCACATTGGGATAGTACCTAGCTTGCAAAATCTTGTAAGGAGAGTGGGGTCTAATAAACCAAATGCAATTTGTGAACAAGGATTTGTGAATATCGTTCATGATGTTGTTGAGACAGTATCCTTGGGTGTGAAAAAAAAAGGAATTCCAATGGAGATGAGATAAATATTGTGCTTTGAGCTTTAAATGGGCAAAAGCTCTTAAGAAGAAGCTTGGCACTTGAAAGGGTTGGTGTGGCAGTTGAAGTGTTAAATGCTCCAAAAATCACTGAAACCTTTGTAAGCCCCACGATCTTACCAAATAAAAGATGGCTTCAATTCAACATATAATAGAAGGAGCAAATAAAGAAGATTTGGATTAAAGCTACTTGATATAATTGTATAGATACACTTGCATCCTACAATGTACATTTGAGTATATGTGTGTTATAAATAGATATATTTGGATTTATCTTCATAAATAAGAATACAAATACTTTTTTTGTACAGTTACATTGTTTATATTCTTCTTGAAAATATCATTGTGTTCCTTTTCATTCTAAAAGTTTGAAAATTTTGGTGAATTGTTGATAGTTGTGATGCTTAGTGGTTAGGATTAGTAATTTGATAAGTAAAAAACAAGGGGTGGCACACACATGGGCTAGATGGGGTCCCTCTCTGAACTAAGGCCCTAAGTTTAGCACCTTAGGTTTAGCACCTTAATTAAGGCCTAGGTTTAGGTCCTAGATTTAAGGCTTAGGTTTAGCACCTTAATTGAGGCCTAGGTTTAACGCTTAGGTTTAGGGCCTTAATTAAGGCCTAGGTTTAGGTCCTTAATAAAGGCCTTATAGAAGTTGATGAATGAAATATTTACAACATATTTTTGGACATGGTCGAAGATGTTGTCAATCAAAAGGATCAATGTGGCTCCAGCAGTTGAACGTAGAGTAGAAGCAATGCACAATCATCCCAATCCAAGAAGTCTGTGGGCTTCAACAAAATGTTAGGAATGGAGAGACAGCCTAAGTGAGGAAGTCATTACTACAGTGACAATGTTTTGCCATGAAAATAGGAGAGTTTCTCCAAATAGAAAGGACATCTGTAAAAAGCGGACGGGATGCAAGGTTTTTGAGGAGCACATGCTAGATACAACGCTGGTCAGTGGTGCCTAAACCAGCTTGGTGGTTGTTTGTGATTGAGCTTTGGGATAATTTACTTGTTTGATTTCTTAAACCAGGATTGACTAAATGTGATTGTCCTAAACCAGCCGGGTGATTGGAACATCATGCAATCATAGGTTGGTTAAGCTCAATCACCAGTTATGTGATTGTCTTGAACTAGCGTGGTTGAACAAACATTAGTTGTTGTCCGGCCTAGTGGCATGTTTGAGCAAAAATTAATAGCAATATATTTCACAATAGAATAGCAATATATTGTTATTTTACTAAACTAGCTCAGTGGTTGGAACATCATGCAATCGTGGTGGCTGTTTTAGCTCAATCACAAGTTATGTGATTGTCCTGAACCAACATGGTTGAACATGCATTAGTTGTTGACCAGCTCGGTGGTATAAATTATTGTGTTTCTTATTACTTAAATCTGTTAAATTTAGTTTCTTGCTATTCGGGTCATACCACTATTTCTAGACCGGGATGGCTTGGACTTAATGTGATTGTCCTAAACCAACCCGCCGGTGCTGGCTCAAGACAAACAGCAGTTATTGACTGAAATTGTGATTAAAATTGTGAAATTCAAAAATGAAAAGCAATATATTGTTATTTTCTAATTGTGAAATTCAAAAATGAAAAGCCATATACTTGTTACTGTCTAATATGTGAAGTTGAGAACGTCAAGCTAAACTAGCCCGGTGGTTGAAATTGTGACAGTGTCTTAAACCATCTTGGTGGTTGAAATTATGACTGTCCTAAATGTGTCCTAAACCTGCTCGGTGGTTAACTATCCCAAACATGTCCCAAACTAGCTTGTTGATTGAAATTGTGACTATCCTAAACTAGCCTGGTAGTTGAATTTGTGATTGTCCTAAACCAGTGCGGTGGTTGAAAATTGTTTTGCTTCATTATATACTTTAATTAGATTGTGTTTTGTCTTGTTTTAGTAGTGCAAAAAGGGGGCTCATTGTACTGTTGTTCCATATGGACATTTCAATTGGGCAGAGGAGCTTCGAGCATTGTAAGCCTTGGTACATCTAGAAATTGAAAAAGACAAGAACGTTTGTTGTTGCAAAACACACATAGACTTTGACTTGGCCTAGTAAGCTATGAAGGACTTGAGATTTGGTCGTGTTGGAGCATTACTCCATGGGGATTGATGCCCATGTCTCCCCGATGAATGCACAGTGTGTAGGCCACCTGGATCCTCATCATGTGTTGCAAGGGAGAGAAGGTTTTGTAGCCTAAGGACTCGATGGGAGCCAGTGGTTTGTCCAAAGGGAGAGCATGATGAGTGGCACCGCATTGAATGCATTCATGGCACATGCAAGCATTGCAGTCTGAAGTTGAAGCTGAAGAAGAAGACATTTCATGTCTATCCAAATGAAATGAGGTAAGACAACCATGTTGCTCTAAAATGGAGGAGATTTGAAAATGTCAATGTTGAAGCATACAATAAAAAGAGATGGCTACTACTGTCATACAAGAGCACTCCGCTGAGGGAGCTTATAGGTCACATGGCCAAAATATATGCTTCACAATTTCACAGCCAGCTGGCAGGATAAGCAGTTCAGGATGTGCCTTGCTAATTTTCCCCATGATACTATTGTCTCTGTCATAGATTTTGCTAAAAATTATTCATTTCAAGAACAAGATGAGATACAAAGTGGTCACTGGTACAACAAGTAGATAGCAATTCATGTGCATATCATGTATAGTCATTTTCTTGATTCTACACATGATGCCAATCTACTTGCTGACTGACACGACCCCAGGTCATTGCAATGCACATACTATTTCTACATTTCAGATGAAAGGGAACATGACACCTTATTTGTGCAGCATGCTTTTCTACTGCATTGGGAATGGTTGAAAAAGAAAAATCCCCGTGCAGAAAATATTAAACAACATTGGGTGTGGTCAGATGGTGCTGCCTCTCATTATCAGCTCGTGGATTCTACTTTGTCTCAAGGTTCAAATCCGTGACCGGCGGTCTAGACATGATGTGGAATTTCTTTGGGTCTAGCCATGGCAAGGGTGAACATGATGGATGTGGTGCTGTTATTAAGCAAGCTATGTTTAAACACTAATTAACATGCCCTCAAGAAAAACTCAATGATGCCCATGATGCTATAACATGGCTTACAATCAACCTCTTCATAGGCATGCATTCAATATACTATAAACAAAGCCTTAAGAATAATGTAGTATGTAGAGTGTTCCATGAGCTGAAAGTGGATGAAGTGCAAACGAGAAGCTGGCACGATTGCGAGAAAATTGAAAAAGTGTGGTTTGCATAGCATATGGGATTTTCAAACAACCAAAACTGATTAAAACAAGAAAACTTTATTGTTTCTACAGTGCATGCATCATATGGGATCATGCCGATTGTGATAACATTGCAATTGTGAAGACATTGGAGCGAGTTCAAGTTTTCCCTCTACATTCAGATGGAGTGACAAACAATGGAGAGACAAATAACAACTCGCCACACTTTGGGGAGAGTTTCGATGACCTCATTGATTGTCTGAAAGAGGGGGATAATTTTGCAGTTGTCACTGCCTCTGTGGAGAATAAGGAAGATGACCCATACTTTTTGTTGTTGCAGTGCACAAAACCTAAGTACAAGGTTGAGGTAGCATTTAAGGATAATTGGGGAACAACCTATGAGAAGTGGGATGTAGTAGTCGGAGCTTTTTGGCACAAAAAAACATCTAACAGAGGCCAGAATTATGAACTACTACATAATAGTCCACAAACATTTGTGTACTCTCATCTAGTAAGAGCTATTAAGTTCCAAATGCAACTTGTGCCTCAACGAAAGAAGGGCAAGAGAGTCTTCAAATTGGATTTTGACACACATGAGCATGTCTTGGGGTGTCTTGGAGCAGTGGATGAGGATGGCTGAGATAGTACTAAGAAAATGTCAACCTCTCTATAGCAAGCATATCCCAGCTCTTTAGGCCAATTTGATGAACTATCACAAACCTCATTACACACTTAGACCACCAATTTCTTGCTTGCCTCTCTCGACTTATACGCCCATAGTAACTCCTCTTTTTGCTTGTGGTCCTCTTCATCCTGGTATTTGTGCTCTATACAACATCTCAAATGCCTTTCCTTCAGATTACATCTCAAGGACTCCTTTCCTTTAGGGAATTGGTTCCACATTGCTTTGAGTAGGTTGCCTTTTTGAGCTCCTTGATTTTCCGCTCAGCCATCCTTGCTCCTTTCCCGAAGGGGGCTGGTTCCTTCCTTTAGGGGCCTAGCCCCTCCCTTCATGTCGCTTCCTCTTTCCTTGATTTGAGCTTCATAGTTGCAGGCTCAACCCTTCTTGCTCCTTTCTTGAAGGGGGTTGGTTCCTCCCTTTAGGCTCCTTTTTCTTGCAGTCAAGGATTGGTCTTGGACTTCTTCAATTTGAGCTCCTTGTCTTTTGGATTTTTTGCCCAAATAGAAAATTGAGCTGCAGCATCTACTTTCTCGTTGTAGATAGCTGCAGTAGGAAGGCACATTTGACCTGTCCATGACTTGGGCAATGGAAAATGGCATTCTCTACATAACAATCTTGCATGCATAAATACCCCAAAGCAAAAAACGTGACATGGTGGTAGCACACAAGCCATCAGATCATGCAGTCATCTATGATGGGGATATGGTAGACCATGCATTTCGGAAAATACTGCATAGTAGGATATGCATCTGACTTAACTATTGTGGCCTTCAATACCATAGTCTTGCTCTGTACATGATGATGTTGCTTCTTGATTCCTTCCTCCCTCATCTGAAGGATGTAGATGTTCTCCTCCACTCTTGGCTTACTATGTGCAACAACTTATTTGAATCCCTCAACATCTATTGAAGCTACTTAAATTGCTCAAAAACATCAACATGGGCAGTTTCCAAGAATTCGATTGTCATTTGGAAATCTCTTATGATGACGGACTACTTTTCAAAACTGTCGAAAGCCATGGCAAGCTTGTGCACAACCCTATTGTAATCTTGTTGCATTGTAATCTTGTTGCAGGGTCTTGTTGCTTACTCTTTGAACTTCCAACAGTGTTTTGAAAAAGCAACCCCCACCCTGGTTGCTGCAACTTGCTCTTGGAGAGCTACCTCATTGTCTTCTCCATCCCGACTACTCCTTTCCCCATCCTTCCTGGCCTCGAAGCTCTCTTGCAGTTCTTGCATCACTACTCTGGTTTCTCCATTCTCCCTTTTCAACTCCTCCACCATTTGGTCTTTTTCAATGTTCAATGCATTCTGCATGTTGTAGAGCTATTTGTAAAGACCTTCCTTTTTGGATCTCTGATCTTTAAGCTCCTTTTGCATCATTGCTATCTCCTTGTCCGTGATGTCCCCATCACTTCTAATTTCTTCAAGCCTATCTTAGAGCTCCTTGATGTGCTTCTCTACTTCTTCTCTTCTATGCCTTTCCATGTTTACCATTTTTGTAGCGGCCTCAGCTTGCTCTTGTGCCTGCAAGGCCCTCGCTTGTGCCTCCTCTACCTTGGCTTCTGCACCCTCCCTGAGAATTTTCTCAAGTTGCGCTGCCTTTTCTGCATTGGTGGCTTTCTCTTGTAGAAAAATCACCTTCTAAGACATCTTATTATCATATTGCTAGAAAATCTCTTTGAGGGTAGATGCCATCAGGTGCATTGCAACTCCAGCAGACTGAGATGACAATTGGGATTTGCAATCCATGCAATTCTTCACATTGTTTATCACGCTCTTGGAGATCTCCCTTAAGAAAGATACATCACATCCTTTTAGTTGCTCTACTACTACTTGAACTTGCCAGAACTTCATGGTTCCTCTCGTCAAGAAAGAAGTGCATTGTCTTCTGCAACACATCTTGGAGGTCTGTTGGCAAGCTAAAAATCTTTACTCCACCCTCTTTACTCATCTGAGCATTGGTGTATACATCTAGAATGTCCTATCTCTTCCACTACTTCTCGAAGAAGTGTGCTTGCAAATTGCCTCAAGGAATGTCTAGTGCATTTTCAATCATGCTTTCAGTGATGGTAATCTTTTGACCTTGACAGACTATTTGCCCCTTCTTCACGTTCACCTCCTGTACCAACTTGCTGAAGTTGTTGAGAGCATCCAAATTAGGCTTTTGAAGAGTGAGTGAGGAGCTCCCATATGTCACAATTTCATGATCAGAGGAGGAGAGGCTCTCACACTGTGCTTTAGAGGGGGAGGAAAGATTGTGTGAGGAGCTCCCGGATTGTGCAGGGTCCATTACGAGAGGGGATAGAAGTTGCTAGAAGAGTGCAAGGGAGATAGAAATGGTCGAGAGAGATAGAAGTTGCAGGAAGAGTGCAAGGGAGATAGAAATGATCTAGAGGGATAGAAGATGAAACATTTTTGGGAATGGAATAGCAGAGGCTTAAGTTTGTAGCTCGACTACACTATCAAGGTGAGAGACACCACGGTGGTTGGCCTGAATTTTGACTAATTCAAGGCGATAGTACTACCTTGCATGGTAATGAGTGATTAGAGGTTGTGGTGTCTATGATTACCAACCATGTTTGTGGTGGCAGCTAATATTCCACCGGGCTGGCAGTTAATTACCAGCCACAAAAGTGGCCTGCAATGACTCACCTTCTAGTTACCACCACCAAAATTACATGCATGATTACTACGAGTGCAATAAATTACCAGTCATTGTCGGGCTTGCATGCTCATCAGTAGAGTACTAGAGTGCATGATAATGAGTAATTAAAGGTGATTAGCCTTCATAATTTACTTTTGTGGTAATTACTGCTCAGTGGTGGTGGCTCTCATCAGCCACGTTTGTGGATACTAGGCTAGCAGTTAATTACCAGCCACTGCAGTGGCCCGCAGTTACTCACCTACATGCATGATTACTACAAGTGTAGAAAATTACTAGTCACCAGGCTTCTCCCAGGATTGCATGCTCAATAGAGTATTAGAGTGCATGGTAATGAGTGATTAGAGATGATTAGGCCTCATCATAATGAGTGATTAGGCTTCAATGGAGTACTAGAGTGCATGGTAATGAGTGATTAGAGGTGATTAGGCTTCATGATTTACTTTTATGGTAAGTACTACCCAGTGGGGGTGGCTCTCATCAGCCATGTTTGTCATGGCTAAGATTCCACTGGGTTGGTAGTTAGTTACCAGTCATCGCAATGGCCTAATCACCCACCACTAGGCCTCTTCTTCATGATTACCATCCCGTCTAGGGTGGCACCTAAGATTCCATTGCGGTGGGATGTAATTGATATGGATGGAACCCTGGGCTCCAACCACCACAGTGGCTCAAATTCTATAATATATAAGATTGTGGCATTTGGCATTTTACTATGTTGCTCTCATCTGCCCCTACTCTGCTACTTTGCTCAACACACCCTCCTACAGCTCTTTTCTGCCCATGCTCCCTCTTCCAACTCTCGTCACTCATCTGCTCTCCTGCTCATCTCACCCGATCATCTTCACTCAACTCTCGTCACTCATCTACTGCTCACCCTCATCTTCACCTTGCCTACTACCACCACCCCTCGATGCATTATGATCCCAATGTTATCTACTCTCTCATATAAGGTGATTATGTTGCACTCACTTGGAGTAGAAATGCTCGCACTACTAGACACCCTTCGTTCCCATGGTCGATTCCCCCCATAACTGGATGTCACCACCTTAGAAGACATGCTCACCTCTGACCTCTTTATGGATGTGCTATATGGGTTCAACCTAGACGTCGACGAAGGCCTTAGTATTTTCACAGTAGAGTATTCTCGTCTTGTTGGGGGGGCCGTAATCTAAGTCCTAGCAATGTGCATGGTATTTGGCCTCTCCATCGTCTCCTCTATTGGCTCCCTAAAAAAATTGAATGCAACGAGCTGGGCTGGTAGCAATACTGAGTTGTACAAATTTCCTCTTGCTCAGACGAGGTTCATAACTACTCATTTATGGCTAGATGTAATCCTTTGGTCTCTAAGGCTCTCAGCAATCTTTTGGCTTGCTGGATGTAATGTTTTGGTCTCTAAGGCTCTCAGCAATGGCTATGAGTTTTTATTACATTTATGTAATCTCTTTTTGTTCAATTTGAGGCTCTCAGTATGCACTATTGTTGACTTTTAAATTTGAATGGTTATGGTTGCTAGATGTAATATTTTGGCCTTTAAGGCTCTCAGCTATTACTGAGTTTTTATAAATGTAAGATCCTCTATTCAATTTTTTCTTAGTATAAGTTGTTAATTTTTATGTAACTTGTTATTGGATGTAGATGTACATTGTAACATCTTTTGCTCAATTTTCACTCGATGAATTGTAGTTGATTATTTGGATGGCACCACCAAGTCTCCAGTCATTGCGGTGGCTTGGAATATGTTTTCCTCATTTATATTTATTGTAACAAGGACTGAAATACAAGTTTAGGACTACAATTTCCTTGGTTTAGGACCAAAATAGCACTAAAATAGCTCCAACGGTCGACCCACCATTGTGGTTGCATGGAGATACATCTAGACAAATACAATTAAACTTCCAAAAAATGAAATTGATGATATGGCCCTTGAGGGGTCCCCTCTAGGGGCAAGGGCCATATTGACATGCATTATATAATACCCAAGATGCTAATGGACAGATGTGGCATGTCAATATGGACCTTGCTCCTAGAGGGGATCCCTCAAGGGACATATCATCAATTGCATTTTGCTTGGTTACATAAGAAAATACATTTTCCTTGGTACACAAATATATAACTTTAAGAACCAACGCAATGGTTGTCATAGATATCCTTCTATTTGCTAGTATGGTGGTCATCATAGACCTCCTCTTGTAATACATAAAAATAGGTAACAGAGCTATAACTCCAAAAGCTGGCACGGTGGTTGCTCCAAGACAACCTTAAATTCTGGGTGATGATAGGTTGTCAGAGACTAGTTGAGGCAATGTTCAAAATGAAAGATTGTGTCTCATTATTATGCCAAAACTAGCATGGTGGTCTCTCCAAGCCAACCTATGATTTGCATGGGCGCACTGCCCAGTGATAGGTGGCAAAGCTGTGGCAAAAGGCTACACGATGATAGGTGGTCTGCATTGTGGTAGTGTTCAGAATGATAGATCATGTCTCATTATTACACAAAGAACTAGTGTGGTGGTCTCTCTAAGACAACCTTGAATTTTAATGATATGCCTGGGCGTGCTGCCCAGTGACATATGGCAAAGCTATGGCAAAAGGCTATGTGATGATAGGTGGTTAGGCCAAAGACTACACTACAGAGATGCACGATGTAGTGCAGATCTGCAAACTCTATGGTGTTCAGAATAAATAGATTGCATCTCATTATTATACCATTGTGGCATCATGATGTCGGGAAAATTTTCAGTTAGAGTGCAGGTTCGTGCAAAATTCAAAATTTCACTCAAGAGTGCCATGTCACAGCCCCAAAAATAGTTCTGCAATTGGCTACACCCAAGCAAATGTTGACCCCTATTTATAATATTTCTTATAATGCAATTTGTTGCCATGGTCTAAAGAACCCAATGTTGTCTAGACTTGAACATATTATGAAAGAAAGAAAAAGGTCTAATTTTGTTGTGCAGGATTTGTTGGGTGATCTACTATTGTGCTTTTGCATATGGGTGATAGTAATGTAAGGTGTCCAAAATAGTTGTGTCCCACACATGATTTATGAGAGCACAAAAAGCACAAAAGCAAAGGATATTTTTTAAAGAAGTTCTGTTACGTGAAACCAGAATGTGGGCATCTACTGTAACTGCAAACCATGTCGATGGGACCCACCCAATGCTTTCTCTATTCTCCCTCTATGTTTTTGTTTGTCTCATTATTTGAATCTGTTGCAATCTTACATCATGTCTAGAGCTCTTGTTGTCTCTCTGAACCTCGACTTCAATCTTCTACGGTCGCACATCCTCCTCTTTGCCCAAGCACAAGATGGAACCACTCATCAATCTTCCCTGTGACCATGGCCCCATTGACAAGGTATGCATAGTTTCTAATATGTAATGTGGAAGATTTCATGGTATCTTCCCCTCTCTCCCCAGGCTTCTAGATCTATTCTTGCCTATGCATATGTAACTCACACGGTTTATAGAACTTGGCAACGTTCTAACATTTACTGCTCATTCCAATCAAAGCCTTGTTGAAGACCGCAAGAATTATAGATTATATGAAAATATGAAGCTAATAGGATACAGGAGCGAAGGAAAAGAAAACTAGCAACACAAACCAAAGAACTTTCAATGGACATTGAAGCAAAGAAGAAAGACACTGCAGGCGAGATAGTCAATAGTATTTTGTAGTTATCACTTGCTTTTGGTAGGAGAGAGGTTAGAAATCATTCAATTAGTGATGATGAATGACTAACACATTCTAAAATGTCTTGGCAACCAACATGTCGATAATTTCACAACTCTATCAACATTAAGACGTTGTTATAAGAACTGAAGAATCTTAAATTAGACATAGAACTCTTTGTGAAGTGAAGCATACAAACCATGGTAGTGGCATCATTAATTGAGGACAAAATTCTATTCCAAGAGCTTCTAGAGTTCTAGGACTTTATACTCACCACTTAATAGGTTTTCAAATGATGAGGATGGAGGAAAGTTGTATTTCAATCTTTGCAAATGAAAATCCAATAATGATGTGTTGAGCTCTAAAGTAAGGGAACTTGTCATCAAATTTTGGACAGATTTTAACAAGGGTGACATCAAACAAGAAGGAAATTTGTCGCCATCGAATTGAAAAAAATGAATATGAGAAGCACATAATACAAGGATGATTCCAAGGTAAGATCAATTTCTATATGTATTGTTTGTTGTGAGTTTTGGCTATGTGCTCTATGGTAGTTTTTAATATGTTACATGAGAAGAAATAATGCATTGATGTGTTATATGGATAGCATGTATATAGGTCTACTGCATAGCAATAAAATGGGTTGAAAAAGATACTTCATAGCATGAAAAATCTGCCACATAGCATGCATAGTGTGCTGCTTAGCATACTAGGGCACTATACAATCAGTGCACTATTCATAGCACAGAAAACGTGAGATGGTGTGCTATATGCCAAACATTATGCTGTATGGTATACTTGGTGAGTTGAATAGCATAAACCATGTGCTATGTAGCATACATAGTGTGCCCCATCTACATATACTCAAGCAGTGTGCTATATAGAAGATTTAGTGGGCTAAAGGGCACAAATAGTGTGCTAGGTAGCATATTCAATAGCTTGAATAGCACAAACAATGTGCTATATAGCATACACATTGTGCCATGTCTATGTGTAATGAAATTGTCTGCTTTATAGCTGATTTCATGGTTTAAATAGCACAAACAATGAGCTGTAGTATACAAAGTTCCACATCTATGTTTACACTCAAACTATGTGCTACATAGCATATTCTATGTGGTGTATAGCACACACAATGTGCTATATAGCAGAGTCCTTGGTGTGCCATGGCTATGTATACTAAAATTGTGTGTTATATAGCTGATTTTGTGGTTTAAATAGCTCATTGTTTGAGCTAAATAGCATGCAAATTTATAAATCTTTGCCTGTGTGCTACATAACATATTATGTGGGCTGTATAGCACACACAATTTTCTCTATAGCATACGTGGTGTGCCACGACTATGTATGCTAAAACTGTGTGCTATATAGCTGATTATGTGGTTTGAATAGCTCACTATTTGAACTATATAGCATGCAAAGTTCCACATATTTGTTTGTGTGCTACATAGCATATTTTGTGGGTTGTATAGCACACACAATTTGCTATATAGGATACCTGGTGTGCCACGACTATGTATACTCAAAGTGTGTGCTATATAGCTGATTCTATGGTTTGAAAAGAAGAAACAGTGGTCTATATAGCATGCAAAATTCTACATCTTTGTCTCTATGCTACATAACATATTCTGTGGGCTGTATAGCATACACAATGTGCTATATAATATACCTGGTGTGCCATGACTATGTATACTCAAACTATGTGCTATATAGCTGATTCTGTCGTTTGAATAGAACATTTTCTCTCCCCTCTTTTTTTTCTCTCCCCTCTCACACTCCCTCACCTCCCTCTCTCACCTCCTACTCTCCCTCCCCTCCTCCACCTCTAGCACCTCTCCCAAAACACCTCCCATAGGAGCGCCTCTCCCACAACGTCTCCCACAGTGCCTTGTCCGAATGTCTCTCACGGTGCCTCTCCTATAGTGCCTCCCACATCTACTCTTTAGTTCTCCACCACACCGCTCTTTTCTCGTGCTCTGCCGTTGGCTTCCCTCTACCTTAGGCACCCCCCACCCCCTTGTTGCCACTATTGATGTGGCACTACGATGACACTAGTTGATGATGTGGTAGCAAACTTGGTGTCGATGATGTGGTAGTATTTCACTTCATGATGTGGCTAGCAATCCCAATTTTTTTATTATATAAAAATGATGACATGGCACTGTGTGTGTGATGGTGTGGCACTGAGTGCTTCACATGGGATTTGAACCCATGTTCTATCTTCTTGCAAAATTATTGAGCTACCTCCAAACCAATTGAATTTTCATGAAATTATAGGGGAAGTTAGCAACTTATCATTATTGGAGAGGCCATAACTTTGGATAGGAGATGAATTTTAACATGCTATAAAAAGGAGGTGTCCAGTTTGCAGAGTTCTACAAGCTAAGCAATCTGTGTGTCCGAGTTTAACACTTTTAAGGACTTCCTTCGAAGCCTTGAGCCGGTAGCCGTGAGTACTTGGAGGGATGTATTCCTAGAACTCCCAGTTGACTTGCAACGCCATGTGATCCACCAACTTGCCGATTCCGACAACGGGTGGGAGCTCTTATCATGGGATGTAAAAGAAATTGAAAATTTGAACATCCATTGGCAAGGTCTCGATTTTAATTCTCCAAGCTGCACAACAGTCGAGGTTCCGGCATCTTTAGGGGTGGTACATGAAGTAAGGTTTGTCGATGGGTGGGAACTCCCTGAGGATTGGGGATTCATCTTAAGAATCTGTTGTTTAATCCCATTTCACAAACTAGTGCTATTTGATTACTACTTGGTGCATTTGGGTCGCTTCCTCCTAGGTGACAATGATGGATGGAGAGTGCCAATTTGATGATTGATGCTCCCAAGGGTAGTCAACAAAGATGCTAGATTCCAGTTGTGATTTTAGTGCTGCACTGTTAAAAGTAAGAAAGAGGAAAGTCCACAAGAAGAAGGTTAAGGAAGCGGGGAAGCCCAAAAGTTGTTATTATGACTATGCCAACCAATTAGGCCAACCAATTAGGATTTTCTGAATTCTTATGTAACAATATGCATCTGTATGGTTGAAATGTTCCGGTCCCAAAATCCTTTTCTACCAAATCAACCATTTGTACTACACGCTGAGTTGCATGTTGTGATCTTATTTGGTCATAAAGTAAATCATTAGCAAAGGATTATAAGCTTATTTAGTCCTATACGCCTTGCCAAAGTGTTGGCTTCCCCTCATCCCCTAATACTTCCAATTCTTGATTAGTGAGAGACTTGGGATGTCATGGTTTTGGTCCTTGTATGAGTTAGTAATTAGCTAATAGTTTTTCTTCCCTCCCCACCTTCCCACGATTTACTTTTCTTTCTATTCTCCTCAATGGTAGACATCCCGATGTTCTGTGGCCAGATGGGCGAGAACCCAAAAGAATACCTAATTGCATTCAAATGCCGATGTGTGTCCCTTAATTTCCTAATAGAAGATCACTGGTTGTTGGTATTACCCACATTTTTGGAAGGATTGGCTCAGGTATGGTATGAGAACTAGATATAGGCAATCCATCAGATTCAGCCAAGGCTGACTGCAGTAATGATCATATATTTCAGCAAGGATGAAGAGCAAGAAAATGTGCACTTGCAAGTGGTAAATTTGAAGCAGTTAGAAGGAGAGATGGCACGTCGGCATGTGGACCGAGCGACTGCACTTCTTGATTGCTTGATTGCCATGCAAGAAGACAATGTTGGATTCCAAACCGAGATGACTCAACATGTGCTGAGTTACTTGATTGCCGGGGCTGAAGAAGATTTTTATCTCAAGCTTAAGCGGAAGGATCTGGATACCATGGAGCGAGCACAAGAGATCGCTCACAAGTTCAACAAACTTCAGTCGGACCCTGCATCCAGGAAATACTTTGCTCCACCCCAATCTTCTAGAGCCTCACAGTGTCCGCTAGGGACATTTCCTCAGCCTCTTCCACCAAGAATGTATCCACAGCCTCCTCTTAGGATGTATGCACCTCCCTTGCCAAGGGCATATCCTCACCCTCCACCTGGGGGGTTTCCCCAACCTCGTCCACAAGCTCCCCTCCTTCCTACACCTTTTGCCCCACCAACAGAAGAACCTGGTGTCAATGATCTTGCTAAAGCACTTAATGACTTATTACGACTTGAGATGGTGGGAATCAAGAAGCAAGCCAACCGCGTTCCAAGGGAATGTGCCAACATTGTGTGATTTGATTGTCATCAAAAGGGTCACTACCACACCGAATGTTCGAATGGTCCGTGTGTAAACCTAATAGGTGAATCTGATGCAGAAGAGTCTGATGTGGAAGTCCTTGATCTTGGAAGGAGAAGTAGAGAAGCTGTAAGACCTTCTTCCGATCGAGGACCTGGCTGACCAAGGAAGAAGGTAGCCTTTTCAGAGACTCTAGATGTTGAGATGGCAAGTCCCCCTGTAGAGAAGGTCAAAATTCTCAGATCCCATAGAAGTAAGTGGTCTCTGTTTAATTTCCCCATTGGATCAGGGCAAGAAGGCTACTCGGTCTTTCAAGACATTGCCAACCGGTCTTTGAATATCACACTCCCACAACTCATAGCATTAAGCCCTAAGGTGAGGCATGAATTGCAACAAGGGATTTCTACAAGGAAGTCCAAGAGGAAGGAAAAGGTGCGGGATATTTTTTCTATCTCAGAAGATATCAATCGATACCCACACACTGTGAATGCCATCGTAGATAATTGCCGCATCAAGAATGTGTGCGTTGATGGTGGTGCTACATGCAACATCATGGTGACCCGCATCATGAAAAAGTTAAATCTAAAATGAGCTTGGCATTCCTCTATTTAGATCAAGGTAACAAATGAAATGAATCGCTACCATAGGGTCATTGAGGATTTGCCCATCACAGTCAATGGGCTGACCACCACCATCAATTTCTATGTGGTTGACATAGAAGATACAGGAAGAAGTTATCCAGCCATACTTGGGTAACCATGTCTCAAGAAGAGTGATGCAGTTAGCTATTGGAAAACTGGGCACATGTCTTTTGGCACTTCAAAGGAGAAGATCTCGGTTCATCCTGGTGCAGTGGAACTAGAAGAAGAAGAAGAGCTGGGAAGTGACACTGCCTCATCCACAGTATCTGAGTCTCTTGAAGATTCAAACGGGGGGGAGAGGTCTCCGAAGAAGAAATGTATATGATGGAAGTGTCTCCTACTCCATTGCCAACAGAGAAGGTAACTGGCACACCCAAATGGCTAGAGTCTATGCCTTCTTCTGATCTTACTCCCAGTGAAAAGGATGAATTCCTAGAAATGTTTAAATATTTTCTTAACCTCTTTGCCACAAGTTACCATCATTTGTGCCATGTGACTACCATAGAACATAAGATAGAAGTGAAGCCGAATGCTAAGCATGTGGCACAGAAGTTCCAAAGGTTAGGCCCAATTCAAACCGATGCATTACGCCCAAAGGTCCAGAAGTTGCATTCATTGTTCCAGTCACCAACACCGAATTAGTAGAATATAATATGGAGTAGCAAGGGCCCAAGGTTGAGGTGGTAGGGCATGTCCATGTGCCACCCTTCCAAATAAGAGGACACATAGGTGTGTTGTAGATAGTCCACATAACAATTAATATAGTATGGTGAGATGGCATGGAATCTCCATGTGCCACCCCTCCACCAAGGAAGTCCCATGAAACATTAAGTGATATATGGCCAAGGCCAACGGGACATATTGTATTTAATTGGTAGAGGTGGTAGGGCATCTTAAACTTTCTCATCTATGTGGGCTAGACCCATGTGGAATAGTCCAAGGGATAATATTTTCATAAAGAAAAAGTAGGTTGAGGTGGCAAGAGTCATTTGTGCCAACCCACCCATGTGTGTATTTAAATAAGAGGGAAAACTCAAGTGCATTCTGCACTAGAGATATGGGACTTGTAGTATGTGGAAAATGCATCCCTCAATTTGTTGATTGTAAATTAAGGGTGCGCACCACCTTCCACCCACATGGAAGATGCCCTCTCGACACCATGCATGTGGGAGGATGCATTTATGGGAGAGAGCCCCCTCTTCTTTGTTATTATAAAAGGAGGGGCTATTCCTTTGATGTGACATGCTCATTCTTGTATAGCCACCATGCTCTAATATATTCCCATATTTTCCATGTCTCTCTCCCCTTTTTGTCAATACCATCATGCCTCTTCCTCCTCCTTTGTTCTCCACACTCACCTCTTATTGATGTTGATACCCTTCCCCTTCTCCCTGCTCCTTCTCTTTCCTATTTTCCCTTTACTCATGTTGCCACTCCCACATCCTCTTCTCCTCTTTCCATTTTAGTACTCCCATGTTGCCTCTTCATCCCTCTTCTTCTCTCTCTCTCCCGTTGGTGGGCATTGAAGGCCTTTGACGAGCATTGAATGATGGGGCACAAAGTCTTACAACAACACCAATGCCAAATCATCTGCAAATTCATCTGCATGGATACATGGATCATGACAAGTTCTTGATCGGATATATTGGTGATGTGGACGTGATACTTGGCCAGCCATGGCACTACTGGATGCAGCCCAGTTATGACTATAGAAAGAAGATAGTGACAATCAAGCACAAGGACCAAGAGATTGTCATTCCAATGGGAGTTTCAGGAAGTCTCATTCCAATGGTGAATCACATTCAGGTTAAGAAGGTAATGAAGTAATCTATGCATTCATATTTGCTTTTTGGTCGAGAGGCTGATAAAGTTGGTAATGAAGATAGCTTGACCCGAGAAAGGAGGGAATGTTTAGATGAATTCAATTATCTTTTTCTAAAAGATTTATCAAAGACCATGCCGCTGGAGAGACCAAAAGATCTCATTTTGAGGAGCTCTCCACAAACCGAGCACCATACTGAGTTAGCCAACCTCAATAAGAAGAGATTCAATGACAAGTACAAGATCTTCTACACCATGGTTTGATAGACCTAGCAATTCTCCATTTTGTTTGCATGTACTTTTAGCCTCCAAGAATGATGGATCTTGGAGAATGTGTGTCGATTATAGAGCCCTAAACAAGATGATGATCAACAATCGTTTTTCGATACCTCAGATTGATGAGATTTTGGACAGTCTCAAAGGGGCCAAGATATTCAACAAGATCGATCTCAAAAGCGGGTACCATCAGGTAAGAATTGGCTCCACTAGACATCCACAAAACAGCTTTCAAAATAGCCCAAGGATTGTATGAGTATTTAGTTGTACATTTCGGATTGAGTAATATTCCAGCCATATTCAATAGGATGATGAGTTGAATATTCAATAGGATGACGACATCCTAGTATTCAGTAAGAATTAAAAGGAACATAGGGAGCATCTACGGATAGTATTGGGGCTGCTCAGGGAACACAAGTTGTTCATAAATGCCAAGAAAAGTGAATTCTTTCTTTTGGAGATTCGATTTTTGGGGCATGTTGTTTACTGATGGAATAATCAAGATGGACCCAGATAAGTTAAAGGTGATACAAAAATGGCCCGATCTTAAATCAATACATGAGCTACGGTCTTTCCTTGGCATGTGCTCATATTACAGAAGATTCATTTTTCATTTTGCTCATAAGGCATCTCCGCTACATGATTTGATGCGGAAGAAGATAGTCTTTAGATGGGGAGATAAGGAAAAATCACCATTTCAACTTTTGAAGGATGCACTAACTTCTGCTCCAGTTCTTGTGGTGCCCGATCTACAGAAACCCTTTGTGGTTCAAGCAAATGCTTGTGGTGGTTGCATTGGAGCAAACTTGTTGCAAGAGGGTCACGCAGTTGCCTATGAAAGCCAAAGACTAAGAGATGTAGAGCTAAACTATGACATTTACGAGAGGAACTATTGGCTGTAATACATGCTCTCAAGATTTTGGAAGCATTATCTTCTGGGGGTCGATTTTCTTGGTACAGAATGATCACCTGAGTGTGCGTTACTTTCTTACTTAGCCTTTAGTTTGGGATAAGCATATGAAGTGGGCCAATTTCCTAGCTGCATTTAATTTTCATATTCAGCATACGCCTGGTAAGGAGAATGTGGTGGCCAATGCGCTTTCACGAAGACCGGAAGTTAACACTATTCTGATTGAAAATCATCATAAGGAGTTTGCTAAATGCAAGAGCAATGTGAAGGATGTACTCAAACACTGACAATAAATTCTATTTCTACTGTACATCACGATGAGCTTGCTATAATGCAAGAACAATACAAGGATGATCCACAGTTTTCAAGCATATGGACAGCATTAAGTGAAGGACAAGGCTGTGGGGGTTAAAGGTCATTGTGCCTTTACCCCGGTTATGTACAATACTCAAACACATATATAAATGAATGAAAAAGAAGATTAGGGTGGTTCTGCACCCACCAAAACTTGTGTGTCTCTCTGTTTCTCTCTCTTCCTCTTTTGTTCTTGCTTCCGTTGAGAGCACTCTCAACTGGTATCAGAGCCCAGGTGATCTAGCTGAGCGTGTGTAAATGCGTGGAAGCTCAGCAGCTCTGTGGGAAGCTTTGTGGTTGACTTTAATTGCATCCGAGTGTGTAGACACTTGGAGGAACCTTTGGAAAAGTCACTTTGGTTTTGTGAAGTGGTTTTGAGAGCCCGTTAAGTGTTTTCAATGAAAAAGTCGTTTGTTGAGCTTTTCCCTGTTCCGTTCGATGACAGAGACTCCGTATTGACTTGTAGAGGCAACTATTACTTGATTTTGGTGTCCACTTCACTTCAGGAGCTTGGAAACACCTTCATTCTTGAATCTGGGATCATTTCATTGGATTTTTGACTCACTGTGTCAGTTTCTACGTTTTTCTACCCAGGTGTTGGAACTCAAGTTTGGAGCAACCATTTGCAGATCTATCAATTCCGGTGGACCCAAGAGGTCCTAAAACTTCTATGTTGCTTATCATTTGCACTCCGGTGGAGTTTACAAAAAGCTCTATTTTCAAAAACGTTTTTCAGTTCATGTGTTGGACCCAGTGATTGAGACCACGGTTTCCAAAACCGTCTATCCCATTGCATTTCAGACGCCCAAAAACCCCTACCTGTCAGTTCTTACGTGATTCAGTGGAGGATTTTCAGAGTTGTAGATCTCTGTGTATTCGATTTCATCTCTCTATTATGCATTTTTCATTCTAAGGTTTTGAAACCTTAGATTTATGCCACATGGCAGTGGATAAGTGTTGACTCCCATTTCTCACTCATCGGTTGGGATTTTGGAGTTCCGGCAGAAGAGAGATATTTGCAAATTTTCTTGCTGAGTCCGATTATGCAATGGCGCCCATGTTTTGAACTAGTAGCGGTCATTACCATGGGACTATGATTTCTTGAGCATACCTTGTGTAGATCACTCTGGTTGCAGCAGTGTGTGCTCATTCGTGGTGTGCATTGGGTTGCAGTGGATGATTTATAGGCCATTTGGATGCATTGCGGTCCTTGTTGGATGCACTGATAGGCCCAAATTGCCTTGTGGGATGCTATTTTTATGGACTCTTTGCACATGGATGCTATTTTATGCTGAGGGACAGCTTTGACACATTGCAGGTGATGCATTGATGTGTTATGCTCTCTTGGATGAGATATTATTGGTGCATATGCCCATGGATAGTGTTTATTCTTGAGCCATTTGGCACTTATTGGCATTTTGGATTGCCATTGCAATTGGCATTTTCTTTTGGGCCAGATTTGCTCATATGGATGCATAGTACATGCACATGAGTCAACTGCATCTTTTGATGCTTTTGAGTTTTGGTGATATTTCAGTCTATTGTGGCATACACATTTGGGTGCACCTGGTATTTGGTGTGATTCTCTCTTGCAGGCACTAGCATTTGGGATTTTGCTTTATTTGCATCATGGCATCCTCTTCCATGTCTGAAAAGGAGTTTTTCAACATTAAAAAGTTTGATGGGACAAACTTTTCTTTGTGGAAAGAACAGATAAGGGATGTGCTTATTCAAAAGAAGCAGATTAAACCCTTGGCAGGGATTGAAGCTAAGCCTGCAAATATGTCTGAGGATGATTGGAATGAGTTGGATGCATTAGCAAAGTTTACTATTAGACTTCATCTTGCAGAGTTAGTTTATTTCACAGTAGTAAATGAGCAGACTATGGAAGATTTGTGGAAGAAACTGTGTGCCACTTATGAGAAGGAATCTGCCTCTAATAAAGTTTACCTCATGAAGAGGTTGTTTGAGCTACAGATGAAGGAAGGGGTCTCCATTGCTTCTCACTTGAATGAATTCAATATTATTTTCAGCCATCTTCAGGCTCAGAAGATGAATTTTGATGCAGAGACTAAGGCAATATTTCTCTTATGTTCATTGCCATTTTCATGGGATACCTTCCATACAGCTGTCAGTAACTCTGCACCTGGTGGAGTACTGAAATTTGATGATGTTGTGGGTAGCTTGTTGGCCGAGGAGATTAGACAAAAGTCTATGGACGGCAACAAGCCTTAAATGTGCAAAGGGGCAGATCACAGTTCAGGGGGAAGTCCCAAGAAAGAGGGAAGTCTTGTAGCAAATCCAGGGCATGGAACATTGAGTTACCACTGTGGCAAGAAGGGTCATATGAAAAAGGATTGCTACAAGCTAAAAAGAGAGCAAAAGGATAAGAAAAAGAATGCAAATCGGGGTGCAAATCAAAAGGAAGAGAGTCCAAGGGAGGACAAAGGAAAAGTGAAGATCGAGGAGGTCAATGCAGTCACACATGTTAGTGACAATGACGTTCTCTTCATGTCTAGTTTATCTGCAAAGTTGCTTACCACTTCAGATGATGCATATTCCCACGATTGGATTTTGGATTCTGGTGCTTCATTCCATGTTACTCCCCATAGGGAATGGTTCTCCACTTATGACAGTGGAAAGACAGGTTGTGTGCATCTTGGAAATGACTATGCATGTGACATAGTGGGAGTAGGTGACATAAAGTTTTCTTTTGCGAATAGGTCTGCATTTTTTTTGAAACATGTGTCTAAGTTGACCAAGAGTCGTATTTCAGTGGGTCAGCTAGATGATGCTGGTTTTCACACCACTTTTGGCTTTCAGACTTGGAAAATTCAGAAGGGCTCTATGCTTTTGGCCAGGGGTGCCAAGTGTGGGACTTTGTATCCCTTACATGTATCAGGGGTGTTTGATCATGTTGTTGCAATAACCAAGCAGCCAAGCACTTCTTTATGGCATTGCCGGTTGGGCCATATGAGCCAAAATGGGATGAAACTCTTATGCCATTTGGGTTATGTACCGCATTTGAGTTTCTCTGATTTTGAATTTTGTGAGCACTGTCTCTATGGAAAGCAGACTAAATCAGCCCATAAAAGAAGGGGAAAGAAAGAGTTTGAAAAGCTTGATTTGGTGCATTCAGACGTATGTGGTCCCAAGCCTACACGGTCATTAGGTGGGGCTAAATACTATGTGACATCCATTGATGATGCAACTAGGAAAGTGTGGGCTTATGCTATAGCTCGGAAGAGTGATGTGTTCCAGGTATTTCAAAAATGGCTAGCCTTGGTTGAGAATCAGTCAGGTAGAATGCTTAAATGCCTATGGACTGACAATGGTGGAGAGTATCTCTCTCATGACTTTCAGCATTTCTGTGATACACATGGGGTTAAGAGGGAGCTCACATCCCCTCGTACTCCAGAGCAAAATCCAATTGCAGAAAAGATGAATCGTACCATTCAAGAAAGGTTGCAATGCATGCTTTCCAATGCAAGTCTTTCTGGTGGTTTTTGGGTTGAGGCAATGAAGACTGCAGTGCATGTGATCAATAGAGCACCTAGTAAGAGTTTGGATGGTGGTATTCCTGAAGAGGCACGGAGTGGCAAGAAGCCCTCTTACTCTCATTTGCATATATTTGGATGTGAGGCATATGCACATGTGCCAAAAGAGCTTCGAAAGAAGCTAGATCCTAAGTCTAGGAAATGCATCTTTCTGGGTTATGGTGAAAGTGGAGAGATGGGCTATCGCCTCTGGGATCCAGAAGCAGAGAAGATCATATGCAGCCATGATGTAGTCTTCAATGAGAAGAAGATGCATAAGGCACCCATGAGGGATGTGGAAATGAGGAGAATCACTTTCCAAGATGTGAATCCACCTGCATATGGTGATAGACAACAAGCTGTCCATTCACCAAATGTGCAAGAAATGGTACCACCAAGTACTCCCACAGGTATACAATCAAGGGTAGATGATGGATCATTTATTGGTAGAAATGATGAGCCAAATGTGGCTGATATGCAGGTGGGACAACAAGCTGAAATGCTCTTGAGAAAATCATCTAGAGTGTCTAGACCACCTGATAGGTTTGTTCCAGAAGTAACTATGTGATGCTTACTGATTGCGGGGAGCCTTCTTACTACAGAGAGGCTATGATGCGTGAGGATCAACGCAAGTGGGAGTATGCTATGCAATCAGAGATGAGTTCACTTATGAAGAATAAGACTTGGGACTTGGTTTCTTTGCCACATGGAAAGAAAGCATTGCCATGTAAATGGGTCTACAAGATGAAGGTCACAGGTGATGATGTGCCTAGGTACAAGGCCCGTTTGGTTGCTAAAGGGTTCAAGCAAGAGAAGGGTGTGGACTTTGATGAGATATTCTCTCCGGTTGTGAAGATGACCACACTTAGATGCATGCTTGGACTAGTGGCAGCAGAGGATATGGAGCTTATGCAGATGGATGTCAAGACAGCTTTCTTGCATGGAGATTTGCATGAGGAAATTTACATGGTGCAGTCGGAAGGCTTTGAAGAAAAGGGCAAAGAGCATTTAGTTTGCAAGCTGAAGAAGAGTCTCTATGGTCTTAAGCAAGCACCTAGAGAATGGTATCAGAAGTTTGAGCTTTCATTCGGTCCCAGGGTTTTAGAAGGAGTGAAATTGATCACTGCCTCTACACTAAAAGGGCAAAGGATAATAGCCTAATAATCCTAGCACTATATGTGGATGATATGCTATTGGCTAGCAAGAATACTTATGAGCTAGATGCCTTATAGGCCAAGTTGCATGAGGCCTTTGATATGAAGGATTTGGGACTTGCAGGTCATATTCTTGATATGCGCATCACGTGTGATCGGAGTAGGAAACTCCTTTGGCTTTCACAAAAGGAGTATGTTACAAAAGTATTGCAGCATTTTAATATGGAGGGGGGGAAGGCAGTGAGTACTCCATTGCCTCCATATGTAAAACTGAGTCATATAGATAGTCCCAAATCAGATGAGGAAAGGGCCATGATGGCCAAGGTTCGTTATGCATCAACGATTGGGAGTCTTATGTATGCTATGATAGCTACTAGACCAGACATTGCATTTGCAGTGGGAGTTGTTAGCCGATATATGGCTAATCCAGGAAAGAGGCATTGGGAGGCAGTTAAGTGCATCATGAGGTACATGAAGGGTACTAAGGAGATGTGCATTTGCTTTGGTAAAGGAGACATGCGTGTACTTGGGTACACAGATTCAGGCTATGCAGGGCATGTGGATAGTAGGAGATCCACTTCTAGTTATATGTTCACCTTTGTAAATGGTGCAGTGTCGTGGATGTCTTGCGCACAGAGGTGCGTTGCTTTGCCTACCACAGAGGCTGAGTATGTTGCAGCCACAGAGGGCTGCAAGGAGGCTATATGGCTTGATCGGCTAGTGGGAGATTTGGGGATTCATACAGGTGTATCGACATTGCATAGTGATTCCATGAGTGCTATTCAGCTAGCATGGAATCTGGTCTTTCATGCAAAGACCAAACACATTGAGGTCAGGTACCATTTCATCAGGGAGGTACTTGAGGACAAGCGCATAGAGCTTGTCAAGGTTCATACAGATGATAACCCTACAGATATGCTGACGAAGAGTCTACCTAGTCAACGGTTTGAGTATTGTCGTGTATTGATGGGCATTGGATAGTATGCTCACTGGTTGTTCTCCCTTAATGGCACATTGTCCTTTAAGTGGGAGGTTGTGGGGGTTAAAGGTCACTGTGCCTTTACCCCAGTTATGTACAATACTTAAACACATATATAAATGAATGAAAAAGAAGATTAGGGTGGTTCTGCACCCACCAAAACTTGTGTAGCTCTATGTTTCTCTCTCTTCCTCTTTCGTTCTTGCTTCCGTTGAGAGCACTCTCAAAGGCCACAAGGCTTACTATCTTAGGGATGGTTATCTCTAGAATCAAAATAGGATTTGTGTAACAAGGGGCCTGAGACCTAAAGTGATCGAAGAGAGTCATAATCTGCCATTTTCAAGACATCAAGGTTTGTCATCGACTATGTTAGGAAGGTCATTTTTGAAGTCTAATGGGATGAAGCCCTCCACTTCTCAAAGGACACATGCCACTAAGGTAGCTATTGAAATTGATCTTCGGAGTCCTCTACTGTGCTTGATGTTCTTCATGTCATAAAAGGTCTCCTTGGACTTTGTCCAACTAAAGATAGCCTGGCTAATTGAATTAATGCCTCTCCAGTTTTTGCTTTGTGCCTTAATCCCTACAAAAACCATTTCCATGTCTTTTGCCTTGTCATGGGACATAGCACTTCTACCAAAAAGAAACATTCTATTGTCAAAGGCAAATACTTAATCAAAGCTAGAAGCAATGAGGACATCCTCATGTGTTGAAAATCATTCACGCTATCTTAGATAGGACTCTAGAAGGATAAAAAGATAGATTATAGTAATAGCATTTGTTTTACCTGAAACTACTCAAGATGAAGGACAGATCTCATGGGGATCACATGACATAAGGATAGGGATTGATACAGTACAAGCGGGAGGAATAAAGAGAAAATCATGGGGATGCAAGTACAAGTTGGGGGGGGTCAATCATACATGCACTAGTGGAGGTAATGGTGGTGGAGTTACAGGGACAGGTGGGTGGTGGGGTGTGTGTGTGTGGGGGGGGTTAATGAGACAAGCACTAGTGGAGGTAAAGAGACATGCACAAGTGGAGGGGGATAAAGCAAGTGCAAAACGAGGCACGGGTGGAGAATTGGAGAGGACCGGTATAGGTGATGATGAAGCACTTGGAGACCATGCTATGAACTTCAGTGGCAATGCAAAAGAAATTAGAGAATAAGGACACTAGCATGCTAGGGTTAATGGAGTATCCAAAGTACTCTCCATTTGGAGTTGAGTTTAAGGTGTCCATTCTTTTTGTAAATTCTTCTATCCCTCTCGACCATTTCTATCTCCCTTGCACTCTTCCTACAACTTCTATCCCCTCTCGTAATAGGGACCCATATGCACAAGAATTGTTATCTGCTTGTTATACCAGTGAGCACTTTGTATCTCATCTTGTTCTTGAAATGAATAATTTTTTGCAAAATCTATGACAACGACAATAGTGTCATGAGGAAAATTGGCAAGGCATGCCCAGAATTGCTTATACTACCAGATGGCTATGAAATTGTGAAGCACATATTTTGGGATGGATTGAACCACATGACCTATAAGCTCCCTTGGCTGAGTGCTCTTATATGACAGTAGCCATCTCTTTTTATCGAATCCTTCAACATTGAAATTTTCAAATCTCCTCCATTTTAGAGCAACATGGTTGTCTTCCCTCATTTCATTTGGACATACATTGAATGCCTTCTTCAACTTCAAACTGCAATTCTTGCATGTGCCACGAATGCATTCAATCTGATGCCACTCATGGTCTCCCTTTGGACAAACCACAGGCTCCCATAGAGTCCTTAGGTTACAAAACTTGCCCTCCCTTGCAACACGATCTAGGTGACCTATAGATTGCACATTCATCAAGGAGGCATGGGCATCGATCCCCATGGAGAAACGCTCCAACACGACTAGATCTCAAGTCATTCATAGCTAGCTAGGCCAGGTCAAAGTCTATCTGTGTTTTGCAACAACAAACATTCCTGTCTTTGAGTTTCCTGACATACCAGGGCTTACAATGCTCAAAGCTCCTCTGCCCAATTGAAATGTCTGGATTCTGATCCATAAACTTGAGATACAACTCCGTCTGTTGACCCAACATGCAAGAACAAAAGGACAATGAGCCCCCTTTTTGCTAATACTAAAAGAAGACAAAACACAGTCTAATTAAAGTATATAATGAAGCAAAACAATTTTCAACCACCGTGCTGGTTTAGGATAGTCACAATTTCAATCATTGGGCTAGTTTACGACAGTCAACCATCGGGCTGATTTAGGACACGTTTAGGAAAGTCAACCACCGGGCTATTTAGGACACACTTAGGACACTCATAATTTCAACCATTGGGATGGTTTAGGACAATATCACAATTTCAACCATCGGGTTGGTTTAGCTGGATGGTCTCAACTTCACATATTAGACAATAACAAGTATATTGCTTTTCATTTTTGAATTTAACAATTAGAAAATAATAATATATTGCCTTTCATTTCTGAATTTCACAATTCCAATCACAATTTATGTCAGTAACCGGCACCAGGCTGGTTTAGGACAATTACATTAAGTCCAAGCCATCCCGGTCTAGAAATAGTGGTATATGACCCGAATAGCAAGAAAGTAAATTTAACAAATTTAAGTACTAAGAAACACAATAATTTCAACCACTGGGCTGGTTAATAACTAATGTCTACTCAACCACTCTGGTTTAGGACAATCACATAACTGGTGATTGAGCTGAAGTAGCCATGGTTGCATGATGTTCCAACCATTGGGCTGGTTTAGTAAAATAACAATATATTATTGTTAATTTCTTCTCAAACATGCCACCGTGCTGGACAATAACTAATGTCTGTTCAACCACGCTGGTTTAGGACAATCACATAACTGGCGATTGAGCTGAACCAGCCTATGGTTGCATGATGTTACAACCACTGGGCTGGTTTAGGACAATCACATTTAGTCCAAGCCTGGTTTAAGAAATGAAACAAGTAAACTATCCCAAAGCTCAATCACAAACAACCACCGGGCTGGTTTAGGCACCACTGACATGCATTGTATCTATCATGTGACATATGATGTACTCCTCAAACACCTTGCAATCCGTATGCTTCTTACAAATGTCCTTTCTATTTAGAGAGACTCTTGTATTTTCATGCCAAAACATTGTCATCGTAGCAATGACTTCCGCACTTAAGCTGTCTCTCCTTTTCTTGCGTTCTATTGGAGCCCACAGACTTCTTGGATCAGGATGATCGTGCATTGCTTCTACTCTACATTCAACCACTGGAGCCATGTTGGTCCTTCAGATTAACAACATCTTTGACATTGTGCACCCAAGCCATTTCTCCTTTGTTTCCGGGTACACCAACATAGCTAATGTCGTCCTCTTTGCAACTAGTTGATCTAAGCTGTGCACCCCTTTCACTTTCCGTAGGCCATTTCTCATGTTGGAGAGCATCGCCTCTTGGGCGTGCATCTCTTGAGGTGTTGGTAGTGTTGTTACTCTATAAACTTTAGGGTGCAGGCTAAAGCTTATGAAGACTTGAGACTGGTAATCACCTGAATGGCCTGATGTTGCTACCTCAAATGCTCCCACCAATTGTGACACCACAGCTCGTGTTCTTTGCTCCGATGGCAACAATCGAATGCGTGCATTTGTAGCCGCTTCTTGCTACTCCTCTGCAAGGAGTCTTCTTTCTTCTTATTGTTTCTCCCTTTGCAGATGTTGCAAAAGTGTCTTCCATTGCCATTTTGATACCGTGCCAGCGATTTTCTCAACCCGCACTTTGTTCCATGTTCCTTGACCTAGCTTTTTAACTTTCATGTCTTGTAGCCTCTGTCTGCTTCTCTTGCAAGCCATGGTGAGCTGCATGTTGCCATTGACACCATCGCCACGATGAGTCCAGAATAGACCCATAGAATCTAGCTGGTGAGGCAAACAAAGAATAGAAGGCAACTTACCCAAAAGAAGACAATGGCAAACCAAAGTTTGCACAAGGTCACATCGAGGTGCGTGCGGGTTGCAGGGCGGGGACAAGTTGCAAGTACTTAACCTTCCAAGATTTGATGGGCAGGATGTGTGAAAATTGACAATTCGCGGGAGTAGCAAAATTTCAGCCACCGGTTTTCCCCCCTCCGACGATACACGTTAGTAGAATTGGATATCCCAAACAAGTCCAATGTCGCCTAAAATGCTTCAAAACACAAATAGGCCAAAGGACACGCTATCGGGTTTGATGCTCTGTACTATGAAATGCAATGACCTTTGGCATGCTTATGAGCCATATAGCAAGCAAGTGCATGGAAAAAGAAACAATTCAAAACTGTAAATAGTGTTGGATTTATTAAAATATCTTTGCACATGCACAAATTGCACTTGTCTAACTTCTTCCATTTTAGGGTGAATCTAGATACCAATACCAACAACTATCAATGTTTTAAGACTACCATGCAGTAGTCCCACTAGTTTGGATTCCAAATTTTCAATCCATTTTGGTTTTCAACAAATCAAAAAAAAGTTATGGAGCGTGCCCTCAAATGGGTATGCATCACTTTAGCACAACAGTGGAGGCCCATTAACTCATGCCTAATGTTCTCATTTAGGTCTGTCTTTGGGTTGAGGAGAAGCTCACATTGTGTACTTTTGAATGATTACTTGGTTGCATGTATGTATAGAATAAAATTTTGATGTTTTTGAATAAATTACTATATCATATAGTTTTCAGAATGCATGCTTCACATGATTGTAGCACTTGTAATGCTTTAATGGTATCATTCCAAATCCTTATTCCATAATTTTTTGCTCTCATGTTCAAGTTTGGAATGTGTACTACAACTTAAAGACAAAGTTTACCGAATTCCGTTGAGCAATGCATAAGTTATGGGTCAGGCAAGATACCTATATACAAAAAAGTCCCCGAACCTCACTAAAAAAGGCTACACCCAAGCAAACAATGACCCATATATACATATACATATACATATATATATATATATATATATATACATATATATATATGTACATACATATATATATATATATATATATATATATATACATATATATATATGTACATACATATATATATACACACACACACACACACATACATATATACATACATATATATATATGTAGATATGTATATACATATATATATATGTATGTATGTATGTAATTGCATGATTGTTTATTTATACATTTAAATAATGCATGTCAATATTCTAAAATTTAGCATGCCTTGCTAGAGGGAGATATTTAAGCACATACTTGGAACTTTCCACATCCTATGGAAAATATATGTTAGCCAAGTCCATATGCATGTGAGTTCAGTGCATACCTTTTTCTTATAAAGGTAGCCCAATAGAGTAATTTAAACATGTAGGCTCTCATGCAACTAGGGGAGAACCAAGGTTTCCATCAAAACATTGACTTCAAGCACTCATCCGATAGCTTGGATTCGACTTCAAGTGCATACCTTTTGCTTATAAAGGTAGCCCAATCGAGTAATTTAAACACTTTGGCACTCATGCAACTAGGTTTTCCATCTAACCATTGACTTTAGGTGCTAATCCCATACCTTGGGTTTTGACTTCACGTGCTAATCCCATAGCTTGGATTTGCTAGCTTTACTTTGGTGTTGTTCCCCCCTCTTTCCATACATTTGATTTTCTTATACATTTTCAGGGAAGATTCTGGCATTTGTCAAATTCAACACTTTTGCCTCTTTGACACTCTAGAGTGCAATACCTTCACTTGCATAAATTACTTTCCAAGTTGAAGTTCTTGTAGAGCATCTTGTATTAGTCATAGAGGTAGACTAAATTGGTGTCCACAATTGATTATGAAGATGCAATATCTTACAAATGCGCAAGCTCATTGATTAGCCATTGTAATGTGTAAAAGAAGCCTTGTGCTAAAGATCACTTGATTGCTTTGTTTTTGTGGAGTAGCTCATATGGAATGGCAAGCACATGGAGCTTTACCTCACAATGACACTCTCTACATCCATGTTCACTCATTTCATTGTATACACAAATTCTTCTCATGTAAATAGATTCGTCATGCTAAGCCGAGCAATTTGTGAGACTGCTCTCAACGGAAGTAGAATGGAAGAGGGAGAGAGAGAAACAGAGAGCCACACAAGTTTTTGGTGGGTACAGAACACCCTAATCTTCTTTTCCATTCATTTATATATGTGTTTGAGTATTGTACATAACTGGGGTAAAGGCACAGTGACCTTTAACCCCCACAACCTCCCACTTAAAGGACAATGTGCCTTTAAGGGAGAACAACCAGTGAGCATACTATCCAATGCCCATCAATACACGACAATACTCAAACCGCTGACTAGGTAGACTCTTCGTCAGCATATCTGTAGAGTTATCATCTGTATGGACCTTGACAAGCTCTATGCACTTGTCCTCAAGTACCTCCCCAGGTGATGAAATGGTACCTGATCTCAATGTGTTTGGTCTTCACATGAAAGACCAGATTCCGTGCTAGCTGAATAGCTGAATCACTATGCAATGTCGGTACACCTGTATGAATCCCCAAATCTCCCAGTAGCCGATCAAGCCATATAGCCTCCTTGCAACCCTCTGTGGCTACAACATACTCAGCCTCTATGGTAGACAAAGCAAGGCACTTCTGTGTGCGAGACATCCATGACACTGCACCACCTGCAAAGGTGAACACATAACCAAAAGTGGATCTCCTACTATCCACATGCCCTGCATAGTCTGAATCTGTGTACCCAAGTACACGCATGTCTCCTCTACCAAAGCAGATGCACATCTCCTTGGTACCCTTCATGTACCTCATGATGCACTTAACTGCCTCCCAATGCCTCTTTCCTGGATTAGCCATAGACTGGCTAACAACTCCCACTGCAAATGCAATGTCTGGTCTAGTAGCTATCATAGCATACATAAGACTCCCAACCACTGATGCATAAGGAACCTTTGCCATCATGGCCCTCTCCTCATCTGATTTGGAACTATCTTTATGACTCAGTTTCATATATGGAGGCAATGGAGTACTCAGTACCTTCCCCCCCTCCATATTGAAATGCTGCAATACTTTTGTAACATACTCCTTCTGTGAAAGCCAAAGGAGTTTCCTACTCCGATTACACCTGATGCGCATACCAAGAATATGACTTGTAAATATTGCCCTCATTTTTGCATCGAAATTCAGCTTTTAAGCTTGAAGCTGACTAAAAATGATATTAAATTCATTCAAGTGCAAAGCTATGGATACTCCCTCCTTCATGTGCAGCTCAAACAATCTCTTCATGAGATAGACTTTGTTTGAGGCAGTCTCTTTCTCATATGTAGCACACAGCTTTTTCCATAAAGCTTCCGTAGTCTTTTCAGTGATGGACAAACTTTTCGTTGTGGAAAGAATAGATAAGGGATGTGCTTATTCAAAAGAAGTAGATAAAACCCTTGCAAGGGATTACAGCTAAGCCTGCAGCTATGTCCACAAATGAATGGAACGAGTTGGATGCATTGGCAAAGTCTACCATTAGACTTCATCTTGGGGAGACAGTTTATTTTTAATGCTGAAAAACTCCTTTTTAGACATGAAAGAGGATGCCATGATGCAAATAAAGCAAAATCCCAAATGCTAGTGCCTTCAAGAGAGAATCACACCAAATACCAGGTGCACCCAAATGTGTATGCCACAATAGAGTGAAATATCACCAAAACTCAAAGCTCAAAGCATCAAAAGCTACAGCTGGCTCATGTGCATGTACTATGCATCCATATGAGCAAATCTGGACCAAAAGAAAATGCCAACTGCAATGGCGATCCAAAATGCCAATAAGTGCCAAATGGCTCAAGCATAAACATTGTCCATGGGCATATGCATCAACAATATCTCATCCAAGAGAGCATAACACTATCAGTTCATCAACTGCAATGTGTCAAAGCTGTCCCTTAGCATAAAATAGCATCCATGTGCAAAGCGTCCATAAAAAATAGCATCCCACAAGGCAATCTGGGCCTATCAGCGCATCCAATAAGGATCGCAATGCATCCAAATGGCCTATAAATCATCCACTGCAACCCAATGCACACCACGAATGAGCGCACACGGCTCAAACTGCAACCAGAGTGATTTGCATAAGGTATGCTTAAGAAATCATGGTCCCATGGCAATGACTGCTACTGAAAATAGAACTTCAGATGCCTCAAAACATAGGTGCCATTGCATAATCGGACTCAGCAAAACAATCTGGAAATATCTCTCTTCTACTGGAACTCCAAAATCCCAACCGATGAGTGAGAAATGGGAGTCAACACTTATCCACTGCAATGTGGCATAAATCTAAGGTTTCAAAACCTTATAATGAAAAATGCATAATAGAGAGATGAAATCAAATAGACAGAGATCTATAACTCTGAAAATACTCCACCGAATCGCGCAAGAATTGACAGGTAGGGTTTTTTCGGCATCTGGAACGCAATGGGACAGACGATTTTGGAAATCGTGGTCCCAATCATTGGGTCCAACACACGGACTGAAAAACGTTTTTGGAAACTGAACTATTTGTAAACTTCAACGGAGTGTGAATGATAAGAAACATAGAAGTTTTAGGACCTCTTGAGTCCACCGAAACTGATAGATCTGCAAATGGTTGCTCCAAACTTGAGTTCCAACACCTGAGCAGAAAAACGTTAAAACTGACACAGTGAGTCAGAAATCCAATGAAATGATCCCAACTTCAAGAATGAAGGTGTTTCCAAGCTCGTGAAGTGAAATGGACACTAAAAGCAGGCAATGGTTGCCTCTACAAGTCAATACGGAGTCTCTATCATCGAACGGAACAGAGAAAAGCTAAAAAAATGACTTTTTCTTTAAAACACTTAACAGGCTCTCAAAACCACTTCGTAAAACCAAAGTGACTTTTCCAAAGGTTCCTTCAAGGTCTCTGCGCACTCAGATGCAAGTAAAATTACCCACAAAGCTACCCACAGAGCTACTGAGCTTCCAGGCATTCATGCACGCTCAGCTAGATCACCCGAGCTCTGATACCAATTGAGAGTGCTCTCAATGGAAGAAGAACGGAAGAGGGAGAGAGAGAAACAGAGAGCCACACAAGTTTTTGGTGGGTGCAGAACACCCTAATCTTCTTTTTCATTCATTTATATATGTGCTTGAGTATTGTACATAACCGGGGTAAAGGCACAGTGACCTTTAACCCCCACAATTTGTTCATCTTGTAGTCTCATTGGTGCACATCTTCATGTATGTCTTCTATACATAATTGAATAAGTTCAATCTAGATCAAAAGTTGCAATACCTTGGAAAGGACAACTGAACTAATAACCCCAAGTGCTAAAGCATAAAAAAAACTTGGCATTAAAGATTGGTTTGATTGTTTTATTATTTAGGTGCACCACAATACGAAGTTTGATATGGCATGCACGTGGATGCAAATTGTGCCCAAGTGCATCTCTATTCCCCAAACCTATTATTTCCATATGAACATTAGGTATTTTAGGGAGGATTAATGGGGCATTCTCTCACTTGTGCAAGGACCGGAAGGCTTATGATTTGAGGTAGGCTTAATTTTGGAAGATGAAAAATTTGGGTAAGGAACATATGGTCCTTTTTAACCATAAGCATCTCCCCCCCTGCCCCCCTTGCCCCCCTTATTTTGCAAATGTAGCAACCATGATTCTAGCCATCCTTTAGATTTGGCTTTGATTATGGATTTGACACTTTGAAGATACTCATCCAACTATATAATGTTTTGCATGTGCAATGAACAAATGGAATTCTCAATGAAGATACTTGCGCTAATGTGTAATTCATTTATGGTGTGTGTGATAAGGTTACAAAATGGAGAGCTTCCATTTTATCAAGAATGTCTACACTTCTTGACATTTCTTATTTGGAAAGTGCCAAGGCACTCACTCCAAAAGATTTATGATCTTACAATCCTCTCATAATGGATTGGTTTTTTAGTTTTGCTATTTTTCTTAGGGAATGACAATATAAACTTGTTGATCTCAATTGCCTTATCTTTTGCACCTTTCCCATTGTTTATATTGTGTCCACTTATTCATGATAAATTGCATACCTCCCTAATCCTTTAGTTTGTTGATCTCTATTTTCAATCTACCTATTTATTCTAAAGGCCCTTAATATCAACAAACTATTCCATACATATAACTTAACTTGAGGAGGAAGCTAATTGAAAAGGCCTATGTTTTTCAATAGAGATATTCAATTGATTTCTTAGGTGGAGTATCCCAATTAAGTTAAGGCCAAAGGGATAGCTTCAAAACTTCATGCGAAGGGGGGACTTAAACTCAAGAATTCCAATATGCACTCTTGAGATCTTACCACAGGGCTAAATGAAGATGTTGTGGAAGAAGTAGAGTATAGGTATGATAAACTTCCTCATTAAACACTCTCATCTTTACCCCTCCCTTTGCCTTTCCACCCTTAGGAGAGAGACAGAGAGACTTAGCAAAAAGTCAAGATGCTTGTGGCACATGGGATTAGAGCTCACAAAGTGCAAAACATGAAATGACACTAGGTAGGATGTACAATGGGTTTGGCCCTGATAAGGGACACAAAGAGAGTCTGGGCTAAGGTGTGGAGGGTCAAGGAGCAAGGGTTAGGGTTAGGATTAGGATTAGGGTAAGTGCTATACTTGTAGGCATTGTTTGGGGAAAGAAAAAACTCAGCTAGCAGATTTCCTATGAATTTGAAATTCTAACAGGAAACTGACTAGCAATACAACTGAGTAGGTGATTTCCTGTGAATTTGAAATTCTAACTCAAAACTAAATAGCAAATAACTAAAGAGTCTAAAATTACTTTTCCTATTCCTCGATAATCCAGCTAGCTAATTTGAAAATCTAATCAGAGGCCCATGGAAATAGGGATTAATCCCATCTATGGAGGAATCCTTAAGACACGAAGTGCGGACGGGTCACCGTTTTTTCGCTATTGTAAAAAGTAAGGAGCTTGAGAGACGTTGCTGCACGAGCCCCGGGTGGGAATTTGTCGTGTGGAAGATTTGATGTAAATGTTTTGGTTGCGAATGGGGTCTTGGCACGGAAGCTAAAAACGCCCGTGTTCGGTGCACAGCTCTGGATGGCTAGTACTAGAAGGAAAGTGCCAAGGCAAGGGTTAGGGCATCCGTGGAGGGGATTAGGGTTTCTATAAATAGGTGTGAGTTCTTTGCTTTGTTTGTTATTTGATATCGGAAGTTCTTGTGGTTGTTTTCCTTGCATTTGCGTGTTTGAGCTTCTTTCTTTGCTGGGCATTTTTGGTGTTGTGCGCTTCTTTCTTTGCTGGTCGATGGCGGTTCTCTCTGCCTTTGTACCCGTTCCCTAGAAGCAACAGTGAGTTTCTGCTGCCTCTACCTTGTCCATGGAGCTCTCGCTGCTCGCCTGGCACGTTGAGGTACTACATGCCGCTAACAATATACGAAAGCACCAGTAGATTAAGTCTTGTCGAGGGGATTTTGTAGAGAGAGCAAATATGCACGATTGGAGGCTGCAGGGACGCGAATCGCTCGGTATGACGCGCCTACAAGCTAAGAGGAGCATCAACTATTGGAAAGTACGAGTAGATTAAGTCTTGTCGAGGGGAGTTTGCAGAGAGCAATTTTTGCACGAGTAGAGGCTGTAAATTTGAAGGGTTGCGAATCGCTCGGTATGGCACTCCTGCTTAGTTTGGACGTGGAGGGGTGTCCGAGGTTGAGCACCATTCGGTCACTATTCAATCTCGGTAGTTCGATATTCGCTACACGCCCGCGGCGTGCTGTAATTGGGGTGTGGGGGGGGGGGGGGGGGTGATAGATGATGAAGAGTGGAAATTTTTCTACAACTGATGGGGATTCCTCTGTCCAGCGAGGAATTTATCCCTTCAATAAGTGAATTAGGCGGATATTGATCGACTCCTACGCGAATCTGCAAAATGGTAAGACATTACCCTTTGCATTTTAAGGTCCACGTCGATCCAAGAGATAAAGCATCAATATAAACCCGTGAGACAAATCTCGAGGAACAGCCACATTTCACGCAGCAGAGACGCGAAACCCTACTAATACCTACCGACATATATCTGCATCTTCAATCTCTTCGAAGCTATTCTGAATGGCGTGCAAGGCCTAGCTTGCTGTGGTAATTGTAATCTTTCAGCAGAGTAACTCCCCTTTTGCTAGATCCAAATGGTACAAAAAATATACATTTTAGTAGTTGCGCATAGTAACTCCTGTTTTGCTAGATCTAGATTGTTACAAAAGATGTACATTTTTTTAGTTGCCCTAAAAGCTGGGTAACATCATATTGTAGTGACGTTGTATCTTTGCTGCCTATTGCAACTTCCCTCATAACTTAATATCTTGCCCAATGCCACGAACTCCTCTATTTCAGAATTAGTTGAGAAAGCATCAGTGTTTATACAGGTGTGCAATGATCTTTTACCAGCAGTTCACAATCCCTAGTCTATCAACCTGTTGCAGCAAACTCTCTTCAACCTGTTGCAGGAGTTTTTGTATGTAAATTTCCACAAATTATTCCATCCCCAACTCGTAAATCAGTTTGGATGAGGACAGCTATAAATTCAAGGCGGTTGATCCATTACAATTCTGCAGTCAGGAATCTCTCAAGTATGATTCGTTTGCTGCGTGTTTAAGTTTAATTGGCGCTCTTTCAGCTCAATGATTAGTCACTCCTGTGAACTGTTTTACAATGGCCAGAAGTTGAAAACATATGCCGACAGAATTGTTTACGTTTACATGCAGTTGTGAGAGAACCTTATGGTATCCTCCACTATACAAGCAACAGACCCTCGACTTTTTTTCATATTTACTACACTTTCGAAAGAACTACTCCTCGTGGTGATAAACTCACTACATTTAATAATGGTAACCCTCTCACTACACTCAATGATGGGCGTCTGATCTTCGTACATGGCAATCCACTATACAAGCAACAGACCCTCGACTTTTTTTCATATTTACTACACTTCCGAAAGAACTACTCCTCGTGGTGATAAACTCACTACATTTAATAATGGTAACCCTCTCACTACACTCAATGATGGGCGTCTGATCTTCGTACATGGCAAAGTGATCTTATGCACCTAAGATGAGCGTCTTCATTTTCCACCATATTCAATGTGGACTTTCGATTGCAAAACTGATCTTTGTTTCTTTTCAAATTTATACCTTCCTCAGCCCTAATGGCTACAGGAGTAAAAGTGCCATGCCTTGTTAGTTCTAGTGATGACAAGACTATTCAAGGCAGAACACCTTTGAGGACTTTTTCCTTTAACTCCAAACACATTACGAGAATTACATTCCTATCCATCAACTTGCTCAAAATTCTTCTCCTTGGACTTTCAAGGCAATAGACTTCAATCACCATGAAATTGCCTTACCTGTAACACCTTGCTAAATGGAACCTTGTTATAGGTTGGCACTTGAAGCATAGATGACTCTTGATTCCTTCAAAACCCAAGGGGAATATCCTCTCTCAAGAAGATCAAAGGAATCACTTAACGTAAGGAAGCGGAGGAGCTAACTTACCTTCAAGAAGAATAGGAACATCATTAAAACGTAAGGAAGAAGAAAGGACAATAGGTTTGACTTATCCTTAGGAGGAGTGAGTAAATGCCAAGCATCTAAAAGAACCCTCCAAGGATATTCCCCAATCCAAGAAAAGCCATGAAAGAGTAGATGTTGTTGGTAGACACCCTTCGAGCCAATAGATGAAAGGAATCACTTCAAGCAAGGCAGCGGAGGAGAATGCCAAAACTAGCGTGTCTCCAACAAGAAGAGGAATATTTTTGAAAAGCAAGGAAGAAGAGGAAACACTTACCTCAAGATGAGGACAATGCAGAGGTCTAACATTTCCTTAGGAGGAGTGGCTAAATACCATGCTTATGCAAGGACTTTACCGATTCCAAGAAAGCCATGGAGGAGTAGGTGCCATTGAGGCACAATAGGGCTTCATACCTTGGAGTCTTTGGCACTTGACTTATTTGAGGATTGGAATTGCATCCTGGAAACAAGGAGATCCCATTGTTGCCAATGAGAATAAAACAAGCAAGTACAAGTACTCGTGATAAATTGGAGAAACATGGCCTAAAATAATTAGAGGGACACTTTTTAAAAAAAGTGTGAGGAGATCACTGCCTGCAGGGCTTTGCTAATAAATCATAGAACATGTCCAAATGAAATTGAGACTGTTTCTAAAGTAAAATGAGTATAGCTTTTTGGGATGGGAATATTTATGACTAATCATTGCTAGATTAGCTATGTTATCATTCCTTTATTGGTTTTCATCATTGGCCTTCTATTGCTAATATTCCAACATGTTGTGGAAAATGCTACTATGTCTTTCAATTAGAAGAAAAACTAGCTAGAAGGGCTCTTGGCTAGGGGTTGTAGGCTATTAGGAAACAACTACGGCATTGGTTTTTTTATTGTTCTCTTGATAAGCTGAGGTTCATTGTGGCAACAATTGAGTAGAGCTCCTTGGCCTACCTTTATTGATGTGCAATCAAGTTAAAAGGTGTTAAGAGTGGAAAAGAAAAGCTTTATCTAAGCATTGAAAAGGTGTTAGGAGTGGAAAAGAAAATCTTTATTAACCCAAATGGTAATCCTCTTTTTGAAAAATTTGATTCTAATGAGGATTTTCCCAATTCAATACACATTATGTCCAAGAATGAATATATCTATTAAGAACATCCACTTGTCTACAAGAACTTGCTTAGCTTCTATTTCCTTTGTGGATACAATGGGCACAAATTTGTTTGATGTTCTTCTAGGATGCTAAGAGGAAAAAGGCTACAAAATCCATAAACAAAGTGATGGATGATCCTAGTTGCAAAGTTTTGGCATGTGGTTGAAGTATTCAAGTTAGAGCTGAGCAGGATTATAGGGCATCATGTTGTGCAAGGTGATAGCAAGTTATCTTGTTTGTTCGAGGTCCTAGGGGAATTGGATTGGATAGTTACTGATTCACAGAGAAATTGTTGGCATGTCATTCAGCTTGCAAGAATTGTGGGAGGTAATCTCGACTCTGGAGAAGACAAGTGTCTAGATTGAATGGCTTGACCACAAAATTTTACACTGCCTTTTGGGAAGTATAAGGGGAAGACCTTGTAGGTATGGTTAATGTTGCAACCCTTCGGGGGTTTTGTCTCAAGGTTGGCTTGGTGAGCTATTTTTGAAGGGCCAACTAAGGCTTCAAGTGGACTTACTATGCTTAAAACATCCTACAAGGTGATTGCAAAGACCTTAACACCATATTAGATAAAGTGGGTGAATCTTGCACTTTGGGAAATTTTGAAATTGAGTGAATTTCATTAAATATGGTAATTTCATGTATTATGGGAAATCCCATTAATTATGGGAATGAAGCTATCATGGAAAATTTCATTAAGCTTGGGAAGCTTCATTGATTGTAAAAATTTTCATTAGTTCTAAGAACCAAGATTTCATTACTTCCAAGAACTTCATTGATTGCCAAAAATTTCATTAGTTCCAAGAACTAAAATGTTGTATAGGTAGCATGGATCAAGGCTTGCTATAGTTTGGAAATTATATAATTGGTGGTGTCAACAATAAACACTGTGTAAAGTGAACCAAGAGAAGCTAATTGGTGAAAGACTTTTGCGAACTATACTATTGTGCAAATATGCATCAATCAAGATTACTGAAAATGAGAAACATCACATGAGAGAACATATTTCCCTACTAGATCAAGAGATCACCAAGAATAGAAGAATTACCATTGTCTATAATGCTTCAATACCAAGCAAGCCTTCTTGTGCTTTTGATATACACATTTTGTGGAATCTTTATCTTCGTGGGTGGATTTATGCTTTTGATGTCCCCATGACCAAACCACCTCATCAAAACCGTTTTAATATATGTGGATCTGACCTATTCTCTACCCAATACATGTTCCAACAATCAACGTAGACATTTGCATCAATCGGACCTTTTCTCCAAATCGCAAGTGCTCAATTTTGAATTGATATTTTCTTGAAGTTAGGAGATGTTGCATCCATCTTGCCACTTGATTGGGCAACCCCAGGCCATATGGGGTATATAGGGTCAAATGGTCTCACCAAGGCAAAGTTAATGTCTACCATTGGTCTAAACCCCTCCCTTGACTTACCTCTTAGAGTCCCACAATAGTGATCATTCCATTCCTCATAGACTTGCAGCTCAATAATGTGAGTATCAAAATTACCTTCTCATTAAGTGACTATGTTCTTGGCCAAAAATCTATGTGCACTCGTCTTTGAGATATTTGTTTGTTTGAGTTCTCCAATGCTGTTTTTCCAATAATATATTACTTTCCCAATATAGAATTCATATGATGCATTCTTTCCCCTTGTGCACCTCTCCCAAAACCTTATTTAATCCTTTATCCTTGATATTACTTGCAAGTGTTCTCTCACAAATTTTGCCATTGCCAACATATCTAAACTGCCTATTGGCAACAATGACCGTCTCTCGTTATCTTTCTTCCACTATGTTCAATTCGCCCTTATGGGCATCCAATTTATTGATTTTGAAAGCACTTTTTATTGCATCATGGATCTATTGCCCTACATGAAAAATTGAAACCATAATTGTTTGCATGACCAACTAGCGTATCTTGACCATCACATAGGTAGCCATCCACATAACCCTTGAAATTAGGAACCTATGTAAGAAGAAATGGTGCTAGTGAGGATCTTGTCGATTTTGAATGTATTAGATGAGTGGAAGTGAATGTTTCGCTACTCACAATCTCTCAAAGAACCTATTGAACATTGCATCAATATCCTCATGTGTGTACCCTAGCATCAAAGAAGCCCAATGGAATATCTTGAAATCACCCCTTTCTACAAAGAGAGAAAGCTATGCAAATAAGTATCTATTATTGTTCTTTGATGCACAATTATCTAGTTAGGGTAGAAAATTCTATAGCAACCTTCAGAATGGGGGCTCAAAAGGAAATTTTCCAAGTAAATAGTTGGGGTTTTTATGTTAATTTGATGGCATGGGATTGTTGCTTGTGATTGTATCCTTCATAATGAAGTTATCATGGTATCCATGGTGAACATTGGGCCACCATCTGACATCTCTAGATCTACATTTACAATCTTGTTACCTACAATTTCCACATAAAGAGCTATAATGGCAATCCAATTTCTTTCTCAAGCATACATCATTTAGAAGCCGAACATTGCTTCTTAAAATCCCATCACTAGCTAGGTCTCCAAGGTCATGTGTCTCCACTCTCCAGGTGGTGCAAACAATATGAAAGAGATCCAATTGTGAGGTTGAGGTCACATAGCCACAAACCATTGAGGGTGGAATGCCAATAATGGCCACAAACCATTTAGGGTGGAATGCCAATAACAACCATGTGCATGCCCGTGAGTAATCATTCCAATAAGTGGCACTTGTAATGCCATGCAAAATATGTGTCCTTTGACCTCATCCAAAGTCTCGAAATCATTGTCTTCTTTTGGTCCATCTTATCATGGATTTTGCATAGGTATTTATGTGGATACATCTCAAAGTACTTACACCATGCATAGTATAAGTTCATGCAACTCTATTGTTGTATCATATGCTTCTTTCCTTCCTCCATCAACAAATTGCACTATTCTTTCCCTTTTGTGGCTTCCAACTGAGCCTTGACCTCCCTACACAAACACCACTTAGACAGCTGCATTCTTACAGTCTATATTCCAAAACCTACTAAATGAAGATGTGGATTGGCTCTCATAACCCTATTGCTTAAGTAAAGTGTTGACCTCATGTAGGATGTGTATTTGCTTATGTACTTCTAGTATCACCAATTGTGTCTCCCTACAACCATTCAAGATGGTTCTACTCTTGTGAGGTATATGATCTGAATTATTATCCACTCTTGAAAGAGAGCCCTACTTCTGCATGTGTGCAACCTGTTCCTTCTCATAATCCCTATATTCCCATGCAAATATCATTGTACACCATTCTTAAATTTCTCCTTCTATTAATAAAATGATGTCTTAGGTGTTCCATGTATCTCATACCATGCTTCACAATATACCATCCAACCATTTATGCTAAAGTTGTAGCATAACCCTCCCATGCAAGTCACAATGCCATGCTATTGACAACATATAATATACAAACTTAAAATAGGTGAAATGTAAGTCTGCACATTGAGGTAAGGATCATCCAATATCTTTGTCAAATTGTCCAAGGTTGTGCGATAGGCCTGAACATTTGAACTTAGCTTGAAAACTATTGAGAAAATCAATCACATTGGAATAGAATCTTTGCATGTTGAGATAGATTTTGCCCCAAAGTGCTACCAAATTTTCCATATCACTTGAACATTGATAAAAAAATAAAAAAACTTTCTTGTGCCCCCATCATGTTGAGATCCTACCTTAGTGCATTGAGATATCATCTCCACCTTGACTGCCCCATCCACACCTTGACTACTATCTTAATGTGTTGAGATATCATCTCTAGGTTGTCCAAAAAAAACTAAGAAAAGGCAATCCAAAATAGCTCTACACATCCCCATGCTATGATAAAGCTAACTCAGCATGATGACATAAGGCTAACTTAGTATGTTGAGAAAGCTTGTGAACTTGAGTTGGGAAAACGCATCTGTTGGTGGTAACATGCTACAAGGTGACATTGTTCCATCTACATGCACCTTAGGTTTGGTAGTGTGTTAGGAGAAGAACCTGAGCCTGATGACAATGCCTTAAACAACATCTTATCTAGCTATCTAGATAGCTTTGCATCAATTTGACCATAAGCTTCAATACTTAGCTCGTACTCCATGCACAAACCACCTTTGGATGACATGTCTAGCTTGAAAGAATCCATGAGCTTGGATGAGATGTGGGAGAACCTTTCAATGCTAGAGCCTCAATGCATCAGACTCCAGGTGTATTGAGCATCATTCCTCTAGTACCCCCTCTGCAAGAGTTACTGGAGATTTTTTTTAATATGATGAGTTGAGAAAATAGTGACAACCACAACCCATGGTAGGGCCACAACATCGAAGGGATAGGCTATATATCCCAACTACCTCATAGAATCACATAACTTGGTGTGTGAGTGCTAAGAGTCTAAAATTGAGCAACAACTCAAGGCAAGCAAGGAAACCGATATGGTCCACCGAAGGCACTGTGTAGCTACTCGAGTCTCCAAATCCTTGCATGTGCCTCAAAAAGTGGAAGAAGAAGGTGCCTCAAGCTCTTTGGCAGAGGGATCCACACTAATGCAATGGATGTTTGAAGAAGATCCTGCCATGCAACAACTAAAAGGAGATGATGACACATCCTTCCATGGTTTTGAAAAGCCAGAGTCATTCAACTTGGAACTAGCCAGCACAGGGCTTCAAGACATTGCTGGAATGATTGCTTCTGGTAATCCACAAAAACTCATAGTTTAGCAATTTCTTATGTAGCTTCTTAGGAACAATCACAATAGGGGATATCCATGTTTCTCGATGAATTGGATACTAGAGAAATCTAACCTATAGGAATTTGTCTATTTCTTCCTTTATCCTTTTAGCATAGTTTGGATGCATTCAATACCACTTTATCAATTCTATGCTAGATAGCAAATGTTTTGTGCTAGGTAGCAACGAAGACATGTGCTTTGCTAGAAATTTGGCTAACATGAAGAATGCTACTGATAGTTTGTGGGCTAGGTGTGGTGGTGGCGAAGTCATGGATGACTCATTAGCTTCATTTTGCTATAGCTAGGAATTGTAGATAAGTTGAAAGATGCAGAGGAGACAAAGGTGCAACATGCACATATTGAAGGGAAGTTGAAGAATGCAACTGTGAGCCCCAGGAATTCTAGTGGTAGACAACTAACTCATCACAGATCTAACATCTGCTGGGTATAACCCTAAAGAGATTGAAGATATAGAAGTTCAAGACGACTCTCCCTTGGCTCACCTCCTAAAAAAATTATCGACAAAGAAGGGACATGACTATACAACGAGTCAAAAGTCTCCTGCAAAGAAAGTCAATGGCACATTAGGTGCATCAAAATACCTGAAACCCAAATTCCCCAAACCGCATGCATGCAAGAAATTATGAGGTTCATAGTTTCTTGGATGCTAGGAGGTGCCTTTTTGTAAGATCACCACCTCTAAGAGGTGTGTTTTGTAAGAACAATGATAGAGAAAACTCCATTTGGTCAATCGGATATATAATGAAGTATCTCCCTTTCCTATTTATGCATGACTCAAAATCTTTTATCGTTGTGCTTAAGTAGTGCGGCTTTCTTTGTAGGAAGCTTTGATCCATTGCCATTCATTGGTTCAGGAGGGGGTGTCATGCGTGTTGCGTGGGTGCCACAAATGTTTGCTTTGATGTATTTGCAAGCGTACATGCCTCGTAATTTCTTTCCATGTGTACACATACTAATTATAGTGTGTCATGAAGAGTCAAAGATATTGTTGTGTCCTAGGCAATCAGAGGGAAAAATGACCTATTCCAATGGCCATACATGCATGCATCACAAAAGCAAGACAAATGTCTTGTGGCAAGTCTTGTAGGGTCCCATGGATTATGAACACAAACAACATGCATAGATAGTGATTTTGGGATACTTACAATTCCATTTTTCCTCCCTATTCACATATTCTACTTTAACCTCCCAAAAAACACGGGTGCAATGTCTTTGTTTTGAAGGATAGAAAGCTCAATCCCCCTCTGAAATGTTGTCCCTACAGTAAGTGACTACATCACTTTAAGATAGCTCCATCTAGCTTCATTTGTTCATGTGTCAATGTTGTCTTCATCACATCTCTTGCTCCGTCATGTTCTCCCTTGCCATGTCTTGATGCTGAGAAAAAATGGCTCATTGTGCTAACCCAGTCAAACTAGCATATCTTGCCACACAAAATAAAATGTTCTGTAAGCCTTGAACTATGAAGCAGTGCCATCTGACCACACCCAATGTTGTTTAATTACCACACCTTGTTCCTTCAATCATTGAAAGTGTAACATGAAACAATGTTGCACAAACAATGTATCATGAATTCTTTAATCTGAAATGAAAAAATGTATTGTTTTGATTAGTTCACTCATCTTCCTATAGTAGGTTATGTGTACAAATATGGTAACCTATGTAGAATGCCAATGCATAGACTCGATGTCATTCTGCTCTTTAAAAGCATAATTTTTAGCAAATTCTACCACAGATAAAACCACATACTCAAGAAAATTACAAATGCAGTCCTTGAACTCTTGCTCCTGCCACCGAGTGATGAATTATGAGTAATGAAGAGGTTGAGCTTTGTTTTCAACATTGTAAGGAACTCCCAACATTGCATCTCCTTGTTCACTAGATCTTTCCTTTTCTTTTTGTTTTCTTGTTTGTCCATAGTCTCCACATATTCAAATAGCTTCACATTCATATTTTGCTCTACTTTTCTTGTCTCCAGAGGGTAGCATTTTAATTTCTTAACACCACAGTTCTTGCATTTTTCCATCAAGCACTTTCTGTCATGGAAGGATTTGTATTCCTTATTTGGGAAAACTATAGACTCTAGCAATTGTGTGACACCATTGAACGTATGAACCACAGATGTACATGTCATGATTTTACCATCTCCTGCACAGACCTCACATCTCCATTTGCATCCACATCCATGGAGACCAAAATTTTGAGAACAAATGTGGTTGAGTGCATCCTTCAAGAAAGATATTTGAATGTGATATTCATAATTGCATGTATATCTATCCTTCAATTGAAGAATAAAGAAGGGATTTAGTGACTCAAATGAATGCAATTGAATTAAAACTTCAGTAGAGTTCATTAGAATGGTCAATGTACATTTCTCTAGTAGGAACACCTCTTCTTTGTCTGCTTTTGATAGCCAGTGTGTTGCATACATTGGCTACTATTAGTCCTGCTTGCAATTCTGGCTCTCCTCTAGTTGTTCGATCTCATAATCCTATCATTGCAAGGTGCTATTGAATTCGATTGAAGATTTCATACTTTAGTTGTTTCTCCATGCTTTGGGCTTTGTCATTAAGAAGCTTCTCCATTTCAAGGAAAATTTTTTGCTTAATGGATTCCTCTATCTCTATCAAATTATTTTCTCTCATGCGTTTCTTTTGTTCTCGTTGTTCTCTCTTTTGTTGGGCCTCATACTGCCTAATGATGGCATGTGATTGAATGTCTTTATCCCATTGAGCAAGATTGATTAAATTTTCTTCTGTTCCAAATCATACAATATAATGATAGTAAGCTCACGAATCAAATCTAGCAACACATTAAGGACACAAAACATAATATATATACCTCCTTCCATAAACATTTCCATCGCTCTTGGAAATACATCTTTTTTCTCCTCCGATATCAACCCTGGAATGTTAGGCGTAATGTCCATGTTTGTTTTTTTGCAAGGAGAATAAACATAGAGAAAGAAAAAGATACAACATTTTTGACAATATATAGGCTAGAGCAAAATGAACTTCAAAACATCCTTGACAAGATTCCTACTAGAGGAGCATGCTTTTCATCCTTCTTACTAGATGTATTCCCTCTTTCATTCCTAGAGGTAGGCACTTCTCAGAGACACCAAGAGGAAAAATAAGGCTCAAGTCCCAAGGTGGAACTCAATATGGGAAGTATTGTCTATCACATCAGTGTAAAGTCCCTATTTTAGGAGAATTGTGTTAAAGAACATTGAACATTGTGTTATACAATCATGTTATACAAAGAACATATAACGCCCCAAGTAGAGCAATCATGTGTAAGCTCAGCCTTTTCATGAATCTATAAATGAGCTTTCAATAAGTGAAAGCTCTAGTATACATCCAGTCTCTGCATAGGAAAGAAAGAAGGTGGCTGCTTTTGATATGTTTATTGGAGACTCGGGGGGTTCACCTCACAAAATTTTGGTATACCACATGCATTCAAAAGGAGGGGTATTTTAATTCAACTTTTTGAAAAATTTTAACAGGATTACAATAACAAGAGGGGTTCTTTAATTCAATTTTAGAAAAAAATACTTAGTTGATAAGTAAGGAGGGGTTTTTTTAATGTGGGGAAAATTTTAGTTGAGGGGTTTTTAAAATAAGCCTTGAACGCATGTGATATATAGGGTTTCTTAGTAGTGCACCCCGCAAGATTGGAGATAGTGGAAGGACTATATAAGAAGACGTGGGACATGAGAGTAATTGACTATCCAAAAAGATTTGAATATACATGATCTTGCCTTTAAGATAACGATTGTGGGGACGTGGTAGTAAACTTATTGATTTTTTAAAACCTTGACAAAATATGAAGAGGGGAGAGGAGAAGAGTGGAGATGAGGAGAGAGGGTACAGCTAGAAAGCACACCACAAATAACTAATTGTACACTAGATTTAGTTGAAAATGTAGAATATATACAAACCCTTTAGGTTTAGGGCATCTAACCATTTAATTTATAGCACTCTATTGTGTAGTGCTATGCACATATCAAACATATGATGTTGAGATGGTTCGTCAACATCTTCCCTCAAGATCAACATCATGAAGTAGGCCTTCCCTCAAGATGATGATTTTGGGGAATCGAAGAAGGACTGAGCATCACAATCCATCACACTTCTTTAATGGGAATGTCCTTCTGCTACATCAAACCAAGAACTTGTTTTGGTGTTCTCAAAAATCTCTTTGCCAAGTGGTTTGGTAAAGATGTCTGCAACATTCTCTTTGCCATCACAATGCTGCAGTGTGGTGTCACCAAGTAACACTTTTTCTCTAATGAAGTGCTCTCTGACATCAATGTGATTTATCCTGGAGTGATATAATAGATTCTTGGCCAATGCTTGAGGTGATTGATTATCACAGTATATTGTTGTTGGCTTTGATTTATCAAGGTAATTTGTTTCTGACAATAGTCTTCTAAGCCATATAGATTCACATGCACCTGTTGTGAGAGCCGTATATTTGGCTTTAGTTGAAAACAAAGAAATAATTAGCTATTTGTTTGACAGCCATGATATAGCACCTTGACCAAGGAAAAATACATATCCCTATGTGGATCTCATGGTCTCATGATCTCCGCCATAGTCACTGCCATAATATCCATGCAACATTGGATGACTTCCACTATATTATATTTCAAACTGTCTTGTACCTTTGATATATCTCAAGACTCTTTTGGATGCATTCTAGTGAGACCATTTTGGGTTTGCCATAAACCGTCCTACTAAAATTACTGCATAACAAATATCTGGCCGTGTGATAGTCAGATATATAAGAGACCCGATGAGCTACCGATAGTACCTGTTATTGATTGTAGGTTTTTTTGAATCTTTTGTAAGTTTCAAACTCTGCTCCATGGGAGTGGGTACAATCTTACAATCTGCCATATGAAACTTCTTCAGAAGATTGTCAACATATTTTACCTGACTCATGAAGGTGCTATCTAAATCTCTCCAGAACTCAATTCCAAGAAAATAGTGCATAAGTCCAAGATCTTTCATGTTGAACTCTTCAGAGAAGTCTTGTTTAAACTTCTTGATGAAGCTATCATTACTTTCGATCACAATCATATCATCTACATACAAAAGTGCAATAGTAATGTCTTCCCCTTGAACTTTGTAGTAGAGAGTATGATCTGCATTAGACTTGACGTATCCCAGATTAGCAAAATACTTGTCAATTATGCTGTACCAACTTTTGGGTGCTTGCTTTAAGCCGTGGACACTTTTCTTGAGATGGCAAACCTGATTCTCTTGCCCTGGTTCAACATAACCTACTAGTTCATTTGGGTAACCATTGAGAAAAGCATTCTTAACATCTAGTTGGTACACATTCCATCTATTGATTGTCTCTAGTGATATCAAGAAACATATGGAATCCATCTTTGCTACTGTAGCATAAGTCTTATCATAGACTTGACCATATTGTTGTGCAAATCCTTTTGCAACTAGCTTGGCTTTGTATCTTTCAGTTCTTCCATATGGATTGTACTTCACTTTGTAAACCATTGTTCGCTATGGCCTTCTTTCTTGGTGGAAGGTCGCATAATTTCTAAGCGTTGTTTTTGTATAAAACTTCCATTTCATCATTCATAGCAGTTTGCCATTCTTGCTTGTCAATTGCATCTTCAAAGTACCATCTGAGTTGCTGTTGCTCTTCTCGAGGTGCTTTTGGCAATTCTTGCTCTTCTTCATCAACCTTTTCTATAGGTGATTATGTAATTGGTATGTCCAACTCCTGTGTATTTGAGGTTTTCCATTCTGATTTCTCATCAAACGTTACATCTTTGGAGATAATGACCTTTTGGTTGATGGGATCATATAGCTTGTATGCTTTGGTTTCTTCACTATAGCCAACCATGACTTGATTTTGCATCCAATTTGCTGCGATGATCGTCATGTATGTAGGCATATGCTATGCAACCAAATATGTGAAGATGCCCAATGCATGGCTTGTGTCTAGTGAATGCTTAAAAAAGTTTCATACTTTGAATTGGTTTGATTGGAAGCCGATTAAGCAAGTAGTTCGCAGTGAAAATTGCTTTTTCCCAATACTGATTTGAAAGATGCTTTTCACTGAGAATTTCTCTAGCACTGTTTGCTAAAGTACCAATCTTCCTTTCAGATCTTGCATTCTATTGAGGAGTATCTACACATGTGAATTGTCTTTGAATGTCGTTACTTCTACAAAAGTTCAAGAATGCCATTGGTATTTCCATGTGCCATAATTGGAGTTGTCTAGCTTAGTAGATGCCTGCAAATTGAGGTTGCTAGTGGTAGACATGGTGCAAGAAATGTACTCAAAGTGTCTGTGAAATCACTATCTGAATCAACTACAATACACTAGCTATTTCAAGTGCAATTTGAACTATTGGTGAAGATAAAACTGCAATATATAATCTAATCTGTTGCAAAGCTTGTGGAAAATGATGCTGGGAATAGCCAAGAGGCTTTACAAGGCTTAAATAATGTGCACAATGCCAAAAAATAGCCAAGTAGGCTATGTGTGTGTAAAGTCAAATCATGTGCAATATACCCTCTGATAAATCGGTCAATGCCACTGATGAACACTCTAGAGTTTGCTCACAAAACGGTGGAACATCAAGTTTTAGAAAATGTGATGATGTGAAACTACATGTGAGCATAGGGACTGACTCCAAGTAGGAACTATTTAGGAACTTTCAGGCATGGCTTTGATTAGATTTTGTGGATCATCTCCTATAAGGATGATCTAATCTACTTTGATCTAGATCTAGACCAACCATCGAGCGATGAAAAGATAGCAAATAATTCCTTTGTTTTGTTTGTTTTAGTTGTTGGTTCAGATGCATTGTGGTAGAGGCTAATGTGCATGCAAGAATTGGATTTGTCATTGATGCCCAAGTGTGTGATGCTTGAACCAAAATGTGTGCACGATGTAACAAGTGCATAGAGCACAAAAAATTGAGCTTTTTTTCTTTTTGGACCGCCCTCAAATTCTTTCTGCATCAAGAGATACAACTTGATTTAGGTGGAGGGGGAAAAAGGGTGCATATGTGGCAAGGTGAGTCACATGCAAGGGTGTGCCAGTGGAGACCTGTGATGATGTAGTAGACTGGTTCATATGCAATGCCTGACAAGGGGTAAGTGTGAATGCCAAGGGGTGGTAGTGCTGAGGTGGAAATCAAGGTGATGTGGTAGTCAATGATGTTGTGGCTCCTTGGTGATGTGGTAGTTTGACTTTGATTAGTTGATGTAGTAGCTGACTAGTCAATGCTGATGTGGAGTGGTGACTCAGCTGATGATGTGCCACCTTGGCAGGGTCTACTGATATAGCAATAGATAAGATGTGCCTACATGGCAAATAAGCTTGGGATTACCATGTGGCAAAATAGTGACCAACCCTGTTTGACCCTGGTGAGGATAAGGTGTTGAGGGTTGGGTATGCCACATGTCACTTGGAGGATGGTCAGAATCTAAGAAGATGATGACAGAATCTTCTCAGATTTTGTCTTGGAGCCGGATTTTTGTCATGCTCATTCAGAGAGGTGTTGTCAGACCCGAGCGGGTTGCAGCCTTGGAGTATGCTTTAGAAGGAGCTTGTGCCATTTTGGCCATCAAAGCTTATAAGGAGCTGACTCGTTGGATCCAGCACTCATTGTAGAAGATGGGAGGAAAATTCTAAAGTTGGTGATGATAGAGGTGTAGAAGGCGAAAGAGTCATTTGGATGTTCATTGAAGGAGGCTACGCTCTTGTTGGTGGTGAAGGCTTGAGGCTGTTGCCTATGGTCATCGGTGTTGTTTTCATGGAGCAGCCGAGTAGCTAAAGGTGTTGACGGTTTGTGAAGCATTGCCTATGCAAAGTAGTCCATAAGGTCTAGAGTAGGAGCAACATAGATCAATAGTCGACATTGAGTGTGGAGATGGTGGCTACAAATGACTCATTTGCAGGACTTGCTATGAGCTAACTCATTGGAGGTGATTGTAGTAGGAGCCTTAAGGCATTTAGGATGGCCATGTCTAATATATGCTCATGATAGATGACGTTGGAGCGATAGATGAGGTTTAGTTGAGGCTTTAGCTCATTGCATGTAGATGGGCCTTGTAGCTGTAGCTCATAGGTGGTTGGAGATGTTGCAGGAGTACTTTGCTACTCATGGATGATTTTTTCCTATTATTTTCATTAAGAAGCAAAACTTTTATATTGGTGTCAAAAGTTTGTACGCCTTGTTAAAAATAAAGGTTTGAAAAATTCGCCAAGATTTGAAATTTTTATTAGAAAAAATTTAAAGTTTTGCCAAGATTTACAACTTTTTCTTTAAAATTCAAAAGGAAATATATAAAATTGTAATATGTTCTACAAATATTGTGAAACTAAAAAAATAGCTCAATAACTTTTCGCAATATTTTATATTAATATATAAGTATAACTTCCATATAAGTATAACTTTCTATATGTCAGAGAGTAGCGACTCTCTCTGTCAAGCACTAGAATGAAGTGAACTCTCATTCACTCAAGGGAAAGAACAAAAATCTCTCAAGAATGACGAAAATTTTCTCTCAACACAATGAATGGGAACTTTTCTCTACAAAAGTGAACTCTCACAAGAACACTCGAGAAGCTCTCAATCTCTCAATAATTCTCATGCTCTCAAGGATTGCAATGCCTCAGTGGAAGGCAAGGGAGCTCTGATACCATGACAAAATATGAAGAGGGAAGAGGAGAAGAGTGGGGATGAGGAGAGAGGGCACATCACAAATGACTAACTATACACTAGATTTAGTTGAAAGCATAAAATATATACAAACTCTTTTAGGGTTAGGGTTAGGGCATCTAACCCTTTCCTTTATAGCACTCTATTAGGTTAGTGCTATGCATATACATAAACTATAATCATAAAAGAAACCTATACTCTATACTTTCTAACAGAATACCTTCTTTTGTAGACCAAAATTCTTAGTCATATACCATATATACTCAAATTACAACCTTAAACCTAAACCCTAAACCCTAAACCCTATATTAAAAACCTTATATCCAAAACCCTAAACCATATATCAAGAACCTTATGTCCTAAACCCTAACCTAAATCATAAATCCTATACCCTAAACCCTATATACTATACCCTATAGTGTAACCCTAAATCTTAAATCCTAAACCCTAGACCCTATACCCTATACCCAAAACCCAAAACCATAATGCTATAACAAAAAACCAAAACCCTATATCCTATACCCCCAAGACCCAAAACCCTATACTATAAATCCTAAACCTTGTACCCTAAAGCCTCAAATCTATACTGTAAACCCTATACCCTATTCCAAAAACCTATATCCTAAACCCTAAACCCTATACTAGATATCCTATAACCCCATACCCTAAACCCTATAATGTAAACCCTATATACTATACCCTAAACCCTATACTGTAAACCCTACACCCTATACTCTATACCCTAAACCCTAAACCCTATGTAATGCCCTCTTGGGCACCTAGAAACAACAACAAAGCACCTGTCTACCCCTACACACAATGCTCTCTCAACATGGATGATTATTTCAAGTTAGTTTCATTAAGAAGCTAAACTTTTATATTGGTGTCAAAAGATTGTATGCCCTAATAACAATAGACGTTTGAAACATTCATGAGGATTTGAAAATTTTATACAAAAAAATTAAAATTTTTCTAGGATGTACACTTTCCTCTTCAAAATCCAAAAGAAGATATATAAAACTATACTACATTCTACAAAAATTAAAAAGCTAAAAAGAAGATATTGATAAAATTTTGCCAAGGTTTTATTTTTTAATAAATAAGTATAGCTTCAATGAAAAAATCCATGTCTTTGAACTTGGGCATCATGCGCCGGAGTGGTGCCACCCACCTCTCCACCCAATAATTGCCCTCTTGCACCTAGTGCACTGTGTGTGCACCTTGGGTGCCTTGCTAATAGTGCCATGCACACTCTTTGTCCCCTCTCTTATCAATTCTTCCTAGACTGGTGCGTACTTTCCATAATGCACCATTCGGTGTGATTCTCATCCCATCATCCTCAGTGCCTAGGGAACTTGTGCACCCCCTTAAGTAGTTGCCCTTGCCTATGTACACACTTGTCTCATTGCCACTGCCCTCAATAGCTTGCCTCAACTCATGTGCAACCTACTCTAACCACTCCCTTAATCACTTCCCTTTAATTACTCTTTAAACCCCTCCTTAATCATCCCCTTAGACCTCTCTTTAACCACCCTTAACCGTTCCCTTAGTTCTCTAATTACTTTAATTAGAAATCAATTCCTGTTCAAATTTAATTTAATTTCAATTTAAAAATAATTGAAAATCATGTTTAATTTAATTTTATTTTTAAAAAAGCAATTAAAATTTATAATTAATCAAATAATTAAAATTTTATGTTTTTATTATTTAATTTTTGAATTACATTTTAGTTAAATTACTTAATTTAGATTTAAACTAAATAAAATTTAAATATCTAATTAAATTATTTGGGTTGAAATATAATTAAACATTTTTATTTGTTTAATTGCTGAGAATCATGGCTCCCAAATTTACTTCCAAGGCTCCCAAGATGATTGAGAAATACCTTGAACATGGTTGGTATTTCATGGAGTGTAATTCAAAGTGTTTCTTGGTGATCACTAACAAGGCTATGTCAAGCTCCAATTACAGTCATGAGGCAATAAGAAATGGTGGAATACTTTCAATGATAAGTATTAAAGACAAATGTTTGATTGAGGTTGCATGCAGAAGTAGTCTTGAAGATGTGGTATATAAGTTATGAGTGATGGACAAGAAGTATGTTGAAGACTGTACCAGATTCAGTGGAAGGATCTGTAGATTTTTTATTCCTTGATATTACTCAAGACAAAGTGGGATGGTTTGTAGAGTGTGCTAGCAGTAGTACCTACACTTAGTGTGCCAGTAGCAGTACCTGCAGTAAGTGTGGCAACAGTAGAACTTACATTAAGTGTACCACCAATAGCAAATGCGCAACTGGTAGCATCTCATTGTGAGGTTTTACACCCCACAAACACCATGGTGTTAAGTGCTGGTACTCCATCTCCTGCTCAAACTATAAGAAAGTGAGTGAGTCATCCTGGGGCGTGATCAACTTCGAGAGCTATTCCAAGAAAGAAAGTACTGGTACTCCATCTCCTGCTCAAACTACAAGAAAGCGAGTGAGTAGTCCCAGGGCGTGATCAACTTCCAAAGCTATTCCAAAAAAGAACTCCAACTCCATGGGTAGACCGTTTAGCACCATGTGAGTAGTTGGATGGTGACAGTCAGGCTACAAAGTACGAGGAAGAAGATGCATTTGCTGATTTTTATGTAAGTTTGGAAAATTTACATCCTCCTGAAGACGAGGGTAATATTTGCGGGTTGGTACAATTTCTCATCATCACACTACTCATTGATCGAGCTTCGTTGTTCACAACTCAATGGAAGATGGATGTGCATTTTGCACGCAAGTTGTATGAAGAGACCAAAAACACTAAAATGCCATTTGTAGGCAATGTCACTCTCCGTCGTGTGAGACTTTCAGAAGATGAGATCCTCAGTTGAAGGAAGTCACATTTCAAAACCATGGGGATTTTGTCAAAGCCTTCCAAGAGTTTAAAGATAGTGACTTTGCTCATGAAATTGATCTCTATCAGAGTAGATATGGGAATGACATCAAGAAGAGATATGATGCTTGCAAATAATAGGTTCCTTGACAGATGCAGGTTTGAGCCCACTGATGGGCAACACTTTTGCGAAGCTTGTAGAATCGCCCTTGAAGAGGGATGAAAAGGAAACTTAAATCACACTGAGTATCTACAAAAGCTACCTCAATCTAGAGGAATCTACTAAGCTAGAGCATTCTTGTAGTTTAGGACAAATGGAAGTATGTCGATGGATCTACGCCTAGACCATTAGATGATCCAGCCAACAATAGCTCTACTCCACATGTTGTCATAGCACCAGCAGCAATGGGAACTACACCAGGATCTCCAGCTACACAATTATTTTTTGAACCTATAGCAGATCCTACCACCATTGCTCGAGCTCAGGCAGAATGGGATAAGAAAGATAAGTATGCATATCATCTGATCAAGCAGAATGTGCAAGATGTCATGCTAGGACAGCTCAACATTGTCAAGACATCAAAAGAAGCATGGAATATGTTCGTAGCTCTCTAGAGTCCAAGAACACTTCCAAGATTCTCACACTGAGAAACCAAATCAACCAAAGTTTCCACAATAGCAGTGAAATGGGTCATGCTTACGCACTCCAGATCAAAGACTATAACAATCAACTCATAGCAGCATGAGAGAGTATGAATCTAGGAGAAATGGTTCAAGTCATCCTGAATGGATTAGGAAAGGGATATGAGAATCTAGTCGAGAGTATTGCTATCCAACGGCAAATACTGACACTGTAAGAACTTCAATGAGTCTTACTTGGTGAAGAACTTAGGACACAAGCCATTCATGCATGATGCAAAGGTCGTTATAATGATTAGGCATTCACAACTTCAGACAAAAGTAGAGGCAGAGGTAGAGGCAGAGGTAGATCATTCTAAAAAAGTGGTAATCATCAAAAACAACGAAGTCATCAACAAAGTCAACATAAGCATCATCCTCAGCAACATCAGCATCAGCAAAGAGGAAATCATTCCAATCAAGGAAGATTCCAAGGACAAGGGAATGCATCCACCAACGTGTCAAACATCCAATGCAACTATTGTCATAAGGTTGGACACTATGAAAGAGATTGCCGCCGCAAGAAGCAATATGATCAAGGTGGTCAATCCAGTGGTAATCGAGGCAATTTCCACAGTAGAGGAAATAATTGTGGTGGACATTCTAGTCATAGTCATTTTGTAAATGAACATGGATTGCAATCCAAAAGAGGATTTTAGCTATCAAGTTGACCATGCAGATTAAGATCGTTGGTACATCGACAGGGTGCATCATCTCACATGACAAATCATGAGGAATGGGTCACAGAGTTGAAACCATTAGAAGGTCAAAAAAATGTCATCTACACAGGAGATAATACACCAAATCTAGAAGGTCAGAAGATAGCATTATCCCCATGAACAATTTCACTAGTACAAAAGCATTGGTGAAAGATGTACTCTACGTTCCAAAGATTAGCAAGAACCTCTTGTTAGTAGGTCAAATTATGGAACACAACTATTGAGTCATATTTGATGCAGATGAATGCACTATCAGAGATAAATCTAGAAGATTTTAGCTAGTGGGAAAAGGTGAAGGAAGGATGCTTGTACAAAATGCTAGCTACAGTAGCATGCCATGTCAACTCGATTGCAATAGATGCCACAATTTGAAAAATGGCATGAGAGATATGGTCATGTCAAGTTCAAGAGCTTGCTAGATCTGAAGAATTAGAATATGGCAATCGGGACTCCGAAGCTACAATTTTTTGGAAAAGTTTGCGATGCATGCTGCTTCGGCAAACAAAAGAGAACCAATTTCAGTAGAAGTACCTCTTGTGCAGGAGGTATTCTTGATTTGATACATACAAATGTATGGGGTTATGCCCAGACCCGCAGTATCAATGGTTCACTTTACTTTTTGACTTTCATTGACGACTACAACAGATATTGTTGGGTTTACTTTCTGAAAGAGAAATATGAAGTGTTTTCCAGATTTCAAGAATTCAAAGCCATGGTAGAAAACCAGACAGGCAGAGAGATCAAAGTCTTGAGATCAGATAGAGGAGGTGAATACATGTCTTCAGCATTCATGAATTTTTGCAGAAGCCATGGGATTCGAAGACAATTCACTTGTGCAGATACTCCTCAATAGAATGCAACAGCTAAAAGGAAGAATGGTATTTTAGCAGACAATGCTTAGTGAGAAGCATCTTCTGAATCAGTATTGGGTAGAAGCAATAGCCACTATAAACTACTTGCTTAATCGGCTTCCTACCAAATCGATACAAGGTATGACACCTTAAGAATCATTCACTAGACACAAGCCACACATTGGGCATCTCTGCATATTTGGTTGCATAGCATATGGCCACATACATGATGATCATCCCAGGAAATTGGATGTGACGTCACACAAATGCATCATGGTTGGCTACAGTGAAGAAAGAAAAGCATACAAGTTGTATGATCCCATAAACCACAAGGTCATTATTTCCAAAGATGTAATCTTTGATGAGGAATCAAAATGGAAGACCTCAAACACACAGGAGATAGACACACATATTTCCCGGTCATCTACAGAAAAGGTTGATGTGAAGAAGAGAAAAAATTGCCAGTAACACCCCAAGCAGAACCTAAGTTGCATTAATTCAAAAAATCAAGATTTTCTCGATTTAAAATGAATCTAACTTCCTAATTTATTCGTACGAATAGGTTATTGGTACGAATAGATGATGTTATTCGTATGAATAAATGTAGTATAAACTTACAACCATTGCCATTTTTGGTATTCGTACAAATATATCCACATGTATTCCTTGCCTCTTGAGCCACCTGCTTGCCTACGTGCCACCTCCTGCTTACTTCCATAGCTTACTTCCATACCTACCAGCTCTCATCATAGGTACCTTACTGCACCCTTACTTGTGTTTTAGTCTTTCGTTACAATAATTAATGTTTCTTTTGTTTTGTTTTGTTTAAAACTGGCACTCATCTCTCTTAGGAGAGTTGTGTGTTGCAGTCTTTTTAAATTGTTTAATATTTATTTTTTATTGTATTTAAGTGTGTAGATAGGCTGGCACTCATCTCTCTTGCGAGAGTTGTGTGTTGCAGTCTATTTTTGTCGTGTATTGCAATTTTAATTATAATATAAATAATTATCTTTTACCTGAGGCTGGCACTCATCTCTCTTAAGAGAGTTATGTGTTGCAGTCTCAGTTTGTATAAAAATGTTTGTTTGTAGGAACTCTTAGGCTGGCACTCATCTCTCTTAAGAGAGTTATGTGTTGCAATCCAAGCTTAGTGATGTTTTCAAAGATGCTTATTCTGGCACTCATCTCTCCCTTGAGATTTATGTGTTACAGTCTAAGTTTAGAGATGTTTTCAACCACTTAGTCTGGCACTCAACTGTCCCTTGATAGTTGTGTGTTGCAGTCTAAGTTAGATATCATGCGACCTTGTCTTAGACACTTAGTTCGTCACTCAACTATCCCTGGATAGTTGTGTGTTGCAGCCTAAGTTAGATATCATGTGATGTGCTCTTAGACACTTAGTTTGGCACTCAACTGTCCCTTGATAGTTGTGTGTTGTAGTTGAAGACTAGTGTTAGATGGTGAAGTCCACAATTAGGTTATACCTGGGTCATTTTTTGTATTTTGATTTTCTATAGTCTATTACATGATTTGAGCTTGAGTTGAGAGGTTATACCTAGGTAATTTCTTAGACTGCTTGCATTGTTAATTGTTATGGCTTAATGAGTTTCTTATTGCACCTGCACTGAATTCTTTTTTGAATTCTATGTTGCAACTTACTGCATATGAGATGGCTCATGCAGGTGAGAAGAGGAAGTGTTAGCAACTTGATCTCACTAAGTTTTAGAGGAAGGTGCTAAAAAATGAGAATGTACACTTCTTAATGAATGTCGATTAGGACATCATTGAGATAGCTTTCCAAAATGACGAAAGTGGTGTACAAAATTTGGTGAGGACAATGGCAGAGCATCAAGGGAGGACCTTACGTGATCGATTTCTAGATGTTTTAACAGTAGAATCTATAGATTAGTATTTGTACCACTTAGCGATGGAGGGTCGACAATGCCTCGGTCAAATAGATTGAGACATAAACTCATGTGACACAAAGTGGGAGGGTCTTGCTATAGATGCCAAGGTCGTGTACATCAAGAATGCGTGGTGAGGTTACAAAGGCAAAGGAGCTGCCTTCGATCTCCCTTCAATGCACCCATGGGCCCAAGCATAGCCGCAACCACAAGCATCAATGCACCCATGCCCCTGGTCAAATGCTACATTACATCCACCACAACCACAAGCACCAATGCACCCATGTCCCCAGTCATATGTCACATTCCACCCAACGCAGTCGTAAGCACCACTGTAGCCATGCCACACGTATGCACCAGTGCATCAACCACAACATATCTTTCCCCGTATCCCTTTTTTCCAAGATTTGTCATACCCAGAAGAAGTTCCTCCTCCTTATCTCCCACCACATGCACGATCACATTTCACCACATCTTTTGTGCCTCCTACTGCACGTGCAGACTAGTTTCCATCTCCTGCATTTTTACCTTTACCACAAATACACAATCTATCTGCACAAGCAGATACATTCCCATCTCCTTCATTCTCGCCTGCACAAGCACCATCATGCACATCACATGGCTTGCGTGATCATGTAGCAGTGCCAAGACCCATGCGACCCATACTGCTTCAGCGATGAGAGGAGACATCCAATTCACGCCTAGTGCAACTGTGGGCACAGGCACAAAAGGAACACTCAGCATGTGCAATATTCTTGTTGCTCCCTTTGATCTGCACAAGATTTATGCATGTAAGGTGCTGAGGGTTTCTATGCCCGATTGAAGGCTAGAGCATTGGAAGAAGCCACATGCTTGGACAATGTTGTACATCTGGGCATCATCCGAGCAATAGGTCTAGTCCATGACGATAACCCAATGATACTATTTCTATTCTAGAATGGAAATCATTTGGAAAGATGGCTAACCTACCTCGTACATGATGATAAGAAACCATCTTCGGTGTTTCACAAAGATGATGCAGAAATGCCTGCTAGAGCTCCACGGGTCCATCAGCATGTATTTGATATTTTAAGTGCACTAGTTCACACTATTCATTACATGCACCTGGGCATTTGTGATTAGGGAATGATGACCCCATGTAGCACTAGAAAGCACTATCCCGCATTACTCAGTGACAGCCCCAACACTGTGCGAAGCTCCATTGCTAGGTTTCATCACGTTGCTCCATAGTGCGTCTGCACCAATCTCCCAGCTTTCGATGTTACATAAGATGTGTATGCCATGTCTCATCACATCCTGAAAATCTTGGACATTTGTGCACCATCGCCAAGTACGGGACCTGCAGAAACTCTAATCGGGCATTTACACGATTTGTGGTTCAGGGAAAGGTTGATTGAATAGATGTCCAAGTACTATAGATTTTTGTCGGGTTTTTGACATTGCTCCAAGATGTGGTATATAGCTCAGTCCAAACCAAGGCCTTAGACCAGCCAATGACTAAGTCTTTCTTGGATGGGATGTAACATAAGTGACCAATCATGGAACTTGTAACATTTTTAGTTTTATATATCATCCAAGTTTGGATCCACTCCATTGTTCAAGTTTGTATATTTACAGTGACATGATAAATAATGCGATAAAAATGATGATCCAATTGTCAAATATGATAAATGATGCAATAATTAATGTTTAAATATTATTTGTATAAGTGAATATTGCGATAAAAATGATGGTCCAATTTTAAAATATGATAAATGTTGCGACTAAATATTTAAATATTGTTTGTATAGGTTTAATATTGTTTAATTGTTTAAATATTTAATATTATTTGTGGTTACAAATTAATTCTATCTTGTTGTCATTTTTTAGGCTAAGTATGAGCATGGAGGGAGAGAACTTAGAGAACATTCTCCCACAAGATCCTCCCCAACCAGAGCAACCTCCAGTCCAAGAGGGCCCACAAGGTGCTTTTGTGCCTCAAGAGGCTGATTTAGCAAACCAGCTAAATCACGCCGAGGCTCAAGCTATCTTACAAGTGCAAAGAGAGATGTTGGGGGCAGAGAGGGGCTAGGTATTTTTGTTGCTGGTCCAGTGGATGACGATACCATCCAAGGCAACCCGGTCTCTCTTCAATAAGTACAGAGACTATGTCCATCAGAGTTCGTAAGAAACACCTTGTTTCTTCATTCAGAAAGTGCTAGGAATAAATATGCACAGCCCAAGTTGTCAGACTTGCAGCACAAAACACTAGCCCACATCCTTCTCCAACGATTCATAGAGGTGGAAGGAAGCATCCCCAACAACTAGCAAATACCCATGTATTTCATTCAACAGGTGTATGTCTACGACATCTTGTATTGACGCATGGATTGGAATGACAAGCATCACTTGTCAGGAATAGGAAAGGGGCATTCTACAGAGCGCAAACGAGCAAGGACAGAGAACAGAGAGCCTGTGTCTTAGAGACCTCGTGTGCTAACTCCCCAGGCACACTGTGATCTTGTTGACTTGGCCACATCTGCCATACCTCTCCATCAACAACGTGGTACTGCTGAGGAATTACAAGATCACGTTGCATCACAAGCCAAAGAGATCAAGGACCTGCAAGCATGCATATAGATGTCAGAGTCTGAGCTTGCACGCTATAGACAATCCTTTGGAGATTTGGATGTAGCTGAGGATACCAATAGTTTTTATTTTGAGGACCTCACTAATATAGATTCGCAAGGTGCAAGACCAAGCACTCAAGGAACGGTAGATGTGGATCCTAGTGTATAATAATTTACATTGTAAACTTCATATATAATTTTATATTACTCTTCGTCTGCAATGATGGTTCAAGTGATATAAGTGAGTTAAGTGATTAAAGTGGACTAAGTGATATAAGTAATTTAAGTGATTTAAGTGGACTAAGTGATTTAAGTGGACTAAGTGATTAAAGTGATCTAAGTGAACTAAGTGGTATAAGTGATTTAAGTGACTTAAGTGATTTAAGTGGACTAAGTGATTTAAGTGATCTAAGTGAATTAAGTGGTATAAGTGATTTAAGTGGAGTAAGTGATTTAAGTGGTATAATTGATCTAAGTGGACTAGGTGATTTAAGTGACTTAAGTGATTTAAGTGGACTAAGTGATTTAAGTGATCTAAGTGAATTAAGTGGTATAAGTGATTTAAGTGGACTAAGTGATTTAAGTGGACTAGGTGATTTAAGTGGACTAGGTGATTTAAGTGGAATAAGTGATTAAAGTGATCTAAGTGAACTAAGTGGTATAAGTGATTTAAGTGGTTTTCTGTGGATCAGGTGGACTTGTAAACTTAATGTAGAAATATTAAAATATTTTGACATGAATTAGTGCACATAATAATAGCTAGATCAACCCTTGAGACTTGAAAATATAAACTTTGATTGCACATATTCAATTATTGTTTCCAACTTTCTGATGTTGCCTTCGATGTTGCCTTGAAAATATTTGCAAGTCACAAGGTTGTCTCTAACTATTATGTATACCAAAATCATCCACAATCTCAATAATTACAACACATCGCTTGTAGCCCACAAGGTTCTAGCTTTCAAGTAGAAAAGGAGATGAGATGGATACCAGCATATGCGCTCTTCCATCGCTTGGCATATTCTCCCATCCATCCCCTCGCATACAACATTATATATGATATAATTAGAGCTTCATCCACCGCTTCTATCACCCATCATATTCTTCTATCACTCTATATTGCATTCAACATAGGTACAATATCGTCTATCTCTTTGACTTTGCTGTTGTCAATGAGTAGCTCAAGCTCGTCTTCCTCTTCGCTGAATGCACCCTCAGCAACTAATTCTGTAGTCAATCATTGTCCAGCAATTCTCATTATAGCGACTTTGTTTGCTGCCCTAGCCGGTAACATTAAATCCTTTCAACAATCGTAGATTTCCAAAGCAAAATACCAAATCTGCAGCTCTTGATGGCTTTAAGCAATTGCGTCTCTTAGAATGAATAAAATCGTATGCACTCCAATTTTGCTCACATGCACCCGATGATGCAGCAATAGAGAGCACACAAGTTGCAACATGCTGCAACTCCAATGTCTCTCCACCATATTCCTTCCACCAAGTAGGTGCAATAGTCGTCTTAATGGCATCAAAATTCCAAGGATCTCCAAAAGGGCCTTCTCGATTCGTATACCTCACTCGTTGTTGGTAGACCAGTTTTCCTTGATCTCTTGGAAGTAAGTTTTTATAAACCTCTCGAAAGTTACTTATGACTTCAAGATTCTGTGATTGAGCATGCATCTGATATTGTGGATGTACTGCAAACGTAGCTCCATGCAAAGGGGTGTGCATATTCTTCCATCTCTTATCAGCAAAATATACCACTTGTTGCTTCTCCCTAGGGGCAAAGCGCACAAATTCTTTAACTTGTTGTATTGCTTCTGACATCTTCCAATATACTTTACCCATAACAAAGGCATCAGCACCAACCATCCTCAATACTGTTACAAATGGCTCTACACCTTCTTTTATTCTTTCCACATTTTTCCAGAATAGAGATGATTGTAGAAGTGCACACATTTAGAGCCTAGTATTGCGTATTGCTTTTTTTTCTTTAGCCAATTCACCCATCGTCTATCAGCAACAGTCTCGACTAAAGCTTGACGCACTTCCAACAATCTAGTAAGAACTAGAAAAGAAGTGGCAAATCTAGTTTGACAAAATTGCCTGAGTTGCTTCACAGAGTGCTCTCTGAATACTGCATGCAAGTATTGATGACTCTTTATAAAACTCACTATGGCTTTAGCATCTTGCAGTACTAGTTGCACAAATGGCAATTGTCTAATATCCTTCAACAATAAGTTGAGAGTATGAGCGCCACACGGCACCCATGTCAGAGTGGGATACTTTGCCATGACCATCTCACCTGCGGTCTTGTAATTCGATGCATTATCTGTTACTAATGCAGTAACATTCTCACTCCCACCAACTTTGCGAATTGCTCTTTCGTATATTTTTACAATATATGCCAAAGTTTTTTCTTTTAGAGACGTATCAATACTCTCCAAAAACATAGTTCCCTTGGGAGTAATGCACATTACATTTATCAAGGGTCTGGCCTGCTTGCTAGTCCATCCATCAAATGCAAGAGTGGACCCATATGTAGGAATAAAGTCCAATATCTTTTTTTTCAAGCAATCCGGCACAGTTTGTTCTTTTTGATTCCTTGGTCCGCCCAGCACGCATGTACGGCAACCCATGATGGGGGGCTGACCTTTTAGACACAGAGGGGCACGCGTTGAGCACCTACAAATACTGATGTTTGCTCGAATGATCCGCAGCAAACCATCGGTATCTCATTAGATCATTTTAGCAGAATTCGGCGCCTCACCATTACAGCTTGATGCGGCCTTCTAGGCTATCACTTATCTACATAGGGTCAGGGACTTCAGCTCCTCTTCTGATGGTCGCCTCCACCAACCTTGGCTAGCCTTATCCTCCTCTATGGCTCTATCCGTTGATGGGGACCAGCGATGGTATAGTCATCTTTCCAGCTGGTTCCCCCGATTGGGCCTCGACATGGACCGATTGCCTCCTTTTCAGTATAGCCTCGATGCCCCACCATCTCCTTTCTCCCCCATTGACCAAGAGGTCAACCAGATCATCCGAGCGGATCTGCTCCAACTTCACACCTAGAGGACATGGCTTCTTCACCCCGAGCTTCCTGTGAAGCTCGACTTCTATCGCTGACACTGCCTCCAGATCTCACAGGAAGGTTTCATCATGCCTCGGGGTTATACATAGCTTCATCTACCACATGCACTCCAGATATCCCTCAGCCAATTTAGGGTTTCATCACACCGATTATGGATCGAGAGCGAACGCGCAGAGGGTATCCCACCAGAGGGCCGCATCTGCCCACTTTGCGACCTGCAAGAGATCGAGTCGGAGGAGCACTTTGCTTTCAGATGCCTTATCTATTATGCCATCCAAGGCCGATACCACTGCCTCTTCCGCGACGGATTCAGCCCCCTCCCACGCATGCTATAGTTCCCGGACTAGCGATGCCTAGCCGCTTTCTTACATGAGATGACCCACCACCGAGATGCATCTCTCCGGGCACGGTAGCATGCGTAGCCCACACAAAGTGAGGACACCTAGCGACCCATCACTGATTTCTTCCAGTCACAGGATACCTCTCCTCAGTCTAGCCGACGACATGGATGTGAGCGAGAGCCAGAGCCACGATAGCTGCGTCAGCAGACAGACTCACACATCCGGGTCCATGACATCCCGTCTATGCTCTCAGCTCGCCCTACCGAGGTCACCGTTGCTCTCGTTCTTCACCATAGGCCCACCCGCCGCCCCCGCCGACCGAGCTCGACTAGGCCGCGTGACGTCAGAGGCCAATCATCCAATCGCAAGGTTTTTTTCGGCCTCCCATCCGACAGCCCCTCTATGATTGGCCTCTGACGATCACCACAGGCATATGTATATATATTTGTATCTCCCCTTTTGCTCCCTTTTTTTTTTGTGCCATTTTTGTATCATCTGGAGATAGACACACATTTTTTGTACCAGGACTAGATACACCGTCCTTCATAACTTTTTTTTGTGGAAACGGTTGGCCGGCCTATTTTGAGACCGCCACCGTTATGCTCATTGTACTAGTTATCTTTAGTCTCATAGACCTTCACGGTCTCCCCAAGACTTCAATAAAATCTCTCTCTCTCTCTCTCTCTCTCTTTCTTTATATATATATATATGTGTGTGTGTGTGTGTGTGTGTGTGTGCGTGCGCGTGCGCGCGCTGCAAATTTGTAATGACACATCAAATTTTCAAAGCACAAGAGGATACACATGCAAAACAGCTCAAGGTTCAAGTGTAGTTGACTATGTGATCACGAACCCGCATGCGAAGCACCTGATTGATAGAGGAGGAGTCTCTTAAGTCTGACCATGGGGCGATGTCTATAGGCATAAGGGGGGCAAGTAATGCTGTGTAAAAACAGGAAATTACAACACATCCAAGGTCAAGAATGGAGTACAAAGAGGCTCTTACCTACGAGCGGGAGATAGAGGCAGCAATGACACACCGATAATTGAACTTTAGATGTTAAGAAATGTGCAGATACATAACAGATATGATGCCATCAACAACCCAAAGTGCATCACTAAAAGCAAGGCAAGCAATTCAATTACTCGTATGACCAGAATTATAAGGATGCAAATAGAGACAGGAAAAAAATTAACAAAGCAGAGAAAGAAGACAAAGCACAAACATTTAAAAAATATTAAGGAATAAGAAAAGGATCTCCTCAAGAGCAAACAGCTTGAGACCTTTGAGGAGCTGAAACAAAATCCCAAAATTTCATTCCGCAATTGCATGGCAACAAACCTCAAGAGAGGGACATGATATGGTTTGTCGAAAATATTTACGAAAAAGATGCGAAAGAAAAATCAAACACATCTACACGGTCAGAGCAGCAAATGCAATTATAACTGAGGAGGACAAGGGTAAAGGATTGAAAACGCTAGCTAATGGAAAAGCTCCAATCACACAAGGACTGCTTGCGCAGAAATGATAACGTGGGGAGGCAAGAAGACAAAGAATAACCTTACCAAGCTTATAAATATGGCTCTAGAAGAAGGGTTCCCTCCAAATGGCAGCTTAGTAGGATTGTACCGATCCATAAGGGGGGAGATAGCGAAATGGTGAAGCATTATCGGACAATCATGGTCAAATGGCCGTTCAGCTCCTCTCATGTGTCTTTTCGCATTCTTCTCATCTCTTGCACGCATTTAGTTTGTTTGTTGCATACTTTGACATGAACAAGGAAACACCTCTTTGTAAGCTAGAGATTATCAAGTTCGTAGCATAACTTCTTTTGTGCAACAAATAGACAAAGAACTCACGAGTGTGAATTTTGGGTAGTAGAAACATTGTCAAATAACTCCAAAACCATATCAACACTATAACAAATTCTTTAGAGGTGATTCTAGAAAAGTAGAATCTCCATGTGTGTAAGGTAGAATTGTGAAAAAGCTATTCAAAAGTCATGGACTTCAAGAAAGTTGGATGACCACCTTTTTAAGGCTAGAAATAGCTACAAACTGAATACCGGCAAGCAAACGCGTAGTAAGGGCTCCTAAAACAACACACACAATTGTGGTGACAAAATGGTCCTTCCCATAGGCATCCAAATTTGAGCCTTCCTAGTATTATTTATTTACCTTTGTTGTTAGCATTCTCGACATCTCCTGTCAACAACATGCTTGTGTGCATCCTATTTAGAGAGTGAGGGCCTCTATTGTGGGTGTGCCCACCCATATGTGAGGTGAGATTCATCCCGTTCTTACCCTTGTATCAAGCACTTGTACCACCTTTCTCAAAGGGTTTTCTTTCCAACTTCCGAGGGGCCCAAGAGAGGCACCCAGTAGGCACCCAAGGGAGGGGCCCCCTGCAGCCACCCAAAGGGGGCATGGTCGGCCACAATTGGCCAACCATAGTCGGCCCACATGGCCGACCAGCTGAAGCTTGCCCCCAACTGGGGGCTATATATATGCCCCCTCTCCTGGATCTATTGTGACTTCCAAGCTCCATGCCTCAGCATGCTCCAATCTTCAACCTCCTGCTCTACACAGCTGATCGCCTCCTCCTTGTGAACTGGTGCCCAGCATCCTGCCCACAATTCGTGCGCCCTGCTGCCCTCAATCCAGCCCATTTATGCACCCTGGTGCTCTGGATCTTGCTCTTCCAGGTTTGCCCTCTTTTCAGCTCCTGTGATCAGCTCCTCTTGCTGCCCTTGACTGCAGCACCTTGGTTCAGCCTGTTTCTGCTCCGGTTCAGCCTGTTTCTGCTCCAGCTCAGCCTCTCCCTCTCCTTCTGAGGTTGTATTGTTGATTGCTGCCCCAATTTGTGGGCTGCTTTACAGCAGACTTATTCCAAGCATACAGTGCTCTTTGTGTCCATATTTGCTTCAATTCTTTTGCATTACTTCCATTGCATACTCTTGACATGGTACCAAAGCACCGGGTGCTTCTCGATCTTCACCAACTATGAAGCAACCTTTGGCAACAACACATGGTCAACACTCTCTCTATGTTGGTCGGCACCCCCTCCTTCTTCCCCTAGGACTAGCACCTACTTCTTCTCCTGATCCCTCATCAGCAATGCTTCCCTACTCCCTTCTTCTGGTTGGCAGCCTCTACTGCCCCTTCCTCCCTGGTCGACACCTGCTCCTGCCCCTTCCTAGCTGGTTGACATCTCTCTCTGCTCCTGTTCTAGCACCTCCTGCTGGTCGACACACTTTCTACCATTGTTCCAAGCCCCCTTGATGATCGGCATTCAGATCTGCGTCTTCCCTGCTGGTCGCAGGATTGTTGGCTCCTATTTCAGCCACTTTTGCTGGTCAGCAGCCCTGTATGCAACAGTTCATGGTTGGCATCAGCCCCTACACTTCCTTGCCTAAGTTCCGGCACCAATTAGCTATTGGCAACACTTCTTGAGCCCTATTTCTTGGTCGACATCTTCTGAGATCTGCTCCAAGCTATGAGCCATGTTCAAATCTCCAGTTGGTGAGGGTTTGCTTTGATATTTTGGCCTATGGCGCCCAAGCCATTGATAGATTACTACTTCATCAAGAGCCACTCCCCTCGTGCACCGGACCGGTTCCCATTTTCACATGTGCGACTTTATCCAAGGGTTCAATGAAATTTTTGTTGGCTCTTGTTCTCTAGCCTCTAATGCACTTGATTCCATCTCATCTCTCCACACCGCTTCAGCTCGGATGCGTCAATTTTACGAGCAAAAACCTATGAGCAAGTTTATCCGAGCGTGTTTTTCAAGAGAGTTTTAAAAATGTTTTTCTTTAGGAAACATGGTTTTTACACTTTTATTTTCACTAGAACTAGATCCCTTTATCATAAAAATATACAGACTAGTCACTCATTCATTTTTACACAACATAATTTTCTTATTTAGAGACATCCCTTTGTACCCCTGTTATTACCTTAAAAAAGTGTTGATTCCTTTAAGAAACATTCCTCATAATCACTCTCAATGTAATAATACTATGCATATATAATTACTTATTAACACATTTATATCATATGGCAATATCTTTTTAGTGTTTTTATAGCATATTTATGGACATGTTTCTAAAGAAGTTTAAATTACTATAAATAAGTATTAACTTAGGCTTATATATCACTCTCATAAAATACATGTAATATTTTATACTATATATGAAAGATTTTCCAAAATATAACTTCAAAGATGTGCTCAAATGGGGTGTTCCGATCAATTTGAGTGGTTGAATGACTATATTTGGACATTGGATATGAAAGTTATGTCACTTTTAAAAGTGCTATCCAAGGTAGTTTCGCCAGCGAAACTACCTTGGGAGACTTGCTTCAAAGGGGTTTCGCTGGCGAAACTACCTGGATGGCTTGCTTCAATGAGTTTTCTTTGAAGAAACTCTTTCATGAAGATAGGTTGAGAGAGGGTTTTCAATGTCACCTCCTATTAAGTAAAAGTTGTAAGAAGGATCATAAGGGAATTTTCATAGAGAAGTCTACTCTACATGTGGGTTTCTTCAAAAGCCATCCCATTATGCTCTCACCATTCCTACAGATTCACCTAAAGATTTTTGTATAAAATAGGCATTGCTATAATACTTTGCATATTTCTAAGTGAAACTATGTTTTCTTCTGATCGATTTTTGCCATATTTATGCATAGTTGGAAGCTTTTTTTTTCCTTCGCTCGGATGCTCGGAAGATTTCGCTCAGAAAATGCTCGTCCCCGCTTCAGCTCCAGATCCTGCCCTTCTCTAGTGCTCATGCTCAACTCCTTGATCCTACTCTTAGTCATCCCTGAGAGGCTCCATCTACAACCCGTGTTTCGACTTCCTGAGATCATGTCCTTTCTACCCTCGTCCGCAGCCCAATGCCACTTTTAACTACTCCTCGTCAAGTTGGTTTCTAGCAAATCTTCTCCAGACACTCTATGGTTCCTCCCCATTTTTGCCCTTCCCCTGGTTGCAAACAAGGTACATTATCAACATACCTTTCTACTTAATCAGTTGCTTCTATATTGCAGTGTTATTAACAAGTTTATAGAAACCTTGACACCTAGTTGATGCAATGTTATAACCGATTTTGGTAAGGCTCAATCCCCTCCTACCAATTCCAGTGGCCTCTTCTATGGATTTGTTTTTTTTTTTGGCAACCCCCTTTCTCAGGGTCCCTTCTGCCATCTTAAGACCTAGATTTTCCTCTCTGTCCCTAGTGGTTCAGCCAATACAAGCTAGGTAGCAGCTTCAAAGGGAGACAGTTATCCTCTTCTTCAACTACTCCTTTGCAAGTTCCTGGATACCGGATCTTCTTCACCAACTCCCCTCCCTTTATGCACTATGCTCTACAACATCATGCATTGGCTTTTGTTAGAGTGGCAAACTTATCTCCAAAGGGGGACTCTCCACGTACCATCTCCCGCCAGTTAAGCTCTTCACCGACATTTATCAAATGGTTTCATGCGGACACACCTAGCTCCCTGGTTCATTTCCTTGTAGCTAGGAGCTGAGAGGGGGTGTCAACATTCTCTACATCTCCTGTCGACAGCATACCTATGTGCATCCTGTTCAGAGTGAACGCCTCTGTTGTGGGTGTGCTTGCCCATATGTGAGGTGAGATTCATCCCGTTCTTACCCTTGTATCAAGCACATGTGCCACCTTCTCAAAGGATTTTCTTTCCAACTTCACAGGGGCCCAGGAGAGGCACCCAATAGGCACCCAGCAGCCAAACTCATCACATATACATATACATATACATATACATATACACATACACATACACATACACATACATACACACATACACATACACATACATACATACATATGTATATATATATACACACACACACACGCATATGTGTATATATATATATACATATATACATATGTATATATGTGTGTATATATATATATATATATGTATGTATGTATGTATGTATGTATGTATGTATATACATATACATGTATGTATATACATATGTGTGTGTGTGTGTGTGTGTGTGTGTGTGTGTGTATATATATACATATGTATATATGTATACACACACACACACACACATATATACTGAGATGAATTCATGAACATGCCCAAACTCATCACATTAAAATTAAATTTAAAAGAAGTGCAATTCATAACTTCATGGTAGTCACATTTTTTATCCAGAATCCACAAATTTTCATTGACTATTATTTTGACTAAAAAGCTGGCTTCACTTGATAATTACGTCTTGTTGCTTGGAAGCTAAAATGCCATGTTTTTTACACTGATTTTGCAATCTCATTGTGTTCCTTAGCATTAATTTTATATAACTCAGAAGGATAGGGCGCTACATTATCGATTCTAACTGAATGCTATTGAATTTTCAACTGAACACCAAACACTCCCAATCAACCCCAGCTTTCACCAACCTCTCGAAACCTCTCTCCCAAAATGTCTTCTGATACTGAAGAGTACATTCTCTGTCACTTCACCTCCCTTCATGACGAGAAGGCGAAATTCACTAGTGGCCATTCAGAAACACAATCCCACCTTCTTGGTTAGTCAGTAGGGGATGAAGCACGAGAAATTGAAGAAGCTCTCAGAGTATTAGCTCAAGAGGCAGCCAAAAGGCAGAAGAGAAAGGGCAAACCCACCCAGGTGGTACCACAAGATGTAGGCGAACCATCAACCGCGAGTGCGGTACCTCACAAAAGAAAGGCAAGCTTAGACACAAGTGCATCTAGCCCCATGTTGGAGAGAGGAAATCACCATTATGACACACTCGCCATTAGGATAGGAGTGGGTGGAAGAATTGGGTGGCATGGTAGTGCACTCAACCTACATGCTGAACCCAACCACCAAATTGAAGGTGATATACCACACATTTGAATGTTACTAGGCCCTTCAAGACCCCAATGTTGTTCCACACCTAGACACTTGCAGACTAGGTAGAATGCAGCATAAGTTACCTTGCAAACTTGGCATGCATTATGCAGTACAATTTGTAAAAAATTACAATAGGGACACCAAATAAATGAGGATCATCTCCGATGATGGACAAGAGGAGATACTCACCCTTAATGTGGATGCTGTAAGGAATGCCTACGGCTTGGAAGTGGTCATGGAGCCGTACGTGGACTTACGAAAGCTTGGCAATAAGCTTGAAGGAGTTGGAACCTACGAAAGCCACAAGCAGAGGGGTGGCATCAAGTTTGTGGATATATCACCACATCAACAGAAGGCAACTGGTATTCTTCGCCTACTCACGAGGGTTGAGCCATTGGATCACACAACATAATCCCGACCAATCACTTTTTGAGATTGCACAAACTAGCCTAGCATGTGACCAATTGGGCGGATTATTTTTATTAGAAGTTGGACAAGGTCTGTGCCCAACATAACAAGCAAATCCAACACCCAATGCTATTAATGCCGCTAATATTTCATCTCGTAGCTTGGAGATTGGACAAAAAGAATTTTGGGCTCATAGATAAGGGTAGGGTGGAACTCCAGGAGCTAGTTCCCGAGCCAGAGCCAAAGAAACTAAAGGTAGACTCCACTACCTAGATGACTACAAGAAGCAAAGAAAAAGAAGAAAGCACGACAAAAGCGATTGAAGAGTTACGGAAACAATAGGAAGAAACAACAACTAGGCAATGGAAGGAAATCGTCGAGCAACATTGAGGAGACAAGGCTACAAAAGAAGCAAGGAGGGACAAAGAGAAAGAGAAGGGCAAGGCAAAAGTACAAGAAGAACCTACAATACAGGAAGAACCACAAGAGGAACCAGAGTTTGAGTTCCACTAGTCCTTGCCAACACAACAAGAGATTGACACGGCAAGACTCAATAACCTCTTGTTGGCCTCAAATCTAATGCAAATGATGAGGACAAGGGCTGAAGAGTAGGGCCATTAGGACAATGCCTTCAAGGCATTAGAAGCAGTGGCGACAATCTCATCCGATAATTACAAGGATGATGCCACATGTGAAGAATACAAAGCTAGACACCCTGATGTGCCGGAACGTGAAGGGAACTTCTTGAAGACTTTGATCCATTTCCAAATGGTGGGGCTGCAGATTTTTGAGAGGAACCAGAGTTAGCTGCAACAACTGCAAGCCCGCATCAAAAACCAGCAAGAAGCTAAAGAAGAACATAGAAGTGCCAAGGGGACAGATGAGGCCACAATACATAGGCTACAACAAGGAAAGAAAGAGTTAATTAGAAATAAGGAAAGGATTACACAGGAGCACATCCAGCAAGCATATCAGACGAATTTGCAACTTCACTGCAAAACAAAAGAATTGGAGGGTGCATTTCAACAAAAAGAAAAATTGCTCAGGTAGAAGAAGTAGCAAATCCACGAGCTAGAGAAAGTTTCAAAGATTCCAGCCTCACTGGATGATCAACTGAAGATGGAACATAGGATGATAATGGTGGCTTCATCAAACATAGTAATTTTAGCTCTGGAAAACTGCACGGTTGACTAGCCGCTGACTTACTACTTTAATGCCATTATTGCCTCATTCGTACAATACTCGATGGACCTCACTTAGCCCCTTCCCCCTCTCCAATTCACTACCCTACTAGAAAAACACACCCCATTTTTGCCATGTCTTTTTTTCAAGGTGACCTATGCCTCGAGGATCAAACTAAGATTTACCAGTTGCCTATCAACCCTATAGTCCTCAACTTCCGTTCATGGTGCCATTGTCTTCAAGAATCCAATGATCTTGCACCCTTTGAACTTATTATGGAGATATCTAAACCCGCTAACTTTCCAAAATAACCTTATCTGCAAGATTAGATTTTTGAAAGCCAATTTTGGATGCAGACGCAAGGGTGGATAGAGGCCAGGATATGTTACCAATTTTTGCTCGATCAAGGGGTGACACAATATAATCCTATCGGCATAATCATATTGTACAATTGGGTATATGAGTGCCTTAGCACCATATATACGGATTATACTAATAGATATGACACCTCACACGTAGCCTATTCGGAGGGCCAAACCCTTGAAGAGCAGCAAGTGGAATGGGCCATGTTTGTAGCTCTACAACCCCCATTGGAGGACCTCACCACCATAACTACCCATCACCATAAGGCAACACCAAACACCCTTCACACCTACCTCGTAAAGTACATTCCCCCTTACTTCTTCACCACCCTCATCAATGCTCCCACTCCCTCAAGTCCAAAGCAACCATCACCTCAACACCCTAATCCAAAAGGCAAGCAAAGGACGGAGCTAGCTGCATGCTAAGAAGCTCATGGCACAGGGGACATCCATACATTCGTGCAACAGATGCTGAAACCCCTCATCGATAAGGTTGAATCTACTCTTGCCCTAGCCACATTATTTCCAAAGCAGCCAGAAGACTTCCCAGCTGAAGCGGTTGAAGATGATACCACTGTTGAAATGTGCAATGTCCAACTATTGGAGCACTATTGTGTTGGTACCCTAGAGGGGTATGTTTGTGGGAATTATGGTAGCCACACAAGAGGATGTGGACTACATGAATAGATGTGGGACAAAGGTCACCACAAGTTGGATGTGGATCAGAGGATGCCACATAGTAGGCTTATGCCTTGAGACTCTCTATATAAGAGGTCTATCATTGTATTGTTCATCAAGCATTGGAATAGATTGATTGAGTGTTGCCTACATTGTTGTATCTCCTGTTATGGATTTTCTTGTATGGTTCAATCCTCCATGATTGTTACACTAATCTCATGTAGCCCTAGGCTTAGTGGCAGTCTCATTCAGTTTCTTATCATGGTATCAAAGCTGGTAGTCCACAAGCTTAGGTAGATTAGTGTGTTTTCTTTCATGTCTTTTGCATAGAGAAAAATAATGGCAACACTCTATGATTAGGGAGAGTTTTGTGTGAGATTATGCCTTTGCTGGATTTGGAGTAGCCCATGAAAGAGCCAGGCTTGAACATGGGTGATGATAGGGTAGCATATGTGGAATCTAACCTTCAATGGTTATGGTATGTAGAGGCAACCACGGCTGATCACGAATTCACATATTATTGGGATAGGAGGATGGAAGAGATCCTAATTCCAATAGGATCAATGAAGATAGAAGAACCGTCACCAGAAATGCGATGGAAGAAGGGGGATAAGAGTGAGGAAAGAGTACCAAACTCAAGAAAACCCAAGGAAGCCATTGAAACCTTGCCAAAGGAACAACATGAACCTCAACTCGAACCAATAACAAAAGGGACATCAACGCATAGTAAGAAATCTCGACCATCTCCACTTGATCAGGCTTCGAACAAGTCACTGGAAGAGGAAGATCTTAAGGATGTCCCTATACATTTTAAGTTTTACTCTATCCAAGACCAAGATATATTTTGTGAGAAGGCTAAGAGGATAACTGACATATTTGATGATGGAGTCTATGAAGGGCCAGTAGAAGTAAAGGAAGTAAAATTGGCTGGGCTGGGAGAGACCCCAAAGCTAGTCCTTGTGTCGGTGGACCTTAGCAAGGAAGAAGAATACAACCAAATCGCACTGTTAAAGGAAAACAAGGATTGTTTTGCCAGGTCATACGAGGACATGAAGGGTATGCCACCAAAAGTGGTGCAACACACAATTCCCATACAAGATGATGCAAAGCCAGTGCAACAATGACCTTATGACATGAATCCCAAGTATGAGACAATAGTGAAGGAAGAGATGGATAAACTTCTTGATGCGGGATTCATATACGAAATCGAGCATATGGAATGGGTGTCACCCACTGTGATCGTAATGAAAAAGAATGGTAAGATAAGAGTGTATGTTGACCACAAAAAGGTCAATGCAACAACAGTTAGGGATCATTATCCCTTGCCATTTATTGAACATGTGCTCAAAAGAGTGGCAGGCCATGAAACATACATTTTTTTGGATGGATTCTCTAGATACAACCAGGTGTCCATCGATCCCAATGATCAACACAAAACGGCCTTTGCCACAACTTGGTGTGTGTTTGCATATCACAAGATGCTATTTGGCTTGAGTACAGCCTTTAAGGAGTATTTACATATTTGGCTAGAAATCTTTCTAGACAATTTATGTATATACTCTCGATGGCTAGAACATCTTAAATATTTACGACTGGTCTTTGATCGATGCAGATTGTATAGGATTTCACCCAACCCACTAAAATGTCAATTTTCGATGAGATATGGTGTTATCCTCAGTCATGTGGTGTCCAAAAATGGAATTTCCATGGACTTTAACAAGATTAAGTTGATCTTGGCATTATCCCCACCAACGAATTTCAAAGGTATTGAAAGGTTCACTCGGCATACTAGGTATTATAGGAGATTCATCTGTATGTACGCAGAGTTAGCTCGTCTGCTGTACAGGTTACTAATTGCTTTTGAATGGATAGATGAATGCTAAAAGGCATATGATGCCTTGAAACAAGCCTTAGCATCAACACCAATCTTACACACACCAAACTAGGATTTGATATTTCATGTTCATATTGATGCATCAAACTTTGAAATAGGGTGCATGCTAGCTTAGCCTAGTAAACAAAAGCTTGATCATCCCATCTACTTTGTGAGTCGCTAGCTGAATGAAGTAGAAAGAAACTATACCACTACAAAATGAGAGGGGTTGTCAATGGTGTATGCAGTGAAGAAATTCAGGCATTACCTATTGGCAACAAATTCATGTTTTTTGTAGATCACCAAGCACTTTTGTACCTCGTGAATAAACCTTGTCCTACAGGGAGGATTACACATTGGCTATTGATTTTGATGGAGTTTGACTTTACAGCCACAGTCAAGAAGGGAAGAACAATGTTCTTGCTGACAATATGTCTCAGATTCCCAATGGAGAAATGCCAATAGGGTTGGGCGATGATCTACCAGATGCACCCTTGTTTCTAATAGACTTAGTTCCCGAGTGGGCAGAGGAAATTTTTCATTACTTGACAAATGGACTTCCCACTGATAGACCCCTCGACATGGCGAGAGCAAGAAGGTTGATTAGGGATGTAGCTCCTTATCAACTTATTGCAAGACAATTATATAAACAAGGAAAAGATGGAATTATACACAGGTGCATCAGAGAAGATGAATTTATTCTCATTTTGGATGAAGCATATTCAAGGATCACAGGAGGACATTTCACGACCAAAACCACAACACGAAAGATACTTCAAGCAAGCCTTTGGTGGCCTACTTTATTCAATGATGCGGTAAAGTTTGTGAAAAGATGTGACCCTTGCCAGAGGGTAGCAAAGCCACAAAATTGGGATAAAATGCCCCTATCCATAGACCTAGCCACACAACCTTTCAAAAAAAGGGGAATTGACTTTGTTGGCCCCATTAGCCCAGCCGCCATTAGTAGCCAAGCTAGGTACATTATAGTTGCCACCAAATACTTCACAAAATGGGCGAAAGCAAGAGCAACACATAAGGCAGATGCCAAGTCAACTACCAAATTTATGTACGAGCAAGTGATATCCCACTATGGATTTCCCTTGAAATTAATCAGTGATCGCAGCTCACATTTCTTGAATGAAGTAATTGCGCAACTGACAAGTGAATTCATGATAATCCATAAAAAGTCCTCATTGTATTATCCACAAGCCAATGGTTAGGCTGAGAGCACAAATAAGATGCTATGTCAAATCTTGACCAAAGCAGTGGAATCGAATCATAGAGACTGGAAGCATAAGCTCATAGCAGCTTTATGGGCTTAGCAAAGTACGTATAAGGTGACAATGCATTGTACACCCTTTAGTCTTGCATTTGGGCTAGAGGCAGTCATGCCAATGGAATATTTGGTTCCGAGCCTAAGGGTTGCAGTTCGAGAAAGGTTTACAGAGGAATACTTAATAGAAAGATTAGTAAATCTAGAGCAACTCGAGGAGACTCGACCCCACGTAGCTTATGGAATGAAGGTGGAAAAACTATGATGAAAGACGTGGTTTGACTGAAACCTAAAAAATAAGGACCTCAATGAAGGGGATTTATGTCTTATGTATGGCGTTAGAAACACAAAATGAAAAATGAAATATTAGAGTATGGGAACCTATCAAGTGGTGGAAATCATGCCACAAGGTGCAATCAAAATTGCTACTCTTGATGGGGTAGTCATGGAAGGCTACATAAATGGGAGCAAGCTAAAAAGTTCTATGGACCTTTGATCTTGCTAACACTTCAAATAATCCATAGCAACCAAAAGAGAAAGAAAGAGGAGAAGATGGCACAAATGCAAGCTCACCAGGAGGCAAAAGAAAGCGAGGTGAAGGAAAAGTCCAAAAGGATGACCTTGTATAAGGGCACCCTTGAGGATGAAGTCTTAGGGGATGATGAGCCATAGGTTGAACATGCTAGAGTTTCATTAACTCTAAAGATCACTAATGATACTACATTTAGTTGGACGCATTGCTAGATCCAAGCACGAGCCACAATTTCATATCATTCGAAGCTTGGCAAACCCTATTGAAAGGATGCATGGTCCCAACAAATGCTACAATTAGAGCAATAAATGGCATGCAAACAAAACCCATAGGACATGTGACCTTGGATATAGTCATTACTAAAAATGTGTTGTAGGTACACTTTTATGTGTTTCTTACAGGATCAATGAAGGAACATGTGGTCCTTGATGCACGTGGTGCTATTTGACCAGCTGTTAAATTCATTGGCATAAAAAACAAGCCAAAATGGTGTATAAAGGACTTGCAACTCAAGTAACATTGCTACAAGGAGAGTTATTAACACAGTCTTCAATGCAGAACAATAACAATCCCACTATTGGAAAAGGTAGAGATACTTCTCCTAGCTGTTTTGAATCTGTCTCAAGCAGTATTCTGCAAGGATAGCTCATATTTTGCACCTTCAGGTGCATTTTTAGTCCATACAATTAGAAACTTCCTGTTTTTTTCCAAAAGAGATCAATCAGCTTGCTAAGGCAAGCATTCTTGAAGGAAAGCACATAAAGTTCATGGGAGATCATTTTTAGTTCATCTTCGAGCTCTTTTTAGAGGCATTTTTCAGCCCATTTGCTTGGGTTTTGGTTTGGTAAACTTTCAGCTCTGTTACTGCTTGCAGTCGAGAAGTTTGAATTTGCAAAGCTAGTGGCACCTTATTAATGACCTTGGGGAAGGAAAGAAAGAAGAGCTCATGGAGAAGTCATTGTGTGACATGTGGCAAGCTTGTTGGCCTCCACATGTCACTTCACAAATTATGGATAGTAAGAAGTCCCTCTTTACTCCGTGGGTGATGAGACACATGGAGGGGACTTTACCCTATTGCATGCCACTTGCATAAAATGGAAGTTCTTAAGTAATTTGTTTGGAAAAATGTGTGCTTCAAATATCATCAACAATGAGAAAATATTGAATTGAGAATAAGCAACTATGTGCCTAATCGTCCACAAAGCAAAGAGCCCTTTTCTTTTAGGGCAAAAGCCCCTCTTCGCTTTGTGGGCAATCTGACACATGCAGGGGACTTTACATATGTCACATACCACTTGTACAAAATGGAAGTTCTTAAGTCCTCTTGTAAGTGCTTACTCTTTGCTGGGTGTCTTATCACCCATGGAGCGAAGAGCCCATTTCAATCAGAGCAAAAGTCCCTCTTTGCTCTGTGGGTGATAAGAAACATAAGACATCTTGTTCAAAGTACAATCAATGGGGTTTTTAAAATGCAATCCTTTTTATCTTTCTCTTTGGAATTTGAAGACCATCTTGCACAAAGTACCCAACTTCTTGAAAATCATCTATTTAAAAAAATGTTTGCTTTTGTGTGTCGTATTGCATATGGAGCAAAGATAGTTATTCAATCAAGACAAAGGCCCTCCACTCCCTGGGCAATAAGACAAACATTAGTGATAGCATGAAGGAGAGCAAATGAAGATATATCATTCTTGGGTGTCAGCAGCACGGAGGCGTCTGGGGGTGATTCATCACAAGGGACAACTTCTAGTGTTTAACAAGGAATATAGGAGTCAAAAGAGAAAACAATATCTCTAGCAAGCCCTTTTATAGATTCTCTCTTGCACATGGGAAAAAATGGTAATGATGTCACTCACACATGGGAAAAAACGGCTAGTGATGTCACTCACATGTGGAAAAAAAGGCTAGTTAGTGAAATATGTTTATGACATTAGCCGTAAATGTGATTGAATTGTTGCTTGACATGTGATGCATATCCATTGGTGATGATGTGTATGATCATTGCATCTGAGTCCTATATAGAGGCTTTATTCGTGCTCCATTTTTTAAAATGTTGCTCCACACTTTCCAAATCCAGCTCCTCTCTCATGCTATTCAAGACTGTGGCCTCTTACTCTCTAGTGTTCCCTTTTGCCATAGGTTTGATGTGGTCTAGATGGGATTTTGTGCTTCTTGCTATTTTTATAAAGGTTTTTTCAAGTACATTACAATCAAGGTTTTGTGTTTCTATGGTTTTCCTTGAAGAGGTACTATGGTTGTGCAAGTATTTAGAAATCTCTTCTTGAAACTTGATCTCTCTACCCACAAAGTGAAGAGGAGCCTTAGACCTTATTGAATTTGTGTCTTCACTCCATGAGCAATGAGCTAATCAGATGATTTTTAAAAGGAGATGACCATTGATAAGCAATTTTTTTGAAATTTTCCCTTGGAACTTTTTACCACCACCCATGGAGCACAGAGTGGCCTTTGCCCTAAATGGATTTGTCTCTTCGCTCCATGGTGATGAGACACTCAAATGGTTTTTTAAAGAAAATGAACATGGAAATGAAACCCTCTTCAAATTTTCTCTTTACACTTGGTCTCATTGCCCACAGATGTGATCTAGGGAAAATTTTGAATTTCTAGTCACTCCTCATGCCTTGCTCTAGGAAAAATTGATGCAGCTCAAATGCGATCTAGGGAAAACTTTGTCTTTCTGTCCCCTTGTCTTGCTGTGCCCTTGAATCCTTTTCTCACTACTTAGGAGCAAAGAGGGGACTTTGCCTTGAATGGATTTGTCTCTTCACTCTGTGGGAGATGAGAGTCTCAAATGGTTTTATAAATAAATATATTCTTGTTGCAATATGGAGCACAAGTTTCATAGGAAGGTAATTAGAAAAGGTTTTTTCAAAGACATTACTTCAAGATTTTGTGTTTCTACTATTTTCCATGAAGAGGTTCTATGTTTGTGCAGTTATTTAGAAATCTTTTCTTGAAACATGATTTCACCACCCACCATAGAGTAGAGGAGCCTTCGCCCTAGTTGAATCTATCTTTTCACTTTGTGGGCTATGAGACAATCAAGTGTTTTTTCGAGGAAATTACAATGGATATGCAACCTTTTTGAAACTAGGTCTCACTGCCCACGTAGCAAAGAGGGGCCTTTGCCTAAATGGATTTGTCTCTTCACTTTGTGGGTGATGAGACATTTCAATGGTTTTGTGAATTAAATCTTTTCTTGATGGAATATGGATCACAAGTGTCATAAGAAGATAATCATCAAGGTTTTTTCAAGGAGATTATATGAATGTTTAGCATTACAATTTTCCATGATGAGGATGATGAGACATCGCCAAAAGAGAGACTATTTAATTTGTTGAATAGGACAAGCAAAAAGGATTACATTGACATGTTTTTATTTGCAACGTTTTGAAATCATCACAAATTATTTCCAAAATATTCCTTCCCACCTTCATGAAGATTTCCATGGAGCATGCCGTGGTGGTCTTGTGGCAGCTCTCCATTTTATGATGAGCTTGTTTTAGCTTCATTTCTTGCTGCCTTTGCTATTTTGATTGTTTGAGATTTTTCCATAATTTCCTTTCAAAAGTATATCTATAAAATCGATTAAACATCTCTACAAGATAAATGGAATGATCTTGCCTCCTCTATGTCTTGTATTTTTGAAGTGTACTCCTCTCACTCAATAGTGTGACTTTTCCATTCCTTGTGTGCTCCACATGTCAAGAAAATCATATTTATTCATAAAATATGTAGTGTGGGCATACAATATATGCTGCAAAAGCAATGAGAAGGTCATATCATAATTAAGACTAGTTAAATGCAACTTCATAAAAAGAATGAAGAAATTATACCATGTAATGTGTAGTGTTAGTTTCACCTCATGCATCCGCCATGGCCTTTGTAAATTCTCGACATACTCTTTAAAACTATAACAATCTTCTAAGGTTATAGGGTTTGTTCATTAATTTCACCATTTTATTGAATGAAGACCAAAATTTCTTATGAGTCACTACAAGACTTGGTTCAGTGCAGTCAAAAGTTTTATTGTTACACAAATCTTTCCAAAGTTTCCAAGGCTTTGCAAAGTACTTCATTTTTTCACATCTCTTTAAAAAATGTTTTGCTTTAGCTCCACTCATGGATACTTTTTGTGTAATTTCATAATCATTCCAAAGGCTTTCTTATTAATAAAACAATTTGCACATTTCCACCATGGCAGTCAATTGAGTTCAGGAGATCCTCGACGTTTTGACAGCTACATGTTGTCTTTCTTTACCTTGCATTGTAAAAGCAAAATCAATGTGACACTTCAGTAGATGATCAAATAACCACATGAATGCATGTAAAGTGCAAAAGTAAACATTTTTTAATTCAAAAGAAATAATTTGTTTCCAATTACTATCAATTGAATGCATATTAGGCTCAGCTAGCATATTGGCAGACATAACACCACCAATCCAATTGTCAATGTCCCCATTTATTGCGCCCACATCACCTTGATTAAGAGGATTACTTTGCTTACCTCCCTTTGCTTTTTTGTCTCTTACCATCCTCATACAAAAGGGACTATGTTTGAGAGTGTTAGCACCTTTTTCACAATTAAGTACACACTTGATTATTGTCTAAAAGCTAGTACAACTTTATTGTCTTCTTGTCTACTTCTCTTGTGCACTAAAACATTTATTTTTTGTTGGTGCATACTCATTCAATATAAGAACATGTAAGTCCTTCTTTTGTGTTGTCAATGAATGTTGAATGTTTGTTACTTCTCTCAATGCCATAGAATGCAAGTGACCTGAGAGAGAATAAGAGTGAGAGAAAGCTTGAGAATGCAAAGAAGGAATGTAGACAGTCTAAAAGGAATCAAGGTTGAGCTCAACAAAATATCAAGATTATGAGTGAAAGCTTGAGAAAATGCCACCATAAGGATGAGACTGTGAATGGAGAGAGGTGAGAGTAGAAAGGAAAAGAGTCTAAGAGGTCTTCTCCACTATCTAGACTCTTAATGATTAATAGAAAATTTTGCAGGTAGCTCAAGGAATTTTGATACAGATTTTGTATTAAATGCATTTTAGATTCGACTTTAAAAAAAAAACAGAGAATAGTAATTTTCTTATTGAAAAAGATTTTTCATCATTATATGCATGTTAATGCACGCAGTAGTTTGTATAAGACAAAAGAGAACACTATATAAGAATTCTTGGACTTAAAGAAGTGGGACCCTCTACTCTTAGGCCCACAAACAACCATCTTTATGAGTTTTGTCTCCTTAATCCCTGAAAAATTAGTCTTAAGCCCATGAGATTAAGAATCCTTACGAGGCCCTTTCTATGTTCAAATGCCCATCGATGGATGGGGATAAGGGTGAAGAAGTAGTGGTAGTTTGGGAGGAGGGGGTATATTAGAAACGGTAGAAGAGGGTACGAAAATGGTGGAATCTAAAAAAATATTTGTCAAGAAGATGACGAGCATCTTGGGCCACTAGAGCTTGGGGTTTTTTAGGAGATGGGGGTTGGTTTGTTGGGTGGTGGATTGGGGGGACTATGAGGATGGTCAAGGGGGTTAGGGGGTGGATTTGTTGGGGATTTGGAGGAGGATCAAGAGAGTTTGAAGGAGGATTAGGAGGGGGTTTAAAGTAGGGTCAGGGGGATTATTAGGGGGCTCATGTAGCTCATTTGGTGGGTTAGGAAGATAGTTGCTGGAGGAGAGGCCGTTGTGGATGTTGTTGTATTTGGTTGTAAAAATTTTCGCTTAATGTTGTAATTCCTCGAGGGTGAGACCTTTAGGGAAGATGACATGAGTGATATCAAAATCATTGAGTGGCGTGGTCTTTATTAGTTCGAGCCTATTGCCTAACTCTATTAAATGGGACTATAGGTCCTATTGTATGGTATTAGGAAGCTGATTTAATATGCTTGAGGTATCTACAACAAATCTTAGTAATTACTTGCCCATGTATGTCCATCTAGTCTATGCTCACATGTGCACGGTCTTCCAAAATGGGTTGGACTATCAGTGCGAGGGGTTGGGTTAATTCCAAAAAATCATAATTGTCCCCAAAGAGATGTGAACATAGCAAATAGGCCTATATGTTCTTGTAGAGGGGGTGGAGGCTAAGGTTGAATACATTTGAGGAATCTTGGAGAGGGAGGAGATTGGCAAAATATCACATGGCCATCATAGGGATGGAGTAGTTGATGAGTTTGGAGAATTGAAACTTAGACAAGGTTTTGTGGTTCTTTGTTGGTAACTATATTGAGTGGGAGGAGGAGTAGGTGGATGGCATTTAGATGAAGATGGAAGGTTTGGAGGGGGGTGGTTTTGGTTAACACAGTGACTGTGGTTGCCATTTTTGTGGAGATTTCTACTGTGCTCCATGTGCATGCCATAGGCCTCTTCTAGAGGGGGTGCTTTCTTGGTGGCCTAGAGGTGGGTGGTGAGGTCATCAATGAACTTGTCCTTTTCCATATGATGCTAGATGTAAGCAATTTGATGTACTTGCAATGCCTTGGTGGTTCCTTTTCGTGCTTTTTCTTGAGTGTTTAACTCTGTCAAAGTGCATCTATAGATGCGGCAAACAGCATGTCTATAGGTGCGGCTACCTGTTTTCCTAAAAAATTAGATGTGTTGTTAGACACGTCTATAGATGCATGCCGACAGAAGCCTTTCTAAAAAAAGGTGAAAAGGACATGCACTCGACTCCTCCACTACTTGGCATGATTCCACGACTCCACCACTTGGATGAGAATTTGGGACGGGTCCATGACTCCACCACTTGGCATGAGCCGGTAAGGGTTTGTAACTATTGAGTGCTATATTGAATGGAAATAAAGATTGCATGCTAGCACCATCTTTTGTTTAGATACTCCATCTTTTATCGACTACCATATTGGTCCCACCGAGGAGGTGTATCTTCCTTGGATACAGTGAGTCCAGTAGGGACTACAGGTTATGGGATTCTTCAACTAGAGAGTTGATACGCAGCCATAATGTCAATTTCAGAGAGGATGCTATGTTTAGACAGCCCAAAATTGTGGATAGTAGGAGAGTGGTGTTCCAGGAGGGTGTAAGTGCACTAATACCTCCGAATTCTTTGCAGGGGCAGCCCATATCCCTTGGAGTGGGAGGTTTTTCCCACAGTGAGTAGGTTATAAAGTTGGGACAGCCACGATTACTTCCTAATTTTGGTCAGAGGCGGTCAGATGTCTCGAGTATTCTGAAGGTTTATACTCCTATGGAGATTGTTGATGCATCTTCTATGGACAGTTATAGTTTACTCCCAGGATGCAGAGTGCCTCTTGTAGATGAGGATGAGGCTATGCATGGTGAGGAGGATACCTTGGCTAATGATGCCCGATATGATCCATTGGTTGGTTATGCCAAGACAGATGTGGTTTCTGTAGTTATTGACTCGGGTCATATTGCGCATGGATAGGAATCATTGATATGTTTGCTTTGTAAGTGCCTCCATGGCCAGAAGCAATCCCCTCGAGCTTGGCTTCATAGGTTTGATACCGTTATGAGAGCTCAGGATGTGATGCACAATGAGACAGGTTATGGTCTCAGTATTCAAGAGGTTGCTATCCTTCTGAGGTTACTTGCCATATGGTTCCTTATGGATAGGGATGCTTTGCAGTGGGAGCTGCATGGTCTTGATGATGTTTGTCAGATACTTGGTTGTTTCAGTATGGAGAGGGGGAAGTTATTGAGTACTCCATTGCCTGTATTGGCTCCATACTTGAAACACTGTAGGTTTGACGATCACAGATCAGTTGAGCAGCAAGTTATGGTTGATATGGTAGCCATAATACTTCATGCATCCATGATTATGTTGAGACTTGGTTCTCACATGTTTGCCATTGGGGCTACACTTCCGGTTCTTGCTTCCGTTGCAGTGGGAGTTGGTAGCATGATTATGGCGGATTTTAGCAGTAGGGAAGCGATTGTGGACATCAGGTCCTTATGCTTCCAGGAGCAGCATGCAGGTGATGCAGGTTGGGTAGACCAACAGAGGTCTATTGTAGGGCATGTGCTTATGGTCACAGGTGGTACAGAGACATTTTCTTCACACAGTGATAGTTCGGGTGCTATGGACTTAGCACAGGAGCACGTGGTGGTGAGAGTTCACTCTCCCAGTGAGATCTAGCATGAGATCTTGGTTGACAGGCATCTACAACTTGTCATTTTCTATTTTGCAAACTTGATGTCTACTAGTAGCTTATCCTCTATACACTTTGCACATTGTAAAGTGCCAATGGGCATAGGATGACAGTTTGGTCATCTTGTTTTTCAGCCTACGACTGATTGTATTATATGTGTACTATACTCCCTTAAAGGCACAATGCCTTTAAGTGGGAGGTTGTTGGGGTAAAGGGCAGTGTGCCCACCCACTTGTACAGTGCCCATGTATACTCATATATATATGATAGAGGAATAAGCTGGAGTAGCTTTTGCTCCACCACTTTTAATGTCTCCTTATACCTTTGTGTGTGCTCTCCTCTCCAACAGGGTTATTTTGGGGTTTTGGAGTCTGTGATGTTCTAGCTTGACTTTCTCTCTCCCTCTTGTGGAACTCGCATGATCAGCTTAGCCTCCATGCGGGTAATTGCGTTTAAGGATATTTGAGCAATGCATCCACGTTCAATCCTTAACAAGTTGAGGCTCGTTGTTCTTGGATTTGAAGCATCTATAGGTGCTCTTTGCATTACACAATCCTTATAAAGATGATCAATACCACAACCACTGCACAATGGAACATTGGTAGCAACTGCGGTGGTAACTGGTGGTGCATTGTGGTGCCTATATGGCCAGTCCTTATAATAATGAGGCTTTGCACATCCATAACACTCGACACGTTGTCCTGCTTGCACTTTTTATGGGCACTCAATTGCCTTGTGCGGTCCATTGCACTTGTAGCATTGGATTGGGGGTATTTGGTTCATGTTATTCATATCCCTAGCCTTGGCATTGATTGGCACTATCTGGTACACTAGGATATGTTGATCTCCCTAAACAACATAATGACTGAGGAAATTCATGTATTCATCTTCCTCTTGAGTAAATAACGATTGTTTAGCATAGGTCTCTATTGGATTAGGTTCCAACCAACCCTGGCCATTTCTTCCAGCATCACTTGATTCATTGGAGTGATTCTTGATGGAGGTGGTTGAGGTCCTAGGATCAGTGGTGGTAATGGCACATTTTGTGCTGGATATGGTATCAAGTTTGGATTGTTAGCTCCTTGAATGATCTGATTCTATTGTAACGACAGAGCTGGGAGTGCTAGTTGTTGCGGTCTAGGTTGATATGTCTGTGTTTGTGTTGGGGGCAACATTCTAGCATATCTACACTAGGAAGTTTCATGGTTTCCCCACCTAGTATAATGTCCACACCACAAGGCTAGTGGTCTTGCTCGTAGCCTTGGACACTCATTTGAGGGATGATTCCCTGAGCATGCACTTTACCAAACCACATTTCATCTTGGATATTACCTTGGTTATCACGATGAGTTGTTTTTTTGCTTGAGGATTTAACCTCGCGACTATTAGATCTGCAAGCTCATCGATGTTCAGATCCTTGGTTTTCTTGGATTGCTCCTTAGAAACCGAGATGAACTCATGTCAAGGTCCATCTTCAATTTGTAAGTTTTGAGAATGTAGATCAGTTTCACCCTCATCATACGTTTTGTAACAATAGGTGCATATTACCTTGGTTATCACAATGAGTTGTGTTTTTTGCTTGAGGATTTAACCTCGCGACTATTAGATCTGCAAGCTCATCGATGTTCAGATCCTTGGTTTTCTTGGATTGCTCCTTAGAAACCGAGATGAACTCGTGTCAAGGTCCATCTTCAATTTGTAAGTTTTGAGAATGTAGATCAGTTTCACCCTCATCATATGTTTTGTAACAATAGGAGGTCTTGAGGTTACTGTGGTTATATGAGCCAACAAATTTATATCATCAACGTTGTCAAAGAGTTGACCTCATGGGTCAAACCTTCCAAAGAATTTGGTTATGCCTTCATAGATCCTATTAGAAGTTGACTGTGTAGGGGACTGAGTCCCTAAATTCGGGGCAATGGATACCTGAATATCATTCTGGTTCTATGTGTTATCCTCCATGCTTAGTGTTTTGTCTGTACTTGACTTGTGTTTGAAAAGTGGTCCTAATACAGATGAAGTACTATTCAAGGAAGACCTCTCTCTATAGCAATTAGACTCGGGCCGAAGATGGCCTCTAAGTCTACGTTGGATACGCTGTCTTTTGGAGCAACTTCAAGTCCTAAGATACGTGTAGACCTAAGGTGCATGTATGTATAATTTCAAGATTTAAGATAAATGGGGCTTGCTATCAACCTGTTCAGCTTGGTAGGGTCATTGTCCCAAGACTTGATGCAATAAATTATTGCAATCCGCTACAATAATGGTAATGTAGCAGCTTGACTCATCTAGTTGGATGCAACCAATTGTTTGGTCAAGACAACTCACATAAGGCAAAAATAGGATTTTCCAGGAGAGATGTGTAAATTTAAAAAGGTTCTAATGCAATAATTATTGTAGCATGCTACAATAATGATAATGCAATGTGCCTTATTCCAACTGGTGATTTTCAGATAGGAAATTTTTTTGGACACCTCATGGACTCATTAGTCAGTTGACTAAGTTTGACCAAGTTTAGGCAAGGTTTACTGCATCATGTTGCATTAATTAATGCAGTGTGCTACATTAACTGACATGCCTTGATGAATTTGGGTGGTTGATTTAAGGTCACCGAAATGTGTTGTCTCTAATGAAGATATTTTTTGGTCAAAGTCAATTCTAGACTATTGCAGCACACTGTAATAATCTTGATAGCTAGTGCATTAAATTTTCTATCAAGGGTTGGTGATAGCTGTCAGTGACTGTTAGGAGCTAATGCATCGGCCTAGAACACTAATGCAGTGTGCAAGAACCCCGACTCTTGTTTTGACCTTTTCACCCAGTTTTTTGGAATTTTTCAAATCTATGTATTATGTACAGTGTTGTGTGAGTGCTCTACTGACTATAAAAAAGCATAAAAACAACAACATTTTAAAGTCAAATTGAAGGTTCTTATCTTTTGACCACACAAGTAACTTTTTAGGTCAGATTTAGCCCAAAAGTTGATCGTGATAGGTTGTTTTTGATGAGAAGGGACTACTTAACAACAATCTAAGCCTTTCATAACAAAAACAACAACTAAATAACACGATTTCATAAATTTCTAGCCCTATGTCCACTTTTTCACTCCTACTCTCCTTTGCAACCAACTAAAGGTTTTTGCAGGGTAATAGCAAGGAAAACAATAGTAAATAATCAAGCAAGCTTGCTTACCTCCTTCAACAACACCAAATTTGTTAAGCCTTCGATGAAGACTAACTTGTCATGGGGATCTTCAACCAAGCCACTTTGGAGAGCTCATCCTCCAAGCAACTTCCTTGTGGGACCTGATTCATATGCGATTGTGCAATGTTGTCACGGACACCATTGTTGGACAATTTGAGTAGCTAGATGATCGTAAGGGGGAGGGGAATGAGAAGAAGAGAAGAGAGAAGCATGAGCGTGATGAAGAGGGAATCGATCGTAGTCGTAGCAACAAGACAAGAGTAAAAGAAGAAGGAAGCAATGGACATCAACACAAGGATGAAGGGAACTTGCTTTCTATCCCATACTCAAGCATAGGAAAGAAGATGACCGAGTCAACCATCTTGGATTTTATTCATAGACCTTCTGAAGGGAGGTTTTAACCCTAATTTCCTGCCTTAGTCTTCTAGCCCTTATCTGGGACTCTTGGGCCACGGCCTATAATGAATAGAATACAATGATTTGCCAAAATGGAAGATGCTACTTGCGTAACACTTCCATCATGCATGACACCACAACCAAGTGATTTCACCCTATAAATAATGGGAAAAACATCTTTGCCTCCAAAAAACATGCACACACACTATGATGCCATCTTCATCTGGTTCAATAGGGAAGTCTTCAGGTAGTTTTGGAAATAATGTGGCTGGGGCTGGAGCAGCTTCAACATTATCGACGAGGCGTTTCAGCATATGTCATACGAATGCATGGATATCCCCTACATCATGAGCTTCCTGGCATGCTGCTGGCTCCTCCCCTTGCTTGCCTTTTGGATCAAGGTGTTCAGGTGGTGTTTGCTTTGGACTTGAGGGAGTGGGGGCAGTGGCAAGGTTGTTGAAGAGGTAAGGGGGAATACATTTTACAGGGTATGTGTGAAGGGCCTCTAGTGTTGCCTTGTGGTGATGGGTAGTGAGGGTGGTGAGGTCCTCTAGTGGGGGCTATAGAGCTGCAAAAATGGCCCATTCTACTTGCTGCTCTTTGAGGGTTTGGCCTTTTGGATAGGCTATGTGCAAGGTATCATATCTATTAGTGTAATCCGTGTACATGGTGCTAAGATACTCATATACTTGATTGTATAATATGATTAGGCAGATAGGATTATATTGCGTTACCCCTTATCGAGCAAAAATTGGTAACATGTCTTGGCCTCTATCCACCACTGCATCTACATCCAAAATTCGCTTTCAAAATATGATCTTGTAAAAAAAGTGTATTCCGGCAAGTTATTAGGTTTAGACAACTCCATAATAGGTTTAGGGGGTGCAAAATCATTGGATTCGTGCAGACAATGGCACCATGAACGGAAGTTGAAGTCTATAGGATGGATAGGTAGCTAGTAAATCTCAGTTTGAACCTCGAGGCATAGGTCACCCCAGAACTCCCTCAGAAAAAAGACATGGCAAAAATGGGGTGGGTATAGTAGGTGTGTTTTTCTAGTAGGGTGGTGAATTGGAGAGGAGAAAGGGGCTGAGTGAGGTCAATGGAGTATTGTATAGATGAGGCAATAATGGCGTTAAAGTAGTAAGTCAGCATTTGGTCAATTATGTGGTTTTCCAGAGCTAAACTCACTATGTTTGATGAAGCCGCTATTATCATTTTATGTTCCGACTCTAGTTGATCATCCGGTGAGACTGGAGTCTTTGGAACTTCTTCTAGCTTGCAATTTTGCTGCTCCTTCAACTCGAGCAATTATTCCTTGTGCTAAAATGCACCCTCTAGTTCTTTTGTTCTGCGATGAAGTTGCATATTCGTCTGATAGGCTTGCTGGATGTGCTCCTATGTAATCCTATCTTTGTCTCTAATTAACTCTTCCTTTTCTTATTGTTACCTATGTATTGTGGCCTCCTCTGTCTCCTTGTCCCTCCTGTGTTCTTCTTTGGCTTCATGCAGTTGGCGTTCGAGCTCTTGTACTATTGTTAGAGCACCCTTTCTTTGGTTAAGGATACTTCCAAAGCTCTCACCATTTCCTCATGTTTTTTGATGCGGGCTTACAGTTGTTGCAACTGTCTTTGGTTCCTCTCAAAAATCTGTAGCCCCATTGTTTGGAAATGGATCAGAGTCTTCAAGAAGTTTCGTTCGTGTTTCGGCACATTAGGGTGTCCAGCTTTGTATTATTCATATGTGGTGTCATACTTGTTGGATGAGGTTCTCGCCACTGCTTCTAATGCCTTGAAGGCATCGTCCTCCTAGTTTTGCTCTGCAGCCCTTGTCCTCATCATTTGCATCAGAGTTGAGGCCAACAAGAGGTGTTGAGTCTCGCCGTATTAATCTCTTGTTGTGTCGACAGGGACTAGTGGAATTCGAACTCCAGTTCCTCTTGTGGTTCTTCTTGTAGTGTAAGTTATTTTTGTACTTTTGCTTTGTCCTTCTCTTTCTATTTGTCACATCTTGCCTCCTTTACAACCTTGTCTTGTCGGTGTTCCTCGGTGATTTCTTTCCATTGTCTAGCTGCTTCTTCTTCCTGTTGTTTTCTTAACTACTCGGTCGCTTCTATCGTGCTTTCTTCCTTTCCCTTGCTTCTTGTAGTCACCCAAGTAGTGGGGTCTACCTTTATTTTCTTTGGCTCTAGCTCGGGTGCTAGCTCCTGAAGTTTCATCCTGCCCTTATTTGCAAACCCGAAATTCTTCTTATCGAATCTCCAAGCTGCTAGATGACATATTAGCGGCAATAATAGCATTGGGTGTTGGATTTGATTGTTATGTTGGGCACAGACCTTGTCTAGCTTTTGATAGAAATAGTAAGCACAATTGGTCACGTGCTGGACTGGTTTGTGCAATCTTAGCAAGTGATTGGTCAAAATTATGTTGTGGTGATTTGACAGCTCAACCCTTGTGAGTAGGCAGAGAACACATGTTGCCTTCTAGAGATATGGTGATATATCAACAAACTTGACACCACCCCTTTGCTAGGTTGCATCTCCTTCCAACTTGTTGCCAAGCTTCCATAAGTCTACATAGGGTTTCATGACCACTTCCAAGCTGTAGGCATTCCTTACAGCATCCACATTAAGTGTGAGAATTTTTTCCTGTCCATCATAGGAGATGATCCTCGTTTGTTTGGTATTCTTGTTGTAATTTTTACAAACTATACTGCGTAATGCATGTCTAGTTTCAAGGCAACTTATGTCGCATTTTGCCTAGTTTGCAAGCGTTTAGGTGTGGAACAACATCGGGGTCTTGAAGGGCCTGGTAACATTCGAATGTGTGGTATGTTACCTTGAATCTAGTGGTTGGGTTTAGCATGTAGGTTGAGTGCACTACCATGCCACCCAAACTCCTATCCCAATGGCGAGTGTCGTAATGGTGATTCCTCTCTCTGACATGGGGCTGGATGCACTTGTGTTTGAGCTCGCCTTTCTTTTGTGAGGTACCGCACTCACGGTTGATGGTTCCCCTACATCTTGTGGTGCCACTTGGGTGGGTTTTCCCTTTCTCTTCTGCCTTTCGGCTGCCTCCTGAGTTGATATTCTGAGGGCTTCTTCAATTTCTCATGCTTCGTCCTCTACTCACTGACCGAGAATTTGGGATTGTGTTTCCAAATGGCCATTGGTGAATTCTACCTCCTCGTCATGAAGGGAGTTGAAGTGATGGAGAATGTAGTCTTCTGTATCATAAGACATTTTGGGAAAGAGGTTTTGGGAGGTTGTGAAGGTTGGGGTTGATTAGGAGTGTTTAGTGTTTATTTGAAATTTCAACAGCATCATTCAATTAGAATCGGTAATGTAGTGCCTTGTTCTTCTTGGCTATATAGAATTAATGCAGTTAGCTGCATGAATCTGTTATTGCAGTGCCTTGAAAAAATGATCTTTGTTGATGCTTGCAAGTGATCAGTGTCTCCTTATCATTCTTTTGACCATAATGTCTACTACAAAATCCACACTTAGACCTTCCTTGGACCAATTTGGCATAAGATGATGCATTAACCTATTATTGTAGCGTGCCCTAAATTGCTATATTTTTTACTTATTGTGATGCAACATAATTATGCTTGTCCTCATACATGCTTAATTGAACATATTGGTGCCTGCATATCACCTCTATTGATGAGTTTTCTATTCATCTCAAGCACCCGATGCATTAACCAATTAATGTAGTGCCTTGAGTTTTGACTGCACCAATCACCATGTTGCTCCTTGAGGGGTCTCATAGTAGTATTGAGAGGTATTATATCCATTGTAGACCCATGGTTGCCCTTCGATATGTGGAATTGAGCTTGCCGATGCGTTAAGCATTAATGCATCAAGATGAACACACAATGTATACTTGGCTGATATTATTGATTGGTTGGCCCTATTAACTTGATAGATAGGGTGTTTGGCTTGCCTGCCACCTGGATGACATTTGGTAGCAATTTCCATACTCCCAATGCAATGCGGTGTTATTGCAGGCCTTCAATTCTGGCACCTATTGAGTTGATTTTGGCCTTTTATTGTGATAGCTCTTTGAGTCCTATTGTGTTTAATTGCCAGAGCAAGTTGGAGTTGATTTTGGAGGACATGGATTATTGCAGCGTGTCGCAATAACCTATGGCTTAAAATCCTGCAACTGGCTTGCAGTGGTCTTCATACATGATTTTGAACTTACAACTGTATGCATTCCATCCTGTTGACTTAGTTAGGGTAGATGTCAGTGCTGGGAGCGTGTGGATACTAGTTAGTGCTTAGGCTCTTTGATGAGTGTGCGGTGCTTCTAGCACTTAACCTTGCATACTCCCTTAACTTGGACATGCATTTGACCTTAAAATTGTGAGTGCTTGTGTGCGAATGTTCCTACCCTTGTGAGGTATTTTGGCTAAGGTCCCTAGAGTGTTGGCTGAATTAGATGGTGCCCTAGCTTAAGTATTGACCTTACCTATTTGGACATTTGAGGTGAGACACTTGGTTTAGGGTATTGCATTAAAGATCGAAGTGGCATACCTTGTGGCTAATACCCTCGATGTTGGCGGTATTTCGACTTGCGATGACCAAATTGGCAAGGTTTTTGAGCATGGTTGTGGTTTCCTTGATGATATCCACTTCAAAATGCTCTTCAATCCTTGTATAATTAGGGCAGAGAACAGGTTCTTGTGGTTCTACCTCCATGGTGGAAGTAGGTTCTTGTGTGACTACTCTCGTTCCCATGTGTTGTGTGTCATCTTTGGGAAGACTAGTTTTACCTATGGTAGGTTCTTATGTGACTATCTTAGGTCCAGTCACCTTTGTGGTTGGGTGTATTATTGGCTAGAAAGATATAGATGTCGGGGATGAAAAAATATTGGTGACATCTATCTTCTTCCCCTTGCCTTTGTCCTTTAGAGTAGGTTCTTATGTAGCTACCTTTTGAAGTGTGGGTGATGCTATCATCTTCCTCTAGGTAGGTTCTTGTGGTTTTGCTCTCTTTCATGGTACAGTTGTTGTTGGTGATGGGCATGGTTCCCCTATGGATTCATTTATCTTTCATACTTGTACCAGCTTGGTCTTCTATGGTGCTCGTGGTTGTGGTGCGACTACATATGATTTTTCTGTGATAGCTGCCTTCCCTTGCTTGGATACCCATAGTTGGTTATTACCATGGTAAAAAACTTGGCCTTTCAGTAACTTTACTAGCACCCATTGTTGATGTGTCCTTTGGCTTTGTTGAGCTCTCTTGGCCCTGGATTGGCAAGGTTTGGAAGGCGAGGAAAGTGTTGGCTTTTGATGTCGAGGTTCATGGGGTATCCATATTCTTCTTTCTCCGTGGAAGTATCCTTAGACATGTAGCAATTTGGTGGGAACCCACCTTGTCACCGATAATGTCATCATGAGTTTATGCAGACAAGGTGTTGGTTGGGGGTGAGGTTGTGGAGTGTCGAGGGGTGTAGTCGAGGATGTAGATGTGAGGTTCAGAGGTTGAGAGGCTTTTGTCGATGGTGGGTCTTTTAGTAGGATAGTTTTACCTCTACCTTTTCCAATAGTGGGATCACTCTTGTTCTGCATTGAAGACTGCATCAGTGACGCTCTTATAGCAATGGTACCTAAGTTGCATGTCCTTTATACAACATTTTGGCTTGTTGTTTATGCTAATCAATTTGATAGTTGGTCAAATAGCACCACGTGTGTCCAAGGACCACATGTTCCTCCATTGATCCTGTAGGCAACACATAAAAATGTACCTACAACACATTTTTAGCAATGTCTATGTCCAGAGTCACATGGCCTATGGGTTTTGTTTGCATGCCATTTATCGCTCTAACTATCACATTGGTTGGGACCATGCCTCCTTTTCATAGATTTGCCAAGCTTCGAATGATATGGAATTATAGCTCGTGTCTGGATCTAGCAATGCATCCAATCCAAATGTAATATCATTGGTGATTTCCAGAGTTAAGGGGATTCTAGCAGGTTCAAACTGTGGCCCATCATCCCCTAAGATTTCATCCTTGAGGGTGCCCTTGTACAAGGTCATCCTTTTGGACTTTTCCTTCCCCTCTCTTTCTTTTGCCTCTTGGCGAGCTTGTAGCTGTGCCAGCTTTTCCTCTTTTTTTCTCTTTTGGTTGCTATGGATTGTTTGAAGTGTTTGCAAGGTCAAAGGTCCATAGAACTTTTTTAGCTTGCTCTCGTTTATGTATCCTTCCATCACTACTCCATCAAGAGTAGCAATCTGGACTACACCTTGTGGCATGATTTCCACCACTTGATAGGGTCTCGTACCATGATATTTCAATTTTTGTTTCATGTTTCTAATGCTATACATGAGACATAAATCCCCTTCCTTGAGGTCCTTATTTTTTAGGTTTTGATCAAACCACATCTTTCATCGCAGTTTTTCCACCTTCATTCCACAGGCTGTGTGGAGTCGAGCCTCCTCGAGTTGCTCTCAATCCACTAATCTTTCTGTTAAGGATTCCTCCGTTAACCTTTCTCGAACTGCCACCCTTAGGCTTGGAACAAAATATTCCATTGGCATGACTGCCTGTAGCCAAATTGCAAGACTAAAGGGTGTACAATGTGTTGCCACCTTGTACATAGTTCGGTAAGCCCATAAAGCTACTGTGAGCTTATGCTCCCAATCCCCACGATTGGCTTCCACCGTTTTGGTCAAGATTTGACATAGCATCTTATTCATGCTCTCAGCTTGACCATTGGCTTGTGGATAATATGATGAGAACTTTCTATGGATTATCATAAATTCACTTGTCAGTTGCGCAATTACTTCATTCAAGAAATGTGAGCCGCGATCACTAATTAATTCCAAGGGACATCCATAGGGGGATATCACTTGCTCGTACAAAAATTTGGTAGTTGACTTGGCATCTACCTTACGTGTTGCTCTTGATTCTGCCCATTTTGTGAAGTATTCAGTGGCAACTATAATGTACCAAGCCTAGCTACTAATGATGGCCGGACTAATGGGGCCAACAAAGTCAATACCCCATTTTTTAAAAGGTTGTGTGGCTAGGTTTATGGACAAGGGCATTCTATCCCAATTTTGTAGCTTCGTCACCCTCTGGTCACATCTTTTCACCAACTCCATTGCATCACTAAATAAGGTAGGCCACATGCCTGCTTGAAGTATCTTTCGTGCTGTGATTTCTACCATGAAATGTCCTCTCGCAATCCCTGAATGTGCCTCATCCAAAATGAGAATAAACTCATCTTCTCTAATGCACCTGCGTATAATTCCATCCTTCCGTTATTTATATAATTGTCCTATAATAAGTTGATAAGGAGCTGCATTCCTAATCAACCTTCTTGCTCTTGCCATGTCAAGGGAAGTCCATTTGTCAAGTAATGACAAATTTCCTCCACTTACTTTGGGACTAACTCTATTAGAAACAAGGGTGCATCTTGTAGATCATCATCCACTCTTGTTGGCACTTCTCCATTGGGAATTCGAGACATATGGTCGGCAAGAACAGGGTTCTTTCCTTCCTAACTGCTATTGTAAAGTCAAACTCCATCAAAACCAACAGCCAATGTGTAATCCTTCCCGTAAGACAAGGTTTGCTCACAAGGTACAGGAGTGCTTGGTGATCGACAAAGAACACAAATTTGTTTGCCAATAGGCAATGCCTGAATTTCTTCACTGCATACACCATTGACAACCCCTCTCATTCTGTAGTGGTATAGTTTCTTTCTACTTCATTCAGCTGGCGACTCGCAAAGTAGGTGGGACGATCAAGCTTTTGTTCGCCAGGCTGAGCTAGCACGCATCCTATTGCAAAGTTTGATGCATCAATATGAACATGGAATATTAAATCCCAATTCAGTGCACATAAAATTGGTACTGATGCTAGAGCTCATTTCAAGGCATCATATGCCTTTTAGCATTTATCTATCCATTCAAAAGCAATTAGAAACCGGTACAATGAACGAGCTAACTCTGCGTACATATAGATGAATCTCCTATAATACTCAGTGTGTCCAATGAACCATTGAACACCTTTGCAATTTGTTGGTGGGGGTTAACTTAATCTTGATAAAGTCCGTGGAAATTCCATTTCTAGACACCACATGACTGAGGATAACACCATGTCTCACCCAAAACTGACATTTTAGTGGGTTGAGTGAAATCTTATAGAATTTGCAACCATCAAAGGCCATTCGTAAATATTTAAGATGTTCTAACCATTGAGAGTATATACATAAATCGTCTAGAAAGATTTCTAGCCATATATGCAAGTACTCCTTAAAGGCTGTACTCATGATTCTTTGAAAGGTCATTGGGGCATTAGTCAAGCCGAATGGCATTTTGTGATACGCAAAGACACCCCAATTTGTGGTGAAGGCCATTTTGTGCTAATCCTTGGGATCATGGACACTTAGAATTTTATCATTCTCTTCCTTCACTATGGTCTCATACTTGGGATTCATGTCATAGGGTCGTCGTTGCACTGGCTTCGCATCATCTCGTATGGGAATTGTGTGTTGCACCACTTTTGGTGGCACACCCTTCATGTCGTCGTATGACCAGGCAAAACAATCCTTATATTCCTTTAATAGCGCAATTAAGTTGCCTTCTTCTTCCTTGGTAAGGTCCATCGACACAAAGACTGCTTTGGGGTCTCTCCCGGCCCAGCCAAATTTACTTCCTTTACTTTTGCTGGCCCTTCATAGACTCCATCGTCATATGTGTCCGCTACCCTCTTAGCCTTCTCACAGAGTATATCTTGGTCTTGGATGGAATAGGATTTAAAATGTACCGGGACCTTCTTTAGATCTTCCTCTTCCAGCAACTTGTTCAAAGCCCTATCAAGTGAAGACGGTCGAGATTTCTTACTATGCATCAGTGTCCCATTCCTTATTGGCTCAAGCTAAGGTTCACGTTGTTTCTTTGGTAGGGTTTCAATGGCTCCCTTGGGTTTTCTTGAGTTTGGAGTTCTTTCCTCACCCTTATCCCCCTTCTTCTTATTGCAATTCTGATGACAGTTCTTCTATCTTCACTGATCCTATCAGAATTAGGATCTCTTCCATCCTCCTACCCCAATCCTTTGTGAATTCGTGATCGACCATGGTTGCCTATACATATCGTAACCATTGAATGTCAAATTCCACATATGCTACCCCATCGTCACCCATGTTGGTTGTGGTGTAGGAAGGAGTTAGTATGACATTTCATCGGATAACATGTTGGAGGTTTGGTTTGACTTATAATGCATTGTTAAGCTTCTTGTCATATCTAACAAGATTGATCATACAAAGTGGGACTACTGTGCTTTCTAAGCCACTCTCATCCTTAACCAGGCGAGTTTCTCTCTTTTCGGGCACATCAATGGTAGCAAGTAAATGCATCCAATTGTGTGAATACTCTAGTTTAGGTAGAGGTGCATACCATGTTTCATTAGCATCACCCCCTATGACCCTCTCGTTTGCAGCTTTGAATTGATTAACAGTTGTTCTAGCTATCGTCTTTGTTTCAGTAGCAAACAAGTTGCCATCTAGTGGACGGGATTTCCATGTTGTTAGGTCTACCTTCGTCATGGAAGTATCCTTTCTGAGATAGATTGTATTTGACAACCAATCATGCACTATTCCTACTAATCTCAAGAATGGTCTTTCTAGAATTATGTCGTAGGAGTCAGTTGGGATTTTAAAGTCCATTACTACAAACCATACATGGTAGGTGATGTCGAAGGTTTTGACGTTTAGATCCTTCACCACACCCACTGGTCTTGTAGTGGTTCCATCAGCCAACTTGACTATCAACGAGGTCTTCTCCATGGGTGGGCTTCCCTAATTCTCCCAACATTGCTTTGTCATGATGCTCACTCTTGCACCACCATCCAGGATAGCTTCCACTTTCCTCTGATGGTATGATATCGGAATGACCGCATTTGAGTCATTACTTTTGAAGGATTGGTTTAACTTATTGATAGGCACCATAGGCGTGTCATTTTCTAAGTTTGATCCTTCCTTCGTGCACTCATCATCATGAACTTCTGCCATCAAATTGAGATGTCTGTTCATTCAATCTGATAAGTCATGCCATAATGTCGGGTTTCCCCTAAGCAATGAAGCAATTGGCATCTTAGTAAATCAATTAGAACATTTTGTTGAGCTTTCTTACCTTAGAACTTCCTTTCTTTGCTAAAAATGCAGTGTCATTTACCTTTTTTTGATGAGTTCTTTCCTTTTCTTGGAGAGCATTGATGATACCTTCAAGAGTAGAATTATTGTGATACTTGAAGGTAGTGACAAGAGTAGCATAGGTGTCAGGTAAGCTTTTGAGAAGCACAGCAATAGCAATATCTTTGGAGATGGGGGACTTCACTGATGCAAGTTGAACCATAAGACTGCGAAGATAATTGACATGAGAGGCTATAGTAGCTCCCTCCTGCATACGTAGATCAAAGAATGAGATCATAAGTGCAATCTTAGAGTTTTTAGAGCGGGGTCCAAAAAGGGTATCCAAAGTGATCCATGCTTGAGAAGCAGACGGTATGTCGGAGATGTGATGAATGTAATCATCTTCAAGACCGAGCAAGATGATAGCATAGGCTTTGTCATTTTTGGCAGTGGGAACATAAGTGACAACTTGCTCAACGTCGGAATCTTCGGGAATAGCATGGTGAACAACGTCCCAAAGACCTTCTTTCATAAGATGGCACTTGATTTTGATTTGCCAAGTATGAAAGTTGGACCCATTGAATTTGTCGATAGACATGAGAGAATGAGTAGAAGAGGCCACGTGGGAAGGTCTTACCTCTTGCTAAGATGCAAAGGCAGTGTCTATTCCCTTACAAGATTGCAGAAATGAATGAAAGAAGAGATCCAAATTGTTTTTAGAAGCCGGCAAACTGAAGGAGACAATGCACAGTACATTGTAGACTCTTCAAGAGGAAGTGATGGCAGAACTGAATGCAGCAAATAGCTCGTTAACAGGAGGAAAGTCGATCTGCAGCTGCCTCTAGATGATGCGCAATAAATCCTAGGCAGAGACAGCCCCTTGAGTCGATGAAGAAGGCAGCCAAGGAGAGCAGCAACACGGGAAGCATCAGGGTAGCGCGTGGGTGAAAAAGGGGCGGCCTGATGCAGGTTAGGCAGAGATAGAACAGCTTCAGCTCCTCCATTGTTTCGAACAGAAAAGGTACGGGCAGCAGCTTCAGAAAGTGATGGGCAGCTCCTTCAGCTCACGAAATCGGGGCAGAAATGGCGGGCAGATCTGCAGCAGTAGAGGCAACCTAAATAGGAACGACAGCAGCTGGAGGTGATGGTCTGAATAGCAGCAATGTGGAGAAGACGGGCAGAAGATGGAGATGGCAGACAGCAACTTGGAGCGGCCTCCTCTTCAAGATGTCGCTTCTCCACGTAGGTAGTAGAGGTCCTCAAGAGGAAAGAGAGCATACTCTCTTGCACTTAGAGAAAGAGAGAGAGGGCATGGCTTCTCTTTCTGGCCTCCCTCTCCTCAATCTCTAGGGGCAAGGGAGCAGTGGCTCGGATACCATGTAGAAATATGGAAGCAAGAGCTAGAAACTAGAAAACTAGAAGTAAAATAAGAACAAGATTGAAAGACAAAGAGTTACCTTGAGATGAGTGTAGACAAGACACAAGCTAGATAGATTGCAATGATGTGACCCATGAATATATGGGCCAAAGTACAAGACATAGAGCAAGAGTGCTTATGGGATAATTGTAGAGGTGCCACATGGCACACAAAGACACAAAGACTCAATTGAGACTAGACAAATGTAGACTAGGGAAATAGTACACCTAGTGTGCACTTATCTCCAACAGGAGGTAGAAGTGGAGGGGCGAGACGAGGGGAAGGGGTGGGAGAGTCCATCTGAGAGGTCAAAGTTGCACCCGTGGCCTTCGTCATGACAACATCTATTGGCTCCTTTCCTTTCTTGAACTTCTGACGGCTCTGTTGCGTGGGTTGCTTGCCTCTTGCCTTCTCCTTCACACTTTTTTCTTCTTTTTCTTTTTCTTTTTCTTTGTAACCTCTATCCATCCTTCTGTGCTGGAGATGGGGTAGGCACTTGTGGCTAGAAGAGCCTTCATGGGGAGCTTCCTCTCAGTTTGGCTTTAGCTCCGCCATAGCCTCTCACATGTTCCTCCCAGCAGCCAAGACGAGATTGAGAGGCTACCTTTCATGTGGAACAATAGAGTTCTTGATGGGGAGGGCCGCTAGCTAGACGATCAATCCCATATCCTTTGGGCGACTTGGGCAGCCAGATTAGCCCGCTCCTTGCACACCTGGCGGGATATCTTTGGGCATATGGACGTGACGACCCTGCCGACGGTAGTGGGTGGTTCCAGAGGTACATAGATCAAGAGAGCAGAGATAGAGGAGGCCATTCCAGTAGCTTAGGTGCTCCCCCCCATCAGAGGACTTTTTTTATGAGTGATTACTGTTGGCTTGGACAATTTTTGCTGGTTTGGGTCTCCTTGGTGATAGTTGTAGGCCGGTTAGTGGATTCCTTAGTTACCTTCTTTACTTTTTGAGAGGATGGCCATCTTTTGGGGATGACAATGCTATAGAGACTCCTTCCCTTCCTTGGCAGAGGATCATGGTGGTTGGCCTCCAAGGGAAGGAGTTGCATGTGGACCCGATGATCAAGGTGGCACAGGTGCAATCTTGGTGGCCTTGGTTGTGGGAGGGAAGGACCCTTGCAGAGCTTGATTGGGATCCAAGAGAGTGGAGGTGGCTTCCAACAGAGGACTCCTAGGATCCGGTTGCTTTCTTTGCCTGCAATGTCAAGATTGGCAGGAGGGTGTTGGGAAGGCTACAGGAGAGAGCTCCTACTCGAGCTCAGAGTTGGTATGCACAGGGTATTTCAGTCATCTTCCTCCATTCATTTTGGCAAGCCCTTTGGGCCAACTGGAGGCCTCATTGCATATCTTTCTTCTCGTGGCTTATAGCACAGGGTGGGCTATAGTGGGCAGTTGGCTCATTCAGATGGACCATGATGGGGACTACCAAGCTTGCCTGATACACATCCTTGAGACTCAAAGCATTGCCTTTGGGGGTGTACTTGAGCTCAGCAGGAGATCTGGTGCGAAGTTTTCAAGATTTTGGCGAGTCGTCCCAGAGTTAGGGATGGTCACTTGGGGAGATGAGTATGAGCCCCATGGTCCCGTCTATCATCACCCAGGGCACTTGGGGCGGGTGGAAGATATCCCTTACAGCTAGTGGAGTTAGATTCAGGCACACATGCTTGTCACCCGTATGGGAGATCATCGGTAGCATAGTGGGTTGGTACATCTGGAAAGCCCATTGCTCTTAGGTTGTAGGTGGGGAGACCCCTTAATAGCCAAGATCCTAGCTGACATCTGGAGTGAGATTGTTCATTCACTCAAGGGTCAGTGGGACCATATCCAGGGTGACTCCAAAGCAGGCAGAGAGAAGAGGAGCCGGTTTAGTCGCAACTAGGATCATCAAGATCTCTTCTTCACGACTGCCCCAAGAGGGTCTCAATGGCACTTTACGCTGCCCATGTGTATTGTCCGTCCAACACTTTGATCTTTCACCCCAAACAACACCAGGCTCACCTTTCGCAGAAAATCGATGTATCCCGGTAATGGAGCCATGAAACCAACCTCAACACGATAAAGGGTGGTAAAACTGAAATTTAACACAACAATTATAGTAATTAACGGTACAATAACTGGCACCACACAAGAGGTAGAATGCCTCTGCTCAAAGGACATTGATGCCGATTGTCCTAAAAAATGTGGAATCCCTTTCGGTATTTCTTGAGTATTGCATAAAATAGGCAAAAGAACCATTTACAAGTGCTTATGTAGTCCTACAAATCACAAGCCAACACAACCCACATGCAAAACGGAGTAAGCACCAACTTTCCCATAGTTTTTCCCTAGCAATCGATGTGCCTGCAATTCCTGAGATATCAATTCCTTGTCCAAATTGCAAATAGAGAATTTCCAGCCCAAGGATCAATCCCCAAACACAGGGACAACACCGTCAAGTGGCACCACATCCGTGATAGTTCATCACACTAAAAAGTGCCCACTTTGCCACCGGAGCCAGCCACGAAATCATGGACAGAGAGGGAAAAATTGATCGTGTATCTTCAAACCAGTAGGTAAACATTGATACGCAACCCACGAACCATTGTCTCCGTCAAACGCAGCTCCCACAATCATGATCACACTTTCAATGGTACTTTTTTGTGACAAAATTATTGGAAACTCAGATATACATGATCATACAGCCCAAAAAGATCAATAGCAGCCCCGAAAGCACCATAAAGAAATGCTAGCACCAACAATCTACAAATTTTTTGTGAGAGAGAGTCACCGAGCTGACAAACTTTGCCTTAGGCAGTAGATCAGAAGAACAAGTGCGATTTTAGTTGGATCAACCACCTGGCAACCAAGAAGACGTGCAAATTCCTATGGGGAGCAGCGTGGCAACAACTTTACAAAATCTGAGTGAACCTCTGTCCAAAGTGGGCACCTCACCCTGTGTCATGAGGACGTGATCATACTGACCAGGACCACATTTAGCCAAGGTGTATCAATTTTCAAGGCTAACTTCCGACCTTGGGTGCTCCTAGAATTAAATGAGCAAGATGTGCAACCACAAGTGCAATTAATGAGGCCCCAAGTACTAGGCCCATGGAATTAAATGAGGGAAAACAAGAGGGCTTTAATTACGAGCCATTTTTATTGAGTCACCAAAGTCAAGGGTCAACAGGCAACACATGTCACACATGTGGTGCATGTGTGCAAGGTGTCACTAGTAGCACCTCCCTTCCAACTTAGGGGGTTGTCTCTCTCATTTAGTCATTTGCTACAGTTGCTACCATCAGGAAAAGAGGCGTGGAGAAGAAGAGCTGGTTTCTGCTGATTTTTTATGATTTCTCGCGATAGAAGTGGTCAGATTGTTCTGTCCTTGCAGTAGGAGGTCCCTACAGGCTAGGCGACTCCATTGATATGCTTTTCCTGGTTGGATTCTGACAAAAACTTGCTGATTTATGATTCTGAGGTGTCTAGCTGATGGTTGGATTGGTTTCCAAGAGTTTCTTCATGACATATGTTCTCAGTTTGATGTCTCTTTGGTCTTGTTGACTCTTTGGGACAGGGCGACTACATTTGTGGCTGATTTGTTGTTTTTTGAAGTTTATAGCTCCAAAAGTGACCCTACAAGCTGGGAGAAAGTGCTAGACAGAAACCCACATGTCTATTTGGTGTTAGTGAGCTGCATATTGATGGTTGGATGCTGATTTCGTTGTCTACACTGACGCTGAAGATAGGCGGCTGCATTTGTGGTGCCTTTTGCTGAGTACACTTGCTGAATACTTCATTGGAGTTATGCCTACTGCTGGTCTACAACTCTCTAACTCCACGGGGTTGTTCTGTTTTCAATTGATGGTAGTATCCGAGATTTGATGTTCTGGACTGATCTTTGGTGATTTTGGGCTACCAAGTGCCTTCCTTTGGTTGGCTTTGAACTTGATAGTGTTGTACTTGAAGAGGGAAGCCATCCTGGCTCATTCCTTTTGATGCAGGTCATGTTTTGATATGTCATTCTGTTGCTAGATGTTGATGATTGTTGCATAGGTTGATGACTAGCAGACAGGGACAGCTTTGACTGTGTGGGATACCTAACAGTGCATGCTTTATGTTGGCAAATGAATGCATGCTTGGACACTGAGACTGGGTGGAGCAGTTTGATGGTCTTATTCATATATAGTGTGATGTGGTTTAGTGCTTGTGGGCACCATTGATTGCTCTTGTGATTGAGGATAGCTGGGCTCAGACAAGCCTTGAGCTGAATTGATACTTGTGGGTATGTTCCAATAGCAGTTTACTGCTTGTAAGTGGAATTGAAAGAAATAAAAAGAAATACTGAAAGGGGTGCCAATTGATTGGGGCCAATTTGGTGACTGTGGATTAGTGTTGAGTACGGGAATTCTAGCCTTCATGATGGTTTTATGTGCATTGATGTTATGCTGTGATAGTTATGCTTATTCAGTGATGTGTATGCATTTGATATTCAGTGATTCTTTGGTTGTGGCAATGATTTTGGTTAGTTAGTTATAGATTACTGCCCTGTGTTTTGCATAGGCCGGTTGCACCCTGGGTAGCATTGATATAACAACCTTGGTGCTTTTCGTGTAGCTTTTCCCCTTGCTTTACAAAAAAATAGGTGACTTTTGCTAATTTTCATTTTTCTGGTCTTGGGTGCCCTAAAATAGGTTTTTTAATTGCACCACTCTTTTACCCCTCTGTTGGCCAGTTTGAAACAATTAATTAATGCCAAGGGAATTGCACTCGCACAGTTACACATTCTAGGGTCCCTCTAGGAATTTTAATTCTTCGCACATGTGGCTATCCCGTGCCCCCAAGGTTTGGCATAGTCACTCGGCATAGTCAAAAGAAATTTCACATGAATTTATGTCCTCTTGACACCAACAGTTTGAAGGATTTCAAACAGTCCTTTCAATTATAAGCTTGAAGTCAAAGTCATTGCTGTCTATTTGTTGTCTGAAACAAGGCTAGTAAGAACACACTTTTTTATGCAACGTGTCATCTTATTCATGTGTGAAGCACAATGTGCATGTTTTATGAAGAGTAATTGTTCAGAATTTGGCAGCACATAGAGAGGAGAGCTATGGCTTGTCCCGTGCACATAATGTTTTCGACAATCTCTCATGTAGTTATGGGAACGTGGCTTCCATAGTTCATCAAATAATGGTTGACATTTTGAGCTCTGCCTTGAGTAAGAGACGATATCCTCTCCATATCATGGTTATCTGTAGTACCTCTTCTTTGGGGTTGGTGCTTGGGAGCATATCTGTTGGCTTGGTTACTACCCATGACTTGTACTTGTTAGGCTAACGTAGACACATGTTGACTCAATTCATGTAAGTTGGGTGGTACAGGACCATGAGATGCCATGACTCAAAAACTCAATGAAGGGTTGAACTAGTAGACACAAAGGCTCGGATCAACAACTAGGATCTGATACCAATGAAACCCCCTTGTGCTACTATCAAGCTTCCCTCAATTATACAAGTTTAATTTCTCAAAGAGATGATAACATTTAGAGCGGATCACAATTTTAATCAATCATAAATGAATCATGATGCCATATTGAAACCATACCATATACATTGATTGCAAAGTACACCGATTAAGGGGCCAAGATGCCCCCCCCCTTATCCAGGATCTTGTAGTATATTAACAGAGATTGAACGCAAGGCAAAAGTGCCTTACAAACTTCTGAGAACAAATGATAGAGAATATATATACAAGACCCCATGTCTATTCACAAGACCTATGAATTTAGAAGATTCAATGGATGAGATCAAGATCATAGACTCCAACTAGATGCCAATTATGCAAGGGAAGATACCCCAACTCCTTGCCCAACCACCAAAGAAGAAGCTTGCAAAGATAAACCACTTAATAAATGATTAGGAATCATTTTAGCTTGCTGGAAATTTACTGACAGAAATCTCAGGTTAATAATTTTGCAAAGTTGAAGCAGAGTCCTTTTAAAATTCGCACCATACTTGAGGATGATGGGCTGATTTCTTCCAGGTTAGAAATGGCTTGGAAAGTGACTTGGATTTCAAGGGTAGGAAGAATTTAATAGTGCTGAAGTAGAAGATCAATTACTGAATAGAAATGGGGCAGATATGTGTGCATCAAAGAAAGCAGGAATTTCTGTAGGAAAAAGCAGAGATCTCAAGTTGAGTAAATGGCAGCATTCATGATGGAAGGTAATGGGTGAAGGCAGCCAAGAAGATCATAATCAAGGGCTGGAGGGAGGTAGAGTATGCAGCCAAGAGTGCTCAGCTTGTCAAAGAAGGAAACCATCAAATTTTGCTACGTAGGAACTTCCTTCACTACGTAATGAATTCTCAGCATACGATGTGTGCATTTAAATAGGAAAAGGTACTGAAGGCAAGTATGCCACCACTAATGTATGCGTTTGGAGTGGTTTACAGGTGTGATGGCTGCCCATTTTGGTGCCCACTTAGAGAAAATCGGAATAGCAACATTTCCTATGAATTAGTTTTTTCTATTTCAACCTTAGTTAAGTGAACCTTCATTTATGCAACTTGGACTTTAACCTAGGTTGACCAAACTTTGACTGCAATTATTTCAGCCAATACTACTCAAAATCCAAATGTAAAGACATGGTCGCAATTGGGAAGATCGGCCCTTTGACATGGGTTTCTCAGAACATCATTTGGTTGACTTCTCAAATTTAGCCTATAAGTCATTAGTTTGCCGTCTTAGTTCAATCTCTATTTCTCTTGCATGTTTCTAGGCCCACACCCTAGGCACTGAGGAACACTCTCTTTAATCAATGACTAAGCCAATTTCATTCTATGCTTTTGATTGGTTCCTTTTTGTGGAAACATAGGTGGAGTATATATTTGTCTCTTATTTGTTAGGACACTAATGCCCTTGACCCCCAACTGCAGGGCCCACCCCTCAAAAGCTAGGCCTAGACCACTAGTACCTAACTGAATTAGAAACAAACAAGAAAACATAGAATTATTATTTTCAACAATTAATATATTACCAGGGGAAAGGATACTGATGTGAAGAATAGGGACAGCCATCTCCTGGTCTAGTAAGTTGCAACCCACATTTGCTCTTTCCTCCATTGAAGTTGAGTACCATGTTGCACGTAGTGCTACTTGTGAGGCTGATTGGCTTTATTGGCTCCTTTATGACCTTGGATTTCCTCAGGCCGCTTCTCTGATGATTCTTTGTGACAATCAAAGCTGTCTTGCATCGCGTGGGACCCTGTCTTTCAGGCCCGTACAAAGCACATAGAGATTCAATACCATTTTGTTTGAGAAAAAGTTCTAGGTGGTGTTATTCTCCTTGAGTATTGTGCTATGATTGACAATGCTATGGACCTTTTCACCAAACCTCTTTATAGCTCCACTTTCATACTTTGGGTCTCTTTTTACATCTTGAGCTAAGAGGGGTGTTAGCAATATGTACACCTCCATTTGAGTGAGGGCCTCTGGATGTGGGCATGCCCACCCGTCGACTGTAAAAAAGTAGTAGAACTAACTATGCCTTCAAGCTCCTACAGCGCGTTCTTCTGTTTTCTAATACACGAAAAGGGAGGCACTAAACTTCCTTCTAAACTTGGAAGTGGCTATCATTCACCAATTCAAAACAGAACACATCTGCTAAATCTAAGTTTGCTGGTGGTAAGTGTAAGTTCATCCATTCTTCATTGCTCACGTAAGCTATTATAGATCAAATTCGTCCATGCACTTCTGAATAAATTATTTTCACATGTGCATTTTTCCCAAAATTCAAGCTTTGAATAGATGGACCCAATCCCAAAAGTTTATACATGAAAACACTTTATTTATATACTGTCCTATTTTATATCACATCATCAAACTCTTCATCTGTGCAGAGACAAAACCAATAAACATCGTTTGGAATCTCACTGTCACTGGGCATTTCTATATCCCTCCATTCTTCATCATTTACATACAAAATGACATGCCAAGTATCACAGTCTCTGATGTCAAAAACTATTTCATATCGGAAAACTCGATCAAACTCTATTATTTCTATTTCGCTATCCACTTCTATGACTAAATACATGTCCTTCCTTTGACAATGTACAAAAGTTTTGGGTAGCAAATTCTAAATTCTAGAATCCTCTGTCTTCCACTGGCAACTTGCTGCAGTTTCTGATCAGCTAGCTTATTTGCTCTTTTCTAGGCTTCCTTTCTGCAAAAAAACCTGTAGAACATCTATTCTTTATGCATTTGGGAAAGACTTAACTCTGATTCCATGTTGCGACGCATTTGTTGGCAAATGATGGTGTCATTCTTCTTATTGGGATAATGTCAACTTTGCTGCACCTTGTCACAATAAGGCCGTTCGCAATAGGAATTGTTGATTTGTGAAAAGTAATTGGTTCATAGTCTGTCCATTGCACGACGCCGATGTGTTTGCAAGAGGGTAGAGAGGTACATGCATGTATCACGTAGGACTTTTTCTTAGATTTCTCTTCGATGGCAAATTCATTGCTACATATAAGTATGTTAAATTTTCATGTCTTGTCTATATGTGCAGTTGCATGTAATGCACGTGCTTGCATTCTCGCATCCACTAACACCGCCTGGGAGGACTTTATGATGGATAGCATTGACACAAAAGATTGGGTATGCAATGAGGAGGGGAGACCCGTGCGAGGTATTTATTCTATATGACTTGTATATTGGAACAAGTGAACATGAATCAAATCTATTTTATGTGGTGTTATTGCAGGTGGCTTTCAATGTGGAGAGAAGTTCTAGGAGAAGTTGATAGAAGTCTTCTGCAAAGCAAGGGACACAATCCTCGATTGTCAACCAAAGGTTGGATATTTGGTAAGATCAATGGTGTAGATGGGGTGGAGAACCGTGTGTCTCTGTGATGAAATGGAGGGAAGATATCTAAGATGCATGGTGGGTATTGTACCTTGCATTATTAAGAGTAAAAAAAATATTGATTTCTCAGTACCATGTATGATGTATTTCCTAATCTCAATCTATGGTTATGTTTTAATAACCACCACTAACTTCTAGAAAGCTGGTGGTTTTGGATTTGAATGGAGTGCTACTATACAAGCGTTTGAATACTATAGGAGAACATCCAATCCTAGCCATTGATCTTGGTCCAAATTGGGTGGTGCTCAGACTAGGCGTAGTAGAGTTCATGTTACAAGTCGTCCAAATATTTGATGTGGCTATATGGAGCTCGATGTAAGAGGGCAACTTGCATTGTTATATACAAATATTGAGGGACGAATGTTTGAAAGTGCACAGCCATCAACCATTCTATGTCTTTATGTATGGCGAGAGAGAATGCACCGTAGTTCCTACAGAGGCATGAGGTGGTAGGCTCGTATTAAGGAAGCACATCAATTAAATCCAATGATGCCACACTGACCCTGATGCAACATTATTTGTGGATGACAATGTGGAGAAGTTGGTAGACAATCCACCTAACACATACATAGTGCCAACCACATATAAAGGAGACCCTTCTAACAGCTTCCTCCTTTCACATTTGTTGCCTTACATGAGACAATTAGTTGTCCATCTAGGGACAGTTTCTGATTTTATTTCACAAAACAAATTAATGGAAGAACATTGGAAAAAGTAGTGCTACCTTTGAGAGATTAATGTGAAGCACAAGTGGATTTTTTATAAAAATGAGTTCGAATGGATGTGTATGCATTAATTTCTAATTGATAAAGAGAGGGATGTAATTATAATGTTGTTGAGAGAGAGAGAGAGAGAGAGAGAGAGAGAGAGAGAGAGTATTAAGAGAACTAGCAATTAGGTGGTTACAAAGAAAGCTCACCTAAAAACTCGCTCGAAAAACTAACTTTTTGCCCATCCCCTAAATTTAGTGGTCTACTAGGTGGATGGAGGGGTGTGAATTCGGGATGGATAGTGTATGTCCCCTTATTAGTTTAGAAGAATTGCTCAAAATCAAGTGGTCTAATGGGTGGATGGTGTCAAGTTAGGATGGATAGTGTCTATCCCCTTATTGTTTTGGAAGAATTGCTCAAATTCAGGTAAATTTAGTGGTCTACTAGGTGGATGGAGTATCTCCTTTCTTTCAGACTTTGGGGAGCATACTAGTACAGGTAGCATAGTTTGGTGCAAGGTACATAGCCTCCTATTGAGGTGTCCATTGTCATAAAAAGTTGCATCATGGTTGTTTTGGGGCCATTTTGGCATCACAAAGTTCTAGTAGGCACTCAAGAGAAGTGGCCATTTTTTACTATGCATGGCTAATTTTTGCTCATGTGTGAATTTGCAAAAGAAACATTGATGTGTTCCTATAGTGCAAAGATTCTTAAAAACACATGCAAGTTTTGGGCTGCTATGGTTATGCATTTTGGTCACTTAGAATGACTAGTTGTTGCTTGCCACACCCTTGTGTGGGATAATTTTTAGTGTTGTAGAAGTGTTGCTATTCGCCTTTGTGTGTGCGAATTGTGTTTTTTTAAGTTGCATTGCAAAATTTGTCTTGTAAAATGTCTAAGAATGTGTCTACCATTGGTAGTGAGAAGCTTGAGAAAGATAACTTTCAAGCATGGATTGTCAGGATGACAAAATTCCTTATGGGAAAGGGAGTATAGGATTTCATCAATGGCAATGAGCATGAGCCAATATTGGATGCTACACAATTGAAGGAATTCAAAGAATGGCATGAAAAGGCCAAGAAAGTCATGTATAGGTTGTTTGTAAGTTTTTCAAACTGTATGATTGTGCCCATATAGGACGTAGAGACACTTGAGAAGGCATGTGATTGGTGAAGTTGTATAGCACTAGTATCAATGCACAGAATATGTAGGTTAAGAAAGAGTTGCATCATGTGTAGAGGAATAAGATGATTAAATTCCATGAAGGTAAAAGCCCTTGTAGATTCTCTTGGCTCAATTGGAATACTTGTTGATGATGACTTAGTGTCTGCAGCAGTCCAGTCAGCACTGACCCCTGCAGGCACAGTCCCTTGCCAGGCACACTGTGCACACACTGCATGTGCACACTCCTGCCACCTCAGCACAGAGCTTCATTGGCACACCTCTTCCTAAGCATAGTGCCACATTATCACTGCATGTGACTCATAGTGACACATCATCATTGAGCACCATTTGCACTCCTTTTGCCCCTCCACCTAGATCAAGTCGTATCTCTTGATCCAGAAAGAATTTGAGGGTGCTCCAAAAAGGAAAGTCGCTCGTTTTTTCGTGCTCTACGCGCTCGTTACATCACGCGCACATTTCGGCACAAGTTACACTCACATTTGTGCCTCACCGACAAAACCACTTCCTTCACGCACATTTGCCTCTACATCGACGCATCTGACCCAGCACTTAAAAAGAACAAAAGAAAAGGAATTATTTGCTGCTCTTTCATCGATCGACGGTTGGTTTAGATCTAGATCAGAGTAGACTAGATCGCCATAGAGGGGACGCTTTGAATTCTCCAAGTTGCCAATCTAAGCCATGCCCGAAATTCCCGACTAGTACCTACTCGGAGTCAATCCATACGCTCACATCCGATTTCACATCATTACATTACCTGAAACCTTACGTTCATCAGTTCAGTGAGCAAACTTCAGAGTTCAGAGGCATTGCAGATTGATTCAGTGGGCAGATAGCACTTGATTTCAGACACACATGCCACCATTGTAAAGCCTATTTGGCTATCTCACGGCATCGTGCACATCATTTTTAGCCTTGTAAAGCCTCTTGGCTATTCTCGGCATCATTGCCACAAGCCTTGTAACACAGATCAGATCTTATATATTGCAGTTCTATCTTCACCGACGGTACAGAGATTTCACTTGGCATCTTCAGTGTATTTGCAGTTGATTCATACAGAGTTTTTCAGGACACTTTTGAGTACATTGTTTGCACCATGTCGACTAGCAACCTCAATCTGGAGGCATCTGCTAAGTTAGACAACTCCAATTACGGTACATGGAAATACCGAATGGAGACCATTCTTGTGCTTCAGGACAAATGGGAGTATGTCGATGGATCTATACCTAGACCATTGGCCGATCCAGCCACCAGTAGCTCTACTCCATCTGTTGTCACAGTACCAGCAATGGGATCTACATCGGGATCTACATCTACACAAACAGTTTCCACACCAGTAGCAGATCCTGCCATTGCCCGAGCTCAAGCAGAATGGGATAAGAAAGACAAGTATGCCTATCACCTGATCAAGCAGAATGTGCAAGATGTCATGCTAGGACAGCTCAACACAGTTAAGACATCAAAAGAAGCATGGGATATGTTCGCAGCTCTCTACGAGTCCAAGAACACATCCAGGATTCTCACCCTGAGAAACCAGATCAACCAGAGTTTCCGCAATAGCAATGAAACCGGTCATGCTTATGTACTCCGCATCAAAGACTACAACAATCAACTTGCAGCAGCAGGAGAGACTATGAATCCCACAAAAACGGTTCAAGAAATCCTGAATGGACTAGGAGAAGGATATGAGAATCTAGTCCAGAGTATTGCCATCCAATGGCAAATTCCAACACTGGAAGAACTTTAGTCAGTTCTACTTGGTGAAGAACTCAGGACTCAGGCCATTCAAGCACGTAAAGGTCATTCTAATGATCAGGCATTCACAGCTTCAGACAGAAGCAGAGGCAAAGGCAGAAACAGAGGTAGATCATATCAGAAAAGTGGTCATCATCAACAAAGTCAGCATCAGCATCAGCATCAGCATCATCCTCAGCAACATCAGAATCAGCAAAGAGGAAATCATTCCAACCGAGGAAGATTCCAAGGATGAGGGAATGCATCCACCAATGTGTCAAACATTCAATGCAACTACTGTCACAAGTTTGGACACTATGAAAGAGATTGCCGCAAGAAGCAGTACGACCAAGGCGGTCAATCCAGCAGTAATCGAGGGAATTCCCGAGGAAAAGGAAATCATCGTGGTGGACATTCTAGTCACAGTCATTTTGCAAATGAACATGGAAATATGTTTCTTGCAAGTGAGGAATTGCATCAGACTGATATAATGCACCCAGACACTGATTTCAATCCCAAAGAGGATTTCAGCTATCAAGTCGACCAAGAGGAACGGGATCCTTGGTACATCGACAGCGGTGCATCATCTCATATGACAAATCATCAGGAATGGTTCGCAGAAATGAAGCCATTAGAAGGTCAAAAGAATGTCATCTACACAGCAGACAATACACCGAATCCGGTTCAAGGGACAGGTGTTATCCCTATGAACAATTTCACTGGTACAAAAGGATTAGTCAAAGATGTGCTCTATTTCCGAAGCTCAGCAAGAACCTTTTGTCAGTAGGTCAAATGACGGAACACAACTACAAAGTCATCTTCGACGGTGATGAATGCACTATCAGAGACAAATCCAAAAGAGGTCAGCTAGTAACAAAAGGTGTCAAGGAAGGACGCTTATACAGGATGCTAGCTACAGTACCAGATAAGCATGCCATGTCACCTCAAATGCAACAGATGCCACTATCTGCAAAATGGCACAAGAGATATGGTCATGTCAAGTTCAAGTACTTGTTAGATCTCAGGAATCAAAATATGGCAATTGGGATTCCGAAGCTACAGTTTCTTGGAAAGGTTTGTGAAGCATGCTGCTTCGGCAAACAAAAGCGAACCAACTTTGTCAGAAGTACCTCTCATGCACGAGGTATTCTTGATTTGATTCATACAGATGTATGGGGTTATGCCCAGACCCGCAGCATCAATGGTTCACTTTATTACTTGACCTTCATCGACGACTACAGCAGATATTGTTGGGTCTACTTTCTGAAAGAGAAATCTGAAGTGTTTGCCAGATTTCAAGAATTCAAAGCCATGGTAGAAAACCAAACAGGCTGAAAGATCAAGGTCATGAGATCAGACAGAGGAGGTGAATACATGTCTTCAGCATTCATGAACTTTTGCAAAAATCACAGCATTCGAAGACAATTCACATGTGCAGATACTCCTCAGCAAAATGCAAGAGCTGAAAGGAAGAATGGGACTTTAGCAGACAGTGCTAGAGCAATGCTTAGTGAAAAGCATCTTCCGAATCAGTATTGGGCAGAAGCAATAGCTACAGCTAACCACTTGCTTAATCGGCTTCCTACCGAACTGATACAAGGTATGACTCCTATGAAGCATTCACTGGACACAAGCCACGCATTGGGCATCTCCGCATATTTGGTTGCATAGCATATGCTCACATACATGATGATCATCGCAGGAAATTGGATGCGAAGTCACGCAAATGCATCATGGTTGGCTACAGTGAAGAAAGCAAAGCATACAAATTGTATGATCCCATCAACCGCAAAGTCATTATCTCCAGAGATGTAATCTTCGATGAGGAATCAGAATGGAAAACCTCATTTACACAGGAGATAGAAGCATCGACTTCACAATCATCTACAGAACAGGTTGATGAAGAAGAGCAAGAATTGCCAGCAACACCCCAAGCAGCGCCACAGCAGCTCAGACGGTCTACTAGGGAAAGCAGACCACCAGCCAGATTGACATATGCTCAGAAAGGCAAAGCAATTCAGGTGGAAACCACCAACTATGCTCTTATGACTACCATCATGGCTACAGAAGAACCAGTGTACTTCGAAGACGCAGTAGATAAGCCAGAATGGCAAACTGCTATGAATGAAGAAATGGATGCTTTGTATAAAAATAACACTTGGGAATTATGCGACCTTCCACCAGGAAAGAAGGCCATAGCCAACAAATGGGTATACAAAGTGAAGTACAATCCAGATGGCAGTATTCAGAGATACAAAGCCAGATTAGTTGCAAAAGGATTTGCACAACAATATGGCCAAGATTATGATGAGACTTATGCTCCAGTAGCAAAGATGGATTCCATACGGTTCTTGATATCACTAGCGACACTCAGTAAATGGAATGTGTATCAGCTCGATGTCAAGAATGCATTTCTCAATGGTTATCTAGACGAGGAAGTCTACATGCAACAACCAGTCGGTTATGTTGAACCAGGAAAGGAGAACAAGGTTTGCCATCTCAAGAAAAGTCTCTATGGCTTAAAGCAAGCACCCAGAAGTTGGTACAGCAGAATTGACAAGTATTTTGCTGATCTGGGATACATGAAGTCCAATGCAGATCATACTCTCTACTACAAAGTTCAAGGGGAAGATATTACTATTGCACTTTTGTACGTAGATGATCTGATTGTGACAGGAAGCAAGGATAGCTTTATCAGAAAATTAAAACAAGACTTATCTGCAGAGTTCGACATGAAAGATCTTGGACTTATGCACTATTGTCTTGGAATTGAGTTCTAGAGAGATTCAGATAGCACATTCATGAGTCAGCTCAAATATGTTGACAGTCTCCTGAAGAAGTTTCATATGGCAGATTGCAAGATTGCAGCCACTCCCATGGAACAGAGTTTGAAACTTACTAAAGATTCAGAAAAGCCTACAGTTAATGACAGATACTACAGGCAACTCATTGGATCTCTTATATATCTGACAATCACACGGCCAGATATTTGTTATGCAGTAAGCTCACTAGCACAGTTTATGGCAAATCCAATACAGTCTCACTGGAATGCAGCCAAAAGAGTCTTAAGATACATCAGAGGTACAAGACAATTTGGGATAGAATACAGAGGAAGTCATCCACGGTTGCATGGATACTGTGACAGTGACTATGCTGGAGATCATGAGACCAGGAGATCGACATAGGGATATGCATTTTTCCTTGGTCAAGGTGCTATATTATGGTTGTCAAACAAACAGCCAACTGTTTCTTTGTCTTCGACTGAAGCAGAATATAGAGCACTCACTACAGGTGCATGTGAGGCTATATGGCTCAGAAGACTATTGTCAGAAACAGATTACTTTGATGAGTCAAAGCCAACAACAATATACTGTGATAATCAATCGGCTCAAGCATTGGCCAAAAATCCAGTATATCACTCCAGGACAAAGCACATTGATGTCAGAGAGCACTTCATCAGAGAAAGAGTGTTACTTGGTGCCATCACACTGCAGCATTGTGATAGCAAAGAAAATGTTGCAGACATCTTTACCAAACCACTCGGTAAAGAGCTATTTGAGAAACACCGACTAGCTCTTGGTTTGATGCAGAGGAAGGACATTCCCATTAAAGGGGTGTGATGGAATGTAATGATCAGTCCTTCTTCGATTCCCCAGAATCATCATCTTGAGGGAAGGCCTACTTCATGATGTTGATCTTGAGGGAAGGTGTTGAGAGTTCACGCGCAACATCATGTGATCATGTGTGCATAGCACCATCACGTGATCATATGTGCATAGCACTAACCTTATAGAGTGCTATAAAGGAAAGGGTTATATCCCCTAACCCTAACCCTAAAAGGGTTTGTATATATTCTATTTTTTCAACTAATTCTAGTGTACAGTTAGTCATTTGTGGTGTGCTCTCTAGTTGTGCCCTCTCTCCTCATCTCCACTCTTCTCCTCTCTCATTTCCGTTAACATCCTCTTCCTTCTTCTCCCCTCCTCTCATTAATTTATTTGTTCTTTTAAATCGATTTTGGAAAATTTTTGTCAAATCTCATGAATATTTTAGTTTCTTCATATTGAATGTATGCTTAAGTTCCCACTCCTCCTCCTCCTTTCAATTTGAAATTGAATGTGCGTTTACTTTTGGCACCTTTATGAATAAAAATAACTAATTAAATAAAAAGATCAAATTACACTTAAATATTTTGTTATTGTTACCATGCAAAATTTTGCTTCTTTTCAAAAAACAATCAAGAAATGATATGAAATTGTGGTTTTGAAAAGGATTTAACATTTATTTTTCATGAAAGAAAAAATATCTACTCTAAAAGTAAATTTGAACTTGTTTTGCAATTTTACTTTAAAATTGAGAGTTTTCTAAGAGACAATTTATTTTTCTTGTTTTCATCAAACTTTTGACGACTTTTTCTTACACACAATTATACACTTTGATTTTTTTCTCAAAATATAAGATTATTTAAAGGGTTTAGGATTTAGGGAGTGGGAGCACATTGAGATTCATTATCACTTTATGCGCAAACTCATCATGGATGGAGAGGTTGACTTGGTGCATTGTCTGAGTACAGAGAATGTGGAGAACATCTTCATAAAGGCTCTTGGGAGAGACTAGTTGGAGATGCATTTTCATCGACTCGGCATTGGGCTTAAAAAGTAGTTCACCTAGTAGTGGACATTGAGGGGGGATGTTAGATATCAACGCCCCACTCTCATGTAACTAGGCAGGAACCAACTAACTCTACTAGACACCCTTCCACTGCAAAACATGATCACTATCATCCATTCAACTCAATATGTTTCGTAGGCTCTATGCATCATCATTGTGACTGACCCCCTTCCCAAATGGCAGACCTACATTAGATGGAACATAAACAATTGCAGGCGATACCAGCAATGCAAAGCTCAACAATGTGCCAAGCTGACAAGCTGTTGCATGTGCCCAACAATTGTGTAGAGAATTCTTAATGAAAGGTACAAACTGCTTCATCTTGCACAATTATTACACATTTGCATAGTCTCGAAGTCGCAACCACCATCCAGCAATTTTGATATGCACCCTTTTGCACCAGAAAAAACTTCCACACGAACTTGGTATCACAATCTCTGATCCAGTTTTCTTAAGACTGTTGATAAGGGTTTAGTTGTGCAAATTACTAAAACCAAGTAAACAGAATTCAGACATATTAAAGGGTGCCTGTTCGCCATGCAAGCATTAAGAAAGAGCAGCGATCAAGCCCTTTCACCTCCCAATTTGAACAATTGATGACCGCTGAATACATCGGTTCTCTCAAAAGAGCACAGAATTCAGTAAAACTTAGATATCTTTCTGCAGCATCCCAGGCTCTTGCAGTTGAAACAGATTGTGGCACCTAAAGCCAAACATCAACGCTAATAAGAAAGCACACCAAGTATTTGTCATGCTAAAGAATCCAATATTTTGTTCTACAGAAAGCCTTCATAGTATTCTTTGTGCCTTCATGGAGGATTCCTATGCAGCAGGCAAGCATCAATTTCATATCCCCTATAGACCTGGCCTGCAAGCATTTCCTCTACTTTGGCTGGCATGGAAAAGGTAAAGGCGGTCCTTAAACCACTATCCTCTTCAGGCCAGTTATTCCTCATCAGAGCATCCATCTGCAAAACATAATTTCAGATAGGCACTTCAAGTGTGCTCCCTTCATCTGACGATGGTAAACAAACGTTCAAACTTCAACCTTCCAAGCCGAGCAAAACGTCTATGAAATGGGTATAATTCACCTGCACTTTCACCACAGTACTAGGCGGCATAAGCGCTGTCGGTCTTCTTCCCTCCAACGGCCAAGATTGCTGAGAAGCATTGACATATTGCATAAATTCAGCCACCAACTTATCCTTCTCGGAGTCATCTGCAGCTTGGTCTGCACATTATATGTGGCAAATCAATGCGGCAAATCGATGGTGCAATGTATCTAGTTTCCCTACTGAGATGGGCACTTCAACATTTTTAGGGCAATCAATCAAAACCTCCAAAATCAAATGTACTAAGGAGAGTTCGAAAGATGGCTCTTCATCCGCAAAATGAATTGCAATAAGGTGAAATGGGTTCTTCCAAAACGACTCTTCATCCGCAAATGGATTGTTACTTGGAGCAATAAGGTGAACTGGGTTATTCCAAAACGACTCTTCATCCACATACATACTGGAAAAAAGCAGAAACAAAACAAAGACAGAGAAAGAGACACAGGGAAACCAGAGTCTGCGAGAGCTCGCACAACGCTGCAGTGTAGGTGAGGGAAGCGGAGAGGAATCAAAAAGGAGCAGGTGCTGCTGCTGTGAAGGGACGATGATCGGGAGAGGCAAGGAAGGTCTGATGGCAAGGTGGAGGTCGACATTGCCACAGTCATAGCCATAGTCATCGGCCACTATGCATGCAAGTGCTTTTAGATTAAGGCCTTTTCATACCTCTGCTTTTACTCATCAACTTTTCCGTTTTGACTTTGAAATTTTAGATTACTAACTTAGACTTTCCTATCCTAATCATAGTCATCTAACTATTAATGGCAAAGATGGTAGGAACAATTGTGACATGAAGTTGGGGGTAATAAAGTTCACGCATCTCTTCACTTCCTGCTACTTTCGAATTAACTGCCAAAGATATTTATCATTGAGAATGGGACATTAGAAAGAAGCTTTTATGCCAAGATACCACACCATACTTTCCTCCCTCAGATGAGAATGAAGATGGTAACATCCCACGTGATGTTGTAATCAAGCATAGGGAGAAGGAAAGGATCAGCAGAGGCCATAATCTCAGCGAGCTGGTCTATGCCAAAGAGAAGAGTGATACGTTGTTGAAATAAGATCTTACAGCTCAACATGACATGAACTGACATATATCGAGGAGTTTGAAGGGGCTGATTAGGTCGGATGGGTAGATTCCGAGGAAACATTGCACCTCCTTCATAGACACCTTTACACTTAGCTCAAAACACTCTACAAACTATCATTAGACACAGAGGCCTATAACTTTCAGTAGAGACATGATATCCGAGATTCAAGCACACAAAGAGATGCACTTGAGATGGGCTTCGCGTTGATATAAGTTTCATTGAAAACAGACAGACGGTTGAAGAGATATGGATAGTTTACTGGAAGGGGGTAAAAACTATCATGAAAATAGACTATCAAGCACAAAGACTCATAACATTTTGCAGCAGTATCTGATTTAAGATCTAAGCACATAGAGACATGCAGCTTAAAGAGAGCTTCGTGTTAATACATGTTTCGTAAGAAACAGAGAAGCGGCCAAAAAGTTATGGACAGTTTACTAGACGGGGGTAAAAACTATCATAAAAATAGACTATCAAACACAGAGACTCATAACTTTTTGCAACAGTATGTGATTCAAGATCTGATCACATAGAAACATGCGCCTTGTAGAGACTTCACGCTGATATAAATTTCATTATAATCGGACTACCGAGCAGAAAGTAATGAGCAAAACACTAACAGGGGATCAAACTATCATGAAAACTACCCTCCACCCAAGCTAATTTCGCCTGAGCAGGATGCTCCCTCAAGACTCCACCTTCATCAACGATCCACCCCTCATAGATTTTGCCTAGAAGAGGGGAAGAAGTTCGCATGGTGGCTTGGGAAACAGAGGGACCATGTGTACACAGTGAGCAGCCGAATAGAAAGAACTTCTAAGGCTTTGAAAGAAAGAAAATGGAAGAGACACTCAAGAGAGAGAGAACTTGAAGTGACCTTCATTACAAATAGAGTGAGAATCCACTCCAACACTGCAAACACAAGGGAGAAGAAGAGGTTTCATACATACAAGAGGGAGGAGAAGCTCCAAGACTACTCATAGAGAGAGAATAAACTAGAGAGAGATGGACTCAAGAGTCTACATAAGAGAATATCTACAAGAGGGAGAGAAGGCTCATGAAAGAGGCTTGGGGAAACTAGAGCTACATCAACATGAGGCCTAATGGTGGAAGAGATTGATGAACAAGGGAGAGGAGGGCTCCTTTTATAGAGATTTTGTTAACCTCCTTCATCCATTTACAATTGCTGCCTGTAGATTCCTTTCCCCATCAATCACATAAGCACGTATGTCACCATCCATGTCCTTTTTGGCTACTCTTGCCATGCGTCCCATCAAAAGATGCTCAAGACTCTTAAAATATTGAGAAAGTCAAGAGTCTCCCCACATGGAGCCCATAGGGACCCTCTCTTTTCCACATGTCCACATCCTCCTTATTCCACATAGGAGTTCTAGAAGGATTCGTCTTGACTTCACACTCCTCCACATGCCTTCCACACGCTTGGCATGTGACCTCTCTTATATTATTGGAACACATGGACATGAGCCCATGTCTTTATACGACTCACTCTTCCTATTTTCTAAAAAACTCCATAATATCCCCTACACACATAACTCTCACCCCATACCAAGGTATTTATAATTCATACCTATGGTATTTACAATGAGCCATTCCACTCATCCTCTCCATCCCATATAATATCATAAAAAATAGAAATAAGTGAGAGCCACTAGGCTATCACTTGATACTCAAATTCTTATCAAACATAGAGAAAAACAATATCAATACCAAGTTAAAAATATCAATTTTGGGCGTCACATCTTCCCCCCCCCAACAGATCCTCGCTAGTACAGAGAGGGTCTGCTGGCCCTCAAGGTGGTCGAGCATAGAAGAATTTAAGGTGATACTCATTGGTGCGTCCGGGTATCACCATGCCATCAACATCCTCAAGCTGATAGGTTCCATTCATGACATTCATATACATCCTTATGGAGGCGTGGCCAAAACTAACCAATCTCTGCTTCTGTTGTGGAGTTAACCCTCGAGGAAACATGCCTTCTTCCACATATTGCTGAACATCTTGTAGTTTTGGCCATCCAATGTCTACCCAAGAAACCACCCCCCAGTCTGGCACTACAATGGCTTTAGCTAACTCATCTGCCCTTTGATTTTCTTTTCGATTTATATGAACAAACTTGCAAAAATCGAAGCGACTACATTGTGTCATAGCCTTTTGATTAAGCTCCTTCAAATGAGGACTTCTTGTCTTGTAATGCCCTTGCATTTGCTTTATAATAAGCTGAGAATCTCCTCTTACTTCCAATTCTTTAACTTGACTTTGAAGACAACCCTCCAAACCAAGAATCAAAGCATTATACTCAGCTGCATTGTTAGTTGTGATACCTGGAAGCTCTTGTCCTCTTGCCCATACCTCTTGACCTTCAGGATTCATCAAGACTATCCCCCTGGCTCCTTGTTGGCATGAAGTACTAAAAGCCCCATCAAAATACAAAACAAAAGCTATTGGTGGTGTATCCCTTTCATCTTTAATGTTCCCCTTACATTTCTTTTCTTCTCCTAGATCCTCCCGTCCTATGAGCAAATCTACCATAGTGGACCTAGTGGTATTTTTAGTGACAAAAGAGAAAGAGAACTCTTGAAGTTCTGTCAACCATTTTGCAAATCTCCCCCCAGGATTAGGCTTGCGAACTAGATATGCTAATACAGACTGAGAGGTAAGGAAGAAAAATGGTCGAGGTAATAAATAGGAGCGAAACTTTCTGACAGAAAACACCAAAGAGAGAGCTTGCTGCTCCATTTCTTCATACCTTGTTTCCACATCTGTAAGCTATTGGCTGGCATAATAGATGGGTTGCATTCTACCTGCCTCTCCTTTGGTAGTAATACAGCACCAACTGAATGCAAAGATACACTTGGATTTACATAAAAGTCTTGAGACCAATCAGGGGGCTTCAATATTGGGCCCTTACTCATGGCCTCCTTAAGTAGCTGGAAAGACTCTTGTTGCTCCACACCCCATTGGAAAGAAACTCCTTTTCTTGTCAACAAGTTCATGGGATGTACTATCTCTGTGAAATCATCACAAAAGCGTTGATAATACTTGCTCTTTCCTAGAATTCTATGAACACCAGTGACACTCTCAGGACTTGACAATGCCATGATTGCTTGAACCTTGTCAAGATCCATTTGCTCGAGGGGGTCATTACGTATAAACCCTCTATATCACGTGCATTCAAGGCCTATTTCTAAAATCCCTTATCTGTAAATTTTTCATTAATAAAATGTATCCCTTTTCTATACAAATCTGTAAAATTTTTCCAAAACTATTTTAAATAGTCCCTTATGTATATTTATTTCTGTAAATTTTGGAAATTAAAAAAATCCTTCTGTTGAACTCACGTGATAGGGTTACATTTGATGAGTGACCCCCCCGAGTCCATTTGTAGGCCTTCTTGAGACACAATATGCCCCAACAAGACTACTTTTATTTGAGCCAAATGACACTTGCTAGGATTTAGACACCCTTTTGCTTCATCAATCCTAGCTAAGGCCATCTTTAACTTCTCCATGTGATCTATGCACCGAGAATAAATGCAAAAATCATCCAAAAACACCCGTATGAACTTTCCCAAGTAAGGCTCCAGGACTTGACTCATGAACCTTTGAAATGTAGCTGGTGCATTGGTCAACCCAAAAGGCATCACTCTGTAAGCAAAAACTCCCCAAGGTGTGACAAATGATGTTTTCTTTTGATCTTCCTGGTCTAGTATTTCATCTTGGAATGGCAAAGGAAAATGATCCCTCTTAGTGCATGCATTCAAAGGATGAAAGTCCACACAAACTCGCCACTTATTTCCTTTCTTTGGTGTGACAACTACAGGAGATATCCATTCTGAATCATCAATAGGAAAGATGAATCCCGCCTCAAGTAGTTGTGTTACCTCTTTCTTTAGTGCCTCAGCTTGGATCACCCCCAATCTTGCGTTTTGGCTTCAACTCAATCTTGTGCTCCACAAGAGAGACTGGTTGAACCTGTGAATAGCTTGTTGCAAAGAGACATGGAAAATCATCTAGCATATCCAAGTACTGGAGCTTCTCACTACCTGATAGAGAATCACCAAGAAGCTCTTCATTGCATTGGCGTCGTTTAGTGTGCTCCACATCCTCCACATGAAGTGTCTCTATAGGATCTTCTTGCACCACCACCTTGTTCCTTCCTGACTCATCTCGATCAGCACCAAGACAAAGACCAAAGGCCACTCCTTCCACCTCACCCTCTGAGTTCGACTCCTCGGAGCTACACCCTGTCTCTTCTTCTTTATCGGTTAAGTCAGAGCTTGAACTCTCTAATGTTGAAGACTCCTCCTTGAGAACTTCCTTTTTGCGGCTTCTGATGTTGTAGCGCACCTTCTTATCATTTCCCTGCAAAATCAATTCTCCAGTATCCCACTTTTGAACAGCCTTCCCCTTGCGTAGCCAAGGCCTTCTCAAAATCAATGGATAGGCACGTGAAAAGTAGTCGGCACAGAAATTCCACATACATCCACTTCTAGATTCTTCACAACTGCCACGGTCTTAACCCTAGTGTTGTCAGCCAATTTGATACGATAAGGAGAGGTAGTACTAGAGTATTTTAAATCAACATCTATCATGGTCTTCTCACTCATGACATTAATCGATGCACCTCCATCAATGTACACATTAGAAATCACTTGACCATCAATGATCACATCAATCATAGGTACATCATCACCAACATCTATATCTACCTTTTGAACAACAGGAATGGCACTTTTCTTCTTTTTCTTCTTTGACAATCTTGTGCTTGCTAGTTTTCCCCATTCCTTCCGTAGTTTTGGAGACAAAGCAAGTAATTGACCAAAGGTGATATGAGCCTCATTTTCTTTAAGGTCGGACAACAAGTCATAGCTTCCAATTCCTTGTCCTAAAGGAAAGTCTGACTGGCTAATTCTCCTTCTAGATGCCTTCTTTTTCTTACTACGATGTTCCTCTTCCTGATGTTCCTCATCTACTTCTTCCTTGCTTTCTTCTTCTTCTTTTGCTTTACCACACCCCCGTTTAGCCATCATTACCTCTCTTTCCTCATCCCCTGAAGAAGCTTCTAACAAGGATACTTGTTTTTCTTCTTTCTTTCTCAATCTAGGACACTCGGGGCGATAGTGACCTTTTTCATTACATTCATAGCAAGTGACCCCACTACTATCTCGAGGCCTATCTTCACTCTTTGGTGCTCTAGGTTGTCGTGCATTAACCAAATGCAATTTCAAATCAGCAAACTCTGCCATCAATTGGGAGATGTTATGATCTAGCTCAGAGGACTTTGGTACCTGAGGAGTGCCCATTACCTCCACCTTAGAAGTTGAAGCTGCTGAAGACACAAAAGAGGATTCGATCTTAGAGAAGCTTCTTTCTTGGTTGCAATGCGAAGTGCCTCCACATATGTTGTTGGATCTTTACTCATTACTTTTGAGCGAAGACGAGGCTCCAAAGCCATAACGAATTTGCTCATCTTTAAGTGCTCCATCCCTGAGAGATTTGAGGGGCCGATGATGCAGATGCCACAACTCACAAAGTTGCCCTTTCATACTTTGTCCATAAAGTTTCATATCGGATTGCCAACGCAGAGACCAACTCACCCTCTCCTTGACAGAACCGGTCCAACTGCAACATCAAAGCATTTGGCGACTCCACTGCCCTAAATCTCTGCTTCATTGTCGCCACCACTTGGTCCTAGTCCTCCTTGGTAGAGTCCGGCAAGGTCTCATGCCAACTCAAGGCTACACCTTCAAGAAAATCAGGCAAAATCTCCGCCCGATCCTTCATGGACCATCCAGAAAGCCGGCATCCTCGAACAAAATCCCGAAGATAAGACTCTGGGTCTTCCCCTTGGGTCCCTCGAAACACTGGAATCTTCACCATGATGAAACACAAAAAGGAAACACCAAGATCTAAATAATATCCCAAACAAGATTCGAACAAGATCCCACAGAGCCTTAGTATACCAAGACCAACTTATTATACATAACCACTTGTTGAAAACCCTCCACAATGTGATCCTCAACAAAATCTTTAAAAATAAGTGACCAACCAGCACCATGAAAACATTGTGTATACATGCATTCTAGAATCACCCTTCTCATAATAGGAAGTGCACATAAAAGCTTCAAGATATTGTACTCTTCATCATTTGCATCGCAAAAGAAGTTGAAAGCATTAAGAATCACCACTCCACTGTTATAGTCGAAAACTACCCAAAGACTCAACTCTTCTTCACACCAAGCTACCAGTGCATGGAACAATCCCCATCTATCATTGTGCTTGCTGCCGGTGTTGTCGATTCACCAACATATTCAATAGTGCAAACATAAAGGATATGATCATGGTGACTGTGCGAATAGCTTGAGCATCACCTTCACAATCTTCAAGTTCTCTTAAACGGGTTCGAATCTCTTCTAACGGAGTTCTTCCAGGCATCTTCTTTATCTCATCAAAACACATGCCTCTTCTAGGTAGAACATGCAATCAAGTACACCCGAGATCGTTTAGTAAGGTGGGATGAATACAATACCAAATGTACCTGGCGTCTCCACCAAAAGATGTGACATGAAGTTGGGGGTAATAAACTTCACACACCTCTTCACTTCCTGCTACTTTCGAATTAACAGCCAAAGATATTTATCATTGAGAATGGGACATTAGAAAGAAGCTTTTATGCCAAGATACCACACCATACTTTCCTCCCTCAGATGAGAATGAAGATGGTAACATCCCAAGTGATGTTGTAATCAAGCATAGGGAGAAGGAAAGGATCAGCAGAGGCCATAATCTCAGCGAGCCGGTCTATGCCAAAGAGAAGAGTGATATGTTGTTGAAAGAAGATCTTACAGCTCAACATGACATGAACTGACATATATCGAGGAGTTTGAAGGGGCTGATTAGGTGGGATGGGTAGATTCCGAGGAAACATTGCACCTCCTTCATAGACACCTTTACACTTAGCTCAAAACACTCTACAAACTGTCATTAGACACAGAGGCCTATAACTTTCAGTAGAGACATGATATCAGAGATTAAAGCACACAAAGAGATGCACTTGAGATGGGCTTCGCTGTGATATAAGTTTCATTGAAAACAGACAGACGGTTGAAGAGATATGGACAGTTTACTAGAAGGGGGTAAAAACTATCATGAAAATAGACTATCAAGCACAAAGACTCATAACATTTTGCAGTAGTATCTGATTCAAGATCTAAGCACATAAAGACATGCGTCTTAAAGAGAGCTTTATGTTGATACATGTTTCGTAAGAAACAGAGAAGTAGCCAAAAAGTTATGGACAGTTTACTAGACGGGGGTAAAAACTATCATAAAAATAGATTATCAAACACAGAGACTCATAACTTTTTGCAGCAGTATCTGATTCAAGATCTGATCACATAAAAACATGCACTTGAAGAGAGCTTTGCGCTGATATAAATTTTTTTCCAATCGGACTACGAGCAGAAAGTAATGAGCAAAACACTAATAGGGGGTCAAACTGTCATGAAAACTACCCTCCACCCAGGCTAATTTCGCCTGAGCAGGATGCTCCCTTAAGACTCCACCTTCATCAACGATCCATGCCTCATAGATTTTGCCTAGAAGAGGGGATGAAGTTTGCATGGTGGCTCGGGAAATAGAGGGACCATGTGTGCATAGTAAGCAGCCGAATAGAAAGAACTTTTAAGGCTTTGAAAGAAAGAAAAGGGAAGAGACACTCAAGAGAGAGAGAACCTGAAGTGACCTTCATTACAAATAGACTGAGAATCCACTCCAACACTACAAATACAAGGGAGAAGAAGAGGTTTCATACATACAAGAGGGAGCGGAAGCTCCAAGACTACTCATAGAGAGAGAATAAACTAGAGAGAGATGGACTCAAGAGTCTACATAAGAGAATATCTACAAGAGGGAGAGAAGGCTCATGAAAGAGGCTTGGGGAGACTAGAGCTACAGCAACCACCCTCTCCATGAAATCTAGACAAGTGCAGGATGGATTGGCCTTTAGGTGTATATCATAAACATGCTCTTCATGGACCTCCCCAACTATCTCAATAGTGAAACACCTCATGTCTATTGGCCTTAATGATGATCTCATTTGCCACCTTTGATTTCATTTCAAACAATGATTTTATTCATTTTTCTACTTGTTTAAAGATATTTGGCATTTATCTCATGAGTGCCTTTCATGTTGTTTGCCACATAGGGATTTTGACGATTAGCAAGCCCACATTGCTTTCGCATTGAGTGATTAAGTTTGGCTTGAGGACCAAGTCACACGGTAATGGAATCATGCAACACCACACAGGTGGAGTGATGGAAAGTGCTAAATGAGCAAGCAAAAATGATGAGAGTATGTGTGGGTTTTCCAATGATTTGCAAGCCTACCTAGCCCCTACATCAGCACATGGGCTTGCCAATCATTGGCAAGCCTATTCGGTAAGCACGTCACCATGCTAGATTGTTGATTAGATTGCTATCACCCTCCATGTGCACTTGTCGATCATCAACAAGCCTGTGACTAGTCTTTTTGCCATGTAAGACTCAACCCTTTCCATGCTATAGTGCCATTCAGCCACTTGACCATCCATGTTAGCTTGCTGATTATTGGTAGGACTATGTGGCTAGCCCCTTGCCACACTTTAGTGCCATTTGGGCTAGGTTACCCTCTACATTGGCTTGCCTATCATTGTCAAGCCTATGTGGCCAAAACACCACCATGTTGGAGTGTCATGTCACACTGCCCTCTTCCATGTGGGCTTGTCAAGCATTGGCAAGCCTACATGACACATTGGATAGCCATGTTGTAGCACCATTTGGCAACCTCACCTTCCATGTGTGCTTGTTGATCATCTACAAGACTTTGTCGCAAGAGCATCACTACATAGCACTTTACTTTCATGCCACTGCCTTGCACATGGGCTTGCCAATCATCATGAAGCATAACACTTCATCCATGTGGTAGCCACGTCACAAAATGAGTTCCTCTCACATGTGAAAATGATATTGTTGCGCGTGTGGACAAGATATTGTTCCTATCATTGTAGACTCTCTCTTGCTAATGCATGCTGCTCCTTGTTCCTCGCAAATCCGAGCTTTAGTGCACTCCTTATTGCCATCACTTGATATTTGCACCATCTCTCACACTTTGCCCTATCCTTCTTGATTCCTAGCACCCCTTGATTCTATGTACACTATATGTGCAATACACTCATCATGTGTAGAAAGTTGAGAATTTAACACTATACACCAATTAGAGAAAAATCAAATAATATGAGTGATATGAAGTTCAATCTTCTTGCTCACAAGAAGATATGGGTTTTCTAAATGGGAAGCCTCAAGTTTTTGATAGCATTGTGGATTACAATGTGCACATGCTCTTGTAATAATTAAATGACATCTTTTATTAGGATGATGTTTGGATTTGATGTGAGAATTTGCTTTATGTTGTCTTAGAACTGATCAAGTAGCTAGTGAGTGCAACTTGATATCGTTTCCAAAGTCTACCACGGTCAATGGTCATGATGATTCTTTTGCCCATAGATGATCTTTGGCATGATTTTTTGAACATCAAGATTCTTAGGGATCAAATTCAAAATTATTATGGTCCCTAATGTTGAAGGCAATGTGGTCTTGCATTTTGAGGTTATTGCATCTCACAAATTGTTTCCATCCCTAGTTGATATAAGATCGACCCCTTTTATAGTGGATCACTCATACATGCAAAGTTCATTGGCTACTTGCACGCTTGAGCTAAATGTCTCCCTGAATACCAAGAGTGCGACACTTATGAGAGATGCTCATAAGAGTCACCCTCTTCATGGAGGCTGAAGCTTTAACCTTCACAAGGGAGAAAACACATGAGGTAGAGGTTGAAGTTTTCTTCTTCTTACTTACAAAAGCAACAAAACAACTATACATGAAAAAGGGTATACCCAATATCCCTAACCCCAGAGTACATGCTCCATATGAACTGAAACCATATATATGCACAACTACCACACACAAGAGCAGATGTCATACATATGTTATTTGGTGGCTACATAACACCCACAACCAACCATGCCAATGATAGAAATGACAATCACCTAGGCACCACATGTGAGGTTGAGCTTGATATCTCAACACTACCCCTTAAGCTCAAGTCCAATTCTAGCACACCAAGTAAGCCTCTAAACTTGCAAAACTTCTATGTGCCCAATGCCTTTGTAAAGATATCAACCATCTGCTCTTTGATGCTGACATACGCAAGATCAATATCTCCCGCTAGAACCTTCTCTGTCACAAAATGATAGTGCACCTCAATGTGCTTAGTTCTAGCATGATACACCAAGTTATTAGCTAGCATGGTGCCACTAATGTTGTCACAATATATGAAATTAGATTCCTCCATTGACTGGCCCATATCATCAAGTAGCTTCCTTAGCCAAGCTACCTCACATGCAACCATTGTTGTAGCCCTATACTAAGCTTATATGCTTGAGAAAGCAACAATGGGATGCTTCTTACTACTCTAGCTAATAGTACCACTCGTAAGAGCAAGCATGAATCCACTAGTAGATCTCCTATCCAAGATAATACAAACCTAGTCAGCATTTGTATATCCATAGACCTCAATTAGTATTCTAACTTCATAGAAAAGTATGCAATGTAATGTGGATTTCACATACCACAAGATGTGTCTAGTTGCATCCAAATGTGGCTTCCTTGGAGCTTGCATAAGCTCACTCACTTACCCCACAATAGTGCACTTTATAAGACATGGGGATCCCCATTGTCCCCCCAAAAGTGCAACTTCCCTTTTCCCAAGGAGTCCTCCTCCCAACTACCTTGATGGGTCCCTTTCCCCCCAAAAATAAAAAGTGTCACGTGGGTGCCATATCACCCAAATTTTGAAATTTTTGCAAAACTAGCAAAATGCCCTATAGACTCTCTCAAACCTAAGCAAAAGTGTATGAATGCTTGTAACAAATTTCCAATAGTCTTAATGAGGTAGAGGTTGTATTAAAGGAAATTTCAGGTTGAGTTTTGGCCTCATGGCATGGAATGATTTACATTTTGAACCTCGTTATTGCTTATAAGCTTACTAACATCTTTTAGGACTTCATTTGTGAAGAGCACTCGTAATTTCTTCCATTTTGGATCATGAATGATAGAAACAATATCACGTCTCTTCATACATGCACTTAATATATTCCCATAGTGAGAGTGCTCTCAACGGAAGCAAGATTCCGTAGGCATCTTGCTTATATTTGGGGAGATTTGGGGATTTATACAGGTGTATCGACATTGCATAGTGAGAGTGCTCTCAACGGAAGCAAGATACAGGTGGGAGATTTGGGGGTTCATATAGGTGTATCGACATTGCATAGTGATTCTGTAGGCATTTAAGCGTTCTACTTGACTGATTCTCAACCAAGGCCAGCCATTTATGAAATACCTGGAACACATCACTCTTCCGAGCTATAGCATAAGCCCACACTTTCCTAGTTGCATCATCAATGAATGTCACATAGTATTCAGCCCCGCCTAATGACTGTGTAGGCATGGGACCACATACATCTGAATGCACCAAATAAAGCTTTTCAAACTCTTTCTTTCCCCTTCTTTTATGGGCTGATTTAGTCTGCTTCCCATAGAGACAATGCTCACAAAATTCAAAATCAGAGAAACTCAAATGCGGTACATAACCCAAACGGCATAAGAGTTTCATTCCATTCTGGCTCATGTGCCCCAACCTGCAATGCCACAAAGAAGTGTTTGGCTGCTCGATTATTGCAACAACATGATCAAATACCCCTGATACATGTAAGGGATACAAAGTCCCACACTTGGCACCCCTGGCCAAAAGCATAGAGCCCTTCTGAATTTTCCAACTCTGAAAGCCAAAAGTGGTGTGAAAACCAGCATCATCTAGCTGACCCACTAAAATAAGACTCTTGGTCAGCTTAGGCACATGTCTCACATGTTTCAAAACAAATGCGGACCCATTTGCAAAAGAAAACTTTATGTCACCTGCTCCCACTATGTCACATGCATAGTCATTTCCAAGATGCACACAACCAATCTTTCCACTGTCATAAGTGGAGAACCATTCCCTATGGGGAGTAACATGGAATGAAGCACCAGAATCCAAAATCCAATCCTGGGAATATACATCATCTGAAGTGGTAAGCAACTCTGTAGATAAACTAGACATGAAGAGAATGTCATTGTCACTATCATGTGTGACTGCATTGATCTCCTCGATCTTCACTTTTTCCTTTGTCCTCCCTTGGACTCTCTTCCTTTTGATTTGCACCCCAATTTGCATTCTTTTTCTTATCCTTTTGCTCTCTTTTCAGCTTGTAGCAATCCTTTTTCATATGGCCCTTCTTGCCACAGTGGTAACACTCAATGTTCCATGCCCTAGATTTGCTACGAGACTTCCCTCTTTCTTGGGACTTCCCCCTGAACTGTGATCTGCCTCTTTGCACATTTAAGGCTGCATCCTGCTTGTTGCCGTCCATAGACTTCCGTCTAATCTCCTCGGCCAACAAGCTACCCACAACATCATCAAATTTCAGTACTCCACTAGGTGCAGAGTTACTGACAGCTGTACGGAAGGTATCCCATGAGGATGGCAATGAACATAAGAGAAATATTGCCTTAGTCTGTGCATTAAAATTCATTTTCTGAGCCTGAAGCTGGCTGAAAATAATACTGAATTCATTCAAGTGAGAAGCAATGGAGACCCCTTCCTTCATCTGCAGCTCAAACAACCTCTTCATGAGGTAAACTTTATTAGAGGCAGTTTCCTTCTCATAAGTGGCACATAGTTTCTTCCACAAATCTTCCGTAGTCTGCTCGTTTACTACTGTAAAATAAACTGACTCTGCAAGATGAAGTCTAATAGTAGATTTTGCTAATGCATCCAACTCATTCCAATCATCCTCAAACATATTTGCAGGCTTAGCTTCAATCCCTGCCAAGGGTTTAATCTGCTTCTTTTGAATAAGCACATCCCTTATTTGTTCTTTCCACAAAGAAAAGTTCGTCCCATCAAACTTTCTAATGTTGAAAAACTCCTTTTCAGACATGGAAGAGGATGCCATGATGCAAATGAAACAAAATCCCAAATGCTAGTGCCTGCAAGAGAGAATCACACCAAATACCAAGTGCACCCAAATGTGTATGCCACAATAGAGAGAAATATCACCAAAACTCAAATCTCAAAGCATCAAAAGATGCATCTGACTCATGTGCATATACTATGCATCCATATGAGCAAATCTGGCCCAAAAGAAAATGCCAATAAGTGCCAAATGACTCAAGCATAAACACCATCCACTATCATATGCATCAATAATATCTCATCCAAGAGAGCATAGCACTATCAGTGCATCACCTACAATGTGTAAAAGCTGTCCCTCAGCACAAAATAGCATCCATGTGCAAAGCGTCCATAAAAAATAGCATCCCACAAGGCAATTTGGGCCTATCAGCGCATCCAATAAGGACCATAATGCATCCAAATGGCCTATAAATCATCCACTGCAACCCAATGCATACCATAAATGAGCGCACACTGCTCAAACTGCAACGAGAGTGATCTGCATGAGGTATGCTCAAGAAATCATAGTCTCACGGTAATGACCGCTACTGAAAATAGAACCTGAGATGCCTCAAAACATGGGTGCCATTGCATAATCGGACTCAGCAAGAAAATCTACCAATATCTCTCTTCTGCTAGAACTCCAAAATCCCAACCAATGAGTGAGAAATGGGAGTCAACACTTATCCACTGCCATGTGGCATAAATCTAAGGTTTCAAAACCTTAGAATGAAAAATGCATAACAGAGAGACGAAATCGAATACACAGAGATCTATAACTCTAAAAATCCTCCACCGAATCACGCAAGAACTGACAGGAAGGGGTTTTTGGGCGTCCGGAACGCAATGGGATAGATGGTTTTGGAAACCGTGGTCTCAATCACTGGGTCCAACACACGGATTGAAAAACGTTTTTGGAAACAGAGCTGTTTGTAAACTCCACCGGAGTGAAAATGATGAGCAACATAGAAATTTTAGGACCTCCTGAGTCCACTGGAACTGACAGATCTGCAAATGGTTGCTCCAAACTTGAGTTCCAACACCCGGGCAAAAAACGCAGAAACTGACACAGAGAGCCAGAAATCCGATGAAATGATCCAGGATTCAAGAATGAAGGTGTTTCCAAGCTCCTGAAGTAAAGTGGATACCAAAAGCAAGCAATAGTTGCCTCTACAAGTCAATACGGAGTCTCTGTCATCGAACGGAACAGGGAAAAGCTCAAAAAACGACTTTTTCTTTGAAAACTCTTAACAGGCTCTCAAAACCACTTCGTAAAACCAAAGTGACTTTTCGAAAGGTTCCTCCAAGGTCTCTGCACACTCAGATGCAAGTAAAGTCACCCACAAAGCTTCCCACAGAGCTTCTCCTTCCTCCCATAGAGCTACTGAGCTTCAAGCATTCACGCACGCTCAGCTAGATCACATGGGCTCTGATACCAATTGAGAGTGCTCTCAATGGAAGAAAGAACGGAAGAAGGAGAGAGAGAGACAGAGAGCCACACAAGTTTTGGTGGGTGCAGAACCACCCTAATCTTCTTTTTCATTCATTTATATATGTGTTTGAGTATTGTACATAACCGGGGTAAAGGCACAGTGACCTTTAACCCCCACACCTAGTCATTAGCATCACCACCAGTAGTCACTTCTTTCAGGAAATTCCTAACATATCATATACAAAGGATCATTACAACATGATAAACATTCCGAATAACATAGATCATTGTTGCTTTCTAGAAACCATACCTTGTTGCAAGGACTCTTTGTTTGCGAGTAGCACCACCCATCGCGAGTGCTTGAATATTAGTGAATGGTCTCTTATGCTCTCTAGCTCCCATTGGAGTGCTTTTCATTCAAGATATTGTATCTTTTATCTTTTCTACTTGTGTCTCTTTGGCTTTTGCTTGGTGTTCCAACTGCAAGATATGATTTTAAGCAAATTGTAGTGAACTTTGAGTGTCATTTAAATTAGTATACAAGCTTTGTAAGTGTGCATGCAAAAAGTGCATAGTATTTACATCACTCATATTTAATCTCTTACGATACCAAAATAGCCCATTCTCTCCCTCTCTAACAAATTGTAAAAATGATGGAATATTAGAGAAGGAAGAAAAATAATGTGATTAAGGATCGTTGAGATATAAATCGCATTGAACCCAAAGATCCAAGTTAGTATGACCCTATTGTCTTCTTCTCTGCTTCTCTTATGTACTCAAATGCTCATTTTTTATTGGTGTATACTCGTTCAGTATGTAAACATGCAAGTCTTGCTTTTTTGTTGTCGTTGAATGTTGAATGTTTATTACTTCTCTCAACGCCATAGAAAACAAATGAGCTGAGAGAAAATACAAAAATTTGTTACTTCTCTCAATGCAAATAAGAATGAGAGAAAACTTGAGAATGGAGAGAGTCTAAAAAGAATCAAGGTCAAGCTTAACAAAATATCAAGATTCTAAGCGAAAGGAGAGCGAAAGCTTCAGAAATGCCACCACAAGCATGAGATTGTGAATGGAGAGATGTGAGAGTAGTAATGGAATGAATCTGATAGGTTTTTACTACTATCTAGGCTCTTAAGATTGATAGAAGATAATTTTAAAGGTGGCTCAAGGAAATTTGATACAAATAATGTGTTAAATGCATTTTAGCTTCAAATATTTTTAGAAATGAGAGAATTGTTATTTTCTTGTTAAAAAATTTTTTCATCATTTCAAGGTTATTAATGCATGCAACAGTTTGTAAAGGATGAATGAGAATAATATAGGACAATTCTTTGGCTTAAAGAAGTGGGACCCTCCACACTTAGGCCAACAAGCAACCATCTTTATGACCTTTGTCTCCTTAATACTAGAATAATTAGTCTTAAACTCATAGGATTAACAATTCTTACAAGGCCCTTTCTATGTTCAAATGCCCCCTAATGAACTGAAGGACTTAAATTGAAATATTTGCAATTAAATGTAGTTGTCAAGTGATACTAGATCAATCAAGTCATTTAGAAAGAAAGCATGCCATTTGTTTCTAACACACTTTTGCCTAAAACACATAATCACATCAGGAAGGAAGGGCGCTCATTTTGGGCCCTATAGGAATTCATGATTTCTTGTTTTTTCTTCACCCGAAATCAATGAACATAGTAAAATAAGTAAAAGTGACTGCAAAAGTCTCAATGTGAAAATGAATAAATATACTCTTTCACATGCTTTACATTAAATGCTCATATAAGATCCTTTGTTTTTAGTGTAAAATTTTGAAATTTTGACATTGTTGCTACGTCCAAGGTGGGTGAAAACTCTCCAAAGGACCTTGGAATCATTGAGGTCCGAAAATGGCCAAAAATGCTCAAAACATAGGATTTGCTAATAAAAGCTTTCCAAGCCTTTTTGGTTATTTTTTAGGTCTCCCTGTGGCCATTTTTAGCGATTCCTTAGCAATCTTGGAGGTGTTGGCCTTTTCAGGATGCACTGACGATGTCAAAAATTTGAAATTTTGCACTAAAAATAGATATTTTGAAGATTGTAAATAGATCACCTCATTTATGTGACATGCTTCTACCAACATAAAGTAATATAAGTTCTTATATTTTCACCTATTTTAAAAAAATTTCAACGTAATGTTGGCCCTCTTTTAATTAGTTGAGAGAGAATTTTCCTAAACCCTAAAAGGCCCCAAAATGAGCTCCCTTTTTTCCTAATATGAGAACTTGATGGAACTTGAGAAGTGAGGCACCATTGTCCTATTTGCACAAGATCACTAAAAAATAGTCTCACACATTGAAATACACTTAACGACAACGACAATACATGGTCACACACATAAGCCAAAACTATCCTCGACCATTCATCATAGAGATCAATTGCACCAAATCATCACACATTTGTATTGATTCTATTAACTCCTCCTCCACACCATACCATGCATGTGCATTGCCAATAAGTGCATCATTCATGTCTACATGTGGCTCCTCATCTCATCATAATCTAGAGTCATGTTGCGAATAATGCAAAATGCATGTATTGTCCTTGGTAGCATGGGAAGGTTGAGGTTCTTTAGTGGGTCGAGACAAGATACTCCACATGTTCTTTAGCCTACCAAATGTTCATTTAGAACAAGATGTACCCCTTGAAGGTATCGTCTCCAATCGTCATAGATGGAACATTCAGTTGCTCCTCTACTTGACATTTTTGGTAGAACTTAATGCTACAAATTAATCTCTTGTCATTGTTTCTACCAGTCCATCGAGTGTTGATGTCCAAGAACTCATGTTCAAATCAACAATCGCTTGGTCAATCATGATGTATTTCTAATCCTTGTCATACCAATGCATGCAACCCTCTAGTAACGGCAAATCTAGTAAAATGTGGGTGCAATCTATGGCAATAAAACAATTTGGAAAACAATTCAAATCAATGAAACCTTAACTTCACTTCATTGCTAGTTCCGAGGAAAAGGATGAGTTCCTCGAAATGTTCAAAGATTTCCCAGATCTCTTTGCTACAAGCTATGATGATTTGAGACATATGATAGCCATTGAGCACCAGATAGAAGTCAAACCAAATGCCAAGCCCATGGTACAATGCTATAGATGCTTGGGACCAATATAAATAGATGATTTGAGACTAGAGATCACAAAGACTTGTCAAGTATGCATAGTTTTGCATGTAGGGTACATATATGTACTCTCTCTAGCGGGATGGGCAAGATCAGATACCACTTTGAATCTTGCTTGTCACGATCAAGGGCTAGACGTTGGTCACAAGAAAGAATGCCATTCTCCCATTGCAAGCTTGCCTTTTGGGTCTTCTGGGAAGACATGCAATAAAGGCATGTGAGTTTGGCAGAGGCTCCTGTGTCACAACCAAACAAGCACTTCAATGTCTTCAAGTCATCGACAAGATGCCACTCGACTTGAAATGTGCCATGGCCATCCACCACCAATGTTTGCCCTTCCTCTTGCCTTTTAATAATCTCTACTATGCCAGCTCTTTGAAAAAACCACTTCAATGTCTCATGGCACTCTTTTGGAGTTTCAAATGCTGCGAGCCACCATATGTCTCTCTCCGATTGCACCGATCAGAAGTCTTGTACTACTTCCTCATCCCCTTGAGCAAACTGCAAGGCTTTGTTCATGATGCAAATGCTCACCCGCTCAAGCTTGTGTTCTTTAACCAATTGAGCTTCATCCATTTTGATAACGAACACCAACTTGCCAAGACAATCTATGCAAATGAGAGAACTAATGAGGGCAACAAAAAATGTTAATGGTACAAGAGAAGCACTAAAAAAAAACCTTGGTATATCCAATGCAGTATGGAGATCAATATACCGTTTTCCTTTTGTCCATAGAATCTGACCATCGCCTTTTGGAGTTGCTCAAGATCCACATAAACATTGTTGAAAGAATCCATTTGAAAGGATTGAGTGCCAGTTTTCTTTTGATTCTTCCAAGTCATTGTGCCGGTTACACAATGATATCCTCCTACCATTTCCCTCTATCTGTGCAAGCTTCGGAGACCAAGGTGTTGGTAATGGCATGGCTGGATTCTTATACCGTTGTGCAACCGATGATTTAAAAATCTTGAAAATAGATGAGTAAGCTTCATGACTCACACCAATAACATCACATGCCCCCAACATCTCCTTCGCATCCACAATGGCCTTGAAGTCCTTCAACACTTCTCGAGTGACCCGTGCACGTAAAATCTTATGTCTTGGGTCCTTCAACATTTGAATGACATCAGTTGGCTTCATCAAACTTCTAACAATGTATGAGTAGTCAGTGTCTTCTGTGGTTGGTGTTCCCATCACCTTGTTCATGAAGCTCCTAAACATGGGGCAATTGAATATCAAAAATAAGAAACATGAATGAACATAAAAAAAACTCAGTAGAGATTTTAGAAACCAACCTTGTGCATGGATTCTCCTCTTCTTTGCACCACCTTTGGGTGCTAATGAATCCAATGCATGCAATTTTCTTTTTCTATCCTTTTTTCCCAACGGAGAGTCTTTCAACTTCTACACTCGATCTTTTGCAATTTGTAGAGACCTTTGCAATGATTGATTGCTTTCCACTTGCTACTTGATAGATTCTTGCAAATCTTGTCTCTCCTTGTCAAAAGCAATCGATTTCTTGGGTAGTTCCTTTTTCTGCATCTCAAGATCTTCAATGGTCCTCTACATTACAACAATGGTGCTATTGGTTGAACAAGCTAGTTCCTCTAATTGTGCTTGCAAAGTTGCACTTTGGAAATGGTTTAGTCGATTGCAATAATCGAGTAAACCATCCATTCCATCACCAACATACCGAACAAGACCATGCATTATACAGAAAGGGGGATTCCTTTGGGTTGTAGGATCTAAGGGATACAAGTTTCCATCAACCCAAAGGTCAATGTGTCTCTTCCCTTGCACACGAAGATTGTGCATCGTATTCTCACAACTTCCTCGATCTCCCAAGCTGCGTGTGCTTGCATATTGAGCATCCAATAGTAATTTCACATGGTACTTATTGGAGACATCCACAAGTGGTGCCATGATTGGTCACACTACCTTTCACAAAGGTAGGGGTGCCTTGATGAAGATCTGGGAAGGAGGATAAGCCCCTAGCGATAGGGAGGAAGAGGGAAAAGTGGTAGAAGCAATGGAAAGCATGCACAAGAAAAAGGGATGGGTATCAGGTTTTGCTATTACTCCCGAATAAAGGAGCAAGAGGGAGGGGCTAAGGGAGGGGTAGGACTGGAGGAGAAGGATAGAGGAGCAAGGGGAGAACGAGGAGAAGAATGCAGGTAGAGTGCGAGGAGGAGGAGCAGGCACAGGAAGAGAGAAGTGGGGTAGGAGGAGTATGCATGGATGTGGAGGAGGAGGCGGAGGAGGAATCTATGAGGAGGGGAGGGGCTAGGGAGGCGGAGGAGTGGGTATCCAAGAGGAGGACGAGGAGGAGGATGAGGGGGTGGGCATCCAGGAGGAGGACGAGGGAGGGAGGGAGGAGTAGCAACAACAAAAAGAGTGGAAGTGGGGGAGGAGAAGCATGTGGATGGAGGGAGGGGAGGAGGGAGATTCAAATTTCAAATCTTGAAATAGTGGCCCTCTCCTTTGATGGGTTGAAAAGTGAAAGGTGGTGGGCTCATTTGTGGGCTGAGTTGTGGGCTTAACCCACATGGGTTAGGGAGTTAGGCCCCTTTGGGAGCCCACCATGGGCTTTGCATTAGCCCACTAATCCATTTCCTTACAAGGCCCTTTTGAGACATCACTTCTCCCCTAATGGGTAGCATCTCTGATAGGACGTCTGCTAGTGGATTTATATTTTCCCTTGGGAGTATTGCCATCAGTTGGAATAGCGAGAAGCAGTCGATAGTTGCCTTGTCAAGCACAGAGGTTGAGTACAAGGGTGCAGCTATGGTTGCATGTGAGGTAGCTTGGTTACAGAAGCTACTTGTTAATTTGGGTTAGTCAGTACATGGTGCAGTTGTCATTTATTGTGACAATATTAGCACCATTATGCTTGCTAATAACCCAGTTTATCATGCTAGAACAAAGCACATTGAGGTGCATTACCACTTTGTGAGAGAGAAGGTTCTAGTTGGAGAGGTTGATCTAGTTGGAGTAGGTAGCTGACATCTTCACGAAAGCCTTGGGTACAAAGAAGCTTCACAGATCTAGGAGCTTAATTGGTATACTCGAGCTTGATGGGGAGTGTTGAGATATCCTGGGTGACTATCATTTATGTCATCATCTTGTGTTAGGTATACTTGTGGTGCAGTTAGATAGCCATGTATGTTTGGATTGGATTCACATATGAACCGTGTATTCTAGGGTTAGACATATAGTATATACCCATCTTTCATTGTATTGTTGTTGTGTGCTAAAGTGAAGATAGGCTTTAGCCTCCAACCTTGTGTCCTCTCTCTTTTGTGAGTTGTAAAGAAAGCTACAGTCGAATCTCCTACCTCTCTCCCTACTTCTTTACAGGCCATGCCTAGACTCACAATTCCACAAAGCTCGAGTCTGTGATGGAGGCCTCCCTATTAAAATGAGGCCAAGCCATCCACAAATCAAATTGTGACAATAACATAAAACTATAAGGGAAGTAGAAGTTTGAGCCTGCACCCCTCCTCTTGCTGAGGGCCTAAAATTTGAATTTAGGAAGGAAGCAGTTTATTTGAGAGCATTTGATAGTTGCTTGCATCACATCTTAGTGAATTAAAAGGCATGTGTGACAACTCCCTTAGTGGATGGGGGTGCAAAAGCATGTTGCAAGTAGCCCCACTAGTGAGCATCAAGAAGCCTTTTAGAGCTTGCCAATGGGAAGATGGTTTAGCCCATGCTCATGGAATGGATAATGGAGCAGTCACATCTTCTAAATTGGGTGCCCCTTCCACATATATCGAGGCATGCAACCATGGTTATAAATCCCCCTTGCCCCTCGACAATTGTCGCTCCAAATTTCAAAAGCTCACCATCGGCTTTGAGTTTGCTCCTCTTTGCTAGCCAACAATCTTCTCAATGAATGCACGTAGAGTAGCATGTAACTAACCTTTGGGCCTCTAGGGGGACTTTGCACGATGCTTAAGCATTGCCGACCGTGGCCCATGAGCTCACTGTTGGAGGGCTCTAGACTAAAGCCTTGGAAGAGGCTTTGACTAATTAAGTTATGGAAAGGGCCCTCTGAAGCTGGTTACACACCAAATGAGAGCCCCCACCCGTTCAACATGCCAAAAGGCAAATGTAGCTCCATGATTGGTAGTGTGAATCATGTTGTGAGTCTTGTGCATAATTACCCAAGCTTGGGTAGGCAAGACTCCCCGCCCATGCACATGAGCGGGGAGTTTCTTTGCTATTAAAAATCGAATGCATTGAGCAGGGTGGGGCTCGAACTATGGATCTTTACCCATGTAATCTTGGACCTTACTGTCCACATAGGAGCAATGTGTATGCATATGTGCTTGCTTGGAGTCTTCTGATCTGGTTCTAGGCGGGCAACATTCCAGTGTGTAACCACTCTAAGATTCCACCACCTTGTTTTAAACAAAGGTGCAAAGCCGCCACCACCTTGTTTTAAACAAAGGTGCAAAGCCGGTGTCATTGAGAGCATAGGAAACTAATGGGGGAAACTTTTGGAGTTGAAGGCAAAGCCTAGCATATTTGCTAGTTTAAGCTTGAATGGACGGTCAAAGCTTGAATGGACGGTCAACGATCATGTTACATATATTATTGAAGAGCATCTAAAGTCCACGTACAGCTTGCATAAATTTCGTACGCGTTTTGAAGTCCACGTTCAACTTGCACGAATTGCGTGGCGACTATCACGTGCTTTACATTTGCTTCACCCTTCACCCAGCTTTCACTGCTCAAGTGGCCAACGGAGAGTCGTTGTCTAAAGTATGTCCGATATTAATATTCTGATCGTCATCATCAACGATTCAATTCCATCGTGAATTTGCTACCTTGCAGTCGTAAATTTAACTGTAATTCGGACACATCCAAAATGTCAATGGTTCACAGATCTTTGTTTTGAATCAAGATCTTGTTTGCTTGTTTGTTTGGAAATTGGGCTTGTGCGGGGACATCTATATAGACATAGATACGTGCCAACCTGGTGCAAACAAATCTGCAATAATGGAGGGTGCAAGATGCTTCTTCATCCTGCAGCTTCTCCTTGTGCTTGCTTCTTCTTGTTTTTCTGCTCAAGCTGCTGATCCGCTAAGAGTGCTGGTGCCCTTAAAGGTTGGTTTCACGCAGTTTGTTTCATGGTCCGGTTTACCCGCAAACGCCTCCTTCGATGGTTTCTCTGTCCAAGTATTTCGTGGGGCTGTCCAGGGACTCCCATTCACCTACAATTTCGTTCCTTTTGGAGACGGAAGATTGGATCCAAACTATGACGATATGGTGGAGATGGTGTGGAATGGGGTATCATATATGAATCTCTTCTGATCGATGTCTGTTATTGAGTATGCGTTCTTTGATCTGTACTGAGGGTGCTAAATGTATGGAATATACGTGGTGTGTAATATATATGAAAATGAAAGTCTTCTGGACTATTGAGTATGCTAGCTTGCTGTGATCATGTGTGCGGGTGCTAGCTAGGAAGTATGCATACATGCAGATATGTGTATCTGAAAAGAAAGAGCTGAGAGTGTGTGAGCAATTCGTGCATAACACGTTCATTTGCAGAGTGCAGATGCTGTTGTGGCTGACCTCACCATCACTAGAGAGCGTATGGAGAAGGTGGACTTCACACAGCCTTACATACAATCTTCCCTCGTCATGGTCGTCCCCTTCCAGTATGGCAGTGCCGGAGCTCTCTGGGATTTCCTCAAGCCTTTCTCTTGGGAGCTCTGGCTTTCCATCGCCATGGCGTTCGGTGCCACAGGATTCGTGATCTTCGTCCTGGAACACAAAAACCCCGAGTTCTCCAGAAGCTATAAGAAATTACGTAACTCCCAAGTCGTCCCCGAGCCCTTGCAGGTGCAGCTATTGGCAGCTGCCCATGATGGCCGCCTTGAGCGTGAAGTACCGTTTGTCCAAACCCAACCTTCCGCAATTTTCCAATGGTGTCGCCTCATGAACGCTTACTGGTCCTCTTCATCATCTTCTCACCCTTTGTTTTCAATCTTTGGAGATCGTGATCTGCTTTCTACTCATCTTTCTAACCCCAAATAGTTGTTCACTTTGCTCGCAGGTTTACTTCGCAAGCCATCTTCTTCGCACAGCGTAAGTTCCAAATTGCCCACTTTCACTAATCCAACTATGCTCTGAGTTTTTCTTCTACCTGGAAGCGGAAATCAGATTTTGATACTCCATAGCTGCACCTGATGCAGAAGAAGCAGTTTCAACACACGTTGGGCGAATCGTGACAGTGGCTTGGTTGTTTGTGGTTCTCATTTTCAATTCAAGCTACACCGCAAGTTTGGCCTCGTATCTTTCCGCGCAGCTTCCTTACCCGACGATCTCAGGGTTCCAAAGCATGGTGAAAAGCGGTGTATCTGTGGGCTGTCAAGAGGGATCATTCGTAGAAGGCTACCTGGAAACCAAGCTCGGCATCCCAGCACGGAGGCTGAAGCCATTCGCTACAGTAGAAGAATTTGCCCAAGAGCTCCGCTTGGGTTCCCAAAATGGCGGAGTTGGAGCGCTTCTGGATGAGAGTCCATATACACAAATTCTGCTACAATCAGAATGCGATTTCACGGCTGCGGATGATCAGATTGCGTACTTTGGCGGGTTTGCATTTGTAAGTAAAATTGCAGTTCTACGAGTAGCTCTATAATTTCTACCGTAAACTGAGAGAGTACTAAAGCCTGACAATGCACGTAGAAATGCAATTTCATGAGGTGCACGAGGTACACGCTTCACGTACATTAAAATTTTCAGCATCTGGATGATCAGTATTTGTATGTAACTCTACGAGTAACTATAAAATTTCTACCATAAACTGAAAGACTGGTGCTGAAGCCTAAAGGCAGTTCATGTAAATTCATATTGGCTTTGACAATCTTGTACGTGAATGTAGTTAAAAGAGGAGCACGCGGTACGTACACGCTTCAAGTACAGTTAATTTGGATGAGCGTTAATTTGTAGTGATCTAATATATATATTGCTTCCTGGCTGCTGCAGGCTTTCGCCAAGAATTCGTCCCTAACTGATGAAATATCCAAAGGAATTCTTAGTCTAGCGGAAAACGGCGTGCTCCAAAAGCTCAAGGATGGTTGGCTGGGTGGGAGTGACAAATGTAGTTCTACCAGTGCGGTAAGTCATTTGCGGCTGAGGAGTTTTGGTGGGCTTTTTCTGATTATTGGGTCAGTTTATGCTGTCTGTGTACTGTGGCACTTGGCGACAAAATTGTGGGAAAGGCAAACGCACAACAATGGACAAGAAGCACCAGGGACACAGATGACTGCTGTCGGAGCGGATCCTGCTGCCGTTGTTCAGCAAGACCCTGAACCTGAGGAAGAAACTTCAGTTGTGGAAATGCAACGGACTATTCATCAAGATCGCCAGCCTCCTCAAGTATATACAAATTCTGAAACGCAGCAAGCCATTAATATTCACGCTGAAATGGATGCGCCAAACTGAAATGTATTAGTAGCAAACAACTTCGGTTCTCATTGTATATACTTTATCCTAGCCGCTATTGAATTGGCAGTCCATGTAATCACACTCCTTATCGGATCCACGAAAACGCTTCGTGGCGAATGTTGCAGATCGAGAGATTCATTCATGTTTAAAGAAGGGTAAAATGGCGATTTACATGATATTACAAGCTAGAAGTCCATGTAAGCAGTGGGAACTATTTGTGTAGATGCTGAGGGTATGGCACACGACGTCCACGTCGTGTATGAAAGAGTGCCTTTTTTCTTTGCGTGCTTTCCTTTCTTTGTGTACGAACTAGCTTTCTTGGCCAGCTGGGCTCTTGATAAATACGTCTCTCTTTTGCTATCTTGTTGAGGTTCACATTAATCACATTGTAAGACACGATGCAGAAGATTGATGTTCAATTGCATGCAATCTTTTCTAGAGATTTCGTTATCGTCCAGTCCTGCTTGCACTTTATGTTGTTCCTGTCGACAATAAAACGTAGTTTTTATTTTTTTCTGGACAAAGACAAATTCCTAGTCTTTGCACTGTAAGCAAATCTATTGTCATTCCACTTTGAGTGAACGACGGAGAGATGTATTTTAAACATGTATAAATATAAAGCAAATGCAAATTGAGACGAAAGCATACAACTGTGACAGAAATAATCCAGACCCAAAGCTGTATTGCATGTATGACAAAACTTTCACCACCATTTGCAACTTCATTGTTTGCCTTTTTTTCAAGGCACACATGTTCGTTTTTTGTGTCAAATTATGTTCCTACGCTTTAGAAAATAGTACTTTCGTGCTCTAGCCGGATGGCCCTCGAGCGTGTTGTAACCTAATGGACCTACTGTGTTGTGGCTCCTTATGTAGTACTGCTCTAAAGTGAGTGCTTTGTCTACAGTGTCTATTATTTCCAAAACTTTGATTTCGAAGTTGTCTTTGAAGGGCTTGTAACGTTGCTAGTCCTCTTCCATTTTCGCCGGCGGTTTTTTATTGTGTTGTTTGATCCTCCGCGGCAGGTCCATCGTGCTCCCTACGTATTTTCTGTTGTTGGGCTTGCACGTGATGCAGTAGACGATGAACCTCGCCCCATTCCCTTGTGCGGGCGCTTCAGCAGAGGCTCCTCCTTCATCTCGATGCTCGTGTCTTTCAATGTCGTGTCTGCGTAAACATTGACAATTACGTGTGTCATCGAGTTTTTCTCCCCTTTTTTTTTCGTTTAAGGTCCATAAGAGAATGCATTTATTTACTTGCCCTGGTTTTTCTCTGCTTGCGTGAAAGGATCGTTTCCAATACCGAAGCGTTCCTCGTACAAGTCCTTGTCGAAAATGTACGTAAGCTTCTCCATTGTCATCACCGGGTGCGTCACGTCGTGCGTCCCTCCAAATTGTTCGAGTATAGTCGTTCCTTGATCGCACGTTTTGTCCCTCAATAACTCCAAGGATACGTTGTACTTGTAATGCAACAGCTCACATGCATATGCTGTGATCCCTTTTGTCCTCGTGTCTAGTAGCTTTTGCCCCTCCAAGCTTTCCATCATCCTGTCGGTCTCATCGAACTCAATGTCAAGCTCGACAAGGATCTCTTTGAGGAGTCCTACAGGAGGAGTGCAGTCCTTTTCTCAGTTGTTGCGGTTTTTTTTTAATTTCAGAAGCATGCCCAAGCAGACAAATTATTACGTACCGTTTGCGAATCTCAAGCCTCCCGGCTCTCTTTTGGCTGGTAAACGCTTATTGCAGGTGTCAATGAAGTCCCTCAGTTCCGCATACGTGTTGAAGCTGTTGATGTAAGCTCCCGGACGCTCTCCTGCATTGTTTGCTAGTCGAAATTGCTTTGTGGTTAGGAAGAACCTCCTCTTTGCTGGTGGAGGTTTTGTTGCCTTCGCGTTGCTTTTGTACAGCTCAAATAGCTGCTTGCAGGCACAACTTGTTACACCATCTTTTCAAATGAGCTGTCTTTTTAAAACTTCAAAAAAAAAAGATTCTTTCATGTTGGTGGAATTTACCTTGTTTGCGTCCATGTCTTACACAACACAAAGCAACTATAGATGCGCTTGGTAGACACGCAAAATAGTGGGCGCATCTATAGGCGTTGCTTTAGTAGAGGAATTACAGGCACGTCTAAAAGCGCGTCTAACAACTCATCTATTTGCGCATGTATTAACACGTCTATTTGCGCATGTAAACTGTGTAAATACGGGCCCGTCTAACATCGCGTTTATCAGTGCATCTATTTGCGCGTGTATTAGCGCGTTTACACTAAGACTTAGACACGCATTTAGACGTGTATATAGACGCAAACCAGAGAATACAGAAAGTGAGATTTTGGTGTACATCATTGCTTTCCAAACATTGCCCATGATTACCAAAGCACATAATTTTTTGCAAGCCCACATATACAAGAGTTAAGTGAGGTGAGGAGAATGAGACAATATGTAAAATAGTTTTGCCAATATCAATGATGGGGCTACGGTTCAATCTCATCCGTAGTTGGCTTGTGAGAATAGAACGTGGAAATGTCTCCTCCACTAAACAAACCACCTCCATTGACATAACTCGAGCATTCTCAAGCATGGTGGGATCTATTTCCTTTGAGCTCACATACCTAGAAATGAAAAAGTACAGCATATTAGCAATATGCATTCAAACTTGCATGGAGCATTGATACGCATCATATTTTGTATCATGTAAAGTACCTCACAAGCTTGCCCATCTTGTAAATACAATCTTTCACGTCCTTCGATGCACTACGTGAAATGCTAGTAGGTAGTATGAACTGAACCCACGAGGAGGTGGTTGATTAGTTGCTTGTAATTATTCACTCACAAATTTGAAAGGAAAAAGATATTATGCACATAAAATACTTACTTGGAGCATCTTGTGCCAATCATGAGATTTCGAGCCATATAATTGCTCTACACCTCTTTTCTTGCTCTTTGTAAAGGCTCCCTTAAAACACCTCATGCATCTAGTGGGAGTACGAATTGTAGTAATAGCGCGCTTCACCGTCACCATCTCTAGTTTTGATAACATCCACGGGGCACGAGGTAAAAAAACATGCCCATTTGGTCTCTCTTGTGGCCAAGTTTCATGCATCCTCCCTGTGGTACGTAGATCCTCCCTTATGCCTTTGGAATCTCGTGTCCCATTCAAATGCTCCCAAATGGTAGATGCCACATTCTTGAAGATATGCATGGGATCAAGCAGGTGATTGATCTTGAGGTGGGACCAATATGGTAAACGATAAAAGATGGAGTATCTAAACAAAATAAAGTGTTAGCGAGCAATCTTTACTTCCAGCCAATATAGCACACAATAGTTACAAACCCTTACCGGCTCATGCCAAGTGGTGGAGGAGTCGTGGAACCGTCCCAAATTCTCATCCAATCTCCCGCGGTGAGTGATTGTGGGAGGACTTCATTCCAAGGGGCAACATATCTAGGATGATCAGGTGGGAGAAATCGATGGTGATTCTCATAGATGACCTTATTCAATGCGTCTGCCTGTGAGGCAACTAGCGAAGGACCACAAACATGACATGCATGGTAACCCGATGTAGTGAGACCTGAACAATAGATGCAATTAAGAGTTGAAGGTGGGTTTAGGGTGCCACATCCTTTGCCTATTCATAATTAGAAGTGCAATGCTTACCTGAACACTCGCCATAGCCTGGGAAGTCATGCATCGTCCACATCAAGACTACTTTGCAGTTGAAGTCTCGTGACGAGGGAGGCCTGCTCACATCATGCACCTCGATACCTCTCCAAAGTATCTTTAGCTCGTCAATCAAAGGCTCCAAATAAACATCAGGGTATTTGACTTTATGTTTCCCTGGAATTAGAAGGGACAGCATAACATGTCCTTTCTTAATAGCCATAGAGGGTGGAAGATTGCAATTCACCAATATCACTGGCCATACAGTGTAAGACGTGCTTTTGAGACCAAATGGGTTCACACCGTCCATACCCAATCCAAGTCTCAAGCTCCTAGGTTCTTCCTTGAAGCTTGGCCATGTGTCTTCAATATGCTTCCACATAGGAGAGTCCGCGGGAGTTCTCCACTTGCCATCGGTTGATCGATGGGAGGAATGCCATGACATGAGCTTTGCAATTGATTTGCACTTGAACATATGTTGGATGTGAGGGATTATGGGAAAATGTTGCAGAACCTTACGAGGCACGTCTAAAGTTTTAAGATCTGCTCTATATCTTGCCTCTCCACAAGTAGGACACTCTCTTGCATCCTTATGTAGTCCACGAAACAAAACGCAATTGTTGACACATGCATGGATGCGCTTGTAATCTAATCCTCCAAGAGAGGTCACATGTTGCCTTGCCATATCTCTTGAGTTCGGTAATTTATTCTCCCTTGGAAGCATTTTACACAATCGCCTGCACGTGAAGACCATAAATGAGGAAAAGCATTCGAGTAATTGACCCACTAGCATAATTCACCATGTTTGCAAAATAGACTTTAAAGCTTACTTGAGTAATGCATTCAAACTTGCATTGCTCCATCCATAGATGGTTTGCAAGTTTAGTAACTCAAGGGAGGCACGTAGAACAAAGAATGTGCACCCCTCAAACAGTGGAGTCAATGCTGCAGTAAAAAGATCATCCTGCTCCATGCTATCATCCCTCCCTTGATGGACATATAAATCTCGCACCATATCATCAAACACCTCCTCCTCCACGGCTTCATGAGGTAATGGCGGAGGGCTACTATCACCGTCACTCCATGCATCCGTAATGGTCCCTCCTGAAGATCCCACCTCATATCACCGATGCTTCGCCTTCTCACGGCGAGCATAGGGCAACATATGCGGGTGTGGCACTGCACCCTGTATCAAATTAAAACGGGATCATAACTCAAACATATGAACACCCATAGGTATCTCAATCAACCTTAACTTACAAACCCTTACCCTATTTACGGTCACATCCCATTCTCCATACTTTGAGATGTGATTGAGTGTAATCCTGCATGCACGATACATGTTTCCTCGACATCGATCACACAGACATTTGATATTTTGCTCCAACCACATTTCGCGATGGTGGATACGGAGGGATTCATCCTCACTGGAGCTACTTGTTGAAGATGAAGACATCCTACAAACAAACAACCCACCAAATTTGCTCTTCTTCAAATGCTTAATTTTAAACTCTGTGGCGCGTCTAAAGGAGCGTCTAAAAGCACGTCTAAAAGCGCGTATAAGAGCGCATCTAAAACCACGTCTACTTTGTGTATTTAGACACGCCCATAGACGCGCTATTAGATGCGCCTATAGATGCGACTTTTAAACCTGCTTTTAGCGCGCTCGCTTTGCTTTTCTTCACATTACTTATACTTCGCGCGGCTTGCTTGCTTCCTTATTAGCAGATCCACAGTTTCGACGCTTAAGAGGAAGGCTCCCATACTTACTTCCAAGCTTACACTTAAGAGGAAGGCACCCACACTTACTTCCAAGCTTAAAGGAGAGGAGGACGAACAAGGAGGAGAAGAAACTTTGAAAAAGAAGAAGAACCTTCCATACCTCTATCCAAGGTAAGTCTTTTTGCAGTTGATCTTTTTTGGAAGTTTGCTCTCTTCGGATTTGTACTTTCTCGTATCCAAAAAATGCATGATCTGGGTATCAGTGTCACGTTTGTATGTCGGGCGCAATGTCCTTTTCTACTTTTTAGAAAAGTCCGTCTGTCAGAGCGCGTCTATAGGTGCATCTCAGAGTGCGTCTAAAACCGCATCGACAGGCGCGTCTAAACGTGCGTCTAGCCTGTTTGTAGACACAGATAGATGCATTTATAGACGCGCTGTTATACGCAAAAATCAGACGCGTCTATAGACGCGCTTCGACAGTAATCCTCTCTTCCCTTCCCCTTTCTTCTCAGCTCATCAGTAATAGATTTTTTTTCTTTTTTCCAGTTCAACATGTGGCCAGGAAGCGCTTCCAGCTCACCTGATCCCTGGGATTCTATTTAGAGGGACTTATATAACCTTTTAGGACACCCTTCTAGTCCTGTGGAGTTATATGGGTATATGACGGGTACTCTAAACACCCCCCAAGAGTCGGCACTACAGACTCCAAACCACCCCACACCAGCTGAGCTCACCCTAGCGGAGTCAGCACAGCCCAACCGGCTACACAGCACAGGCCCATCTCCCATGCCATCTTATGCCCCTTCTGCCATGCCGTCTTATGCCCCTTCTGCCATGTCGTCTTATGCCCCTTCCCCCATGCCGTGAGGAGGTTCTTCTGTCTCACAGAGCCGTCGACGTACTCCTGCGTAGTCGAGACTCGGTTCTCCAGCTACGAGTGGTCAGCGTAGTCCCGTGCAGTCTCCAGCTATGAGTGGCCAGCGTACGAGCTCGACACGACACGGTAGCAGGCGTAGTAGCAAGGAGAGCGGTGGGGATGCATGGCACAGTGCTTTGGGAGGGGTGGTGGTGGGGATGATGATGATTCAGATGATTTAGACGTGCCTCCGGGTGATGGTACGATATTCTATGACATCACTCACATAGGAGGCATCTTGATGGATGCGCGGGGGAAGGACATCATGGCCTTCATGCGCTCTGTAATTGCTAACAATTATAGAGATTGCTTTATCCACTTCAAAGACCAGCCAAAGAGGTTGGCTGATGAGACCCTCGCTGTTGTTTGCTCTAGGTATCCTAACCCCCCAATCGCCAGTTCACAGATAAATGGGCCAAGTCAAAGATTGTTACGATACTTGGCAATAAAAGATCTTCGCTTAAGAGGTAGGCACTAGCGGAGCTTGCCAGGCTCAAGGGAGGTCAACCACCAAGGGGCCCACCCCACACCGCTCACAAGCGTGAGTGGAAGAAAGCAATAAAGTCAGCAAGGGAGGACCCCAATCTGCAGCACGTGGAGGCACAAAGGATCCAGATGGAGGAGTATGGAAGCGCGCATTTTGGAGCAAAGGGTGTTGAATCATGGGAGGCCCAATTTGTAAGTATCGACCTCAAATTATATTGCTTATGTAGTTTATTAGGAGGTTGTCTCTTTGTACTAATCCCTCCGCAAATTGTGTCGTCTTGCAGCTTGAGATCGTGGGCAGATACCCTACTCCTGTGGAGACAGCCTACCACCGCCACCATCGCAGAGGAGATACATGGAGGCACTTCTATGATGATGGGTTGATTACTGAGGAGCAGTATACCCCGGCTACTGGAGCGGCCCCCGAGGTATTTGAAAGTAACTAAATAATGCCAAAAGTATAAGTAAAGATTTGATTTTTCATACATTGATATATGTTGTCCCTTGTTTACAGGCCCGTGCACAAGACGATGAGGAAGACGAGGAAGGAGGCGTAGAAGGGAGCGCAGAAGGGAGCGTGGAAGGCAGCGAGGATTAGTCGTAGAAGTAGTGCTAGCTACTCTTTTTTGTACTTAAAGCCACTGGCTTGGCTTCGTGCCTCTTGTATATACACTCCTCTTATTTTTTGTACTTGAAGCCACATGACGTGGCTTAGCTTCCTTATTTTTTGTACTTGAAGCCACATGATGTGGCTTAGCTTCCTTATTTTATGTACTTGAAGCCACATGATGTGGCTTAGCTTCGTGCTATATGTACATACAAGCACTTTTTGAGCTTTCAATTTTATTGCGTTTTGGAGTTGCAATGTTTTATTTGGAATTGTAATTAAAATGCGGTTGGCTGTAAGAATTGAATTACACAATGTAAAAATATGATTTTTGTAACTATATAGCATACACAACATACACAATATTCTGTAAATTTAAAAAAAATTATTATAAAGCGCGTCTATCAGTGCGTCTATAAACGCGTCTATATACGCGTCTGTCTGTTCGACATGCGTTTATTTTTGCGTCTATAAACACGTTTATAAGAGTGTCTATTTAAGTGTCTAAATGCGCATCTATACGCGCGTGTGTCTGCTATATAGACGCACTGGTAGACGTGGGTCTCTAGACGTGAAAATAGACGTGCAAATAGACGCGCCCGTAAGTTTTTTATTTAGTTTAGTAAACGCGTCTGTGTGCGCGTCTATGGGTGCTTTGTCTTATTGTGTTACGCTGCAATGTCCTGAGCTTTGTTATTTTTTGCACCTGTTCTCGACAACAGACAAGAGATTAAAACCATTTTCCTTGCACGCATGTTTGACGTAAGATATTCATGACTTGTCTCTCCCTTTTTCAATCTCTGGTGGTGAATACCTTTATGTGCGTGCTTGTGTTGTTGACTGTGAGAGCTCTTGTGGATTTGGTCTGAATATGTCTGGATGTGGGCAATGTAGTATGCACAGCCTCGTTCTCTCAGTCACTCTGGACAACATCACGTATGCTAGGCCAAGGGCAAACACTCTTGAAAAATGAGCAGCGCTTTGTTGGATATAGTTGCGCCCTGGGATTTGTGTCCTGTGATAGCGTATGCTAGCGTCAATGGAAGTGTTGACTTGTGGAACCATTTTCCATTTATTGCCTTTCGTTGATGCTTCGAGCGTCGTATTGTGAGCACGGCCGCTGTTGTGTCCATGACGACAACAATACCATTGATTTCTCCCCTGTTAGTTGCGTTGATGCTCTTGATTTTGCACATTGCTCCATTTGCGGCGCCTACTGTGAGGTCGATGTTTTCCGTTATCATTGCCTTTGCCCTCACACAAATTTTCCCTATCTCGTTGAAGCTTTTGTCCTCCAACCATTCTTGGAGAGCTAGTTCACTCGTGACATTACTGTGTATTTGAACATGCACAATCGTCTCGAGGGGGTTGAATTTCTCCACAAGCTCATCGTTGTAGGTAGCAACATCGACTCTGTGTGTGCAAATGATGGTTGTTTTGGCATCGATGAAGTGGCATGCACCTTCCTTGTCGACAATGCACTGTCCCAAACATTCGTAAATCTCGTCTGTTGTGGGCGTCCTGAGTCTTATGGTATGCAAGAATGCCAGGAATGGCGTGTCCCGTGCATGTCGCACCGAGAATTACATGTGGTACATTTTCGCTTGAACCCAATACGCGGAGGACGTGATGTGGCACGGCTTGCAGAGATCCTCGCGGTGTTTGCAGACTGGTGGTAATTGCGCCAGGTCACCAAAAATTATGAGCATTTTGTGTCTGAACAGCTCATGCAATGTGCCATTAGTTACGTTGACGATTTGTCTTACCACGAGATCGAAAGTCATCCTTGTTAGCATGGACATCTCGTCAATGATGATCGCGTCCGCTTCCTTGATTGCTAGGTATCGCTCATCCATCTCATGGATGTCGCATAGGGATCTTGAATTGGTAGTGTATAGCGGTTGCAATCCTGCTCAGCCGCATCGCAGCCACCCCTGTTGACGCACATAGTATTGCCGTTTTGTTTTGCACTACCAAATGCGAAACATAGTATCGTATCAAGAAGCTTTTGCTGCTACCTGGTGTTCCACAGACAACGTGCAACCCCGAGGTTGTTGAAGTTAGTCTTTCGAAGACTCTTTGTTGTTCTACTGTCAATGCCGCATTGGCGACTGTGCGAAACTCGGCCATTTTTTCCAACATCCTCGTGCGTGTTGGTCCTTCGACGGTTTGCTGGTCGATGTTAGGTGCTTCCATCGGGCAGTCTCGGATGATCGCAACCTTTTGCAATATCATATTGATCAACTGGTTCGTGTGGCCAATCGCTAGCAAGTTCCTTTGCGTGTATTCAGTCACATACATCTCAAGGTCCTCGTTGCTCAATATGAGGCCGCACATTTGGCATTTGACAAAGTAGGATCCAGCTTAGGGATGTTTTTATCGAAGCTATGCTTATATACTAATATAAAATCTCGGCGAAAGTTTTCAAGATAAAATTTTTAGTTTCACAATATTAGTAGAATATTAGTAGAATGTAGTACTTGTTTATATATTTTCTTTTGAATTTTGAAGGAAAAAATGCAAATCCTAGCGAAAGCTTAAATTTTTTTGCATAAAAGTTTCAAATCATGGCGAATGTTTCAAACATTTATTTTTATTAGAACATACAAACTTTCGATGCCAATATAAAAGTTTAGCTTCTTAACAAAAGTAACTTGAAAAAATCATCCATGATCCAGCTGTGTTGGCAGGTGATATGAGCTCCGTTTCGTTCCTAAAGCTTACTTTTTGCAAGAGCACGTTGTAGAAGTACCCTTTGGTTGATGTCCAGGGTGGTAGTCAGTGAACCTGACTACTCGCTCACATTTTTCGATCTTGTTGCCTAAGAGGTCAAGAGCGACCGTTCCATGTTGCGTTTCCTTGGGCTTTCGAATCACATATTGCCTATGGTAATCATAGAACGTGCTATCCTTGATGACGCTCGGTCTCCCGCAGTATATGTTGACTGGGTGCAGGGTGACATTGTTGTTTCGCGAGATGATGCATTATCTTAGAGATGGTGGCAAGGAGTCGACATACTGAACGGTCTCGCTCCTTGTGATTGTTGGTATCTACATGCAGTTTAGCGCGGCCTCTGTTGGAGAGGTTGGTTTTGATAGGAGGCTTGCGGCGATGAGTTTCAGCTTTACTTCGTCGATGTTGCGACCCCAAACATGAGGCGTCTTCTGAACGGATGTTCAGTTTGCCCATTGGTTCAGATTTCATCGCGTACTTGAGGAGGTAGTGAGAAATTGATGAGTTTGTCACCCGCTGTATGTTCATGTGTGCACCCCACAACAATAACACGGATGGGTGGTAAGGGACGACATTTCGGTGCTCATGTCCCGGCCGGTAGTACAACCACCATTGTGTCAGAGGGTCGAGGATGGGTTCATATTCTGGTTGTGTTTGCGAAAGGGAAGCCGTGCTTGCAACTGTGGTGTGACGGTCCGACATAGCACGCTTTTCTGCACACGTGCAACTGCTTCCTGAGAACTAGTTCTCGCAGCATTGTGTTTCAAGGATCCAAGGGCTCGTCCCTGGGGACATAAGCCGCAATCTCATTTGCAATTCGCTGATGGTCATCATGGTGGACCCACAATATGATGTGGGTGTGTAGGGAGCCCCTATTCTGTATCTCATAACAAATGACATGGTGTTCTATTCGGCCAAGCAGACCATCGGATGGAAGCAAATGCTTACGCATGAACATGTGGAAGAGTGCGTGGAAAAATGCCACGCATTCAAGAGGACAGTCCTTCCAAGTGAATTGTGCATTATAATGTGTTGCGATGCTCTTGATTACATTAATTTCTTGCCACCGTGTGTCGGTGACCTCGTCTGCAGTGAATGTCCAAAAGAAATCTAGGAGGCCCCAAGCATCGACCATCATTATGAGGTCCTTTAGTTGCCGTTGGTACCACGATGGGGACCCTGGCATTGTTGATGGCATGCTGTAGCGAAGCACGTGTCTCATTGTGTCTTCATCGGTCGTGGCAGGGTTGGCTTTCCTATATTGGTCGATGTCTCGTTGCAAGCAAGTAGAGTTGCTTGAATTGGCAATCATTACTAACAAGTACGGCTTGTAGAGCGTGTAGATAGAGAATAAGGTGCATATTCTCATTTTCACATAGTTGCTAAACTGTATGCAGCCATCATAGTAGCCCCGTCCGAAAGGGAACAGGAAGGGGAACACTGCTGACTCCATGGTTATGTCAACGCACGCACTGCCAACTGCTACTACTCCATTGACGTGGAATGAAGTGACCCTCTCTAAAAGCATTTACGTACCCTGTAGTTGTATAGAGGCAAACTCATGCTTGTCCCTTGCATCCAAAGGTGCAACGGTTCGTAGGGTCCACCATGTTTTGCAAAAGCAGGAGCTCGGGCTGAGATTCCGCTATTAACATTAACTCGAAGGGAGTTGCCTCGTCGTGTAGTTGCAAGATACCTGCAATTGAGGACTCAAGATGCACATACCCATCTTGATGTCCGCACGCTCTGCCAAAGAATTGTACTCCTGCAATATTGGATTGTTCTCGATGTTGTATGCGAGCACACCTGACAACTCCTTCGTCATGATTTCTTGAGCCGAGCCTAGTGGAACATTTCGCCAAGAGATCAAAGGATTGTCTAGAAGTGACCTTTGATCGAGTGTGCCACGAGCAATCGCATTTGCAGTCGTGGTAACTGAAATGGATATATCTATGATGCTTAGCAGTTGCGTGTGGAGGTGGTTTGTTTTAAGCAACTGCCGAGAGTACTATGGCATCAACCGCACAATGTATCTGCCTCGCTGGGCATCTTGTCGCAGCTTTGGCATTTCCAATAAGTCACTTGCATGCCCATATTCTCGCAAGCATCCAAAGTATCATGTTTCCGAGTGCAGCACTATGGCTCAAGATGTCTGTGCCTTGCGAAGAAACGATCCTTTGATTTGCAGACAGTAGCGTGGTTATGCCACAAAAATCGCAGATTTGAAGGCTAGAGAAAATAGCCGTGCAATTACTAACCCATTGCTTGTATCTATCTACGATGGTCAACCATGATGACGTAGCTGGCCTCAAGGACATCTTTTTTGATGTCATATTAAGTTGAATAGCTCGACCTCTAGCTGCTCTGAGCGTTGACGAATGGCCATGTTCGAAGGAGTTTCTGGTGGTGATTTCTACATCGTGACATGAATCGATGTCTTATGTTCGGGTTTAAAAACCTACAATGATTAATAATAAATACGATCCGAAACTTTGCTACAATTTCACTCACGTGGTTTTGTCTAAAGCAACAGGAAAAACAAAATGAACTGAACTTCTATCTTTAGAAGGTGAAGGAATTGATAAAATGACTTGAATCAAGCAAATACACTTTGTTGTGCATACCTTTAGGAGAAGACACTCGTTTAAAAGCTGCAAACATTTCGAAAATAGAAGTGTTGCAGACATGATTAGTATGTTGGTCGAACCAAGCAAAATTTGTAATGCTTGCAGAAACAAAATGTGAGAAGAAGTGTGTGTGCTCAAGATGAGGTATTAAAAAAAAAAAAACCATACGTAATGTATGGTGGAGAGCCGACACATGTCTCTCCAAAAATTATATATCATAGGGGAACGTGCCATCCCCCCGTTTCGGATAGTCACCTCCAGTGTTGGAGATGTAGCGCATTAATGCGAACCAAAGCAACAAACGATGCAGAAACATTTCAGAATTGAAATGACCGTACATTTTACTTACGTGGAGTATCCTTTGTGACGTCTACAGCTCGAGGAGAAGTCGCCTATTTCTTTGCTGGAATGTTGGAATCTAAAAAACAATCATGATTAGTCAATATGTATTCCTCATGTTCTGCATGTTTGGATATGTTTGTTAGCATGTTATGCAGAAGTCATGCATATAAATTAAGAGAAGAGAAATATTAACAAAAATGAATCCAACTACTACTTCTTCCAAGAAAAACATTAAAATCATAACAAGTTTCTCAAGATCGCACACATAAAGAATGATAAGAGTACTGAAGCTGCAATTTTGCTGCCATATAGTGTATTGTTTTTGCTACTTCTCCAAAACCTGATTGCGGCGATAATTTACACAGGCTTGCGTGATTAGAGCTTCCACTTCGACGAATATCATCTGGAAAGGCAATAAGAGCTAGATTGCACTCATCATTGCTCTCTCCAAGAACCTGTGTTGATCTTTGTGTGGCTCTCACTTTTGGGTCTGTAAGCAAAGTGGATTGATGGTATATCTACTTGTGAGAAGTAGCAAAGTGTGGAGGTTGGTAGAGAGCAATTTCTAAACTAGCAACAAAATGAGCAAAACATAAGCATCGGTAACAACAAATGGAAGTAGGAAAATGACGAGCTTGAAAGGGCACAATTGAGGGTGGAGAAAAAACACATTGGTGCTCAAGAAACAACACACAAACAAATACAACGGGTAGCTTCTAATATCAATCTCACACGATTGTCCAACCTCTGGCCGCAAGGGGTTTGTGTATCATTGATTCTAAGTTGCCGAGCCATGCTCTATTGGGCACGTTAGTTTTTGTGGTCTCACCCCTGAAGACCAGACATGGAAACTCCTCCTGCAAGAGGGTCTTAACATGTGCTCCCCAAGGTGTGGGGGAGACTAGCTGCCTTCCCTCAACTGGATTTCCACGGAGCCACCCACATTGCAGCCTCGTTGATCCTTTCTATGTTGTCTTCTTTCAATTTGGTGCCGCCTATGGCACAATCTTTCGTAGAGGTTCTCCCCATTAGCCAGGAAAAGATTGATAGGCAGCCTCTCATTTGGAGAAGTTTGGATCAGATGGGATGGGCCATCAGCTTGGCGAGCACTCTCACATCCCCTCGGCAATTTGGGCACGTGGTAGAACTCGTTCTATATGGTCCCGGCGGTATGTCTTCTGGCACTTAGACTCAATTGTACTAGCGGCAGTGGTTGGTGGACCAAAGGTACAAGTGTGAGGCAAGGTGAGGTAGACACTGCCATTCCACTAGCCTAGATTGCCCTGCCCCCCCCCACCCCCTCTGTCCCTTAGAGGGAGCTTCACCTTGACAATGAGAGTTGGCTTGGATAGTTGTCTCGGGTTTGTGTCTCGATGGTAGCAAGGAAACTTCTTCACTCACAGAGACGATGCCTGCTTATCTTGGGATAAGACTGCTGCAGAGGTGCCTTCCCTTCCTTGGCAACACATTCGGATCATCTTCTTGCAAGGGAAGGAATGGCATGTAGATCCGGTCCTGGAGGCTGATCAGGTGTAGTCTTGGCATCTTTGGCTGTGGGAGGGGCCGGCCCTCGCAAAGCTTGACTAGGGCCCGCGGGAGTGTCTACGGTCCCCTCTTGAGGACTTGGGAGCCCTTCCTTTCTTCTCGTAGTGCTAGAATTGGCAGGCGGGCGTTGGGGATGCTCCTTCATCCACCACCCTCTAGTGTCCCTTCACTACATTCTTGCCAATTGCTACATCGCTTCATCTCTTCTAGCTAATAGCTGCAAGAAATCTTTCAAAATATATATTTTCAAAGGCATATGAGTTTACATAGAGTAGCTCTTTCAGTGGCACCCTCCTCCCGGGCCAACCCTACACAATAATTCTTTTGTTGTCATTGGAGAAGCTTCTTCAAGCCTATACTTCAGCAAGACTTGATATGGTGCAGTCTCACTCCTACAAGAGATACATAATGTATGTACACAAATATCAAAAGAGCTATGAAAACACACAGGCACACAACAGAAGAGTAGCTCCTTAATGCACACCCACCTAACTATCCCTTCCCTACACATATGCACATATACAAGCACTTCGGCTTTTGGATGGACTTGAATCCTTCTTGCCAAAGGCTGCTACATATCTCTCTCAAAATGCTGCTAAGGCTTTCCACACAGGTAGCTTGCTAACCTGAATCTTTTTTCCTACCCTATCCTGCTTACTTGATTTCCTGTTTATCCTTGGAGAACCTAATTCAGGCCTACAAGCAGATTTCACCCTTTTAATGGCATTTGAAGCCTTAATTGCAGATTGGTCACCCTGCTCAGGAATTCCATCCTCCTAATTTTCTAGAAAGGCCTCATCAATTGTCTTCGGACTAGTTACTCTCACTCTACCAAGCTTAACTTGGCTGGTTCCTAGGTTTCATTTGGGTGGAGGCTCCAATTCAGTGGTCGAAGTTCGTAGTCTGGTTGAACTCCTGATCAAACTTAATTTTTCCTGGAATAAATAGGAATCAGACAAATGGCATCTTCTGGACCTTGTCCGTCTTTGATGCTGAGCCGCCACTTAGAATTTGCCAGCTAGTATGGGTGCACATATTCACATTGATGTTGCTAGAAAATGCAAATATCAAAGGCATCCCTTCTTATCAAAGCATAGATATACTCCTACAGTGCACAAACATTCTGGAAAATGGTGGCCTCGTTCTAGCAGTTATGGTGCTACACCCTACATTATTTTAAATAGACCTTGTAATCATGCTTTCTGACCATTGTACGAGATAGTAAAGATAGTGGCGTCGTTTAAGAACTTTACTTAATAAAGGTTACTGATAATCCCTCTTGAGTTCATTGTGCTGCATGCATTTACATGAAATTCAAGTTCTCATATGCTAAGAGTATTTCCAGCCATCATTTCATTAACAGACATCTTTATGTTGTAATTATTGGCTCATTTGGCACCTTTAAAATAATTATCAACAGAGGGAACAAGCTAACTGAGCTTACTGACCTGATAGACTGTCAGCCTCTCCTTCTTCAGTTTCTCTGCCCAGAAAGCAGCCAAAGCACAATGCACTTGCCCACAAACTAGATCCTGAAACGCACTGAGAATGCATAAGAGATCAAAGCTCCCTTGAAGTTTAACCTATGAGTATGAGTTTTAGTTGTCCTCTATTGCAATGTGTTGCTCATCAATCTTGGCAAGTGCATATCAAGTCAAAGAAGGATATGATTCCAGGCTTGGAATTATGACAAAAAAGGAGAGCGAGTCTAGAAAAGTTAAATCAGAGTGAGTTAACAAGTCTTTCAAATAAGCGAGAACTAAACCAGAAGGTCAAAATAGTTTTGGCTTTGAAGAAGTCTCAATGAGACCATTATGCAACACAAGGCATTGCCATTTCTGCATCAGTCATAGCACATACTAAGTTAAAGCAATGAACTGATTGAATAGTCGAAACAAAACTTCATCAATAATTTATCAATGCAATGGTGTCATACAACACAAGTGCCGGCTAAGCCTTGACAGGTTTCACAAAAGCAACAATACTGAAATTCGAATTTTAGTGTGAAACAAACACGAAGCACCAAAGCAACCACCCATAAGGTCCAGGGCCAGCGACTACACTTCCTACTCAGCCCATCACTTCCAAGTTCTCAAATAGATGTACAGCAAAAGAGACTTTGAACACTGATAGGAGGTTCATCACAATCCAATGTTAGGTGTGCCAATGCTATAACCCTGAAGATTCTATGGACCACCTTTATGCATGAGCAGCATGCTTACCTCATGCTGTTGTACCTAATCATCAGAATCCATCCACTATCTTGGAGGCCACCTACGAGAGCCTGCTTTTTGAGGCCTAAATCTGCAGGAGACGAGTTTCGGTTTGACTATTCAAAAAATCTCCATCCTGAAGAATGAGATTAAAGATACAAACCCCAGAATATAGGACCCTGCTTAGTCCATTCTAAACCAGAAACCATTCACAGCTGTTTTTGCCACTAATACATTGATGCAACGGCACATGGTCCCATCCTCAATAGTGGCCTTCGCAAAATTAAGCTAGGCTCATCCAATATGATGTTACATCCAATGGTGCACGTTTCCTTTTGAAATAGTTAACAAAATTTGGTAATTTACTTCATTCAAAACAAATTATACAACATGTGGGAGAGTCATAGTAGTCACAAAACACATTTCAGGGGGTCCCAAAACGCCCGAAACTCCTACAAAATGTTGCATACCTGAAACTCACGTTTCAAGGAGTTAGGGGTTGGACATAAGGAAAAAGGCTAAACCAAAAAACACGTTTCTTCTTAAAATTTGCCGCCCACGGTCACAATTCATCTTTCTTTCCAAATCCCTGTGTTTGAAGATTCACAAAGACTATTCAGTTCAAGAAAACCACCTTTTGAGTATGGCATAACACATATCTTGAGTAGTCTATTCAGTTTGTTTAGATAGATCATGGACCAAGTTGTATAAAATTCAGTACTGCCACTTCAGTACAATCACAAATATGTACGCTTAAGTCTTTTTTTGTTCTCTCGGATCAAAAAGTAAGGTAAAAGCATGGTTACTAATGAAATACTCAACATTCAAAAACAGTTCTTACACATTCAACCACAAACATTGTAGTGAGACATTTTAAGACCCAGTCAATGCTCTGAATGGTCAGGGAATCCATGAAGAAGTTTCATGTATGCTAAGATGACACTAAGCTATACCTTGGTCCTTGGTCCTTGATAACACACAACTACATTTGAGGGATTACTAATGAACTGAGTCCTGATGGGGTTATGCACTTCCACAAATATATCAATGTGTTATGTAGTACAGCTGTTGAACACCACTTGGACAAAGATCCATATTTTGGGCAGCACATGATGTGGACATTCCAAACATGCACCACATAGCTACATCATGTGGCTCCTACTTGTCAATCCTAGGTGGCTATGCTACATATTGCTTTGGAAGCTAATCATTCACTCATGAGAAGCCAATCACATGGCACCTCCTACTATGCATGTGGATTGACTGGAAACACTATGTCAAATGGGGGTTCTCTAATAATGTCCTCCATGATGTCAATAATTGTCTAGTATCTGTCCTCAGTGTTATGTCATACTCAGCCAAACTGGGGTTTTCTTCAAACACATACCTTGAGCATTCTATTCAGTATTTTAGATTGATCTTGGACCATGGTTCATATTACATAAGTACCTAGAGTCAGAGTTCTCATTCCTGAACACATGTCTTGAGCATTCTATTCAGTTTTTTAGATTGATTATGGACCATGGTTCATAATACATAAATAGTTTGCTAGTTCAGAACTTCAATTCTTTGCTATGTACTTTTTTTGACATTTTGAACCACCTTTGAGATTCGGAGTATCTATAATGATTTTTCAGCTTTAAAAAATGAACATAATGTCATGAATCATGTATCTTTTTCAATTCTGAAATATGACCACTGAGTTACACAATCTAGTTAGGTGTCACTAGTAATATGAAAATTTGGATTTTAGATTACACACTTCAACCTTATGTTTTAAGTTTGCAGTTTAAGTGATATCTAATGTATGTGCGCTATGTTACATGAGTGTTTCGAGTATTGGAGCTATGATTATAAATTTTTTTATGTTTTTTGGGAAAAAATTTAGATTTTTAAAACCCCATCAAGGCATGAAACGTTTTGACAGGCGTTTCAGGGTTGACCCAAATCACGTTTCACAGTGTTTTGTTTTAGAACTCCATGACTACTATGGGGAGAGTAAGAACTCCTTGTTGAGCCTCAACAATATGTACAAAAAGACATGGTGTTGGTCTAAAATGCCACATCATCACATGGGAAGTCAATTGAAAAAACAAAGAACAAAGCCATGGTGTTGGTCTAAAATGTCACATCATTCCATGGGAAGCCAATTGAAAAAACAGAGAACAATCCCAGGACCTCATAACAGAAATCAATCTATCTCTGGCTGCAACAAAGGATCCTGTAAGCAAGATGCGACCTTCACCCTGCCCGCTGCTGCACCCTGCCCCTCGAGTTGCCTTGGCTCCTGCCCTGCCACTTCCGCCCATCTCCCCCCGCGCCCTCCCCTCGCACCCTTGTCGCCGCCTTGCTCGCCTTGCTGCAAGCCCCGTCCGATGACTGAGCGCTCTCGCCTGCTGGCCGGCTGCCCCTCTTGTTTGGGATTTGCCGTGAACCTCTCTCTTGGATGGTGCTTCCCCAGCTGTGGCCTGCTTGTTGGTGGCTTCCTTCCCGTGGCAGTGTTGTCTTCCCAGGCTGGTCTTTTGCACCCCTCTCCCTCTCCGTGGTCCAAAAAGCGCTTGAGTTGGGGGTGTTTGAGCATTTGACGGTTTGCCCGGCACTTTCACAGCAGCAGTAGGTTCATCTTTCAGGAAGCGTCTCTCCCTTCCCCGTGGCATTTCTATGGCGGGTGGAGGTTTGCCCGGCACTCTCTTGTTCTTCCGGAGTTGGAGCTCTCCTCGCAGCTTTGCCCTGGCGACATCGGCCATGGCCATCCCCCAGCCGTCCAGCTTGTGCCTCCCCGTGGTGGTGGTTGTGCTGCCCTCATCCCAACAGCATCTCCTAGCCGCGATTGGTGCACTTGAGCTGGAAAGACCTAGCCCTTGGACAACAACCCAGAGGGGTCGTGTTTGCTGGTGGCCTCTTTGCTTGGGTCTCCAAACTTCTCAAGGCTCAAGTTTTTTGGTACTACTTCGAGCTCAAGGAGATAGAGATGCGAGATGCCTGCCTCCATGGTGGTCAAGAGCTCTTCTTGATGGTCAAGCTCGACAACAAGGATCCTAGCGCTTCCGTTCTCGGAGCTACTCCGGCCCATGGAACCTTGCTACCTCGACGTGGCTTTACTGCTTTCTTCCTAGCAGGGGTTCTTGGTCACGGTTGGCACCTTGGTCTTGGTCGGACTCGATTGCTGGATGTTGACTCAAAGGAGTCATATCAGTTGATGGCTCACTATCTCGAAGATTCTCTACCCACAGGGGGGTGGCTCTTGGCTCTATCCTCAGGGATCCCTTCCCTTGGGGCTCTACTTCTTCTTGTCGTACCAGGAGGCACCCCAAGTGGGTTGAGGCCTGTAGATACATGGAGCGGGCTACTGGAGTGCGGACTCACCCCCCGTCATGTGGTGGTTGCTCATGCAGGCGGGCCTCTTCTTGTTGGCGCCCTCGGGCAGGCTCGATGGACGGGAGCTCAGGGAGGTGCTAGGCTCCAGGAGCAAAGGCAGGAATTTCTCCTACAAGTACTAATGGCAAAGCAAAAGAACGGACAATTCCCCCAATTGGTCCCCACTTCAAGTCCAAAGCCTTTAAAAAGTTATAGTGACCTTGTTAAAATACAATCACCTAGAATGCTTCGAACTTATGCGAATTCGTAGTATTGCTCAAACAGCTTTGCTATGCATGGGCCTTTTGAAAAGAAAACTTATTTCTTTTTTGTTTCAATTGGATATTCGAATTATAATACACTACTTTCAATTCTAGTCTATTTGAGCCAGTTATTCTATTATATTTAAGTTTGTTCAATCAAGTCTGTCTGTTTAGTGTATTTTTCATTCTATTTTTGAACATACTCAAATAAGTCTAAACTTATTTGAATCTGCTGAAACATTAAATTTGTATAAACCTATTTGTATTTGTTTTTACATCTGTGTTAAAATCTATACATCTCTAGAAACCTGTTCTATCTATTTTGAATCCTGTGTTTGAATTTGTAGATCTGTAGAAACCTGTTTTATGTTTTTTTAATTCTATTTTTATGATTGTAAACCTGTAGAAACATGTTCTATCTGATTTTAAATGTGTATAAATTTGTGAATATGTAGGAACTTGTTTATAATTATTCTCTAAATCTGTAGAAACCTGTATTATCTACCTTTAATTCTGTCTTTAAATCTGTAAATGTAAAGTTAAGTCTATTTTAAGTTTACATATCTTTTTAAAGTAAATTTAATATTTTTTCAGACCTCTCTGAACCAGAGTTTGGGTCCCAGACGTGGAAAAGATGGAGAAACTCATTGCAGTTGGCCATTTACATGAAAAGCCCTCGTCTTACATGCTGAAGCTGAAGCCATTGCCATAGTGAAGAAAAGGAAGCAAAGGAAAAAGTAGCGCAAATGGTGGCGTATTCATAAGGGGTGTATGGATATTTTAGATAGACTAGAGATGTAGCGCTCTGGTCCAATTGCCATCCCATTAATGGATCACCCCCAACTCTTGTGTCTGCCTGGAGCCCCACCAAAAGTGGTACCGAGACCCCTTGCAGAAGAGAGAAGAGGCATTTTCCTAGAGTTAAATGGACTTCTCGTGAAGGAGGTTGAGTCGTTTCATGGTGATAAGCCTCAACCATATGCAAGCCTGCTGAGGAGTCGAACAGTCCCATGGATGCACAATTTTTGTTCAAAAAGATGTTGCGTTCTTGGAATTTTGTATTATATGGTTTGAAGTATTCATTTGGAGCACATCCAAGAAAAATAAAATCGAGGCGATACTTCGCGCATGTTTTCCAGAATTCTTACAAAGGCTGGCTATCCTATCTCAAGATGATTGTGACAACCCAGGATTCATGGTGTTTAACAAGCCTGTATTCTTCAAGGACTTGCATACACTCTGGAGACAATATGGGCACTTGTTGGCAGCCAACACTATTTCTGGATGATCCACTTTACAGGGTGTACAGAAATCCAATTGTGACATGGCTAGTGTTGCCACAGTCTGAGATGCAAGAAACGGAAGAGATAACCTCCGGATTGACGGAGCACATACAACCGTGGCTTTTTATCTAGCTTCAAATGGAGGATCGACAGTTGTACACGGCTTCATTTGAGCACTTCTTGTATCCTGACGAGATGTCCATCACATGCTTGGAATTCACGCAAAAGCACAATCTATAGAGAATGCAATGATTCAACTTATAATGGGAGGCATTTCAAGTGATAGAACATGATTCCCAAAGGCATTCCGCACAACACTATTTCCCACCATGATGTAATGCCACTGTATATACGGTGAGAAGCTCTGCAAACAGATCCACTATTATCCTTTGCATATATTTCACAATTGCAATAACAATCTACTCCATGTAAACCGTTGGTAGGACACTCCATGGAATTGATTGACTCTTTGAGGAAGGCCATTTGGACATGTTGAATGCAGCACAACAAGTATATCTGTCCTTTAAGTTACAAACAAAAAAAGGCTTCAACCGCTCAAATGAGCGTTGTTGCATTGTGATGTGTGGATTTCTTGAAATCCATAAATAACTCAACCTTATTTCACTGTCAAATGTCATCAAGCACCATACACAAGCAATATCAAATAGCACTAACAAACAATCACAAGCAAGAGTATTCCCCTTACAGTAATAAGCTCCAATTGACAGTAATAAGCCCTAATAAGCATTAAGAAGCACTACAGTTCAATTCTAACAAGTTTTAACACACGATATGTGGCACTATTAATCATTAAGAAGTACTAGCACTAGCAAGCATTGTTAACTAGTATGTTGCGGAAAAAACAACCAGTATGTGGGCACTAAGAAGCACTAATTGGGCACTAATATGCACTATTTTGACATAAATAGTAGCCACAACACTAACAAGTTTTAATAAGCAATATCTTGCACTAGTAAGCACTAACATGTACTACATAGCACTAAAGTACTGAGAAGTATCATCAGTAACTAATATGTGGGCTTTGAGCACTAACAAGCATTCTGTGGACAGTTCTATTAAGCAACAAGCACTAATAAGCATTAACAAGCACTATTCTCATTCTTGTGGGCACTACTAAGCACTAACAAGTACTACATAGCACTAGCAAGCGCTATTAACCAGTACGTGGCAAAAAACAACCAATATGTGGGCACTAAGAAGCACTATTGGGCAATAACAAATACTGTTTTGACATAAATAGTAGTCACAACATTAACAAGTTTTAATAAGCCATATGTGGCACTAGTAAGCACTAACAAGTACTACATAGCACTAAAAAGTACTGAGAAGTATCATCAATAACTAATATGTGGGCACTAGCAAGCACTATTTGGGCACTAACAAGCACTATGTGGGCAACACTATTAAGCAACAAGCACTCATAAGCATTAACAAGCACTATTCTCATTCTTGTGGGCTCTTGCCACTATTAAGCACTAACAAGTATGTGATGACTTCTTCAATTGACTTCCCCTTCTTAGCACTGGGTCTAGCTTCCAAATCTTGATCTCTCTTTCCTAGAGGCATGATGACGACTTCATCTACTTCCTTTGGTGCAATGTTACTCGTGCATATGCCAGGAAACCAAACACTCTAAAATGAGCAACAATTGGTTTCTTTACATGCCATGCCTCACAGAAATTTTTATTCTGCAAAGCCTTAGTTGGGCATTTGTTAAGTACACGGTTGGCACACATAAGAGTCTCGATCCAACCTCTATTGGGTACACATTTGCCTTTGAGCATACACTTGGCCATCTCCATGACAGTCCAATTCTTCCTATCAGCAACTCCATTTTCCAAAGGTGTATATGGCACGGTGCACCGATGGATCATGCCTCTATTTGCCATGTATGCATGAAACTAATGAGACATGTACCCCCCCCTCGTCCAATACAAAGTGTCCCAACCTTCTCTGAGGTGTGATTCTCCACAAGAGAAACATATTTCTTGAGCTTTCAATATCTCTCACAAGAGATACACCCACATGAAACGAGAGCAACAATCATCGATAAAAGTAAGGAAAAAATTGCCCCTAATAGATGGTGTCCACATGAAGCCACAAATTACACTGTGGATAAGCTTTACAAGCAGCTTTGACTGAATCATCTTATGGGAGAGGTGTCCGATGCATCTTCCCTAATCCACACCCCTCGCATACATGATGGGTAGGGGCATGGAGATATTGCATATTTGACACCATGTCCTAGCTGGGTAAATATAACAAACTTATGAAATTTAGATGACCAAGCAAGCGTGCTAGAGCTCCGCTTCTGCAAAATCTGATGTGGTTATTGACAACGCATCATACAAAGCACTCTCATAGTGATCAAGTTTGTAAAGGCCATAGCATAAAGTTCCTGAAGCCACAAGTCTTCAGTAAGGTGATGAACCGTGCATCTATCATGCAAAAACTTCACCACTAAGCCACATGCAATGGCTGAAACTGATAGCACATTCTTTTTTATTCATGACCTGTAATACATCAAAGAGGATGATCTCTAGACAAATACGCAAGTACTCTTTGAAGGCCGTACTCATGAGTCTTTGAAACGTTGCTGGGGCATTCATTAAACCAAACGGCATCTTTCGATATGCAAATACACCCCATGTCGTGGCAAAGGTTTTCTTGTACTGATCCTTGGGATCAATGGACACTTGGTTGTATCCAGAGAATCCGTCTAGAAAACTATAGGCTTCATGACCTGCCACCCTTTCGAGCACATGCTCCGTGAATGGTAAGGGATAGTGATCCCTAACTGTGGTTGCATTAACCTTTTTGAGGTCAACACACACTCGTATTTTACCATTCTTCTTTGTTACGATCACAATGGGAGACACCCATTCGGTATGCTCAATTTCATATATGAATCCCGCATCTAGGAGTTTGTCAATCTCCTCTTTTACTATCATTTCGTACTTGGGATTCATGTCGTAAGGTCGTTGTTGCCTCGGGGGGGTCACTATGTATAAACCCTCTATATCACGTGCGTTCAAGGCCTATATTTAAAGTCCCTTATCTGTAAAAATTTTCATTAATAAAATGTACCCCTTTTCTATACAAATCTGTAAATTTTTTCCAAAACTATTTTAAATAGTCCCTTATGTATATTTATTTCTGTAAATTTTAGAAATAAAAAAAATCCTTCTGTTGAACTCACGTGATAGGGTTACATATGATGAGTGACCCCCCCGAGGTTGTTGCACTGGCTTTGCATCATCATGTATGGGGATCGTGTGTTGCACCACTTTTGGCGGCACACGCTTCATGTCTTCATAAGACTAGGCAAAACAATCCTTATACTCTTTAAGTAAAGTGATCAAGTCACTTTCTTCCTCCTTGCTGAGGTCTACCGACACAAAGATGGGTTTAGGTGTCTCTCCAAGCCCAGCCAGATTGACTTAACTTTTGCAGGCCCTTCATAGACTCCATCGGTATATGTGTCTGCTATATGCTTTGCTTTCTCAGAAAATATGTCTTGGTCTTGAATAGTATAGGACTTGAAATGTCTCGGGACATCCTTGTGATCTTCCTCTTCCAGCGACTTAACCAAAGTTCGATCCAATAAGGACGGTCAACGCTCCTTATTAGATGATGACATTTTCTTCGTTGCTAGTTTAGGCCGTGGTTCGCATTGCTTCCGAGGCGAGGTTTTAATGGATTCCTTGGGTTTCCTGACCTTCAACGTTCTTTCCTCCCCTCTATCCTCCTTCTGTTCTCGCTCTTCTGAAGATGACTCTTCTATCTTTAGGGATCCTACTGGGGTGAGGATCTCTTCCATCCTTCTACCCCAATCTTCTATAAACTGTGAAGATAGTGGGAGAGAAGGAAGGAGTCTGACTTGCTGCTTTCTCACATACACAATGGCGGAATACACACAAAGGTGAAGGCTGAAAACAGTTTTCCTCTTCTTAGCCAAAAGAACTCAAGTACAAAGAAATAGAAGAACCCTATATGTGGGTCTCAAACCAAACTCAGCTAGCTAAGGTGGCACACTAACTAAGCCACGAACTAGAGTACATAAGGATAGCTGTCATCCAGCTATTATTCATGGGCGGTGTACCAACCGCATCTGCAGCTAACAAGTCGGTGACATAAATGCACAACGGTCATCCTGGCATATCATGAGTGGAGCTCAATATCTCAACACTCCCCCTCGAGCTAAATCCCAATTCCTGCACACTAAGCAGGTCTCTGAACTTGCACAGCTTCTCTGCGCCCAATGCCTTCATGAATATGTTAGCTACCTGATCCTCTGTGCTAACATAAACTAGATCAATAAGACCTAGTAAAACCTTCTCCCACACATAGTGATAATGCACCTCAATGTGCTTTGTTCTAGCATGATATACTGGGTTATTTGCCAAGTGTATACTGCTCATGTTGTCACAATAAATGACAACTGGCCTGATGCATATCATAAAGTAGCTTATGCAACCAAGCTACCTCACATGCAGCCATTGCTGCACCCCTGTACTCAGCCTCTGTGCTCGACAAGGCAACTATAGGGTGTTTCTTACTGCTCCAAGCTCAGGGGGGTCACTATGTACAAACCCTCTCACGTGCGTTCAAGGCCTATATTTAAAATCCCTTATCTGTAAAATTTTTCATTAATAAAATGTACCCCTTTTCTATACAAATCTGTAATTTTTTTCCAAAACTATTTAAAATAGTGCTTTATGTATATTTATTTCTGTAAATTTTAGAAATAAAAAATATCCTTTTGTTGAACTCACGTGATAGAGTTACATATGATGAGTGACCCCCCCGAGGCTCCAAGTGACTGCAGCACTCCCAAAAGAGAACACATATCCACTGGTAGATCATCTATCAGAAATACTACCAGCCCAATCAGCATCAGTGTATCCATGCAACTGTATCTAAACCCCAGTCTCATAAAATAGTCCATACTGGAATGTGGACTTCACATACCTGAGTATGCGTCTAGTCGCATCCAAATGTGGTTTCCTTAGAGCCTGCATAAACTGACTTACCAATTTAACAGCATAGCTCAAATCTGGCCTGGTAATAGTCATATAAATCAAACTTCCTACTATGCGTCTGTACATAGTAGGGTCTTCCAAAAGCTCACCTGCATCTGCACTCAGCTTCACATTCTGCTCCAAAGGAACTGAAATAGGCTTACAGCCTGTCATCACATATTTGGACAGCATGTCCAATCCATACTACCTCTGCAAGAGTCGTATCCCACTTGGTGATCTAATCACCTCAATGCCCAAGAAATAACACAGCTCTCCCAAATCCTTCATCTCAAACTTCTGCTTCAATCACATGAAGGATATCTTCATCACTATCACCTGTGATGATCAAATCATCAACATAAATGACAAGCAGCATAATACCTTTCTCTGTTTTTCTCACATAAAGTGAGAAATCTGCCTTGGAAATCTGAAAGCCAATAGTGACAAGATACTATCCTATCTTGTCAGACCATGCTCTAGGTGCTTGCTTCAAGCCATACAAGGCTTTCTTCTACCTACAAACAAACTCAGGATGAACAGCATGCACATAACCTAGTGGCTGCTCCATATAGACCTCTTCTTGCAAATCACCATGCAAGAAGGCATTCTTTACATCCATCTGATGTAAAGACCATCCCTTTGATGCAGCCATAGCAATGACTGCTCTTACGGTTGCCATCCTTGCAACCGGACTGAATGTTTCTTCATAATCAATGCCATATGTTTGTGCATACCCCTTGACAACTAATCTTGCCTTGTATCTATTCACAGAACCATCTCCATTGTGCTTCACTTTATAAACCCACTTATAGCCAATTGCTTGCTCAAAAGAAGTGGGTTCTGGTTCCTGTATCACTTTGACCATATAGGCATAGTGAATGGTTGTAAATCCATCATATTTCAGCCTATCCATAGGATACCTAGCTCTAGTAGACTTGCACAAAATAGACTCACTTCCAGGTGCTCTCAAAACATCCCTGGTCTTCCTTACTCCAAGTGTAATAACAGAAGGAATACCCAACTCATCATCAATGCTCTATTTTGAGCCACTGGATTCACCATCCACATAAGAGTGACCTGCATTCACATCAAACATGGGCTGATCTACCTTCTCTTTTCCTTTTCGTGATACCTGCATACCACTATCTGTATTGCTTTGAGGAGATTCTCCTGATCTCAATCTACTTGTCCATGGTGAAGAATGTGAACCATTGCTAGAGGATACTCCAGGTCCACTAATATTTTGTGATTGCTACTGTGAATTCTGTGCAGCATTACCATTTTGTGCATCTACATCATCAATCACATTTATTGGTTTATACCAGCTGCTCATCTCATCAAAAACAACATCTCTGCTCGCTGTAAACTTATGAGTAGAAGGGTTATAGCATCTATACCCTTTCTGCTGCAGAGAATAACCAATAAAGATGCACTTCTTAGCTTTTGGATCCAACTTGGACGTCAACTCATCTAGCACATGAACATAGGCAATGCAACCAAAAATTTTCAAATGAGAAATATCTGGTTTCCTACCAGTATACCTCTCCTCTAGAGTCATGCCATGTATTGCTGCAGTGGGAGTCCTGTTTATTATGTAGACTATTGTAGCAATTGCTTCAGCCAAATAAAAATCTGGCAAGTCTTTTTGGTTGAGCATGGCAGGAGATACCTCTCCAATATGCCTGTTTTTCCTTTCTGCAAGTCCATTTTGATGTGGAGTATGACTGCATGAATATTGCTACTATATGCCATGCTCCTGCAAGAACCTTGCAAACTCATTTGAGAGGTACTCTCCCCCTCTATCTGATCTTAGGCAATTTATTTGTAGGCCTGTTTCTTTTTCAACCATAGCTTTAAAAGCTTTGAAATGCCCAAACACTTCACTTTTCTTTTTCATAAAATACACCCAAACTTTTTTGCTGTAGTCATCAATAAAAGTGACAAAATAATGACAGCCTCCAATAGATGCAGCTTTAGTAGTCCAGACATCAGAGTGGGATTAATTCCAATGGCTTCTTACTCTCTTGAACATGTCTAGGAAATGGTTTCCTTGCCTGTTTTCCAAATTGACAGGCTTCACATACCTTATGCATTTCTGCAACCTTGAATTTATGCAATCCTGCAACAATATTTTGGGCTTGCATTGATTTAAGTCGCTGTACATTAACATGACCAATGCGTTTATGCTAGATATCAATATCTGCAACTACACCGGTCCCATGTGCAAACATTGCTGCACTCAATTCAGGCATGTCCACATCCAACGTAAACATCCTGCCCTTCTTCTTTCCTTTTGCTATCAAGCAACCTTTATTTTTCATATCCTCAACAAAGCATCCATGAGGATTAAATTTGACCTGCAAGCCCTGCTCAACCATTTGACCAACAGAAACTAGGTTCTTGGTGACATTCAGGACATGAAATACATCTGACAAGTATTTCTTTTTCCCATCCTGCATAGACAAAGGAGTTTTACCAATCTGCACAATAGGATGTGCAGTATCATCACCAGTCTCCACAAATCCTGGTTTTTCCATTTTCCTTGCATCCTGCATCCATTCTGCATGACTTGTCATGTGGTTAGATGCACCTGAGTCAACATACCACACATCGTTGCTTTCTTCTGCATTTGTCATAGAATTGGTCATGTGCTGCACCATAAATAGATGCTCATTTCTGTCGTCACCCTGTCTACTAGAAGATGCATAATTCCCTTGCTGCAATTTTCCAGTCATGATGTCATTCTGCTTTTTATAACAGTCATTAGCCATATGACCCATTTTACCACAGTAGTAGCATTCAAGATTGCTGTTTGCATTTTGGCCTCTTTGCCATCCACCACAACCCCTTTGGCTCCCCCTACTTCTAGAGTCACCACATCCTCCTCCATAGGACTGGTTTTCTTGAGTTTGCTACATATTTTGATTTCTATCATGGCCTCCAGATCGGCATCCTCTACCTCTGCCTCTACCTCTTCCAGCATTTGAGTAGAAGATAGTTTCTTTTGAAGTTCCTCCTGAAGAAGATGCACCACCATTTCTCTGCTCCTCAGAAATTAGAAGAGCAATCAACTCCTGAAAATCATGAAATTTTTCATGGATGGAAATGGATGTCCAAAACTGTGCATAATCCTTTCCTAGACCATTCAAGGTCACAGAAACTAAATCATCATCTTCCACTGGCGACCCAATGGAAGCAAGTGCATCTGCAATCTTCTTCACCTTCATGTGGTAGTCATTGATGCTCATACTTTCTCTCTGCACATTGTACAACTCCTGCTTGAGCTGCATTTTCCTGGCTTGTGTATTTGTGCTATACATTTTTGCCAAAGTATCCCATGCCTCCTTTGGCGTACTTACATCCTGAATATGCACAATCATAGAATCTGAAATACTGATAGACGGCTGCCAGTACATAACCTTTCTGGCTCTCTCATGCCATCGTTTAAATGCTTATATTTCTTTTTGATTGGGAGCATTAGGAAGAACTGGTTCTCCTTCATTTCCTGTAATGAAGTCCCAATATCCTTTTCCCATAAGGAAATTCGTCATTCTAAACTTCCATGCTTAGAAGTTGTTCTTGTCAAGCTTTTCAGTAACAATCTGTGAAAGAGAATCAGATGACATTATAGAACACTCCAAAATATTTTGTCACTGTAAAAAACACAGCTTCAGCCTCACAAGGGCAAATCTGCAAAACTGATGAAAGTGGTATTTGACCACACAGTCACTTCCTAGTGACGATTTTGCATCAACAGGAAACAAGGATGATTCTGTAACTCCCAATATCTCTGCGCACAAGCTTACAATGTAATTTTTGTGGCAACTTTTCACCGACCTGTAGAACAATGGTCGCACAGCAAAAACAGGGCCTTTTTCTCAGTGTGTGCAGAGAACTTTTGCCTCCAAAATGGGCCTCAAAATGGCCTCGAATCATAAAAATTCAGTGACCAAGGGATTTGCCCTCTCGCATAGCATATACTGCCCTCTCGCCACACCACGAAGGGTGTCTCAATCTAAGACAATGCACTCTTGCACTTTCCGGCTGTGCTACCTGCAGAGATTTGCTCCCAAACTCGAAAACGGAAAGCAACACTGGTCCTCTTACTAGGAGACTGCGAACTTGGTTTGCTTTCTTGAGCTCCTTACCATGAACCAGGCTCTGATACCATGTGAAGATAGTGGGAGAGAAGGAAGGAGTCTGACTTGTGGCTTTCTCACATACACAATGGGGGAATACACACAAAGGTGGAGGCTGAAAACAGTTTTCCTCTTCTTAGTTGTGAAAGCCAAAAGAACTCAAGTACAAAGAAATAGAAGAACCCTATATGTGGGTCTCAAACCAAACTCAACTAACTAAGGTGGCACACTAACTAAGCCACGAACTAGAGTACATAAGGATAGCTATCATCCAGCTATTATTCATGGGCGGTGTACCAACTGCATCTATAGCTAACAAGTCAGTGACATAAATGCACAACGGTCACCCTGGCATATCACGAGTGGAGCTCGATATCTCAACATAAACTCGTGATTGACCATGGTTGCTTGGACATATCTTAACCATTGAATGTCAGATTCCACATATGCTACCCCGTCGTCACCCATATTAGTCTTGGTGTAGGAAGGAGTTGGTATTACGTTCCTTCGCTTAACATGCTGTAAGTTCAGTTTCACTGGTAGTGCACTGCTAAGCTTCTTGTCGTGTTTGACTAGGTTGATCATGCGGAGTGGAACTATCGTACCCTCTGAGCCACTCTCATCCTTATCCATGTGAGTTCCTCTTTTCTCTGGTATATCAATGGTTGCAAGTAAATGCATCCAATTATGTGAGTACTCAGGCTCAGGAAAAGATACATACCATGTTTTGTCCGCATCACCTCCCAATATCCTCTCATTTGCCACTTCAAACTAATTGACAGTTGTTGTCCTAGTGGTCGTTTCTAATTCAACAGCAAATAGGTTGCCACCTAGAGGACGAGATTTCCATGTTGTTAAGTCCACTTTTGTTACCGAAGTATCCTTCCTGAGATAGAGTGTGTTAGATGACCAATCGTGCACTACTCCTGCGGCTCTCAAGAACGGTCTTCCTAAAATGATGTCATAAGAGTCAATTGGATTCTTGAAGTCCATAACTACAAACCATACGTGGTAGGTGATGCCAAAGGTTTTAACCTTCAAGTCCTTCACCACACCCACTGGCCTTGTAGTGGTTCCATCAGCCAACTTGACTATCAATGAGGTTTTCTCCATAGGCGGGCTTCCCCATTTTTCCCAACACTGTTTGGTCATTATGCTCACTCCAGCACCACCATCCAGGATGGCTTCCACCCTCCTTTGGTGATACGATATTAGAATGACTGCATTAGAGTCGTCACTTTCAAAATATTGGCCTAACTTATTGATAGGCACCATTGGCATATCGTCTCCTAAGTTTGACTCGTCCTTCGCCCAATTGTCATCCTGAGCTTCCATCATTGAATCGAGGTGTTCGTTCATCCAATCTGATAAGTCATGCCATAGTATTGGATTTCCCTTTAGCAATGAAGCAATTGGCATTTTGACTTCCATGGACAGAAATGCAGCAAGTCCTGCGACATCCCTTGGTGGCACCGTAATGCCATCTCTCTCTCTATGTTGTCATGAAGGTTGTTAAGACCCTCATGCCTCAATCTTTCCATAATCAGATCCTCTTCAAACATACAATCCATAAGCAAGGGTTCATCATTTGACATTCGGTCTTCGTTCATTTCTGCTATAATGGATGGTACTTTAACTGGTGCTCTATTGGTTGGGTATTTCTGATTTTGTGGGAACTTAATATCAACCGGTGCTCTAGTTTCCACCTGTGTTGCTTGACATTCCTCAACTAGAGCCTTGGCCTTAACCAAATTTTCCTTTTCCTAGATAGGATTAGGGTACTCGTGAAATCCACTTGGTGTATTTGGTCTTGGCTCTTTCGCTTTTTCTTCCCTTAGACCTTCCTCTCCTTTACTTCCTTGACCAGATCTTCTTTCTAAGCTTCCTGTGGTCTCTGAGGTTGCTACAGTGGATGTGTCCTCGTTAGAACCACTTTGCACTATCACTTTATCCTCACCCTTACCCACTTTGATGGCTTGCTTCCTTGTTGGGTTGTTTTGAGGTTTTAGATTCTATGATGTTCCAGCTTGACCGTCTCTTCCTCTTTTATGCAACTCTCATGTGATTGCATTAGCTTGCATTCGAGTAATTGTGTTTAGGGATACTTGAGCAATGCGTCCGCGTTCAATCCCTAACAAGTTGAGACTTTTAGTTCTTGGGTTTGAAACATCAACAGGTGCTCTTCGCATTGAGCAATCTTTGTACAAATGGTCTATACCACAACCACTACACAATGGTACATTGGTAGCGACTGCGGTCGTAACTAGCGGTGCATTATTGTGCCTGTATGGACAATCTTTGTAATAATGAGGCCCTGCACACGAGCTGCACACCTGTAACATTGAACAGGTTGTCCAGCTTGCGCTTTCTGTGGGCACTCATTTGCCTTATGTGGTCCATTGCACTTGTAGCATTGGATTGGAGGTCTCGTGTTTGTGTTATTCATATCCCTAGCTTTAGTTGGGATATTTGAGAGTGATTTTGGAGGCTTTTGTGTGCATGGGAAATTTTGGCAGCATACAGTTAGAAACTGTAATGCGGCATCTGGCTATTTTGGCTTATATAGATTTAATGCAACGTGCAAGCATGAAAATATACATTGAAATTAACCATCACTATTATTTTTAAATCCTTTTCACTGGTGTGCATGCCATTTGATGTAGTGGGTACTTCATATAATGAACATTGGAGACATCGACACAAAATTTAGGGGACCTTACACTACAATAACTATTTGTTTATATTAAATGATCAATTTTTGATCCATTACAGAATGAGTAGCGTCAAGCATCTTGCCTTCAAGGGACAAGCTACAAGCTCAAAATGCTCTTTGATTGACATTACATTCCCATTATTTTGTGACTCATACGTCAATGTGTTGATTGGAAAAAACACATTCACATTTCCTCCAATCTACCTAATGAATTTACACTATCACATGTTCACAATATAATTGTCTTCAATGAAAGAGTATTGGATTCTTGTAGTTGTTTGAAGGGATTTTTCTTCAAACCATTTTCCTTTGTATAGTACACTAAAGTTTTTCACACCCAGAAGGAGTCTTGTGGTTTTAATTGGTACCTTGACTCCTTCTTACTTGAACCATGCTTGCCCCAACTCAGGGTCTACCATCCTCATCAAACGATGGATCCTCTTCATTAACTTCTCATGGATGCTATAAAAACCCTCACAACATTCAAATATGTGTTGCATTCTTGCTAACCTTGTGGGTGGTCTAGCCGTAATCACCTTGCAGAAGCAATGTTTGGAATCTTGCCAGAATTGAAATAAAATTTTAATAATTATAAGTCTATATAGCACCCTATAACATACTCACCTTCCACACGACTTGCATGATTACAGCAAGTGGAGTTTGATACCATGATTGCACAAGGAGCTGTTGACTGCAAAAAAGTGATAGAGCCTACTCTATCTTTGAAACTCCTACAGCACGATCCTTCTATTATCTAAATCACACAAGGGAGGCACTAGACTTTCTCTAACCTTGAGAGTCACTATCATTCACAAGCTCAAAACAAAATTCATCCGCTAAATTCCAATTGGCTAGTGGTAACTGAACATTCATCCATTCCTCGTCTCTCACATAAGCCACTACAGACCATATACATCCATGTACCTCATAATAAAGTATTTCAACATAAACATTATCACCAAAATTCAAACTTTGAATAGACGGACCCAGCTCCAAGAGTATATACATGAAAGCAACACTTTATTTATAAACTTTTCTGTTCAAATCCACTCATCAAACTCCTCATCTGTGCATAAACAGAACCATATCACTTCCTCTGGGAAGTCATCTTCATTTGGCATCTCAATTTCCCTGCATTCTTCATCATACAGATATAATATAACATGCCAAATGTCATGATCCATGACATTGAAGACTATATCATAACGAAAATCCCAGTCAAATTCTATTTCTCCTATGCTACTGTCCACTTCAATAACAAGATACATATATTCTCTTTTGGCAACTTCCTTGATAGGTTTTATTAAATGCCAACCATCGAACTACCACAAGGTTTTCCTTGTGGACCATGAAATATCTAGGGAATACTCCCTATACAATGTTTCTGCACTATTAGGAGTCAATGGAAGTAAATGGGAGAAATGTCTCTATTTTATCATTTCTCTACCCATAGGCTGATGTGGCATTTTAGATCACCACCATGGTCCATTTCGTTGAGGCTCAAGATAGAGTACTTACTCTCCCACCTGTTGTATAATTTATTTTGAATGAAATATACTAACAACTTTAATTTAAAAACACTCTCCAAAACTTTCACACATTACACTCACTCTTCACCAGTCTCCAATAGTTTCTTTCCTCTACCCATGGGTTGTTCTCTATTTTTCCAATTCCCTGCCCATGGGATACATGGCATTTTAGACCACCACCATGGCTCTTTTGTCCACATTGTTGAGCTTGGGATAGACTAATCTCCCACTTGTTATATAATTTGTTTTGAAAAAATGAATAAAATTACCAAGTTCTATTTTTAAAAATGCATCACATCTTTTCCTTCAAATGAGTAATTTTTAGCATTATGTTCGTTCAAAATAATCTAAGCCAATTTGTACCCTAAAATCAATGGGAAATTAATCAATTAAAAGTTTTTCAAAAACTTTCAAGTCAAATGGCTTAGAAGAATTACAATAAGTCCACCCCAGTGTGATGGAAAATCATATGCAAAATGTCAATCAAACAATTAAGCATTTTTAAAAACTATTCCAACTTAGATGGTTTAGGACTATAACGAATTTTGAGAGTAAGTCCAAGCCAAAAACAAAAAAATATTTTAAATGATGGGGTTGGTTCACCCACCTCTATTTGTTTTCCTTCAACCACCGAGCCATAGATAACAAAGAAGCATCCTCTTAAATAATACTATTTCCATTTGGTTGGTTCGTGTGGCTAACTTTGTCTACATGCAAACATATGGTCTCAACTTTATGCACACTCTTGTCTCTCATTCCTTATAATCAATTCTCATTCACTCTCCAATCCTAAAAAGTTTGAACTCTTTAGGAACTCCAATTAATTTGATTCAATTCATCAAAATTTGAGCTTGGTCACATGATTAACCAGCATGGTGGCAATGCCAACTCCAAGAGAGTCTCAAAATTGATTCGGCCATCATGGGCTAGCACTATGGCTAGTAATTTACTGTGCTTCTGCACTCTCCAAATAATCACGAGACACTATTAACAAAAAAAAAGAACTCTTGTAAATGTAATAAGTAAAGGTGTGAATGCATGTGTGGCATTAGTTTCATAGAATAATGCATGTCCATGGCCCCATGATTGAGGTGGCAAGGAGCTCCATGTGCCACCCTCCATGTAGGCAAGCATCTCTTAACCTATACATATAGGTTAAGGTGTGTGCATTATAATATGCATAGATGTGATGAGATGGAGGAGCATCTTGAATGATTCATGCCTCCACCTCATCCACATTCAATGAGAGGGAAGCTAGTCAATGGTCCAATAATATAAATACTTTGGGAGGATAAGAATCATGAGTCATCCATGGGCCAAGGTACATAAAATATTAGGGGAGAGGGATTGAGGTGGCAAAGCATCTTTGTGCCAACCCATCCAAAATATAAAATAATGAGGATCAATTCAAAGGATCTAAGCTATGGTTTGGAGCATAGGGAAAAAGCTCACCTATTGTCGATTGCAATTCATGGTGCAGCCGACTATGGGCTAGGAAGATGACAAACCTTGGAAAAGTAGCATTATTATATTGGGAGGGTTGCCACCTCACCTTTCCTATTTAAGAAGGCTCTTTTCTTTGTAATGGACATACTTCTCATTTGACACACCCAACATGCCTCTTGTAGCCATGCTCCTCACCACTCCCTTAGTCTACATCCTACACCTTTGATGCTCTCCCTCTCACTTAGTTTTCCCAAATCCAAATAGAATGTTCCATCGGCTCTCTTCTCTTGTATTCCATCCACCTCATGCCATTGTATTTGAGCCCCCCTTCTCCATGAATATAGTTTCATGACATTACCCTTTTGCTTATGTATACCCTTTGCATCACTTCCTACTTCTTGTAAAATCTTGTTTTGACATTTGTATCATGCTCCTTCCCTCTCTCGCTCATTTATTTTAATTCAAAATTGACGGTGCCTCATACATCATGATGCATTATGGCTTCCCACTGTGTGATTGTTCGCAACAATGCCACCAGAATGTTGCACACACACAACACCACCTGCAATAAATTAAAAAACAGACCCCTTTCATGAGCCACCTTCCATCAATCAAACTAAATTCATGCATCATGGGTGGGTGGCACATGGTCATGCCCTGCCACCTCAACCCTGGGCCCTATGCACACCATATTTTATTATACTATTACCACATATACAAACACACACACATATTAATGCCTTTTTCCTTAGACAATTTTATCCATAACAGTTCCCCCCCCAGGCAAGGAATGCACAGCATTTCCATGCCTGGGTCCATCACGCACAAAGAAAGGCTTGAGGTAATGTTTGTTGATCACCTTCTTGCCATATGGTTCATGCAGCTCCTGAACTTGTATAGACCCATTGCTACATTTCTTGATGACTTTGTATGGACCTGTCCATAGTGGCAGAAACTTCTTATCCATTTGGTGGTCCAATCTGTTATCAAAGCATAGCACAACATCCCCCTCAGCAAAGTGTCTTTCCCATCCCTTGCGAATCTTAGCATCCAAGTGAGCCTTTTGTCGATTCTTTTGGACCTCTGTTTGGTGTAGTGCAAGGCGTCGGGTTTCATCTAACTTCTCAAGTTATACCAATCCTTGGGGGGGTCACTATGTATAAACCCTCTATATCACATGCATTCAAGGCCTATATTTAAAGTCCCTTATCTGTAAAAAATTTCATTAATAAAATGTACCCCTTTTCTATACAAATCTGTAAATTTTTTCCAAAACTATTTTAAATAGTCCCTTATGTATATTTATTTCTGTAAATTTTAGAAATAAAAAAAATCCTTCTATTATACTCACATGATAGGATTACATATAGTGAGTGACCCCCCCGAGTACCAATCTGGCCTCTACATGTTCATCTTCTGTCATCCTCTGTTTTGTGCCAATATCAAAGCTAGGATCTCTATCTCTAGTGGTAAAACAACTTCAGTACCATACACCAACTCAAAAGGAGTGTGACCTGTAGATGTTTTATGAGTGATGTTGTAAGCCCACACAGCTTTAGTGACCTTTTGATCCCATTGGCTCCTGTTCCCTGTGGCCATTTTTCCCATGGTTTTACAAAGGAGGCCATTGTTCCGCTCTGTTACCCATGGATGCCGGATAATAGATGCTAGAAGTGTGATGATCAATACCCATGTGATCCATGAGTAACTCCACTGCTTCATTTAAGAATGGACTCCCATGGTCAGAGACAATCTCCATGGGTATCCCAAACCTTGTGCAGATACATTCAAATATGAAATTTGAAACTGCCTTACCATTTGCAGCGGGGAGGGCGATAGCTTCTGCCCACTTAGTGACATACTGAGTGGCTACCAAAAGATACTTCTTTTTGCGGGCAGTCATGAGCAAGGGCCCGACAAAATCTATTCCCCACTTCTGAAACGGATGGATGGACATCACTGGGTGATGTTGCCCAGGACGCAAATCCTTCCTACCAAAGAATTGGCATGGTTCATAGGTTTTGCAATACAAAGTGACATCCTTGAACAAGGTTGGCCAATAGTATCCAGCATGTGAAGTCTTCTTAGCTGTATAGTCACTGGCATAGTGGCCTCCACAAAATCCATCATGATAATGCTTCAATACCTTAGGCACTTCATCTGCATCAATGGCTCGTCTTAGTACCCCATCCATGCCTTGACGGTACAACACCCCATCAAGGAGGGTGTAGCGCCTACTATCTCTATGGATCTTCTTTCTCTCATAGCTAGTACTTTCTGAAGGAAAGGAGAAAGCAGTCAGAAACTTGTAGATACCACCATACCATGGATCCCCAACTTCTATGGCTGCTACAAGGGTTACATCAAGGCACTCCTCTAAATCAATCAAAGCATTCTTCAAGTTGGAACAACCCCCTTTTACAATTTTGAAAGAAAAATCATATTCTTGCAGAACTGCCAACCATTTGGCCAACCGGCCCATGGGATTTGGTGATTGAAGAACCTGCTTTGCAAGACCAGTGCTAGTGAGTATAATGAAGGACTTTCCAGCCACATAATGCTTGAATTTCTCAATGCAAAACACCAAAGACAAGGCATGCTTGTCAGCCTCTGAATAGCATCACTCAGTGTTGAGCAATTGTCGAGAAGCAAATCGAACGGGATACATGAACCTATCCTCCCCTTGCTAGAGAAGAATACCTACCAGAGTGTGCTCACCAAACCCAGGATTGATATAGAAAGTATTTGACCAATCTAGATTGCGTAGAATGGGTCTTGAAGCTAGAGCATTCTGATTTGTGCAAACCCACGATCACAATCCTCATCCCAAGAGAAATCAACCCCATCCTTTAATAGCATATTCATGGGTCATGTCAAAGCAGCATATTGATCAATGAAGCGATGATAGTATCCTGCTAGATTGACAAATGAGCATACCTGACATTTTGTTGTTGGTGGGGAGAGCTTGAGGATATCTTCTACCTTCTCGGGGTAGGCTTGATGCCCTCGAATGAGAAAATATGTCCCAATAACCTCCCTTGAGTGGCTCCAATGGTGCATTTCTCAGGGTTGAGACTGTCATTTGCATCATTGACCCTTTGGAAGGCCAATCTAACCTTCATGACATGCTCCTTACGTGACGAGAATATACAGAAATCATCTAAAAACATCTCCAAGAAATCCCCCAAATAAGGAGCAAACACCATCTGCATAAATCTTTGAAAGGTAGCAGGAGCATTGGTGAGGCCAAATGGCATTACTTTGAATGCAAATGTCCCCTAGGGTGTGGCAAATGTGGTTTTAAGCACATCTTCTTCGGCAATTCTGATTTGATAAAACCCAGAGTAACCATCACAGAAGGTATACATCTCATGACCACTTACCTTCTCAAGAATGAGGTCTTGAAAAGGCAGAGGATGATGATCCCTCTTGGTGGCTGCATTGAGTTTCTTATAGTCGATGCAGACCTGCCACTTGTTGCCTTTCTTTGGGGTGACTACCACTGGTGAAACCCATTCAGTATTGTGAACCGGAAAATAAACCCAGCCTCTACAAGCTTCTGCAACTCCGAGCGCAAAGCATCGGTCTACAGGGGCCCTAATCTCTGATACTTCTGAGCCAAAGGCTTCGCATCAGGCTTCACCTCTATCTTGTTGTCCATAGAAAGAGGAAGCTTGAACTGAAAATCGGGTGACGATACATCCACAAAGCACACATAGGCAGGCTAGGGTGTGACTGGTGTATTGTGAAATACGACACGGGAAAAATCTTCAACATAGAATAGCACATAGACAATCTTAAAAGGACCAACCCTCACGATATCACATCCATCTTTACAAGCGATGGTTAGAGATGCAGCGCTACATGAGGTTGTTCATCAAGGCAAACAAGAATGCCATGACAAATGTCAATAGTTGGAGAGCCTGCACATCACCTTCAGCTTCTTCCAGTTCTTGTAGTCGCCATGCTATTTCTTCAAGGGGTGTGAGGTCTGGCATCCTTCTTTTGAGCAATGTCCTTGAGGACCTTTTTGATGATCTTCCAAAGTTGGTGAACTCGTATCAAGTATGCCCAACACTTAGTCTCATGATGACCACAACCTTTGCATTCCTTACAAATGATCACCCTCCTTCATGGCTTGCAGCTTTGTTGGGGTGGTGCTTCCACTCGCGTCATGCGTGATTGAAGTATAAGCTTCACGAAGAAATCAGCAACTAGATTTCGAGCTCGAGGGATATGCTGAATTTTTACCTCTTCAAATTGGTTGCAAAGTTCCAATGCTTGTTGATGCTGTGGAACCAAGCCTTTGCTCCGCACCTTCCACCTTCCACTAACTTGTTCACACACTAGTTGAGAATCTCCTTACACTTCAAGTTGCTTGGCATGATGTTCTTGTGCCTTTTGTAGCCCAAAAATGAGCGCTGGGTACTCAGCTTGATTGCAAGTACTTGTAGGTGCAAACTTGCTGTAATAATACTCCTCACCACCCAGTGAAGTGACACCCACACCAGCAGCCTTGGCCAAAGGTTTGTAAGCTCCATCAAATTGAAGGATCCAAGATGTCATCACACCAAGACTAAAATTTGGACATCCCAAGTTTCTCGGTAGTCCAAGATAGGTAGGAGGAGAGGGTGGGGAGAATTCAACACTTGAGCCACACGTTCAGTACCAAATAAACTTGCAATCCTTTGTTGATAGTTTATCTTTAGACCAAAAAGAATTACAACTTGAAGCTCGAAATGAGGCACAAAAGGTTGATTAGGTACAAATGGATTCCTTGGTCGAAACATTACCAACCATAGCTGAGGCTTAGAAACCTTTGTAGTGAGATTGAGAATAAGCCATTTAGGATGAGCTTATCCACAGGAATTAACAAGCAGATGCGCCAAATCTCCCCCCAAGCTTGGGGAGCATCCCACCCTTCGATGAAGGACATTGTTTTAATTACCTCTGAAGCAGCAAGTAGTTCGATCACTGCACAATGAGTAGAAGTAAAATCAAAGTTCTCCTAGCATATCAATAGTTCTTCACCATGAATCATCCACGGTGTATCATTCCACCCGTCATCTCCTTGAACAATGCACTAGATAATCAGCCGTTGAAGGTCGACATGAAGATCAAGGAAGAGATCTCGTGCATTGGTAGCCGTAAGGTGTGGAGGACCAGGCACCAAATCCTTGAATGCGTCGAGAAGTAACATAAATATCCACCCTCCTCGTGTGGCGTGCATCCATGAAGTGAGCTTGGAGAAGTTTTGAATCGGCGATCTAGCAGGAGATGTGAATAGAGCACATGAAATGAAGTACTTTTGCTTTTTACAGCAAGAGCAAACTCCCCATGGTTAGAGAGTTACAGTTCTTGAGATTTCAATATATAAACAAAAATCATTACATTTTCACCACTTCCAACTTGTTGGCCCAATGATAAGTCTCCCTTTTGTGAAGGGGGAGGTCTTGGGTTCAAATCCTACTCTTTAATAAAAAGAGAGGAGAGGAGAGGAGAAGGAGAAGAGAAAGAGAAGGAGAACAAGAAGGGAAGAGAGAGGAGGGCGTGGGATCTGCTGTTACAGTTTTGCAGAAACTCAAAAAACTGCCCGCGACCAGAAGACGCAGCAACCCAGAAAACTGTCGCACGGGTGAACACAGTAGACACGCGGAGCGAGAAAACTGTCTGTGACTAGAAGACACAACATCCCAGAAAACTATCGCATGGGTGAACGCAATAGACGTGCGAAGCAAGAAAACTATCCGTGACCGAAAGACGCAGCAGCCCAGAAAACTGTCGCGCGGGTGAACATAGTAGATGCACGAATCGAATGTGCATGCAGTAGCTTAGAAGGAGCATAGATGGTACAGTTTTATAGATGCGACCGGTACGAGTAGAAGATTCGCCACTAGCCATGGAGATTTCAATCCCAGCAGTCACACCATCTCTATTAGCCGGAAAAGAAATCAAGACTAGAGGCTAGAGGCTAAGCATGGTGACGCTCGGGGGCCATAGAGGAAAGGAGATCGTGAGGGCAAAACGTTATCATGGGAGGGGAAAAGGAATTAGAAGGGGAGGGAATGAAGAGGGAGACTATGACACAAGGGGAAAAGGAGAGGGGGAAGAGAAGCATGTACATGATAGGAGGAGGAATGTAGAGATGGAGACATCAAGGGAAGAGGACCATGTTTTATTTGAAGGATGAGAGGGAAATATCAAAGTACTAGCTAGGTGGCTTTACAAGAATGAGCATGTCCCATCAAGGAATAGCCCCCTCTTTTTATAGCCAAAAGAGGGGGTCTCTCCCAATTAATGTATCCTCCTACATGCATGGTGTGCGTGGAAAAGTCTCCCATGTGGGCTAGGCGGTTACACACTCTCAATTGTGTGCGACAATCCTTTGCCTCAATTTTCCACATAAATCAAGCCCCATATCTCAAGTCTATAATACTCCCTTGGTCTCTTCCCAATTTTATAATATGTTCAAACCTCTAGGAGTGCAAGTGGAGGTTGGCACAAGGAATCTTGCCACCTCATCCTACTTTCCCCATTACTTAACTTGCTCTCTTGGACCTTCTATACCTCCCCCACATGGGCCTATCCCATATGGAGGGAATAACTCAATATAATATCCATCTCCACCTATTTTATATTACTTCTCCCATGGACTTTGAGCCATATCTCACTAAATGCAGCCTAGGTGGAGGGGTGGCACATGGAGGAGCCATGCCACCTTACATTTTATAATATTACTATCATGGATTATGTACAACACACCTTATGGGTCCTCTTACGTGGAAGGGTGGCACATGGTCATGCCCTGCCACCTCAACCCTGGGCTTTATGCACACCATATTTTATTATACTATTGCCACATATACAAACACACACACATATTAATGCCTTTTTCCTTAGACAATTTTATCCATAACACTATGCACAATTCGAAACATCCACTAGAGTCCATGAAATCTTTCTTGATTTTCAAGAACTTATTGCTCTCTTGATAAGTCAAGAGAAAAGGAATGGAGGTTCAACCACACCATAGGAAGTTTTCAAGTGTCTAGTTTCTACTCAAATTTCGGTAGAGAAAGAGGCTATATTGGTGGCTCTTCAAAAAATGAGAATCAACAACAATAGGAAAACCGATTGTATGGAGGAGGACATGGTAATTATAGAGACAAGGGAAGCCAAAGCAGACATGGTACTTGGCAAAGGAACCAATAAGTAGATAACAACACAAAGTGTTGCTATTATGGAAAGCCTGGACATAAGGAGAAGACCTACTATAAAAATCAGAGCGACATAAAGAATAGGAAGTCCTAGCAATGTAACTATGCATCATCCAACATGAAGGATGATGAAAAAAATGGGCACATTTTTTACATAAGGAGAAGACCTACTATAAAAAGCAAAGTGACATAAAGAATAGGAAGTTCTAGAAATATAACTATGCATCATCTAATAGGCAGGGTGATAACAAAAATGAGCACATTTTTGTAATGCAATACATGGTTAACCTTATGACAGAATGATGATACAAATTGTAGTAATGTTTGGTTTTTTAATTCATGTGCTTCTAACCACATGATGAGTCATAATGAGCGGTTTAATGATGTCAAATATTTGGACAATCTAGTTTATGTTAAAACATGCGATGATATTGCTCATCCAATTGCACAAGTTGGTAAAGTACCACTTCCTATGTAAGATGGTAGATTAAAGTACGTGGCAGATGTACTTCATGTTTCAAATATCACCAAGAACAGGGTTTTAGCTAGCCAAATTCTTGACCAGGTTTTTCAAGTTAGATTCAACTCTAATGGATGCTTTGTTGAGGATTTTAAAAACTAGTGTAGCTTGGTTGCAAAAGGCAAGATAAATGGGACAATTTTTACTTGGAACGTTGATACACTTGGTCTGAAGCTACTATGTTTGGACATGGAAGAGGTGTCATTATAGATATTGAGATATGGCACAAGTGCATCGGGGATAAAATCTATGCAAACAAAGGGAATTTTTGCACGATTGCCAAAATTCAGAGTGAATGGAATGCAAAAGGTATGTGAAGCATGCCAAATGGGAAAGCAAGCTAGACATACATTTCCATAGAATCTTGAAGTAAGCAAAGAGTTTTGGAGGTGATCCACTCAGATGTGTGGACAACCAAAACTACTTCTATTGTGGTAAATGTCATTATTACATGAGCTTTATTGATGATCATAATAGGAAGATGTGGGTCTCTTTCATGAAGCATAAAAGTGAAGCACGTCCAGCTCGGGGGGTTCACTATGTATAAACCCTCTATATCACGTGCGTTCAAGGCCTATTTCTAAAATCCCTTATCTGTAAATTTTTCATTAATAAAATGTACCCCTTTTCTATACAAATCTGTAAATTTTTTCCAAAACTATTTTAAATAGTCCCTTATGTATATTTATTTATGTAAATTTTAGAAATAAAAAATATCCTTCTGTTGAACTCACGTGATAGGGTTACATATGATGAGTGACCCCCCCGAGACGTCCAGCCACTTCAAAGTCTTTAAGGCTATGGTTGAAAATGAGAAGGACATGCTTATAATGATGATAAATCTAATGGAGGGGGATAATATCTTGAAACGAATTCTGTGATTATCTAAAAGAGCAAGAAATTTAGAGAAAGTACTCACGTAAATATACCCTCTGTAGAATGGGGTTGCAAAAAGAAAGAACATGCATATTGCGAAACTAGCACTGGCTATGCTAAATGAGAGAGGTATGCCTGATTATTTTTGGATTAAACCAGTAGCAAATACTGTGTATATTATGAACAAAACCGCCACTACAGCTATCCATGGCATGATGCCTCAAGATAAGTACATAGGAAAAAAATCAAGAAATGTCTCATTTGCTTGCATAGCTTATGTTCACATTCCTGATGAGAAGAGAACTAAGCTAGATCCAAAGGCAAAAAAATGCATCTTCATTGGTCATTCTCAACATTAGTAAGGGTATCACTTTTAAAACCCCTCCACTCATAGGATGCAAGTGAGTAGAAATGTTGTTTTCGATGAAATGAGTTGCTAGTATGGATCAACAAAAGTGTCAAAAGACGCAGATGCATGCAATAGTAATATAATGTTGCAATTATAAAGCAGCAATCACGAATTTTGAGTGGACCTATTGAGTTCTCTAGTAGTGGATACAATGCATGGATAAGGAGAATATGATCTAGTGGATCATCTCACGGTAGCCCAGTTGGTGGTACACAAGTATCTCACAAAGGAAAGTAGAAGGTGAACCCTACTCTTCTATTTGATGTTTTAGTTGGTCGCTCTCATGTTGATGGAGAGTCAAGTGGCTCAGAAATGATTCTTGATGAGGAACTTGGGATTCCTTTTGTTGTTACTTTTTTTGCAACAAAAGGAAAGCATGACTTAAAGACTCTTGGAGGCGATGTAGGTGAATGCCAGTCATATGTGCAAAGTATCCAATTGATAGGCTGAGATATGATGGGTATTCACAACCCATCACCGTGCTTATATGGTCAAGGTTCTAGAAGGACTAAGGCCCACATGCTTTGAGGATACAATTGGGCATAAAATTAGGAGGCAACCATGGATGAGGATATGGAAGCCTTGGACACAAATTGCACTTGGGATTTGATTCCTTTGCCTCATGATAAGAAGGCTATTGGTGACAAGTAGGTTTATAAGGTGAAGCACAATGCTGATTAGTTTGTGAGTAGGTATAAGGAAAGGTTGGTTGCCAAATGATATGCATATACATATGGCATTGATTATGAGGAAACCTTTAGTCCAATTGTAATGATGGCAATCGTGAGAGCAATAAATGCTATAATAGTTGCAAAAGGGTGATCTTTACATCAAATGAATGTGAGGAATTCCTTCTTGCATGGTGGTTTACAAGAAGAGGTGTATATGAAGCATATGTATATGGGTCCTTATCACTTTGTCATATATTTGGCAGTACTTGTAATAGAAGTGCACACAGTATTCAGCTTTATCAAGAGTACTATTATCTCATGCTGAACTATTATCTCTTACTCAAGAATGTTTGATAGAGCTACTATTATCTCTTGCTTTGCTTGTTAGCATACTTCCCTCTTAGATGTTGGGTACCACTCGCAAACAATAAGTATATTTGTCATATGATCGGTACTACTCTCAGATCAACTGTCATATGCCACAATCATTTAGAAATATTTATTAGAAGTTTTTTGGAACTGTCATATTTTGTCTGATGCTATTTAGTACTACTTTAGGAACTAGCATATACTAGTCATATTCTGTCCGATGCTATTTAGTACTATTTTAGTTGTATTTGTAGGTCACGTAGTTCAATTTATCCCAAATATGTGTTTCACAATTTCATGGCCGTTCAAGACTAGCATTGCCAATTTTTCACACTACAATGTGACACTATTGTCTCTATAGTAGATTTTGCAAAAAAATTATCCATTTTGGAAACAAGTTGAGATCCAAGGTGCTCATTGGCACAATAAGCAGATAAGTGCATATATCTTATACACACGTGCTTGTTTCTTCTATGACTAATTCTTAACTCTTCAAGGTTAACAAGGTGGAAGAACCATGTAGGCCTTGCTTCAAGGGTAGCACACTTGTATTTATAATGAAAGGAGTAAATCTCCAAGCAAACATATACATTATGGAGTATGTATCAAATAAGCATATGATGTCCCACACATTTGTTCGATTGAAAAATATGTCCAAATGTGATGTAATTTAGAGTTGCCAAAGGTCAGGACACATTGAATGTCAAGAAAGATAGCATAATAGAGTAACTAAGAAGGGAGATTGTAGAAACCAAGCGACTAATGGAAGAAATGTGAGAGAACTTGCATGCCAAGAGGCATCTAGAAGAGGCCAAGAGCATCCATGTTCAAGAGACTATGCAATATTGATGAGACATGTATAATTCCCTACAATTGAGCTACCACAACAAGACAAAGCACCCATAGACGCGCGCACAGATGCGTTTCATGAACTAAATAAAAAACTTACGGGCGCGTCTATTTGCGCGTCAGGAGACCCGCGTCTATTAGCGCGTCTATATATCAGACTTACGTGCATATAGACGCGCTCATACACGCGTAAATAGACACCCAAATAAATGCTTTGATAGACGCACGTATAAACGCATATCGAACAGACAGACGCGAATATAAACGCGCTGATAGACGCGCCTTTTTTTTTTTTTTTTTAAAACAGAATACTGTGTATGTTGTGTATGCTATATAGTTACAAGAATCCCATATCCACATTTTGTAATTCAATTCTTACAGCCAACCTCATTTTAATTACAATTCCAAATAAAATATTACAACTCCAAAACGCAATAAAATTGAAAGCTCAAAAAGTGCTTGTATATACATATAGCACGAAGCTAAGCCACGTCATGTGGCTCCAAGTACAAAAAATAAGGAAGCTAAGCCATGTCATGTGGCTTCAAGTACAAAAAATAAGAGGAGTCTATATACAAGAGGCACGAAGCCAAGCCAATGGCTTTAAGTACAAAAAAGAATAGTAGCACTACTTCTACGACTAATCCTCGCTGCCTTCCACGCTCCCTGATGCGCTCCCTTCTGCACCTCCTTCCTCGTCTTCCTCGTCGTCTTGTGCAGGGGCGCCCTGTAAACAAGGGACAACATATATCAATGTATGAAAAATCAAATCTTTACTTATAATTTTGGCATTATTTAATTACTTTCAAATACCTCGGGGGCATGTCCAGTCGCTCGGGTATACTGCTCCTTAGTAATCAACCCGTCATCATAGAAGTGCCTCCATGTATCTCCTCTGCGATGGTGGCGGTGGTAGGCTGTCTCCACTGGAGTAGGGTATCTGCCCACGATCTCAAGCTGCATGACCGCGATACACTTTGTGGAGGGATTAGTACAAAGAAACAACCAACCTCCTAATAAACTACATAAGCAATATAATTTGAGATCGATACTTACAAATTGGGCCTCCCATGATTCAACACCCCCTGCTCCAAAATGTGCGCTCCCATACTCCTCCATCTGGATCCTCCGTGCCTCCACGTGCTGCAGACTGGGCTCCTCCCTCGCTGACTTCATTGCCTTCTTCCACTCACGCTTCTGAGCGGTGTGGGGCGGGCCCCTTGGAGGTTGACCTGCCTCAAGTCTGGCAAGCTCCGCTAGTGCCTGCCTCTTAAGGGAAGATCTTTTATTGCTAAGTATCGTAACAATCTTTGACTTGGCCCATTTATCTGTGAACTGGAGATTGGGGGGGTTAGGATACCTAGAGCGAACAGTAGCGAGGGTCTCATCAGCCAACCTCTTTGGGTGGTCTTTATAGTGGATAAAGCAATCTCTGTAATTGTTAGCAATTACAGAGTGCATGAAGGCCATTACATCCTTCCCCCGCGCATCCATCAAGCTCGGGGGGGTCACTATGTATAAACCCTCTATATCACGTGCGTTCAAGGCCTATATTTAAAATCCCTTATCTGTAAATTTTTTCACTAATAAAATGTACCCCTTTTCTATACAAATCTGTAAATTTTTTCCAAAACTATTTTAAATAGTCCCTTATGTATATTTATTTCTGTAAATTTTAGGAATAAAAAATATCCTTCTGTCGAACTCACGTGATAGGGTTACATATGATGAGTGACCCCCCCGAGCCATCAAGATGCCTCCTGTCTGGGTGATGTCATAATAAATCGTACCATCACCCAGAGGCACGTCCAAATCATCGGAATCATCATCCTCGGTCTCACCGCCACATGGGCCAAAGCACTGTGCCATGCATCCGCCACCGCTCTCCCTACTACTATGCCTGCCACCCTATCGTGTCGAGCTCGTACGCTAGCCACTCGTAGCTGGGGACTGCACGGGACTACGCTGACCACTCGTAGCCGGAGAACCGAGTCTCGATGGCTGGGGAGTACGTCGACGGCTCGCTGAGGCAGAAGGACCTCCTGAAGGCATGGGGGAAGGGGCATAAGACGGGATGGCAAAAGGGACATAAGACGGCATGGGGGAAGGGGCATAAGATGGTACGGGGGAAGGGGCATAAGACGGGGCATAAGACGGCTGTGCGGACTCCGCTGGGGTGATCTTAGGCGGTGTGGGGTGGCTCGGAGTCTGTACTGCCGACTCGTGGGGAGTGTTAAGGGTACCCATCATGTACCCGTATAACTCCGCAGGACTAGGAGGGTGCCCTAAAATATTATATAAATCCTTCCATATCCATTCACGCGGATCAGGTGAGCTAGAAGCACTTCCTCCCCACATGTTAAACTGGAAAAAAATAAACAAATTTATTACTTTGGGAGTTGAGAAGAAAGGGGGAAAAAAAAAAAGAGGCTCTGTCAGAGCGCGTCTATAGACCCGTCTAATCTTCGCGTCTATAAACGCGTCTAACAGAGCGTTTAACAGTTCAAGTAAAAGCGCGTCTACCATCGCGTCTAACAAACCGTCACACTAACAGTGCGTTAAAAAGCGCGTTTAACAGCCCGTCCAAACATCCGTCTAACAGCACGTCTAAAAGCGCGTCTAACAATTCGTTTAAACTTCCGTTTAACCGATCGTCTGCTTGGGCGTCTATATCCGCGTCTATGCGTGTCTGTAGCAATCCAGATGCGCAAATAGACGCGCGTGTAGACGCGCGTTTAGACGCACCATTATACACGCGCTCCGACAGTCGAGAATACTCAAAAGTGGAAAAGGACGTTTCGCCCGACAAAAGAACGTGTCGCTCATACCTAGATGCTGCGTTTTGTGGATGCGAAAAGTACAAAACTGGAAAGAGCAACTTCAAAAGGACTTACTTGGAAAAAGGTATGGGAGGATCTTTCTTTTCCAAACTTGTTTCTTCTCCTCCTCTTCTCCTTGTTCGTACTCCTCCTCTTCTTTAGGCTTGGAAGCAAGCTGTGTAGGTACGGTCCCTTTGTCTTGAGTGAAAGCTTGGAACTGTGTGTGTATGGGAGGCTCTCTCTTAAGCTTCGAATCTATAGAACTGCTAATAATGAAGGAAGAAAGCCGCTCGCGAAGTTTAAGTAGTTTAAAGAAAAGCAAAGCGAGCGGCGCGCCGAAAAGCAGGTTTAAAAGTCGCGGGTATAGTCGCGTCTATAATCGCGTCTGAATACACAGAGTGGGGGCATCTATAGGCGCATCTATTAGCACGTCTATAGGCGCGTTTAAATACACAAAGTAGACGCGCAAATAGACGCGACAGTAGACATGACGATAGACGGGCAGTTAGACGCGACATAGAGTTTTTAAGTTATGCATTTGAAGAAGAGCAAATTTGCTGGGTTGTTTGTTTGTAGGATGTCTCCATCTTCAACAAGCAGCTCCAGTGAGGATGAATCCCTCCGTATCCACCATCGCGAAATGTGGTTGGAGCAAAAAATCAAATGTCTGTGTGATCGATGTCAAGGAAACATGTATCGTGCACGCAGGATTACGCTCAATCATATCTCAAAGTATGGAGAATGGGATGTGACCGTAAACAGGGTAAGGATTTGTAAGTTAAGGTTGATTGAGATACCTATGGGTATTCATATGTTTGAGTTATAATGATCCCATTTTAATTTGATACAGGATGCAGTGCCACACCCGCACATGTTACCCTATGCCCGTCGTGAGGAGGCGAAGCGTCGGCGATATGAGGTGGGATCTTCAGGAGGGACCGTTACGGATGCATGGAGTGATGGTGATAGTAGCCCTCCACCATTACCTCATGAAGCCGTGGTGGAGGAGGAGGTGTTTGATGATATGGTGCGGGATTTATATGTCCATCAAGGGAGGGATAATAGCATGGAGCAGGATGATCTTTTTACCGCAGCATCGACTCCACTGTTTGAGGGGTGCACATTCTCTGTTCTACGTGCCTCCCTTGAGTTACTAAACTTGCAAACCATCTATGGATGGAGCAATGCAAGTTTGAATGCATTACTCAAGTAAGCTTTAATTTAAAGTCGATTTTGCAAACATGATGAATTATGCGCGTGGGTCAATTACTCGAATGCTTTTCCTAATTTATGGTCTTCACGTGCAGGCTATTGTGTAAAATGCTTCCAAGGGAGAATAAATTACCGACCTCAAGAGATATGGCAAGGCAACATGTGACCTCTCTTGGAGGATTAGATTACAAGTGCATCCATGCATGTGTCAACGATTGCGTTTTGTTTCGTGGACTACATAAGGATGCAAGAGAGTGTCCTACTTGTGGAGAGGCAAGATATAGAGCAGATCTCAAAACCTTGGACGTGCCTCGTAAGGTATTGCGACATTTTCCCATAATCCCTCGCATCCAACATATGTTCAAGTGCAAATCTATTGCAGAGCTCATGTCATGGCATTTCTCCCATCGATCAACCGATGGCAAGTGGAGAACTCCCGCGGACTCTCTTGCGTGGAAGCATATTGAAGACACATGGCCAAGCTTCAAGGAAGAACCTAGGAGCTTGAGACTTGGATTGGGTATGGACGGTGTGAACCCATTTGGTCTAAAAAGCACGTCTTACAGTGTATGGCCACTGGTATTGGTGAATTACAATCTTCCACCCTCTATGGCTATTAAGAAAGGACATGTCATGCTGTCCCTTCTAATTCCAGGGAAACATAAAGTCAAAAACCCTGATGTTTATTTAGAGCCTTTGATTGATGAGCTAGAGATACTTTGGAGAGGTATCGAGGTGCATGATGTGAGCAGGCCTCCCTCATCACGAGACTTCAACTGCAAAGCAATCTTGATGTGGACGATGCATGACTTCCCAGGCTATGGCGAGTGTTCAGGTAAGCATTGCATTTTTTAATTATGAATAGGCAAGGACGTGGCACCCTAAACCCACCTTCCACTCTTAATTGCATCTATTGTTTCAGGTCTCACTACATCGGGTTACCATGCATGTCCTGTTTGTGGTCCTTCGCTAGTTGCCTCACGGGCAGACGCATTGAATAAGGTCATCTATGAGAATCACCATCGATTTCTCCCACCTGATCATCCTAGATATGTTGCCCCTTGGAATGAAGTCCTCCCACAATCACTCACCGCGGGAGATTGGATGAGAATTTGGGACGGATCCACGACTCCTCCACCACTTGGCATGAGCCGGTAAGGATTTGTAACTATTGGTTGGAAGTGAAGATTGCACGCTAACACTTTATTTTGTTTAGATACTCCATCTTTTATTGGTTGAAAGTGAAGATTGCACGCTAACACTTTATTTTGTTTAGATACTCCATCTTTTATCGTTTACCATATTGGTCCCACCTCAAGATCAATCACCTGCTCGATCCCATGCATATCTTCAAGAATGTGGCATCTACCATTTGGGAGCATTTGAATGGGACACGAGATTCGGCAGGCATAAGGGAGGATCTACGTACCACAGGGAGGATGCGTGAAGCTTGGCCTCAAGAGAGACCAAATGGGCGTGTTTTTTTACCTCATGCACCGTGGATGTTATCAAAGCTAGAGATGGCGACGGTGAAGCATGCTATTACTACAATTCGTACTCCCACTGGATGCATGAGGTGTTTGAAGGGAGCCTTTACAAAGAGCAAGAAAAGAGGTGTAGAGCAATTATATGGCTTGAAATCTCATGATTGGCACAAGATGCTCCAAGTAAGTATTTTATATGCATAATATCTTTTTCCTTTCAAATTTGTGAGTGAATAGCTATAAGCAACTAATCAACCACCTCCTCGCGGGTTCAGTTCATACTACCTACTAGCATTTCACGTAGTGCATCAAAGGACGTGAAAGATTGTATTTACAAGATGGGCGAGCTTGTGAGGTATGTGAGCTCAAAGGAAATAGATCCCACCACGCTTGAGAATGCTCGAGTTATGTCAGTGGAGGCGGTTTGTTTAGTGGAGGAGACATTTCCACGTTCTATTCTCACAAGCCAACTACATCTCATAGTGCATTTGGTGGATGAGATTGCTATACACGGTACTATACATGCACGATGGTTGTTCTTCCTCGAGCGCTTCATGAAGACCTTGAAGGGCTTCGTGAGACAAAATGCAAGACCCGAAGGTAGCATGGCCGAGGGTTGGTTGGTACAAGAGTCACTTGTATATATTTCTGAGTTTCTTGTTGATGTGGATAGCTCTCTCCCACGACTATGGAGAGATGATGAAGACCTAAGGATGACCTCTATTGTGCCTCAAGGAAGAGGACGCAACAAAGTAATAGACACGGAGTTGCGTAATAGTATCAACCTCTTTTGCGTGCTTAATAGTGATGTGATGAAAAGATGGGTGACAAGATACGAGGATGCAAAGGCAAGAAGACAAGAAGAAAGGGCCCTCTTTCGTACACACCACGGATCTCGTGTGCCATACCCTCAGCGTCTAAGAGCACTTCCAAAGGATATTCATGTGGATTGGCTACTTGATGAAATGGAGAAAGCAGAGAAAGACGAGGGGATGCATATCACAATGGAAGAATGGGAGTATGCTAGGGGATGCATGAGCAAGGTCGGTATATAGAATGTTATGCATAAGTTAAGAGGTTTTTATAATTTAGATTGCTTATTTAATTGATTTTTTCTTGGTGTAGTGCACTATGTTCAATGCTATATGGTGTGAGGGCAAGCATTTTCGAACACAACGGATTGATGATAAGAGAAACACACAAGATTGCGGCGTCATTGCTAGCTTTGAGGGAGCCAATGGAGTCATGGATGATTATTGTGGCATAATCCAAGATATCATTATGCTTGACTTTCGACGCTTCTTTGTGTATGTTTTGGATGTAAAGTGGTTTAAGGACGTGGTGGAAAGAGGCCCTAATGCAACAATCAAACGCCATGCAAGTGGCTTTGTAACTATTGACTCCACAAAGTTTTGGCAAAGTAGGAAGGACACACTAATACTACCGCAACAATGTGAACAGGTACTGTGCACACACATAAAAATACTCGCTTTTAAATATTTGATGCAAGAAAAGTAACATGATTGTATTTGTGTTTGAATTAGGTTGTCTATCAACCAATGGTGGATAATAATAGGTGGTGGCATGTCATACCTATTATGCCACGTTCCAAAGTGATGTATAGTACATTTACTAATATGGAGCGTATGGAGGATGATCATGCCCATGGACGTGATGATGACCGTGATACAAGAGAGGAGGATGATCATGAGATAGGAGATATAGATATTGAGGCCGGCATTACCCATGAGAACGAGCCTACCATTGGAGATCTTGATTTCGATGAGCACATGAGTGGCACAAGTAGTAGTGGGTTGAATGTATTTGTAGATCTAAACACTTGTTTGGATTTTGAAGTAGATAGTTTGGCAAGGGTTGATCTCATTGAGGATGAGATTGAACCGTAGCCCCACAATTGATATTGGCAAAACTATTTTACATATTGTCTCATTCTCCTCATTTCCCTTAATTCTTGTATATGTGGGCTTGCAAAAAATTATGTGCTTTGGTAATCATGGGCAATGTTTGGAAAGCAATGATGTACACCAAAATCTCACTTTCTGTATTCTCTGGAGCGCGTCTAACCCCGCGTCTAAATGCGCGTCTGAGTCTCAGTGTAAACGCGCAAATACACGCGTAAATAGACGGGCTAATAGACGGGATGTTAGACGGGCCCGTATTTTCTCAGGTCTAACGCGCTAATAAACGCGGTGATTGACACGCAAATAGACGGGCATTTAGCCGCGCTAATAGACACGCCCGTAATTTCTCTACTAGAGCAACGCCTATAGACGCGCCCGCTATTTTGCGCGTCTACCAAGCGCGTCTATAGTTGCTTTGTGTTGTTGTGTACGATTCAAATTCCATCGAGCTTTCCTTATCTATTCAAAGTTGTGAGAAGTTGTCTTGAAACTTGATCAAAACTAAAGAGAGGAATGGGCCTACAAAGAGTTTGCTAAAGAATTTTAGGCAGTTTGAAAGGAACCTAGAAGAATCAAATAGGGCTTGTGCCATCACTCAGCATTGATTGGAGCAAAAAAGGGAGGACATTTGCAACCTAAAGCATAGAGCAAGAGGGATCCAAAATCATATTAAACATGTAGAAGCTAACACTATTATAATAATAGCCACAATACTAAGATTGGAGTACTATCCTCCTGAGCATTACACTGGTTAGAATTGCATGGTCTAAAAAGGGGCCATCATAGATCATTACATGATCAAATGGTCGTTGTGCCATCACCCATGCATATCATTTTCTTGGGGTGTTTGTGGATTCAATGTCTTGTTGCATTGTAGACTTTGTTAGATTCCATTAGAGAGATCTTGAATCCAATGGTTGTGCATGGCTATTGCAACTATCCACATTGAGAGAGTAGATGCTACAAGGGAATTGAAGGAAAAAAGAAAGGAGCTTGACTAGGCTAAAGAAAAGAAGCCTAAATAGAAGCTCAAGGATCCAAAGAAAAGAACCAAACCTAACCCAAGGAATAGAAGCTCAAGTACAATCATGATAGAAGGCAATCTAGTAAAGTGAGCTCAAAGTAGAAAGATGTATAATCTATGTAAAGAATCAGTAATGTATTGATGTGTATACTCGAAGAAATAAATTCATTCTTGCCAATTTTTTCATTTGATTATTGCTCAGATGTTCTCAACTAGGGCAGTGATAGTATAGTGGCTTGTCTTTATTTGTTGGACTTGGATCTTAACTATCATGGTCATAATATTGATAAGTGATTTTAGATTCCACAAGATTGCAAACAAGCACAGTGGTTGCATATGACTATCTATGCAAAGGTAGTAAATGACATGTTTGAGTCACCGTGGTGGTAGTGGTTTGTCTCTTTGAGGCTAGGATCTTAACCAAGATAGTGGTAGTCAAAATTGGTCACAAATGTCCTATTTTAGGATGATAGTATGCAAAATAGGCCACAAGGATGACCAATGCGGCAGTAGTATGGATAAGTGATCGTCATTGCATTGGTATGTGTCCATGATAACTCATGAAATGGTGTAAGTGATCACTAGTGTTATGGTTATCATCACATGACATTTCATTTGTAAAATATGAATGACATAAAATTGGTAGGTGTCCATGATAACTAGTGTTTATGAATGGACATAAAATTGGTAGGTGTCCATTCATAAACACTAGTTATCATATTATTTCAAAGGGACATGTTAACTAGTGTTTATGTAGAGATCTCTTAGTGGTAGTAGCATCATGGGCATTCTACAACTTTTTGTGGGGAAATTAATATTTATGTTTATTCAAATCTCTCTTAATAATAGAGGACCACATCCAAATAAATTCCACCTCATGTTTACACCTGTTGGCCCTACTATGGCATATGGAATGGTGGTGGTTGTTTTGATTAATGACGGACACTTTTGAAAATTTGCATGTAGTGTGTCTACTTGACTTTGATTAGGTGTTCTTGATTGAATATTAGAAGTATCTAGTTGGTTGAGTTGAGTCTCAATCAATCTTTAGCTAGCTTTAATGAATTACTAGTTAGAAACTTTGTTGGTGGAGCTAGTTAGAGTGGATGGATATGTTTTGGCTTGATCAGGTGTTTTTGATTGCATATTAGAAGTATCTAGTTGGTTCAGTTAAATCTCAATCGATCTTTAGCTAGCTTCAGTGAATTTTTAGACTTTAGAGACTTTGCTAGTAGAGCTAGTTAAAGTGGATGGATATGTTTTGTCTTTTAGCTTCTATGGTAGTACCTCTATTACAAGCAAATGAACATATATTGAGTAAATATACAGAGGTGCGCTACTCCTTCCATCACACATATTAAATTTTCTATCAACTCTTTCACCTCTCTTATCTCCTCTATCAAAGCCTTTCACCTTCACATATTTTTCCACTTTTTCTTTTTTTCCAACGTGCATCTCTCCTTTCCCTTTTACAAACAAGGTGGGAGGACCACTTAGGCCCTGCATGAGAGAGGTGTACATTGGAAAGAAGGAAAAGAGAAAAAAATGTGAAGATGAATGACTTTGAGTGAAAAAGAGGAGATGAAAGAGGGGCTTTTACTGATTGGGCAAGCGAGAAAGCTAGGAAGATTGAAATCCTGCCTATCCATTACGTTAATCCCATTACATCTTAACTTTTGTCCTTCACGTAATGGTATGTCGACAACTCATAGAAAGAGCCACAGATTTACGTGATGTGAGAACCGTCAAGAACGTGACGGGTGATAAGTTCACGGAAATTACATCAGCCAATTGTGCCCAGTTCACAAAACCCATATTGCGGTAGCGTTCTTAAAATGCCCACTTCAATACATATTGTCGTTCTTTCCTTCAGGAGGGCAAGTTGCGCAAATTTAGCGCAAAGGCTTCAAAGAGAGACTCTAAAAACGATCAAATAAGAGTCCTTTCAACAGTGAAATATTTTGTTATGTATATAGACAACTCTCATAAAGTTTACAGTAAGAACGATTACAACTTTGGCGTCTACACATCCTTTTCAGTTCAGTGTACAAACTTGAAATCGTCACCATTACACGTATCAGTTTCAGGGGTTACTCGCTAGATAGCTAAGACATAGACTGCATGTTCATTTCAAAGAACTATACGCTTAGAGGCGGTTCTGCTCACATTTGGCTTGCTTTGTTTCACTATATTTCTGTATGTATCATACAGCTGCAGATATTGTAGTTTGTATAGCCGCATTTCTGCTGGACCTGGGTAGCAAGTTGTGCATATTTACTGAGCACCTGGATATGTACAGTGGCGCGGTCGCTCGCAGTTGAAGCGTTGATAGCTGGCATGTGTACTTAAATGCGACGATAATTGGGTTCTCTCTTCGAGTAATGCCATCAACCCTAGAGGTAAACAAAGACACAGAGATGCAAAATGGATGAGAAGGTAAGAATACGCGAGCATACGATGAGAATGGGCACTGAACGAGTTTGATGGATGCCATTTTGAAGGCAAAATACGTAGCGTGAAGAGCCAATTAAGACCCACAACGAGAAACACAATGAGGAAAGAAAAGAAAGAAGGATGGCAGGGAACGGACAAGGGAAAGGTGGCAGCAGGAGCAATGTCGGGCAAATCATCGTCGTCATCGTCACCGTCGCCGAGGATCAGGAAGAGAGGAGGCATGCTGCTGGGGGCACTATATTTATAAAGGAGGAAGGCAAGGATAAATGGTGAGGGACAGTGCATGGAAGAGGGCAAGTTTTATGCGGCCAGCAAGAGGCGCAGGTATGGATTATTTAAGAGGTGAAGGGAGAGTGTTGAGCGGAGGGTGGCGTGTGTTGGGCTTGCGCCTCCGTCTCCCTGGCTGTGGCCTGCCCCCGCGCCGCCTCTAACGCACACATGGCAAGCCCCGTCCCCCCCCCCCCCCCTCTACATCTGCAATCCCTAGCCCGGACTATTTTGGCAAAGACTAAAGTCTCCCTATTTCCATGGCTGACAAGGGCATTCCACTACTTCTATGGAGTGATAATAAAAGGCACGCAACAGGCCTACATTTTGGCCCTATATCAAGAGCCTGGTCCCCATGCAATGAAAATGCAAGGGCATCTTGGTTGTTAAAATAACCGATAGCTAGCAAATGATGTTAGCTACCTCCTACGCTACCAATCTAGGCCCCACGCTGAGCACTGTTATTAAGTAGCTTTTATCTTTAGGCAAGAGTTTGGGGCGCCCCTAACGGCCCCATGGCATGGGTGAACATCTTCCAAATCTCTATATTCTTGTTATGTTTGGTGGGTTGTTCATGGGGACTCTTGTTTTGCATCAATATCTCCAAAATAGTATGCTTCATAGGTGCATGGGGACTAGCTCTTAAAACGTTGAAGCGTGCTCCACTTAAATCGAGAAAAAAGTCGATGAATGGCGCATATAAAGGAACCATGGATTTCAAGAAGTTTCTTCTGCTCAACCAAAAGCATGTAGAACATGGAGGGGCAAGGTAATTTGCCAACACACAAGAAAATATCATCTAACAACACTACCATGAAGTAAGCCTACTTCTTCGTTCATGCATCCTCAATCACAAGAATGCTCTCTAAGAGTTGGTCCCCATGCATCAGAAAGTCACTAGGCACTTGCTCAAAATAATTGGTAGCCACTGCTAACACTAGCTACCTACTCCAAAGTTCATCGAGGCCCCATGCTGTGGTAGGTCCAGCTCTTATTTTAGTGAGAGTGAAGCCTCAAAATTTTTGAGTGCCATGGAATGGGAGGATCAAGTGGAGATATCCAAATATCATGTTCCCTAGTTTTCGGTGCATGGGATTCTCCCCTTGGATCATGATCAATCTATGAAATCATATGCCTTTATGGGCCATAGGGACTCGCTCTAATGTCCAGGATTTTGGTGAAGTTATTGGAGTGAGAACATCAAGACATAAGAACTAATGTCTCAAAATTCTCTTGGAATGTTACTAAAAATTAGGACCATCATCACTACATAGATGTTACCTTGTTGATCTTTAGCCATTTTCTTCTGGCACTCATGGGAATGTGCTCTTATCCCCACGTTGCTTGGCTCAATGGTGGACTTTAAGCCAACAAAACTAGTAAATGCCGAGAACAATACAATCACCAAAAGCTCAAAAAAATTATGAGGACTGGGTTACCTAGATTGTACATACGGATTTTGCTATTCGTGGGCTAGAATGTGGTGAAAGATATGAAAACAAAAATTTCACACTTACTTTCATGGTTTTTGGTGATGTTAATGGGACCTCCAAATCGGGATGAGAAAATTAAAACTCAAAACGATCATGGGAATGTGCTTTAAAATGACCCTTTTTATGCGTGTCCAAAACACACTTCAAAACTTGAGAGGTTCTTTGACATCTCCACTTGGGCCCTTTCTCTTAACTTTATGCCTCTAACATTCATCATAACCACACACCTAGCTAGGTGCAACTTGAGGCAAGAAACCATCAGTCTTCCTAGGCATCCCTTGCTCCAAACTGCACTTAGCTAAATGTACAATGCCTCCCTTGCAAAAGCTCATGATGTTGTCATACTCAACAAAGTCACTAGCAATGTGTCTAAAAAGTTTGTGGGTTACTTAGGAGCAGGGGGGGATGAGTCTAATGAGATCATCATTACCCTACTTTCAAGCCACAACACAATTTTTTCAATGTGCTAAATACCCCACTCCATGCCAAAATAGCCCACTTAGGGTTAACATGGTTAGGAGAGAATGCTTAAGTGGAGGGTTGGATGGTACAATTATGTTTTTGATTCTTTTGAAAAATAAGGGGGGAATAGGGTTGCCTAGGCTTTGCTTAAGTAAGACTTGGTGTCAAGCGGAATTAAACCTTAAGCTCTTATTAAGAGTAACCTTTATCTATATGTACCATGAGGTACAACCCACAAGAAGTGATATTGTGGGGAGTTGTCATGTTCCTTTTAATGTGAAGTTCCAAATGTGGTTTTCCTTTTTAGAAATAAGGATTTCATAGTAAGAAGAGCCGTGGTGAGCTAAATTAAGTGATAGGAAGTTGATCTAATTACACGGCTAGCGCCTTTACACACATATGCTACATGTGTGCTTGTCAATATAAGAGTCTTGTTAGTGCCCATATGCACTCATGCACTATTGTTCAAAGTGTATACACTTGCTCTATCTTTCATCTCAAGTATTCGTTTGTTGTTGCAAGAAACTTTTAATGGTTTAAATGGCCCACAGTATGCTATGTGACCCATATATTCATCCATTTCCTTGTTCCCTCCTCAAATCCTTCTATTGCCACATGAGGATAGATTATTAGATTCCCCTCCTTCTCTACCTTTTGTAGTGAACGAATAATTAAAATTTTAAGTGCAATCAAATGTTTGAATCTACTAATTTGGTGCTATGTTGCTCTCAGCCCAAATTCGAAAACAAGGTGAGTGGCATAGTCATCACCACTATTTATTATTGAACATTGTCCTTCTCAAATGACTCCTAACTAAATATACCTTTTAAGTAGCTTATAATTGATAGATACAAAATTTTGTATTTGAACAAATGTTAGTGAAAAAATGATAAGCTACAAAAAAAACATTAAAAGAAACAAGGAATCTAAAGTACTCAATAGCACTATTTATTTACTTAAGGAGTGTCCTTATAGTAGATTATGAAATAAATTCATCTCTTTTAGCCAACTTTTTATTGGAAACAAAAATAATTTACTCAAACTCAAATCAAAGATCTTGACAATAACATGAAAAACTAATTCAAACTTAAATCATTCTCTAAAGATATTGGTAAGATAGTCAAAAATAAGTCCCTTGCATCACTTGCATATAACTTCATTCACATGCAAGCGTTCTCTCAAAGTCAACCATGGAATTTTAATTTATTGTGTTTATTTTATGATGAGACATTTAAGAATATTACTTCTATAATACATTAATTTTTTGTACTCCTTTCGTATAATAGAACTATACAAGACTACTCTACAATCCCCCACCAATCTCTCTATTCTAATCAATCATCTTAGGGAAATCACAATCAAGGAAGTACCTTTATCATGTGCATTCAAGACCATATATTAACCATTTGTATAAAATTTTAAGGTATTTTTAATATCCCCTAATGTAAGAATTACCCTTCTTAAATAAAGGGTAATGTATGTATGTATACTTTTCTCCCTTGGAATTTAAGCACACCTCTGTAGAAGAATGTTTATACTTGCATCCTCTATGTATCTCTAGGTCATGCTAATTTATTAAGTGTTATCAATTAACTCATGTGATAGCATACATCTATGAGAAGTGACTGCCTTGGGTTAGTCATTCCTTCCCAAAAGGTGGTGTGAAAACAAACAAAGACTATTACTTGGAAATGCCTTCATTTGGCTTCACTTACACAAAGTTATTTTCTAATTTGTAACTTTTAAAGCAAGACAAGTGTAAACAATTTTGCATTTTTTAAAGCATGCTGCTTTTCTGCTTTGAAACATGCATTATCCATCTAGCTATGAGTTATTTTGTAAACTAAAAAAATAATTCTCCTATCCATTGATGTATCTTGAAAATCCTACAAGCATGCAGTGTCACTTTAAATCCTTCAAATGAGGCTAATATCAAGAGTCTCCCACCACACTTCCAGGTGCTCTCAAAACATCCCTGGTCTTCCTTACTCCAGGTGTAATAATAGAAGGAATACCCAACTCATCATCAATGCTCTGTTCTAAGCCATTGGACTCACCATCTACATAAGAGTGACCTACATTCACATCAAACATGGGCTGATCTACCTTGTCTTTTCCTTTTCGTGATACCTGCATACCACTATCTACATTGCTTTGAGGAGATTCTCTTGATCTCAATCTACCTATCCATGGTGAAGAATGTGAACCACTGCTAGAGGACACTCTAGGTCCACTAATATTTTGTGATTGTTGCTGTGAATTTTATGCAGCATTACCATTTTGTGCATCTACATCATCAATCACATTTACTGGTTTATACCAGCTGCTCATCTCATAAAAAACAACATCTTTGCTCACTGTAAACTTACGAGTAGAAGGGCTATAGCATCTATACCCTTTCTGCTGCAGAGAATAATCAATAAAGATGCACTTCTCAGCTTTTGGATCCAACTTGGACGTCAACTCATATGGCACATGAACATAGGCAATGCAACCAAAAATTTTCAATTGAGAAATATATGGTTTCCTACGAGTATACCTCTCCTCTGGAGTCATGCCATGTATTGCTGCAGTGGGATCCTATTCATTATGTAGACTGCTGTAGCAATTGCTTCAGGCTAATAAAAATCTGGCAGGTCTTTTTCGTAGAGCATGGCATCGAGATACCTCTCCAATATGCCTATTTTTCATTTCTGCAAGTCCATTTTGCTATGGGGTATGACTGCATGAATATTGTTGCTTTATGCCATGCTCCTGCAAGAACCTTGCAAGCTCATTTGAGAGGTACTCTCCCCCTCCATCTGACCTTAGGCATTTTATTTGCAGGCCTGTTTCTTTTTCAACCATAGCTTTAAAAGCTTTGAAATGCCCAAACACTTCACTTTTCTTTTTCATAAAATACACCCAAACTTTTCTGCTATAGTCATCAATAAAAGTGACAAAATAATGATGTCCAGCCTCCAATAGATGCAGCTTTAGTAGTCCACACATCAGAGTGGATTAATTCCAATGGCTTCTTACTCTCTTGAACATGTCTAAGAAATGGTTTCCTTTCCTGTTTTCCAAATTGACAGGCTTCACATACCTTTATGCATTTCTGCAACCTTGAATTTAGGAGATCCTGCAACAATATTTTGGGCCTACATTAATTTAAGTTGCTGTACATTAACATGACCAATGCGTTTATGCCAGATATCAATATCTGCAACTACATCGATCCCACGTGCAAACATTGCTGCACTCAATTCAAGCATGTCCGCATCCAACGTAAACATCCTGCCCTTCTTCTTTCCTTTTGCTATCAAGCAACCTTTATTTTTCATATCCTCAACAAAGCATCCATGAGGATTAAATCTGACCTGCAAGCCCTGCTCAACCATTTGACCAATAGAAACCAAGTTCTTGGTGATATTCGGGACATGAAATACATCTGACAAGTATTTCTTTTTCCCATCCTGCATAGACAAAGGAATTTTACCAATCTGCACAATAGGATGTGTAGTATCATCACCAATCTCCACAAATCCTAGTTTTTTCCCTGGGGGATTCACTCTTCATGAAAGGGGGACGTCACCTGCGTGCATGAACTTCAAGAAAACCCCCTATTTAAGATCCATATAGGATGATAAAACACCCCTATTTAAGATCCATGTAGAATGATAAAATACCCCTATTTAAGCTTATAAGATACCACCAAAATTCTATTATGTCCCTCCTTTCCTTAAATCTACGTTCTTTCTCAAGCATTTAGATCACACAATAAGCAAATTTAGATTACTTTCCCTATGACGATTTAAAACCATACACAAAACCAAACTTGTTTGGACTAGTCACCCAAGGTAGCCTATACTATGTTCCCCCCTCTTAAATATGGCATGGCCCCCCTAACTTAAATTCAATATTGGGAAAAAATAAAAGGCCCCCCACCCCTAATGTATAAGCTTATGCCTCATTAAAAAAAACCCCCCTATTGTACACTCACGTGATATCATAAGTTTCCTCTTGTGAATCCCCTGGGGTTTTTTCATTTTCCTTGCATCTTGCATCCATTCTACATGACCTGCCATGTGGTTTGATGCACCTGAGTCAACATACCACACATTGTTGCTTTCTTCTGCACTTGTCATAGAATTGGTCATGTGCTGCACCATAAACAGATGCTCATTTCTATCATGAACCTGTCTATTAGAAGATGCATAATTCCCTTGCTGCAATTTTTCATTCATGATGTCATTCTGCTTTTTATAGCAGGTTTTAGCCATATGACCCATTTTACCACAGTAGTAGCATTCAACATTGCTGTTTGCATTTTGGCCTCTTTGCCATCCACCACGACCTCTTTGCTCCCCCTGGCTCTATAGTTACCACGTCCTCCTCCATAGGACTGGTTTTCTTGAGTTTGCTGCATATTTTGATTTCCACCATGGCCTCCTTTACCTCTACCTCTACCTCTACCTCTTCTAGCATTTGAGTAGAAGACAGTTTCTTTTGAAGTTCCTCCTAAAGAAGATGCACCACCATTTCTCTGCTCCTTAGAAATTAGAAGAGCAATCAACTCCTCAAAATCAGGAAATTTTTCATGGATGGAAATAGATGTTCGGAACTGTGCATAATCCTTTCCTAGACCATTCAAGGTCACAGAAACTAAATCATCATCTTCCACTGGCGACCCAATGGAGGCAAGTGCATCTGCAATCTTCTTCACCTTCATGTGGTAGTCATTGATGCTCATACTTTCTCTCTGCACATTGTGCAACTCTTGCTTGAGCTGCATTTTCCTGGCTTGTGTATTTGTGCTATACATTTTTGCCAAAGTATCCCATGCCTCCTTTGGCGTACTTGCATCCTAAATATGCACAATCATAGAATCTGAAATAATCATAGAAAGCCAGTACATCACTTTTCAAGCTCTCTCATGCCATCCTTTAAATGCCTGCATTTCCTATTGATTGGGAGCATTAGGAAGAACTGGTTCTCCTTCATTTCCTGTAATGAATTCCCAATATCCTTTTTCCATAAGGAAATTCGTCATTCTAATCTTCCATGCTTGGAAGTTGTTCTTGTCAAGATTTTCAGTGACAATCTGTGAAAGAGAATCAGACGCCATTATAAAAAATTACAAAATATTCTGTCATTGCAAAAAACATAGCTTCAGTCTCACAAGGGCAAATCTGCAAAACTGATGAAAGTGGTATTTGACCACACAATCACTTCCTAGTGACGATTTTGCATCAATAGGAAACAAGGATGATTATGTAACTCCCAATATCTCTATGCATAGGCATACGATGCAATTTCTACGGAAACTTTTCACCAACCTGCAGAACAGTGGTCGCATAGCAAAAACAGGGCCTTTTTTTGAGTGCGTGCGGAGAACTTCCGCCTCCAAAATGGGCCTCGAAATGGCCTCGAATCAAAAAAATAAGTCACCAAGGGCTCTACCCTCTCCCGTAGCATATACTACCCTCTCACCACACCGCAAAGGGCATCTCAATCTGAGGCAATGCACTTTTGCACTTTTTGGCTATGCTACTTATAGAGATTTGCTCCCAAACTCGAAAAAGGAAAGCAACATTGGTCCTCTTACCAGGACACCGCGAACTTGGTTTGCTTTCTTGAGTTCCTTAGCACGAACCAGGCTCTGATACCATATGAAGATAGTGGGAGAGAAGGAAGGAGTCTCACTTGTGGCTTTCTCACATACACAATGGGGGAATACACACAAAGGTGGAGGCTGATAACAGTTTTCCTCTTCTTAGTTGTGTAAGCCAAAAGAACTCTATTACAAAGAAATAGAAGAACCCTATATGTGGGTCTCAAACCAAGCTCAACTACAAAGGTGGCATACTAACTGAGCCACGAACTAGAGTACATAAGGATAGCTATCATTCAGCTATTATTCATGGGTGGTGTACCAACTACATCTACAGCTAACAAGTCAGTGACATAAATGCACAACGGTCACCCTGGCATATCACGAGTGGAGCTTGATATCTCAAAAATGCCCTCGCTATTTTCGTTGATTTGCTCGTGGCTCTATCGTAGCTCTATCACTAAATTTTTGTCAGTAGTCCGTCTGTCGCTTGTACCCATAGTAGTCTACAATAGATTTTTTTTTAGCAGTCCGACGCTATTGTGAGCGTTCTTATCTTCCCATCGCGACTCCATCGACTGCCTGTGCATTGCGTCGCACATTCCGTCGCCATTCTAGTCATTCTTCTGGCAACTATTTGTTTTTTTTTACAAAACCTTGGATTGAACCTTTCAAACTACTTCCAATCGGTATGCAACATGTGGTGGATTCATGGGCCAATCAGCTCTTAACATGTGGCAGTTGATGTGGCACCCTCTCCTTTCGACATGTGGCAGAGATGTGGCACCTAGCTATGCAGCTAGCTAGGCTCGGCAGGTGTGGAAGCTAGCTAGGCCGCTAACTAGGCCCAATAGGAGTGGAAGCTAGCTAGGCCCAGCAGGTGTGGAAGCTAGCTAGGCTGAGATGGTAGTCGATAGTCAACAATTGACTCTGACCTTGGACCGGTTGACATTGACTGACTTCACTTGGCATCCGACTGACAGTTAGCATCCGGTTTGATTGGGAAACTAGGTTAGTTGGCATCTTTGGAGCATATTCTAGGGAATATTCTTTGAGAAAAATTGGTTGGAAATTATTTGTGTTCACATGATTTCAGTGGTTTGGATTGCCATGGTTAAAAATTTCAATTTTAATTGCATTTTGCTCATTGAAAATTGCCTTACGTATGCCGAATTGAAAAGTACAAAAAAGTAACTTATGTTTATTTTTCATGCCAAACATGCTTATAATGTCTGATTTTGATTCCAGAATTTAATTAAGGTACTTGCTTTGTTAAATTGGCCCAGTTACAGAAAACGGAACCCTAGTTGGTTGAGTAGGCAAACGGCATCGGAATTAAATTATTCAAATAGAAAATTATGTTTATTTTCTGTGCTAAAACTCTTGGTAACACCAAAATCTCATTCAAATGTAACCGTAGAGTACTTGCTTTGTAAATTGAACCTGCAAATGGTGATTTTCCACATGGTACTAGTGTTTTGGACTATGAACTTCTGACCGAACGCTATTCTAATGAATCTAGACTTGGAAACACACTAAAAACCTATTTTGTAACATGGTATAGTAATTTACAGTATGCATTGGTCATCGATTTCAATGAGAAAAATATTATTTACAACTGTTTAATGCTTGATTGGTGTGTGCATGTGCATGACATGTAAGTATTAAGGCATGCAAAGAGTCAATCAACATTTGGAAGTTAGGACACTCAAAGTATAGGGGTGTACATTGGGGCATACAGTCATTTGCATGAGATAGCACCCACATGTATGTTGCACATGATCAAAGAAAGAATACCATTGCATCTTGCCGACTGCGGCATTAAGACCTCTTGCACAAACCAATAAACCGTAAGTTGGAAATCAATAATGCAAAACATCCTGATCTCATCATGAACCCCGTGCAACTTTAGGCCGAGACCTGTGCCTTGTGTATGCTTGGGAGAATCAACCACTGTGTGAGTAACGAGCGGTAGGAATACTTGGACTACAATGAGAAATTGTTAACAAGGTGTCAACCTTCACCGTGGGATATACCTTTCCCATCTCAAGACCCTGGATGTGTGGTAGGTTAGGTTAGTTGAACGTAAACAAACCAACATCAAGCAACTTATCAATCTCTTGCTTTACTTCAATGAATACTTAAGATTGAGGCGATAAGGTCTTTGGCAAACAGGTTTGGTATTTTCTTCCAAATAAATATGATGTTGACATAGTTTAGGAGGTATACCAATCATATCCTTGTGTGACTAAGCAATAACAGATTCCTTAAACTCTTTGAAAAGAGCCACATACTCTTCCAACATTTTAGACATCAACTGGGCACCAATGTTAATCATTTGTGGGAATTCTTCAGTGCCCAAATTCACTTCCTGAATGGTTGGATGTTTAGAGTAGTCAACTTCCAAAGGGTCATGATTGATGTTCCCATTTGCATAAGCAAGTCGCTTAAGAAGTTTGACTACCTTCACTGTATGCTGTAAATAGAACTGTAGGTAATTAGTAGACTGATTTGTAACCAGCTTTGGTTTAGGCTCCTTGCTCTTTTTAGGCCTGGATGTTGCTTTAACCTCTAGCTATACCTTGATCATGAATGCTAATTCAGTAGGGGTTACTTGTGTATACCCTTCTTCTGTTGGCACACATTCTGAAGACATATTCTCTAGCACATATTGGAACCACTCAGTTGGTCTATCCTTGCCATCTGAATCACAATCGGTCTGGTATCCTAAAGTTTTAGACTGATGCTTGCAATAGACTGTGTTTAAGGGTTTGGAATGAGAAGAACATGCTACCCATGTCATCAATTAAGAATGACATGTTGTGGTTTGCACTCTCCTAAAAAGGCAATAATTCTGGCAAGCACACGTCACACAGTACTAGAAAAGAAAAGTTTTCTTTGTTCTTTTGTTTCTTTTTCCTTTCTTTAAAAAAAAAATGTAATTAAAACTTTAGAACTAAAAGAAAACAAAAAAGTTTGCCCAACCTCAGATGAAGAGGTGAATTGTGGAGGGTCTTGGTATGAGTCGACCAAGAGTCCTACGGATTGGTGGGTGCAAAGGGTACTAAAGGTGGAACATGTCTAATTATGTTATTGACTTAATGTAGAGCAATCAACATCTCATGCTCCAATGCAAACAAAACTGCCAATTTCGTAGTTGCGGGTTGGTCTTGGCACAAGTCCGCTATTTTGTATCTATCTTCCATGCCCTTAACAAACCAACTTATCTATCGCTCTTGTGAAATATCACCATTAACCACTTGCGACAACCTCATCCCTTTTTCCACATAAGACTAGAATGTCACATGATCGCTCAATCGTACCATAGAGAATTCCTTTGCTTCCAATGTTAGGTCCTCCTCCAAGGAGTTAGATACATCGGAGACCCCATCATTATCTCCTTCTGTGAGGTATTCCAAAGGCACCATATTAACTCCCACATCAGGAAATACACTAACTAGTCCCAAATTCCTTGATCAGAGTCTTCACTATCACTACAATCCACTCGTAAGACACCTTGATCATCTGCATCAATCTGTAACACCACATGATGTGGACTACTCTTGGATGGCTTCTGAGACTTCGATCCAAAACCTTGATCGATAGCCTTGCCCTTTTGTTCCCAGGTATATTTCTTTGTGGTTGGGGACAATTGTACATCCTTTCGACTAAGTTGTCCCTTGGTTTCCTTCTTCATCACTGTGGATGACGACTAGGATCAACCGACCTAACCTACCACACATCCGAGGTCTTGAGATGGGGAAAGTATATCCCACGGTGAAGGTTGACACCTTGTTAACAATTTGTCATTGCGGTCCAAGTATTCCTACCTCTCGTCACTAACGTAGGGGTTCATACTCTCAGGCATACACCATTAGGCAAAGGTCTCGGCCTAAAGGTTCAAGGGGTTCTTGATGAGCTTTGGTTGTTTTGCATTATTGTTTTCCAATTTTCAGTTTGTGCAAGAGGTTTCAATGATCTCATAGGTTCCAAACACTTACCTTTTTCCCCCGCTTCATTGATGGTTGGATTCATTTAATTCATCTTTGCTCCCATCACTGGTCCTTTTATAAAATTAAATTTTGCTTTATTCGAGCACTCAGTTCGGTGACCTTGCTCACCACATCAGAAACATAATCCCAATCTTCTTGCTCATTCAATGAACTCTGGATCACTTTTCCAAGGTGTGCTTTCTTGGGTCTTCTGATTTGCAACTCCTTTATTCTTTTGATTTTGATTTCGGTTAAAGTTTGGCCTTCCCACGTGTTTGTTCCCAGGTTGGCTACTCCTTCCTTGAAATCTAGCCATGTTTGAATAATCAGGTTTTCGTTGAGGCATACCTGAACCTTCAGACCCTTGAAGACGATGACCTATTGGAATGAACTTAGATTTTGCCATCTTCCTTAGGTTATATTCCTCCATCTTCTCAAAGTTTTTGGCCTTAGCTACAGCATCTAAGAAATCACTTGATCCTGTCCCTTTCATCATATAGAGAAGATCTTCCTTGAGCCCTTCCACAAATTTGCCAAGTAAAAGCTTCACCGGTGATCTCAGGTGCGTACTTATGCAATCGCAAAAACTTCTCTTTATACTCATCCACAGAGAGATCATGTTTTCCCTCTTGTACCTGCTTGAAATTATAGAACTCCATCTTCTTTTCCATGTAATAATGTAGAGAACAATACCTCTTTTCAGCCGCAGTTCTGAATTCAGCCCATGTGATGGGTTGATCTTGACGTTGTCAGATGATGAGATTTGGCTGCATAGAATTGCTAAAGCATGGTTTGCCACACCTTTCAGTATCCTAAATTTCTTGCTATGTAGACTGCCAGGGTCCTTGCCCACTAAAAAGAGAATGGTTAGTGTTGAAGATATCTCTCTCCTTTTTGCCTATTTTGTCATTCCATGAATAAAACATGCATCTCTTATGGTCTTGCCTTGACTCACAAAGCTTGTGAAAGGGGATCGGTGCAGGTGGATGGGGAGAGCCCAACTAGGAGTTGATACCAAATGGAAGCAATGAGCAACCTCAATGAGCCCTTCTATTAGTCTTTCAAGTGGTTGGAGCATTAGTCAACAAAACACCTATTTCATTAATTTTGGACTCTTGCACTGTCCAAATTCATTTTGTGAGATAATTCTGGATAAAACATTTCAAAAAAAGAGACTCTTATAAAACAAAACATTGAGTCAAAAAGGAAGATTTAAAAAAATCAAATTAGAAAAAATGATGTGAGATGTTAAAAATAGAGTACATCACATTGTTAAAAGAGACAAAAAAGTAAGATTTTAAAAAATCAAATTAGAAAAAATGGCGTGACATGTTATGAAAACTAGAGTACATTTCAAAAAGAGCACATCACATTTGTAAAGAAGTAGATCATATTACTCAAAGCCATATGGTGTCAAAAAACACCTTAATACAGTCTCTCTTAACATCATCTTAACATCACATTTGTACAAGAAGTAGATCATATTACTCAAAGCCATATGGTGTCAAAAAACACCTTAATACAAAGCCATATGGTGTCAAAAAACACCTTAATACAGTCTTTCTTATCTAAGTCTAGAAGATCTCATCATTGGTTTCTCTTATCTTCTCAACAACCCAATCCTTCACTGCTTCCACAGCTGTATCCTCAACATAATTACATGCGAAGAAGAAGTTTAAGAAATCACAAATTGTTTCTTTATAATTTCTCTGAGAGGCTCTTATTGTTCTCTCAGCATCCGCATCAAATCGCCCATGACGAGAGCTGCGATAATGCAGGTTACTTAAGAAGTCTAATAGATCTTGTCGTGCTTTTATCATACGTCTTAGAAGTCTTTCACTGTCTGCTATCTTGAGAGTCTCCTCCCTCTCTGCGTGCCTTTGTGCAGCAAATTCCTCTCTCTCCATGTGTGTCAAAGGAGAACCTTGTCGAATTCTGGCCTCTCTCTGTGCTCCTTGGTCAGCAATCCATTCTTTGAGATTGTTAATTCCGAACTCCACGTCTTCGACAATGCCAAGGACATCCATGGGTGGGGAGATGATAAAGAAAGGCAGATGGACTACGATGCAAGAAAGAAGAGAGTGTCTGCAGAAGAACTAGGATAGAAGAATACTTGGTTATCAGGATGGATGAAAGAAGACTCTGAGAGTGTTTGCGGAAGGACTAGGATAGAAGAATACAAGAAGAATACAAGTTAATGAGAAGCACTAGGATGCAAGAAAGAAGAGAGTGTCTGCGAAAGAACTAGGATAGAAGAATACTTGGTTATCAGGATGGATGAAAGAAGACTCTGAGAGTGTTTGCGGAAGGACTAGGATAGAAGAATACAAGAAGAATACAAGTTAATGAGAAGCACTAGGATGGATGAAAGAAGAGAGTGTTTGTGGAAGAACTAGGATAGAAGAATACTTGGTTATCAGGATGGATGAAAGAAGACTCTGAGAGTGTTTGCGAAAGGACTAGGATAGAAGAATACAAGTTACTCAGAATGTGGAAGGACTAGGATGGAAGAATACAAGTGCACTAAGGCACGATGTGTTCACTACGATAAGGATAAGGGTTGGAATAAAGTGAGTGGCACGATGTGTTCACTATGATAAGGGTTGGAATAAAGCGAGTGGAGATTGAATGCTCTACTTTAAGTGAGTGGAGATGATAAGGATAATGGTTGGAATAAAGTGAGAGAAGCATTGCGAATGCTCTACTTTAAGTGAGTGGAGACTGTCCAACTGTTTTTTGCCTTGGTGTCATGCACAACCATGAAAAAACACGGTCCTAGGTATGTTATTCAAACTAGTACTTATCGGATGGGGGATCCAGTTTGCACGCAAGTCTGTTTCAACTAGGTTGAGGTGTGTGCAAATTATTGTCACCATCGAATATGATTTGCATGGTCGATCACGCATTATACACCATTTTTTCCCTAGTGGTATGCACATCCGCAAAAAAACACGCCCTTAGGTATGTTATCTGACCAAGTACTTATCGGATGGGTGTGCCTCTTTGACAACATTTTAATACGACCTAAGTTGAGGTATAGGAAAAGTATTATGCCCATCGGATATGCTTTGCATGGTCGATCAAGCATTAAATACCATTTTTGCCTTAGTGCCATGCACATCCGTAAAAAAACACGCTGCTAGGTGTGTTATCCGATCAAGCACTTATGCGATGGGAATGCCACTTTGCATGTAAGTCAATTCCACCTAGTTGAGGGTGTGTGCAAAGTATTGTGCCCATCGGATATGCTTTGCATGGTCGATCGAGCATTAAATTCCATTTTTGCCTTAGTGCCATGCACATCCTTATGCTTGATCGACAATGCAAAGCATATCCGATGGGCACAATACTTTGCACACACCTTCAACTAGGTGGAATTAACTTACATGCAAAGTGGCACGCCCATCGCATAAGTGCTTGATCAGATAACACACCTAACAGCGTGTTTTTTTACGGATGTGCATGGCACTAAGGCAAAAATGGTATTTAATGCTCGATCAACCATGCAAAGCATATCCGATGGGCACAATACTTTGCACACACCTTTAACTAGGTGGAATTGACTTACATGCAAAGTGGCACGCCCATCCCATAAGTGCTTGATTGGATAACATACCTATCAGCGTGTTTTTTTACGGATGTGCATGACACTAGAGCAAAAATAGTATTTAATGGTCGATCGACCATGCAAAGCATATCCGATGGGCACAATACTTTGCACACACCTTCAACTAGGTGGAATTGACTTACATGAAAAGTGGCATGCCCATCGCATAAGTGCTTGATCAGATAACACACGTAGAATTGTGTTTTTTTACGGATGTGCATGGCACCAAGGTGAAAATGGTATTTAATGCTCGATCGACCATGCAAAGCATATCCGATTGGCACGATACTTTGCACACACCTTCAACTAGGTGGAATTGACTTACATGCAAAGTGGAATTCCCATCGCATAAGTGCTTGATCGGATAACACACCTAGCAGCGTGTTTTTTTACGGATGTGCATGGCACTAAGGCAAAAATGATATTTAATGTTCGATCGACCATGCAAAGCATATCCGATGGGTATAATACTTTTCCTATACCTCAACTTAGGTCGTATTAAAATTTTGTCAAAGAGGCACACCCATCCGATAAGTACTTGGTCAGATAACATACCTAAGGGCGTGTTTTTTTGCGGATGTGCATACCACTAGGGAAAAAACGGTGTATAATGCGTGATCGACCATGCAAATCATATCCGATGGTGACAATACTTTGCACACACCTCAACCTAGTTGAAACAGACTTGCGTGCAAACTGGAGCCCCCATCCGATAAGTACTAGTTTGAATAACACAGCTAGGACTGCGTTTTTTGACGAATGTGCATGACACTAAGACAAAAACGGGGTTTTATGCTTGATCGACAATGCAAAGCATATCCGATGGACACAATACTTTGCACACACCTTCAACTAGGTAGAATCAACTTACATGCAAAGTGGCACGCCCATCCCATAAGTGCTTGATTGGATAACATACCTAGCAGCGTGTTTTTTAACGGATGTGCATGACACTAGAGTAAAAATAGTATTTAATGCTCGATTGACCATGCAAAGGATATCTGATGGGCACAATACTTTGCACACACTTTCAACTAGGTGGAATTGACTTACATGCAAAGTGGCATTCCCATCGCATAAGTGCTTGATCGGATAACACACCTAGGAGCGTGTTTTTTTACGGATGTGCATGGCACTATGGCAAAAACTCAGGGGGGTCACTATGTATAAACCCTCTATATCACGTGCGTTCAAGGCCTATATTTAAAATCCCTTATCTGTAAATTTTTTCATTAATAAAATGTACCCCTTTTCTATACAAATCTGTAAATTTTTTCCAAAATTATTTTAAATATTCCCTTATGTATATTTATTTCTGTAAATTTTAGAAATAAAAAATATCCTTCTGTTGAACTCACGTGATAGGGTTACATATGATGAGTGACCCCCCCGAGGGCAAAAATGGTATTTAATGCTCGATCGACCATGCAAAGCATATCCGATGGGCATAATACTTTTCTCATACCTCAAACTAGGTGGTATTAAAATGTTGTCAAAGAGGCACACCCATCCGATAAGTACTTGGTCAGATAACATACCTAAGGGCGTGTTTTTTTGCGGATGTGCATACCACTAGGAAAAAAACGGTGTATAATGCGTGATCAACCATGCACATCATATTCGATGGTGACAATACTTTGCACACACCTCAACCTAGTGGAAACGGACTTGCGTGCAAACTGGAGCCCCCATACGATAAGTACTAGTTTGAATAATACACCTAGGACCGTGTTTTTTCATGGTTGTGCATGACACCAAGGCAAAAACAGTGTTTTATGCTTGATCGACAATGCAAAGCATATCCGATGGGCACAATACTTTGCACACACCTTCAACTAGGTGGAATCGACTTACATGAAAAGTGGCACACCCATCCCATAAGTTCTTGATCGGATAACATACCTAGCAGCATGTTTTTTGACGGATGTGCATGACACTAGAGCAAAAATAGTATTTAATGCTCGATCGACCATGCAAAGCATATCCGATGGGCACAAAAATTTTCGTACGTCTCAACCTAGGTGGTATTGAAATGTTCGCAATGAGGCACACCCATCCGATAAGTAATTGGTCAGATAACACACCTAGCAGTGTGTTTTTTTACGGATGTGCATGGCACTAAGGCAAAAATGGTATTTAATGCTCGATCCACCATGCAAAGCATATCCGATGGGCACGATACTTTGCACACACCTTCAACTAGGTGGAATAGACTTATATGCAAAGCAACACGTGCATCCCATAAGTGCTTGATTGGATTACATACCTAGCAGCGTGTTTTTTGACGGATGTGCATGACACTAGAGCAAAAATAGTATTTAATGCTCGATCGACCATGCAAAGCATATCCGATGGGCATAAAACTTTTCGTACGCCTTAACCTAGGTGGTATTGAAATGTTCTCAATGAGGCACACCCATTCGATAAGTACTTGGTCAGATAACACACCTAATGGCGTGTTTTTTTGCAGATGTGCATATCATTAGGAAAAAAATGGTGTATAATGCGTGATCGACCATGCAAATCATATCCGATGGTGACAATACTTTGCACACACCTCAATGTAGTTAAAAAGGACTTGCGTGCAAATTGGATCCCCCATCTGATAAGTACTTATTTGAATAACACACCTATGGCCGTGTTTTTATATGGTTGTGCATGACACTAAGGCAAAAACGGTGTGTTATGCTTGATCGACAATGCAAAGCATATCCGATGAACACAATACTTTGCACACACCTTCAACTAGGTGTAATTGACTTACATGAAAAGTGGCACGCCCATCGCATAAGTGCTTGTTTAGATAACTTACCTAGCAGCGTGTTTTTTTACGGATGTGCATGGCACTAAGGCAAAAATGGTATTTAATGCTCGATCGACCATGCAAAGCATATCCGATGGGCACGATACTTTGCACACACCTTCAACCTTGTGGAATAGACTTACATGCAAAGTGGCACGCCCATCCCATAAGTGCTTGATCGGATAACATACCTAGCAGCGTGTTTTTTGACGGATGTGCATGACACTAGAGTAAAAAAAGTATTTAATGCTCGATCGACCATGCAAATGATATCCGATGGGCACAAACCTTTTTGTATGCCTCAACCTAGGTGGTATTGAAATGTTCTCAATGAGGCACACCCATCCGATAAGTACTTGGTCAAATAACACACCTAATGGCATGTTTTTTTGACCATGCAAATCATATCCGATGGTGACAATACATTGCATGCACCTCAACGTAGTTGAAACAAACTTGCGTGCAAAGTGGATCCCCCATCTGATAAGTACTTATTTGAATAACACACCTATGGCCGTGTTTTTATTTGGTTGTGCATGACACTAAGGCAGAAACGGTGTGTTATGCTTGATCGACAATGCAAAGCATATCCGATGAACACAATACTTTGCACACACCTTCAACTAGGTGTAATTGACTTACATGCAAAGTGGCACGTCCATCGCATAAGTGCTTGATCAGATAACACACCTAGCAGCGTGTTTTTTTACGGATGTGCATGGCACTAAGGCAAAAATGGTATTTAATGCTCGATCAACCATGCAAAGCATATCGGATGGGCACGAGACTTTGCACACACCTTCAACTAGGTGTAATTGACTTACATGCAAAGTGGCATTCCCATCGCATAAGTTCTTGATCGGATAACACACCTAGCAGCGTGTTTTTTTACGAATGTGCATGGCACTAAGGCAAAAATGGTATTTAATGCTCGATCGACCATGCAAAGCATATCCGATGGGCATAATACTTTTTTTATACCTCAACCTAGGTGGTATTAAAATTTTGTCAAAGAGGTATACCCATCCGATAAGTACTTGGTCAGATAACATACCTAAGGGCGTGTTTTTTTGCGGATGTGCATACCACTAGGGGAAAAACGGTGTATAATGCGTGATCGACCATGCAAATCATATCCGATGGTGACAATATTTTGCACACACCTCAACCTAGTTGAAACATACTTGCGTGCAAACTGGAGCCCCCATCCGATAAGTACTAGTTTGAATAACACATCTAGGACTGCGTTTTTTGACGAATGTGCATGACACTAAGACAAAAACGGTGTTTTATGCTTGATCGACAATGCAAAGCATATCTGATGGGCACAATACTTTGCACACACCTTCAACTAGGTAGAATCAACTTACATGCAAAGTGGCACGCCCATCCCATAAATGCTTGATCATATAACATACCTAGCAGCGTGTTTTTTGACGGATGTGTATGACACTAGAGTAAAAATAGTATTTAATGCTCGATTGACCATGCAAAGGATATCCAATGGGCACAAAACTTTTTGTACGCCTCAACCTAGGTGGTATTGAAATGTTCTCAATGAGGCACACCCATCCGATAAGTACTTGGTCAGATAACACACCTAATGGCGTGTTTTTGTGCGAATGTGCATATCATTAGGGAAAAAATGGTGTATAATGCGTGATCGACCATGCAAATCATATCCGATGGTGACAATACTTTGCACGCACCTCAACGTAGTTAAAACGGACTTGCGTGCAAAGTGGAGCCCCCATGTGATAAGTACTTATTTGAATAACACACATATGGCCGTGTTTTTATATGGTTGTGCATGACAATAAGGCAGAAACAGTGTGTTATGCTTGATCGACAATGCAAAGCATAGGCACAATACTTTGCACACACCTTCAACTAGGTGGAATTGACTTACATGCAAAGTGGCATTCCCATCGCATAAGTACTTGATCGGATAACACACCTAGCAGCGTGTTTTTTTAATGGATGTGCATGACAGGAGCAAAAATAGTATTTAATGCTCGATGGACCATGCAAAGCATATCCGATGGGCACAACACTTTTTGTACACCTCAACTAGGTGGAATTGACTTACATGCAAAGTGGCACCCGCATCCCATTAGTGCTTGATTGGATAACGTACCTAGCTCGTACCTAGTAGGGTCATGTTTTTTTACGGATGTGCATGACACTAGAGCAAAAATAGTATTTAATGCTTGATTGACCATGCAAAGGATAACTTGGCATGTCCATCTGATGAGTACTTGATCGGATAACTTCTCCCACTAATAAATTAAGTACTAATTAAAAATTATAATAAATAAGTAGATTATTAAAAAGAGACTAATATTTATGTAATTGTTGCCACTGCAGCTTGCTTGCGAAGGACTCTCACAAAGGAGATGGCTATAGATTTTGTTCCAGGGATGGATGTGATTTTATGTAGCAAAAGAGAAGTAGTTGCATTTGCTACAATCCATGATAGTGATCCCAATTCACTTTGCCACTTTCGAAGACTTGGCGAAGATAAGGTAGCAGTTACTGTATCAAAGATTCTTAGCGCACATGTTGAGCTAAAGTATAAATGTGGAGATATGGAAACACTTGGAGATGTTATGCCCTACAATACATCCAACGAATCATTTATAGCATGGGACAAAGATGAGACTTATGCAATAGACATTATCAAGAATACAAAGTGCACCACCTTGGATTTTACTATAGGGGACATTTTACAAATGAGATCATTTGCAAATAAGATTGTAGCAGAAGGTGAAAAAGTGGAGCAATGGTCATTTGCGCAGATGAGGATTCTAAAAGTCACTGATGATGGTATGGTTGATAACATAACATCCTTATGTGATCCCTACTATGAGGTAGGCAAGAATATGAGATGGAGCATGCAATTTTTAAACATGAGAAAGAGGCACGTGGTTTTCAATGATAAAGACAACGTATACTACAATATCAAAGGACCTAAAAAGCATGCCCATGTGCCAGGCTCTATCACTTCAAATGTGGATGGTTTCAATATACTCAATTATAGAAGTGACATCTTATCTGGAGTGGATGAGTTCATTGGTTCCAAGAAACAAAATGATTTTAGAAGCGAAGCCTTATCTGGGGTGGATGAATTCTTGCACAGTGAGAAGGGCAAAGGTTTCAATAGCGATGTCTTGTCAAGTGTGGATGAGTTCATGCATATTAACAAACTTGGTGTCAATCAAGGTTGTGGATTTGTGAAAGCCATGCAAGATGTCCCAATGAGTGATGTTCTCTCAGGAGTGGAAGAGTTTCAAGGTTCTCAATACTCTCGTAGAATATTGAATTCATTGAATGGTCCTAAGAGTATGTTAAAAACGAGGATGAGATCAACAGAGGATTATTCAGTATTTAACTTTGATTGTGATATGAACAAGGATGCAACGACCAATCATGGATGCTTGGTTACAAACAAATGTGAGGAGAAGAAGTGCATAAATACAGATAACAATGTGCACGAGGAACGAAAACGGTCATACATATGCATGAAGAGAAAGAGAATCCAGGCAGATCCACAAAAGCAACCAAAGAGGAAGAGAGTAATGAAGGAGGAGAACATGTTAAATGCATTGGGATATCTATGTTGCAAGCGAAGATGTATGCGCTTCATTGATCTTGTAGACATCAGGGAATGTAGAGGACACGTGTGGCAAAGAAGGGGAAGCGAAAGAAATGAATACCTTCTCACAAGTCTCTCTTGCTTTCTTCAGAATGGCAATAAAAGGCTAAGTTCAAGACAAAAGGTAAAACCTCTCGTAAATGGAAAAAGGATTTGCAATAAGGCATATCGCAATATTACTGGTACATATTGGGATTTAGTCACCAAGGCAAAGGGCGGCAACAAATTCAGCATTCACGGTAATAGAGGAAGGTCCAAATCAAGAATCTCAACTGTCAGGGCAGCAGCAATTTTGCAAGACTTCATACATGAAAATGCTTTGCCTCAACCCCATATATCTACCAAACTCCCTAACGGTGACGCGATCACTGAAATGCACCTTCCAATGGGCTTGACAAAGCTCGAAGTATTTGACTCTATTGCAGAAAAGCAAAGGCAAAGAGGGGATGCCGTAGCTTCTTCTCATACTTTGTATACTCTTTGGAAGAAGAACTTTGGATATGTTAAAATCCCAAGGAGGCAAAAAATGTCAAAGTGCAATGTCTGTAATGATTTAAAGCGAGCGATTGAGAGTGCAACATGTCCAAATCAAAGGGAATTATACAAAAAAAACCAAAAATCTCATCATGACCTTATTCGACATTCCAGACAAAAATATGCATTTTGGAAGGAGCAAGCTATTTCGCATCCTGATGACTACATGTGCCTTATTGTAGATGGCATGGATCAGAATACAACAACATTGCCTCGTTTTGTTGCCACTCCACCTAAATTACAAGGAAAGCACTTTCTAAAGACACATCTATGTGGAGTATTAGTGCATGGAATTAAGTTCTTTGCAGATATATGGATTGATTCCTTGCATCTACATGATAGCAATCAAGTTGTAACATCTATTATGAAGGCAATTCGCAATGTACATGCAAAAAAAGGTCGCCTGCCACCGACTTTGAGAATACAAGCTGATAATTGCTGGCGAGAAAATAAGAATGTACTCATGTTTGCATTCTGCTCCATGCTAGTTGCTCATCGAATCTTCAATGAGGTCGAATGTGGATTTTTGTATGTTGGGCATACACATGAGGATATCGATCAGGTTTTTAGCACAGTCTCAAGGGAGCTTAAATGCAAGGATGTGGAGACAATAGATGACTTGGTAAGAAGATGTGGCAGGCAAGTTGGTGGTCGTAAGGAAAGTATAGTATGTGAGAGGCTCGAAAGAATGTATGATTGGAAGAGCTTCATTCTACCTTTCATACAAACGGGTGGTGATGCATTGACAGGTCATACCAATCCACACTACTTTCGTTTTTTTTTTTAAAGATGAAAAACCCGTAATGCAATGGCAATAGTATTCTCATGATACAAAATGGGAACCTGAAGAACCTTACAGTCTCTTAACTTCAATTCCCAGCAAGGAAAGGTATCCAACATGGGCTCCTATAAAAGAATTTAATGAGAGGTCTAATTGTGAAATAGATGGATTAAAAGCATTTATTACATACAAAGAGGAAATGCTCCGGAGATATCCTGATTCGAAGCCTACTTGGAGAGAACACACTACCACTGTAATTAACAAGACACGAAATTTAATAAAGGACCTTGAGAGAATACGAGGCTCAAAGGATGTCAAGGAAGAATGCAAAATGTTTTGGCCAAATGTTCATAACGATTTGCGCCCAGCTCCAGTCTTTGAAAATGAATTTGTATCATTACTCCCACGTCCATATTGTGGACCGAAGAAGAGAGAGTTTATGCCACAAGTAGATATAGAGGTCGATTGTTTTGTTGTGGTTCGGCCATCGGATGATGAATATGAGAATGTGAAGTTTTGGGTTGCAAAAGTAGTTGATGTGCAAAGAGATGACCAAGGGAGAGCTACAACATTTACAGCGGTATGGTATGAGCCAAAGGGCAGGAAGGAGAATATGGATAACAACACATTATATACTAATTGTATAATGAAGGAGTGGGTCCCAAATGATGAAGCAGTCTCTCAAGTTTCGATGGAGACAATCATAGTGTCTTGGCATTCAAGGGCAAAGAAATCAAAGAAGCACATGGGATATGAGGTAGAAGGAAAAATAAAAATACCACAGCAAACTATTTTGCATATACACAAATTTTTAAGGATGCTCGCCATGGAGGAAGTAGAAGGAGACAGCGCAAATGAAGAATGTCCATGATTAAAGCTTTGTATTGAAGTCCATTGATTCAGAAGGATTTTATTTGGGTACTAGGCAAGGAGCCAATCCAAGACAATTATAATCAGAGTCATCACCTCGTATGTCAAATGAGAGTCAAAATATGCACTGGATGTCACCCAAGGGTCAAGGCTTGCCAAGACAATAGGGAGTTAATGCAGATGGCACCTAGCAAGGGACTATCACATTGAGCAATAAGACAATGGGGAGTCAATGCACCCAAGGGGCAAGGCTTGGCAAGATAAGTTGTGGGAGTTAATGCAGATGGCACCTGTATTTTGCACTGGATGTCACCCAAGGGTCAAGGCTTGGCAAGACAATAGGGAGTTAATGCAGATGGCACCTGGCAAGGGACTATCGCATTGAGCAATAAGACAATGGGGAGTCAATGCACCCAAGGGGCAAGGCTTGGCAAGACAAGCCTAGGTCAAATTATGCAAATGGCAACTGGCAAGGGACTGTCGTGACATTGAGCAATAAGACAATGGGGTGTCAAATTATGCAGATGGCACGAATTGAGGCTCTTTAAGAGCAACAATTTAAATTGTAAACATATGTTCAATCTATATCATTTTGGATATAAAGACTCTAGCTAAGAGCAACGTCTCTCAATGTAATCATATACATAAAGCTACAATTGCTATTATCCCTCTTTGGTCTTATGGCATCATGTCTTCTTTCTATTTATTAAAAGTTTTGTTAAATTTTGTGCATATTGCCGAGTGACAATGTTATTTTCATGAAATATTTAAGTCTCCTTTCATGGATTTATAAATTTATCACGTCAACGAAAAACGTCAAGGAAAAATATTAAAAATAATTAAATTAACAAATAACTTAGATATAGCTAGAATTTCTAATATAGGATTATTTCAAATTCTTGCATGTTGGTGCAAAAGTATAGATTGAAAAAACAATATTTGTATGTGAATATGATAGAGCCACAAAGTGAACATTTGATTTGGGAAGAAACTTTTTAGAAAGTAAAATTTTGATTTGGAAAGGATATTTTCATAAAGTAAAGTTTTCATTTGGAAAGGATTTTTGGGCTTCGTCCAAAAACAACACGTCCAAAATTAATGAAATAGGTGTTACAAGCAAATTTGTCATCAAAGGAATGTTCACATTTTTAGACATCAATTAACATATCTCTCACTCATTAAATTCCAATAAAAATCATTTGAATGCTTGATTGCTTGGAAGGCTAAGAACAAAAGTTTCAAGGCTGTTGTTGCATAATTGTAGGCTTCTTGGATTATACCTTGAGTCTTACTTTGAAGCTCTATCTTTCCCTCCTAAGGGGCTTTGTACTTCTATTTATAATATTTCTTTTTTTTAATAAAGGAAAAAAAGATTCCCAATGGATTAAGGGCAAAGGCATTAGGCAAGGCATGAAAAGCCGTCTTTTTTATCATCCACCTAATTGGAAATTAGTTGCTAAAATAGAGGGTGATTCCCCACTTTAGATTCATGTATGCTCGAACATAAAAGTAGGTGTGGCTGCTACTTCAATTTGAATTGTAGCAGTGACATTGAAATGATGACATTGACAATCCATGATGAGAGCATGTGAAATGCAAAACATTGTTTTTAAGCATCAAAAGCTAAAGCAAAAGAGCAAGCTTTACCCGAACTTTACTCTTGTCTTTGCAATGAAGTTGTGCTGCCTGAAGTTAGCCTTGTCTCCACAATTGCAACAATCTCACGAGGCTCTCCGACTGCATTTTTAAAAAGAAGAATGCGGATGGTTATTTATCATATAACTTTATCCTTGAGAGAGAGAGAGAGAGAGATTTCTCCCATGAGGATTAAGGGAGCTTAACAACCCAACATTCTTAATGGCACTAAGGCCTTATGAATTGAAGTGCGTGATGCTATTGTAGCATCAAGAGGAGCTTGCAAAATTTTTCAAATACCATGAAAGTTAAATACATTAATGTAAATGGAAAGACGATCTTGATTTCTTGTTGTCATACTAGGGGTATAAGGCATTGTGACCTCTAGCCCTTGACACCCACGATTTGTCAAGATCTTAATATATTAAGATTATGGTAGATAAGGGCATGCTTTGGTCTTAGGACCTTGAGAGACTGATGCACATAACCTATCAATATATTTAAAAAAATTTCCATTGTTGTGCATTTATTTTGCTTGTATAACTATTGCTTGTGCTATTATCTGTGCATCTTTTTCATAAGTGGTGATGCAACATTCTTGCAATATAATTTTCCTTTTTCTTTTTTGTTATTGTATTACTAACATGTCAACTATTTTGCATCTATAGGAATGGAAAGCACTTTACATTGTTATTGCAAAATAGCAACATTTATTAATGCACAACCTTCAAAGAGTACAATGAAATCATATTTAGTGCAGCTTCATTATATAAATTTATCAATCTTGTAAGAATACATTTCTAGGAAATACCTTTATGCACCATGCATGCAAGCATGATAGACTTCATACTCTTACTTAGTAATCTTAGCATAAGAACAATGATATTGTTACACAAATAAGAACTAAACTCTTACGCACTTAACATGAACCAAGTCTCAATATATCTAAACATGCATTAGAAGCAAAAGGAAGAGCAACAATCAAAGGAGGAGCAACCTCTTCCATTGCCTATGAAGCCTTTGGAGATCCCTATGGAGCACATGGAGAAGGTAGAGGAGGTGCATATCCAAGCTGCTTGTGGAGTATTTAGACCAGGTCCAACCTCACCCCAAGTCGAGAGCCTAGTCATAGGATCATTTGTCCATCTACAAGCAACATCACTTTTTGTTTCAAAAATGGTTGTAATTTTCTAGTGCTTTTATTGGTATAAGAAATTATGGATTGTCCACTGTATCTGAATTCAAGAGGCTTGAACTACAATATCTGAACAATATCATAGTTTCGAAAGTGAGAGGACTATATTATTATGATTTCAAAAGTCGCAAAATTATTTCTCAACATAAAATGAGTACTTTAGGAAACTCAATTTACCTTTCTATTGTTTAAAATGAATGCAAATCCCATGCAGACACTCGCTTTAGTCTCATTGATAATGTCATTTCATAATCAAGAGAGTGTGCACCTTTTTGCAAGTGAGATGGATGATATTAGGCTACCATTCTTGATAACATCTATATCAATTATATCCTTTTTTGGACCTGAAGAGCTCTCATCTTGTTCCATTAGCATAAGTTATGTACCTATCATCCTGGTTCATTTATAGTAAAATGAAAAAATAAAAGTTTGGGAGTCAAACATGTACGTAAGGTTGATTGTGTCATGGACAACCTCACAAAAAAAACTTTAAGTTAAAAGTAGTACTAATTATATTACTTTGAAAATCAAAAGTACAAGAGAGCCAACCTCATGGCCAGCTAGGCTTGCTACCCAACCAATTTGCAACCCAGAATCAAAAATGAAATGTGTACAAGCTTCTAAAAGCAGGGATGTGGACAAACATCCACATCAAGGGTGAATAATGCCATTGAAGGCCATGTGAGGCATGCTAGAAGAAGTGGTCCTAGTCATGGAGGAACTGGTGTCTCTTCTTCCTGCTTGCATGGGAATCTCCTTGGATCTGGTCCCACTGACCCTTGAGCATATGAACAATCTTGCTCCAGATGTCAGCTAGAGTCTACATCACGAAGGATGTTTGGTCTCCTAGGATCTGTGCACAATGCAATGTCCAAATGTGACAACCCACAATGTTCCCAATGATCTCCTAGACTGGGTGATAGGACAGCATTTTGCATCTATCTCCATTAGGGAGCATTTGAACATAAAAAGTGTCTCGTAAGGATTCTTTATCCGAAGGGCTTAGGACTAATTTTTTTGGGATTAAGGAGACAAAGGTTATAACGATGGCTATTTGTGAGCCTAAGAGTAGAGGGTCCCACTTCTTTAATTCTAGGAATCGTTCTATATTATTCTCCTTCATCCTTTACAAACAACTGCATGCATTAACAACCTTAAAATGATCAAAAAGCTTTTTAAATAAGAAAATTACTATTCTTTCATTTTAAAAAAAATTGAATCTAAAATGCATTTAATACATAATCTATATTAAAATTCCTTAAGCCGCCTTCAAAATTCTCTTCTATTAATCATTAACAACTTAGATAGTAGCAAAAACTGATCAGACTCATTCCATTGCTACTCTCACCTCTCTCCATTCACAATCCCATGCTTATGGTGGCATTTCTCAAGCTTTCGCTTATAATCTTGATACTCTGTCAAGCTCAACCTTGATACCTTTTAGACTCTCTCCATTCCCTCTCTACATTCTCAAGTTTTCTCTTGCCCTTATTCGTTCTCAGCTCATTTGCATTCTATCGCATTGAGAGAAGTTACAAACATTTAACATGATTCAATGGCAACAAAAAAGAAAGAATTGCATGTTCGCATATTGAATGAGTATGCACTAACAAAAAATGAACATTTGAGTACATAAGAGAAGTAGACAAGAAGACAATAGGGTCATACTAACTTGGATCTTTGGGTTCAAGGTGACTTATATCCCAATGATCCTTCATCACATTATCTCCTTCCTTCTTTTATATTCCATCATTTTTACAATTTGTTGGAGAGGGAGAGAATGGGCTGCTTGTGTATTGTAAGAGATTAAATATGAGTGATGAAAATACAATGTAGTTTTTGCATGCACACTTACAAAGTTTGCATACTAATTTAAATGTCACTCAAAGTTGAGTGCAATCTGCTCAAAATCACATATTGCAATTAAAAGACCAAAAAAAAGCCAAAGAGACAAAAGTTGAAAAGCTAGAAGAGACAATATCTCGAATGAAAAGTACTCCAATGGGGGCTAAAGAGTGCAAGAGACTAGTCACTAATATTCAAGCACTCGTAGTGGGGGGTCATACTCACAAACGAAGAGTCATTGCAACAAGGTATGGTTTCTGGAAAGCTATGATGATCTATGTTGTTTGGAATATTTATCATGTTGTAATGATCTTTTGTGTATATATGTTAGGAATTTCGTGAAGAAGCAACTAGTGGTGGTGATGTTCATGTCTATAAGTGCATGTATGAGGAGATGCCATATTATTTTTAATTAAACTGATTTTGATATTTAAATATCGTACTTTTATGTAGCAAGGATTGACAGTTCTTTTTTCCTTTACATGCTAGGTGAAAAAGTGAGTTTTGTTCTTAAGATGGATGAGTGTCAAATTGTGAAGAATAAGAGATTAGAAAGAATAACTAATACACTCATGAATGAATCACTGGCATATCCAAAGTGTGAGCCATCTTTATTGACTGATGATACTATACAAGAAACTAGTCCAACATTTAGTGTTCAATTTCAGAAAGAATTATGGTGGCTTGGGGCATTTGAGGTGCCAAAAGAGAAAAATGAGATATTACTTGGGTTTTTGATAGGATTCCTTGGATTAGTGACATCATGAAAGCACAAATTCAAGGGGAAGGATTGGAGATTGAAGGATCGGGAACTTTTAAAGTTGATTGGCATTTGGGAGGTGACTTGAAAACAAGCAAGTGTGTACTTGGCTATGAACAGGGTTCTAACACTATTAATACTTGTCCATTTTTGTATAAGGATGGTAAGAGATAGAAAATCAAAGGGAGGTAAGCAGAATAATCCTCAAAACCAAGGTGATGAGGACACAATAAATGGAGACATAAATAATTAGATTAGTGGTGTTATCTCATCCAATATGCTAGCTGAGCCTAATAGGCATTTAATTGATAAAAATTGGAAACCCATTATTCCTTTTATGAGAGAGACTATGGAATGTGTATAAAGATTTTTGTCTCAAATTTAATCAAGTTTTCATACTAAAAGAGTGTTTTAATGAGTTTTTTACATGTATACTTTATTGAGAATTTATTCTCGATTGGATGTATTTTAAATAAGCAAATGTATTTAGTGATTATTTGATAACATATGGCTTTACCTCAAGCTTTATACTGACAAATGCAAACCTCACACTATAAATACTTTCTTATGGTTTGTTTTTTTTAATAATTTATAGAAACTACTTATAGTCTCACTATATGATAACATTCATACTAATTATCCCAAGATTCAAATCAAAGTATACATTTTAGAATCTACTTTTCCATAGATTGCAAATAATAATTTAAAATGCTTACTTCTAGCAAAATAAATAACCATTCACAATATTTATTGTAACACACTTCAAGAGCATCATATGTTCCCATAACTCATAGCTTTTCTAAACACTTAGTAATCCAAAACTTATTGTTTCATATTTTATTTATGTTTTGTAAAATTGTAAAAAATGGTTTTCCTAAATTTGGCAGTTATTGATTGGTTGGAATAACTACTTGAATGAAATATTATTTCATTTGTATGTGAAAATGATCAAATATTAACACATGGTTTAGTATCAAATTGTGAGATTCACGTGCAAGCATATAATGATGTACTTTTAAGATGTTAAAAAATAACATTTTAAAGGTTAATTCAAAGAACAAATAAAATTACAATTTCTTTTCCATTTTTATTGTGGGTTGATAACTTATCCATGTATCTACATAAAACACAAGCCCTTCATCATTGGGTGTCAAGTTTGCTTAGACACAATTGTCTAGCTAGATCATGGATGTAGTTTTCCATTATTAAGACTAGCCACTTTTTGCACATTTTCAAACTCTTCATGTTTCTGTAATTGATAATTAAGAGATGATTTTCCTTGAAAGTGCTAACACATGCAATGTGAGAACCTTCCACTTTATTTAAGTTACTACCTTATTATCATTCTAGCTACATCAAACAAAGTAAAATACCAACTTCATATTAAAAAATTTCAATGGCTCACATAGAGCCACAAGTACTCTAGTAACATAAAGGTAAGTGTATATCACACATAGAGCCATAAGTACCCTAGTAACATAAAGGTAAGTGTATATCACACTGAATTAGTTAAAAGAAAAAATTGAAACAAATACCAAAGCTTACTTGTGTGAAAAAATTTACTACTAGTATTCATTTACATTTTATTCTATGAATTATGATTTGGTTTTCCATACAAATGCATCATTGGTTTTTGAAGTATTATGTAATACAAAGTTTGTCACATTTCTTGTGTGAAATAGATTGTTTATCTTTTACATCCCTTGTGGACTATCAACATGATTTATTCTTGGCATGTGCATAATTAAAAGAGTCTTTTGGATCATTAAAGAGAAAACCATCTATGAAGATTTCAAATATTACCATAATAAATACTTTGAAGTAAAAATGAAGTAGTGATAGGATGCTTGAGTTCTTGTGGATAGTATAACCTAAGGACATGCCAACTTTTCAAAGTTGAGGGCAATTAAAAAATAAGGGGCAAATATTCACCAAATGGCTAATTTTTTTGGGTCATCAAGAAGTCTTGGGCTATTTTAGAGGAAAAAAAAAGATAATTTCATTGATCTATTCACACAAGTTACCTTTTTTTTGGAAATTTGGCCAAAATTCATCCAAAATACACTAAACATTAGCATGTATCAAATTTTTTTTGAAAGATTTGCCCAATTATCCTATCCATTCTACTTCATGTAAGAGAAACATTTTCCAATTCATTTATACTTGGGACATAATGTATGCCCCTTATTTTTAACCTTAGTTGGGGGGTTCACTATGTATAAATCATCTATGTCCAAGGACTATTTGTAAAACCCATTATCTATGAATTTTTCATTAATAAAATGCAACATTTTCTCATTCAATTTTTGAAGACTTTTTAAACAATCCTTATTATGCACCCTTTTGTAAGTGAAAATGTGTGAAAATGTAAAGTTAAATATTTCCTTCTATTAAACTCACGTGAGTCACATACATAATTGAGTGCACCCTCTAAGAAATGCACTTCATTAAGTCAAATTGTGGTCATGATATGACTATGCACAATCGAGAAGTAGGGAAATATGTTTGAGTTATCAAAGAGCAAAATCAATAAAAAACTCCCTTTGACTCTTGATCTTTTTCATATCTTTGACCAAACAAAGTTTCAAAACCCATGATCTAGGCCTACAAAAATTTTCAACACTTATCCTATTTGTGATGTATATGTTAGGATGGGATAATATTCCATCAGTTGAGAGGAATACCCACTAAAAGCGAAAAGTAATGAGAAATCGTATAAGGTATACAACCCTTTAATGAGCCAAATTCATTTCATCTATGTGCTTAACACAATCACTCTTCCTGGGTAAGAACAATTATTTTCATGGCCTTTCAAGAGAGAGTTGACAGGTTCCTTTGGAGCAGAATGTGAAGCTGAGCACAGATGCAGGTGAGCTTCTAGAAGACCCTACTATGTACAAACACATAGTAGGAAGTTTGATTTATATGACTATTACCAGGCCAGATTTGAGCTATGCGGTTGGATTGGTAAGTCAGTTTATGCAGGCTCCAAGGAAACTGCATTTGGATGTGGCTAGATGCATACTTAGGTATGTGAAGTCCACATTGCAGTATGGACTATTTTATGAGACTGGGGTTCATATACAGTTGCATGGATACACTGATGCTGATTGGGCTGGTAGATCTACTAGTGGATATGCGTTCTCTTTTGGGAGTGCTGCAATCACTTGGAGCAGCAAGAAACAGCCTACAATTGCCTTATCAAGCACAGAGGCTGAGTACAGGGGTGCAGCAATGGCTGCATGTGAGGTAGCTTGATTGCATAAGCTACTTTATGATATGCATCAGTCTACAGATGGGCCAGTCGTCATTTATTGTGACGACATGAGTGATATACACTTGACAAATAACCCAGTCTATCATGCTAGAACAAAGCACATTGAGGTGCATTATCATTATGTGTGGGAGAAGGTTTTACTAGGTCTTATTGATCTAGTTTATGTCAGCACAGAGGATCAAGTAGTTGACATATTCACGAAGGCATTGGGCACAGAGAAGCTGCACAAGTTTAGAGACTTGCTTGGTGTGCAGGAATTGGGATTGAGCTCGAGGGCGAGTGTTGAGATATCGAGCTCTACTTGTGATATGCCAGGGTGACCGTTGTGCATTTATGTCACCGACTTGTTAGCTGCAAATGCAATTGGTACACCGCCCATGAATAATAGCTGGATGACAGCTATCCTTATGTACTCTAGTTCGTGGCTCAGTTAGTATGCCACCTTAGTTAGTTGAGTTTGGTTTGAGACCCACATATAGGGTTCTTCTATTTCTTTGTACTAGAGTTCTTTTGGCTTACACAACTAAGAAGAGAAAAACTATTTTCAGCCTCTACCTTTGTGTGTATTCCCCCGTTGTGTATGTGAGAAAGCCGCAAGTGAGACTCCTTCCTTCTCTCCCACTATCTTCACAGGCATTTCCTTTTTTTTCTCAACGGAATTGTGGTAGCCAGAACCGGTTACACGATGTGAGTAGGATACATGAGGAAGAGGGAGGCTTTTACCGAGGAGAAGAGAAACCTAACTACGAGAGAGGGTGGTTTATAAGAGGCTCAATAGCAAGAGATGGTGAAAGAGGAAGCTTGTAAGGAGGTTTTATAACAGGAGATGGCGAGGACGTAACAGGAGAAGGTGTCGTGTAATAACCTTCAGGTATTGCAGCTTCTTCTTAGAGCTCGGATATGCATGCAGAAGAAACGTGCTACTCTAATTCCTTTTGTCTTGGGGTAATTACAATACCGTGTGATAACGTTGCCAGGGAGGTAAGCAACCTTGCTTGATTTTATGCCTTTTTTTCCTTGTTATTACCCTTCAAAAATCGTTAGTTGTTTGCAAAGGAGAATAGGAAAGAAAAAGTGGCCAGAGGGCTGGAAATTAATGAAAACGTGTTATTATGTTGTTGTTTTTTTGTTATGGAAAGCTTAGATTGTTGTTAAGTAGTTCCTTCTCATTAAAAACAGCCTATCACAATTAGCTTTAGGCTAGATTTGACCTAGGAAGTGATTTGTGTGGTCAAAAGCTAAGAACTTTCATTTTGATTTCAAAAAGTTATTGTTTTGTTGTTTTTATGCATCACATAGTTAGTAGAGCACTCACACAACACTGTACATAAATCATAGATTTGAAAAGCTCCATTAAAATTGGGTGAAAATGTCAAAACAAGAGTTAGGTTTCTTGCACGCTGCATTAGCAGTTCTAGGCCATTGCAATAGCTCTTATAGTCATTGACAAGTGTCACCAATTCTTGTTAGGAAAATTTAATGCAACAGTTGTCTATGATTATTGCAATGTGTTGCATTAATCATGTGGCCTAAAACTTATTAAAAATATCTCATCCAAAGATAGCCTATCAGTTGAACCTTGAGCAAGGTTCAACATTTGAATATTGCACCGGTTGCTATTACAGCGCACTGCATTAAACTATTGCATCAAGACTCACTAAAATTTGCACATATTGCTCAAACAACACTGCACCAACAAGCCAGAAGTTAGTAACCAACACAAGTCTAGGTCCAACAGTCAAGGGCACTACATTAAATTATTGCAGCGCACTGCAATAAACTATTGCATCAAGGATTGCACTCTGCATGAGGAGAACTGCAATTTCACTTGGAACCAATTGACTTGAGCATCAGATGCTACATTAGACAAGGACCAGTCAAGGTGCTACATTAATATTATTGCAATGCACTGCAATAATTCCCTGCACTAAGACTATAGATAGTGACACTGCCAAGCTAAACAGATTGATAGCAGGCCCCATTCACCCTAAATCTTGAAATTATACATGCACCTTAGGTATGGATGTATCTTAGGATTTGAAGTTGCTCTAGAAGACATCGTATCCAACATAAACTTAAAGGCCATCTTGGGCTTGAGTTTATTTGCTAGAGAGAGATGTTCTTTGAATAATACTTCATTTGTACTAGGACCCTTTTCGAGTACAAGCCAAGTACAGACGAATGACTTCGTGTAGATAACTAGATAGGACCCACCATAATTTTGACTTTATGTTAACTATCATCTTTTATTTAGGGTTTGGGGTCTCACATAAAAATTTCACAATTATGGGAGAAACCTTGTAAAGTCTCACATTAAAATTTCATGGAAGATGAAAGTGTTACTTGGGGACTGTAGTTACTTGGGGACTGTAGTTTTGTGCTAAGCAAACCCTCTAATAGATCTATTGAGCTAATAGAAAGCTAGGAAAAGGAAGGTTGTAACATTACTCAACCTACATCGATTTGTATTTACTCAAAAAATTGGGGAGGTTCTCCTAAATAGTAGAAAAAAAGAAAAAGTGACATAACCTCGATGTTAATCATGTAAAGCTAACATACATAAATGTATACATAAACTTGTATCTATACATAGTTTTTATTTTTCAACATACAACACTACAAAAATGATATTTAACAAAATCAAATGAACTAGTGTGTGCTACACACTTTAGAAAAATGGTATTATTACAAAAATTCCAAATTTGCTAAATAGCTACAACTCTGATGGTTTTCATAACTCAGTCATGCAAGTCATTCTAAATACTACTAAATTCTCAATAAGCCCTTTGTTTTGATGAGCATTCTATCTTCCTTTGCCTTCCTTTTCCTTTGTTCCTCCTCAAGGGCATGCTCTCATTATTCCTATTTTGTTTGTGCTAATTCCTATCATAGCTTCTCTTGTAGTCTTGTTTCCTCTTGTATTGCTCATCCTTTCTCTTGTTTCATACTAACCCACTTTTGATTTGGATTCATCCCTATTATCTACCTCTTTTCTAGCTTGTTCTACTATTTTTTTCTTCCTCAATTTAGTTTGTCTCTCCTTGACCCTTTTAGCCATTTCTCCTTCTTAAACCTTGGTCTTTGGGGCCTCTATATATGCAAGTATGATGTTTATCAACTTGGAATATTTTAAAACCATGCTCATCGTTGGGGCTTCTAAACTCCACAATACCAAATGATTGATTATGAGCATTAGCATCTAGTTTTTTTTAACCTTTTCCCAATGAATGGTACACATTTCATTTATTTGTCTCAAGACTTGGTCCTCCAATCTAATGACAGTCTTATCCTTGTATTGCTAGTGATCAGGCTAGATAATAAGATGATGATTTATTTCAATAGTTTGCTAAGTTGTTGATAATTTTTGTCTTGCATAGCTACAGTAGGTGGTTGGGCTATATGAATTGATGATGATTTCTGACCTTGCTTTTTATAGTAATGTAACTTCTTGTGCTAGCTTGACATATTACTAGCATGAAGATAGCGATGAAAGGTTCACCTCCATTCTTCTATACTTGGTCCATAGACCCTTTGATCATTAAACTACCTTCCTTAATTCTTTGAATGATTTTAATACTAGATTGAGATGGAGTGATACAGACATTTTGTTGATGTTGATGTGCACTCGATGCTGAATGTGATTTGACCTCCTTGCCTTTTTTAATTACTATGGTGTTGAAATTAGAGACACAATGGTAGATGCTCATAACATTGAGGTTGCAGCGAAAGATCCTCACCATCCATCCAAACCCCATATGATCTAAGTATGACATCACCTTGGGATCATTCAATGCTTTAAAGCATTCAAGGGTGTGGTACACCCACACTTGAACTTTGTTCCCTCATCATTGTAATGATAAGAGGTATGCACCATTTATTCATTGAGCTAGGAGGGCCACTTTTCACCTAGCATAGAATCCCTTGGGATGATGATATTTGTTTAATGTAACCCCCACCTACTACGGAATTTTGGTGGATCCTATTAATCATAGTTGGCCAAGATGTGGAGACTTGTCCCTCGGAAGCATCAAGGTGCAGATGGATCCTAGGTTGATCTTTCATGGCATGTGTCTAGGACACTAGTTCTTGGGTTGGTTGCTCGATCATGTTAGACATGATGCTAAGTTTAGTTTTATTTGGATTTGATTTTTAACTTGGGGGTTTTTCTACATGAACATCCTATATATTGTGTGTGTTCAAGGCTTGTTTTTGAATCCTTTATATGTGAATATTGTATTATTAAAAACACATATGAACCTATACAAATATGCAAATTTTTAAAAATCGGTTTTTATGATACCCCTCTATAAATATATTTATGTTGAAAACATGAAATCCTAAAGTGCACTTTTGGTGAACCATTGTGATGTCCACATTTATTCTTTCTAACCCCCACAACGTGTTTACCCCATGAGGTGTTTCAAGAAAAACTCATATGAAAGGGAAATACCAAACTTGGTCTAAAATTCCTTAAAGTTGAATATTTCATTCCTACTCATTTATTGAGTGTGATGATGGTTAAGTTTTGATATTTTGTGGGGCAGATTGGTGGAGATTGAAGTGAGTGCAATAAGAGTGCTTTAGCTTTGGGGTGTTTTGATAAAATTTGGAAGAGGTTTATTGCATTCATTGTTGCTACATCTTTGAAATGAAGGGGGTTGGGTGTTTTTAAGTGTCTGACAAAACTTTCTACATGTGTTTCTACCCCTTGATATTTTGCCATGAATTTTGGCTTATGTGGGTGACATGACTACTTTAAAAATCATAATTATGGTAATAATCTAGGTGTGGGTTAGAAAATTCCTTGGTTTCATTCATTGGATGAATCCATGAGAGATGTGATTGGACCATAGCTGGGGAACATGACCCAAGATCCTTAGGATGAAAGAGTACAAGGTTATTTCTTGACCAAAAGGGAGTTGAGAATTGAGAATTCTATGCATAGAAATGCATAATTCTATGTCTAGAAATGTTGTATGGAGACTTGGGTAGAGTTTTAGAATCTGAGTTGAGTTCCTGATAAAAAATTAATAACTCACAAGTTTTGGCACCTAAATTGTGTAATATGGTGCACTTCACAACTCTAGGCATATCATTGTTTTGATTGTTTTTTGTAGCAAGGCTAATCTTTAGTGGAAATTTGGGTGCTAAGTATGACTTAGAGCGAGTTTGGACATACTTCACATTTGAACACATCAAAATATTATTAATTAGATATTGATTGGATGACATTGTGGCAAGATCAAACTATATTGTTTAGTGCATTGTGACAAATTTGGTGTCATTTTGATATGTGTGGACGTAGAAAACCACTCAAACTTGTGGTTTGGCAAGTAAGCTTAACCTAAGAATATGACAGGTGCATGGATTCTTATGTAGTGGGAAAGTGAACTTTGCAATGCAATCAACATTGTTTGTAGTGTCTTAATCCCATTGAATTAGGTTAACAAAGGCAACAACACTTGTGGGTTTTGAAACATTTTTGCACCACTCTATACAAATATACAAATAGCATAATTATTTTGTACATAGCAAAATTCATTTAATTCAAATGTGAGGGAAAGTAGCGAGCCATGTATATTGTTCTTAGTACTACCAGCAAGAGGATGCAATCATCAGATCTCAATTTGGACCTCTTTTGTCGATTTGCACAATTCAGATCTAGTATTGGAATTTGGGTTTTGACCTCAACCACATAAAGTTCATGTATAAAGGCCAAGTTTTTTAACTTTGGTCTTCATCCTCATTGAAATGAATACAAGCTCCTACTTTCCCTCCATCTCCTTTGTTGTGGATTGTTGCGGCTTCCCTTTTCTTTGACTTATGTTGTTGCTATGCATATGATTCCCACTTGACCATGCTCACTTCTCTCATCCTCTCATATTCCCTTCTCCCCCCTCATAAGTGGAGCAACATGAGAACATTTGACAGCATTGGAGGTGACATCCATGGATAGGCATACATAGAAGGCTTGCATCAACTATGCTGCAAAAGTAGAGGTTGAGCACCTCGTTCACAATGCATTCTATTCCAATGACATTGAGTGAGAGGTAGACATCCTTTCCCTTAACATCTTTGGCACCATTGCTGGGGAATGATTGTTTGTTTCATTGATTGTTTTCCCTCCCCCATTATTACCCATAGCCTGGCTTCAAAAGGAGCTTGTTGTGGAGTTGTAGAGAAGAGTAAAAGTGAAACAAATTGATAAGAAGAAATGTTAGATTGACTTGAAAGCAAGACTGATTGTTGCTAGAGCCAAGGAAGGATTTTGAATGGGGACAAAAAGAGAGGGATCTTGAGATTTTCACGAATGTTTTATGTCAAAAGCTTGTCTTTTCTAAAAATCATCTATAATTTTTTTTTTTAAAATCATGTTTTTCTTGCATTTCTTTCCATAGATAGGTAGATTAGCTTCCCCTCCACCTTCCCACTATATCACAGTCAAAATTGGAGTTCAAAATGTAAGTCAAAAGTAAAAAAAAACCTATTGGAAATACGATAGTCCAAAACAGTCACAAGGGCATCACAAGGGCAAATATAGAGATTCTGCTTCACAAGGGCAAATGACACAGTTTTTGTAAACTCAACCTTTGGGCACACAGATGGACAAAAAATGCAAGTCTGCAATTAATGATTAACCAACAACCACATAGTCACACTAAGTGATGTTTATGCATATACATGCATTCACTACTTCTATGTGCTTTTCAATGTCTTTGCATGAAAAGCATAGATCCAAATATGCACGTCTTACCAAACATAGTGAATCCTTGCATACACAACTAAAATTGGGCACTCTTTTTGAGTGCCTCTTGCAAACTTGCGATGCAAAAACAAGGCCCCAAAATGCTCCAAAACCCTTTTTTTTGCAACCAAAACTACAATGCTATTTGTTTTGTCTGGGTAATTCTCTCAAGTTCTGTGCTAAAGGTTGCCTCAATTAGAGACAACACACCTTGCACTCATGGTTGTGTACTTGGTTGCAGAGAATGCTCCCAAAAGTCTGAATGAAAAAGAGGCAGAAGTCCTCTTACTAGGATGTTACAATCTCTCCCTTGCTACTTGAACTCCTCACCATGCACTAGGCTCTAATACAATGAAAATAAATCAAGAGAGAGGGAGGAGTCTACCTTCTGGCTATGTTCACAACAACACAAGGAAGAAGACACAAGAGGTGGAGGCTAATGCCATCTTCTTCTTACTTGCAAAAGCCACACAACGCTATACATGAAGGAGGAGTCAATATCTGTAACCCTAAACTACATGGTCCATATTGTGAACCACCCAAACCAGAGGCTGAATAAAAATCCTTAACTACATCATCTTGTGAAGCTACATGGTTGAAGCGATGTTTGCAAGAACTTGGTTTTTATGGATCTTTTTATCCCACTCCTATCTTTTGTGATAACACATCAGCTTAATCTTTGGCAAAAAATCGTGTCCTACATCGATGCACCAAGCATATTGAGGTATGAGAGCACTTTATCAGAGAGAAAGTGCCTGATGGTGATGATATAGTATTGCATCATTGTAATACTTAGGAGAATGTTTCTACCATTTTTACCAAGGCTCTAGGCAAAGACCTCTTCTTCAAACATCGAAGAGGACTTGGCATGATGGAGCTTCCCTTATGAGAAGGTATTTGAGAAGTAAGGGAAGGATCATCATGGAAGACTTCAAGGTCTTCCTATCATTGATTAGTTTTTTAGATTTCTTTCTTCATTTCATATTGCTCAAAATAGTATTAACAGATATTCAAAGATGATGTTGAACTTGAGCAAAGGTGTTAATGTATGCAAGCTCACCTCATGTCCACATAGAATGGTTGAGAAATGTCAAGATTAATGAAATGACGGTGATTTGACGTAAATTACATGCCTAAGGTCATACATGACTTATGGATGTACCTTTGATAGCACACATCACATGTGCTTGGTTGGTGGAGAAGTCTCCTTCAATCTAGGAGTGAATTTCTAGATGCTAACTTCGCTAGATGAAGGTTTTCAACATTGATATGCCTTAATCCAATCGTTAACTTTTGGAGCACTCAAAATATGAATGTTACTCTCTTTTTTAAAAATGATGCACTGTTTAGATCTATACATTCTCAAAGTTGGCCATCTGGACTACACCTACCTACCTACTTGGCGAGCTGAATAAATGAAGAAGAATTATCCTCCATCTCATTGAGTGTGAAAAAGAGCTATTCCCCACATTTTAGAGCATCTGCCTACCAAAGGAAGCATCATGGTTCACTCACAATAGTGATATAGATCAGTTGTTCTACATGTGAAGTCTACAGTCTTGGATATATTAGTTGGAGAGTAAGACATACACATTGAGTGGTGTGGTGTTGATTGTATCCAATACTACTACTAATATATGCATTGACATATTAGAGCCAATTGAGCTCTTTGGTGTTAGTTGTGGGTTTGGGGATCAACCCATTGTTTGCAATGGTAGTCATTGCTACTCTTCTCCATTGAATACTAAGTATTGTTGTTTCCTTCATATTGGCATTGCCTTGTTGATTGAGAACGTGTCTCATTTCCTCTCTATCACTAATTCTTTTCATGTTATCAGAGAAGACATATTAGATTCTTGCCTATTGTGTGCTTAGTGTGAGTTAAAATCCCATTCATTGCATTGTTTGTTTGAAGTTGAGAATGGCACCTAGTTTGCATAGTCTACACATGGAGGGAGTTGAAAAGCTCAATGGAACCAACTATGCCACATCGAAATTGAAGTTGGAATCACTCATATTCTTTGAATATTTTTGGGAGCTAGTTTCATTGGATAGACTAGAAGAAATTGAGGATGATGAAGAAACAAATGAAGAAGCATTGGTGCAAAAAAATGGGACAAGAAGTCCATGTTTGATGTCCTTATGATGAAGCTAAGTGTCGAGGATGATATTCTCATCCATCCAATGGATGAGAAGACTCCTAAGAAATCTTAGGAAACCTTGAAGAACATCTATGAATCGGAGAGTATATCAAGGAATATTGATTTGAGAGTCGAGCTTACCAATACAAAGAGGAATAAAGGAATGATTGCTATAGATTTCATCAACGAGTGAAAGATCTACATCAAAAATTGGTTATTTCATAGAATGAATGATAACGATCTCTCTATAATTATCATTCATTGCTTGAAGGAAGGATATCAGGGTCTTGTTCAAGGTCTCATCATTCAAAGGCGAAAACCATCACTTGGTGAAATGGAGCAAATTCTTAGAGACGAGGATCAAAGACAAGCATCTATGAAGAACATTCATGATGGTGGAAGCTCTACAAATTCTGTATAAGCACAAATGATAAAGCCATTCTTTTATCGAGAGAAAGAGAAAGATTCAACACATCAACCAAGCTAGCCAAACCACAACATGGATCAATAGTCTCATGAAGGTAGCCATTGTAATATAAGTATTTTTGGTGTATGTGTGAGGTACACTAGAATGCCCTGATTTGCATGCCTGCAAAGAACAACAACATCCATATGTCCCACCGTCTAATTGGCTCCAAACTTTGTGCATCTCATACGTTAAGTGGTTTTAATATCTTATCAAAGTTCCCTATGGATTGGATGCCAGATGTGCCACTAAGAATGTGGAATGCCCCAATGTACATGTGGAGCATACGTATGTGAAGAAAAGATATCCAATAGAAAATGACATCCATATGTTTTACCATTCAATTGATGCCAAATTTTGCATGGCTCTTATGATAAGTGGTTTTGATGTCATTTCATCGTCTCAAATGCATCAAATCCATTATCTACTATCAAGAAGGAAAAATGTCCCCACTCACACTTGTATCCTATGTATGTGAAGGAAAAACATGCAATAGACAATGACATCCATATGTCCCACTTTTTTATTGGCACCAAACTTTGCACAATGCATAGTTTAAATGTTTTTTAGTGTATTTACAAAGTCCATGTGCATCATTAGGAGACATTTGAACATCAAAAGGGCCTTGTAAGAAAATGATTAGGAAAAGGATTAGGCACAATTTTTTTCTTTTGGAGAGGCTTTGACCCAGTTTTGCAAGCATTCATGGTGAAGGGGAGTAATATAGGACAAATAGCTTTTGAACATATGTGAAATTTAAAAGGATGTTGACATGATTAGATGGAATGGTTTAGTGGTAAGGCCACAATGTGGGGACCAAGAGGTTGTGTGTTCAATTCCTACAAGAGTAGCCATATATATGAATGCCTATTGGACGTTTGGAGGTGGCCAAGCTTGGCATGACAGTCTTGATGGGTGCATGAATGCGTGGCAACTCCTCGTCACCCGTGTAGCTTCTCGTCACCTGTGCCTCATCTCTTGTGCCTCCTTTTGTTGGCCTCTATCCCTCCCCATCATAAATGCCTCGCCTCTTGTGCCTCCTTTTGCAGGCCTTTATCCCTCTCCATTCTAAATGCAAGTTTGACTTTTCATTTTGAACTCCTCTCTCATGGTTTTTTTAAATCAAAACCACTCCAACCTCCTCAATACCATGGTTTCTTAGAGAAAAAAAGAGCACACTCCCCTCTTCCTATTGGTTGTCCACTAATCATGCTACTAATCAAAGGGCCCTTTCCATGTTCAAAAGCCCCCAAAAATACATAGTGAACACCGACATCCATGTGTCCCACTGTCATATTGGCAACAAACTTTACACGGCTCTTAAGTAAAGTTTCTTAGATTCCCTTGCAAAGTTCCATGTGTATTGGAAACTAGATGTGCCACCCTATGGAATTTGTAATGACTTTGCATACATATGGTTGCACTACATGAGAATTGAGGAATTCCACCTTCTCAGTGGCGCATTGATGCTTGATGCATATGGAAATTTGCAAGGGCATGGAAACCACTTATCTTAGCTTAAGCTCAGTGCATAGTTTAGTGGGGATCCAATGATGGAACATATGGATGTTCTTGTTTATTGCATATTGGTTCTTAACATATGAATGATTGCATTTGGTGTTCGATGCAATGTGGAACTTTGCAAGGGTATGGAAGCTAATCAATGCACAAAAAATGTTGGTGGTGATGGTCGTATTTTGATCTCAGCTAATCAAGGGACACTGTGGAGATAATTAGATCACCACTATATGTAAAGGGATAGAACCATTTGCCCTTAAATTTGACATTGACCTTGTGTAAGGCCTACATAAAAAATTTGAATAGTTAGGGCCTCCCAAGGTACAATCACCACCACACACAGGGGTATAGTACCAAATGTCTTTTGCTTTTTCATTCATCTCATGTAAGTACTACATACCAAAGTTGAATAGGTTGAACCTTCAAGCTACAATAATATTAAGACATACTAGCTGGCAACTCAAGCTCTGCTACACTGTTAATATTGCATGACTTATGAAGAGGATATGCCTACATAGATGACATTGTCCAGACCTACCCCGGCTCCCATGGCACCTTCGGTGCACCAGACTTGGCCCTTAGGCAGAGTCACTACCGACAGAGCTATAGCACTTTGTCGTGCGCAACGCCCACACCCACGCCCACTAGGACCTCGTTCTCGACCATCTCATATCGATGGATCAAACTGTCATCACTTGCCACAAGAGATAACTTCCCCATCATTTCAACATCTCCATTCTACAACATTTCATGGTAGAGATCTTGAGCTGATCCTTGTCATCATATTTTTATCATCTTTGTTTTCATGTTAGAAGAGTTTAAAAGTTTAGAAGGTTAAAATTTTGTATTCTTGTATCTTAACCCAGACTAAGTTTACTAGCAACATTGTACCATGATTTTGGTCTCACAGGCCATTTTGGCCTTTTGTAGACATAGTTTTTGGAGACTTTTACCCGCTTTCGGTTTGCCTCTTAACTGCCTACTGAGGAGGACTACATTGGAATAAGGGAGGGCAATCGGTTGCACCCCCAGAAGGGGTACCAGTCGGCCATTTCAGTTAGAAATGGCCGACTAGTTGTTGGCCACAACTGGCTGACCATGATTGGCCACCCTCTTCTCCAAACAACATGGGGCTATATACCCCCCTCTTGCCTTGGGTCTTTTTCACTGCTTTTTTTGCTCTTGTTGCAGTCCATCGCCTCCTCCTTGTGCACCCTACATACCAATATCCTACTCCTCTGCTAACGTGCTTTGCAGCCCTGGGTCCTGCTCCTCTGCGTGTGTGCCCTGTTGTCTAGATCTAGCTCTCTTGGTGGTCGGCCTGTTCGTATGGTTGCTGCCTCGTTTGGTGCCCTTGTTCCAGCCCCAAGATTTGATAAAGTGCGAGGAAGCTTGCTGAAAATGAGATCAAAGAGAGAGAGAAGGAGAGGAGCGAAGTGACACGTTGAGAAGCAAAAGAGTAACCTCCATTCAAAACTGAAAATTGCATACATAGATATGTGAGCCTAAGGTTAGGCCTCATTTATTCATACCACTCTTTGTACCTTAACAATTGGTACACATTTATTGTACTACCCTTCATTTATTGCTGCCCCCTTGCACATTAGATTGACAGCATTATTTTAACTCTCACACTCCCCCTTAATGATCAATCTATTCTCTTTTACATTCATCATGTTTTTGAATTTTTCCAACTTATCTCGAGACAATGCTTTAGTAAGCATGTTTGCTGCTTGATCTTTAGTAGAGCAATAAACCAGCTCTATCTCCTTTGCTTGCACCTTCTCACGAACATAATGATAATGAATTTCAATATGCTTGGTCCTTGCATGGAATACTGGATTCTTAGCAATCTAAATACAGCTTTGATTATCACAATAAATCACTATTGCACCCACCTGTACTTCATGTATCTCTGCCAATAAACTCCTTAGCCACACTGCTTCACAAACGGCACTTTTCGCTGTAATATACTCAGCTTCAGTAGAGGATAAAGCAACCATGGGTTGCTTCTTACTTTTCCATGAAATAACTTCAGAGCCAAGTGAGAAACAATCTCCTGAGGTAGATCTTCTGTCTTCAACATTGCTGGCCCAATCAAAATCACAATAACCAACCAGCAATAAATCACAAGATGCAACAAATTCGAGACCATAATTATAAGTGCCCTTCATGTATCTCAACAACCGCTTTGCTGCCTTCATGTGGCTTTCTTTTGGATCTGCCATATATTGACTTAGGGCACTCATTGCATATGAAATATCCGGCCTCGTGATAGTAGCATAAATGAGATTGCCAACTAGTTTCCTATAACGTGTGCCATCCACTTTCTTTTCATTTACACGTGAGGTTAGCTTCTCATTCAATTCCATGGGGATGCACATTATTTTTGAATCAGCCATTTCAAAATTTTCAAGTACATCTTTCACATACTTGGATTGGGTAAGAAACATATTGTTTTCCTGCCTCCAAACTTCAATACCAAGATAGTAGTGAAGCTGTCCCAAATCCTTCATGTCAAATTCAATTGACAAGCACTTCTTTATGCACTCAAGCAATGAGGTGCGGCTTCTTGTGATTACCAAATATACTATTTGGGCAATTTCTTCACACCTTGTGGATTGTCTGCATCAACACCATCAATAGGAACCACATTTGGAATATTTGGGACTATTTCATGTGCATCTTTAAGCGGAATACCTCCATGAATACTTGCTGGACTGTTTTGAGCTGCCTTGAATCCTTCATCTTTCATGTCTCCTGTCTCTTCATCAACTTCAAAGAAAATGAGGGGATCGTCTTCTTCTTCCTTTAAATGAAAATCAGCGCTGTTCTTTGTCTCATCAAACAACACATCTCGTGTGATTATAACCTTCTGACTCACTGGGTCATAAAGTTTGTAAGCCTTTGAACATGTTGCATATCCAATAAAGATACACTTAATCGATTTATCATCCAATTTTTGCCTATTTTGCTTGTGCACATGAGCATATGCCAAGCATCCAAACACACGAAGATGAGACACACTTGGTTTCATACCATAATACACTTCCTCAGGAGTCATACCATCAAGCGCTTTTGTTGGAGACCTATTTTGCAAATACATGGCTGTGTGGACAGCCTCTGCCCAAAACTTACGTCCCAATCTTGAATCTTTGAGCATGCATCTTGCTCCTTCCACCAAAGTGCGGTTCTTTCTTTCCCCTTGCCAACATGAAATCTCTCACTTGCTCTATTGCATCAGCCATTTTTCAATAAATCTTACCTATAACAAAAGCATATGCATCAACCATTCACCATATGAGCACAAATGGCTCAACTCCTTCCTTAATGTGCTCTATGTTTTTTCAGAAAGAGATCATATTGACAAGATGCAAACATTTTCCACCTGCAACTCCATACTCTCTTTTCTTATGAAGCCAAGTCTCCCAGCATCTATCTGCCACTATCTCTATCAATGCTTGATGCACTTCCATTCTTTTTAGAACCATGAAAGATGTTGCAAACCTAGTTTGACAAAATTGATCCAGTTGCTTCGACGAGTCTTCTCGAAATATGGCATACAATATTGGTCTCTTAATAAAGTTCACAAAAAAAGTGGCATCCTACAAAATTATTCGAACAAACAGCTATTGACCAATATGTTTCAATGACAAATTCAAGGTGTGTGCACCACATAGCACCCATGTTATGGAAGGATATTTTTCCATGATCATCTCCCCTGCAAGTTTATATGGAAATGCATTGTCGGTAACAATTGTAGTGACATTATCACATCCACCAACTTTGGCAATTGCTCTCTCCTAAGCTTTTGCAATATGTATAGCATTTTTTTTCTTTCAAAGAAGTATCGATACTCTCTAAGAAGACTGTCCCCTTCGGCATGATGCACATGATATTAATTAATGGATGTGCCTGCAAACTAGTCCATCCATCAAATGCAAGTATGCAACCACAAATAAGTATGAAGTCAAAAATTTTTTTCTTCACACATTCACACACCGTTAATTTCAATTTATCAAAATACATTTCTCTCATTTTATTATATTTAAGGAGAACAAATCCCGATCTAGTACATGACTTTAGAGCATGTGTAAAAGCATCATCTCTCATTGTAGCTTCCACACTACATTGTTTGGCTTTCTTTCTTCAAGGGCTTTGCTAACTCGCACATCCCTCATTCTCTTCTTGCTCATGCCTTTCATTAGCATCATTAGGTATTTGTGTCGACCCAGATCCTACGGCTACTGCCATCGCCACCACCACTGCTCCTATTCTTGCTTTTGCTCCATACTACGCATCAGACATGTATACCGATGTGAGATCATTTGTTCCTAGAGGGAGTAGCTCATCATCATCTGAGTCTGAGCCGTACTCAGACTTATAGTATCACATCCGTATTGAGGATGTGGTTATATATATATATTTGTAACTGAAGGCATGATCCTTTTTAGACAAACCAATTTGATTTTGTATAAATTTTTTTATAACTGAAGCCATGGGCTTATTTCAACACACATAAATTTTGATAGGATTGCATTCATGTCTGTCTTGAATTGTGTATTGATAATGTCTGCATTCATGTTGTTCTTGAATCGTGTATTGACAATGCACAAAATGTTCTCTGTGGATGGTGCAATGCACAAAAAAAAAATCCAAAGAGTGCTATTGGGTGTTGGAATGCTGGAATAGCATTCAAGCACTAAATAGCACTCTCTGGGTTTTTTATTTTTGCTCTTTGTTCGCGTGTATCTGCGCATAAAGTCTATCAAACTCACGTGTATATACATAGAAACTCTTTTAAACATGTGTGTTCAATGCAACAAAACTAGTAAAACGTGTGTATAAGCCCGTGTATCAACGTGTCTGACGCGCATCATACACATCCTTTTACACGCATGTCTGTGCCCACAATGATACACGCGCTGGTACATGGGCATGCTACTTTTTTTTCACAAGTCATTTTCCATGGCTAGCAGTGTGAGTATGAGGCCGATCCCATGTAGTGATAGTTTATTCATTTGAGTAACCTTATTCGTAAGAATAAAATTATTAGTATGAATAAGTTAATCTATATATGCTACAAACTCACTGCTTCTAGACATTCTAAGCTTGGCTTCCAAGCTGAGCTAGTAGAATCAAAAAAGGAAACAAGGATTTGATGTTGCTTTGCAACTTTTAGCCTTGAACAAGGAAATTTTTGCTTGCATATGTGTGTGTTTTTCTAGCTTGCTTTTTTAGTGTTGTTTGTTTTGAGTGCTTTGTTAAATGCTTTGAGTTCTTAAGATCTTTTGAAGAGTTCTTATGATCTCTACTCTTGTTCAATCCTTTGCTTGTAATAGAAGCTTTCTTATTATGAGATGTAGAAATTTAAATTTATTGTTTGGTATAATAGAAGACTATGAAAAAAAAAATTGAGTGAAGAATCAAAGACCAGCATAGGTAAGATTATTGTTGCAATGTTCATGTACTTTTGATACATTTCCTTTGAATGATACACATTCTTTCTGAATAATGCACATTCATTCAATTGCATTATTGAGTTCAACACTTGTCTTTTGATTGAATGAATATACATTCTCTCAATTGCATCTGAATGGAATCGGAACACGTCTTTGATTGAATGATATACATTCACTCAATTGCATGTGAATGAAGTTGTAACACTTTCCTTTGTTTAAATGATGTACATTCATTCAATTGCTTGTGAATGTTGTTGTAACACTTGCATTTGGTTGAATGATGTACATCCATTCAATTGCATGTGAATGGATTTTTAACATTTGCCTTTAGTTGAATGAAGTTCATTCATTCAATTGCTTGTGGTTAAGGTCTTAGAGTCTTGACATTTAGATATTCTCACTTTCTTTTGATTGAAGAATTTATATTCTATCAATTGAATGTGAAGGGCGTGTCTTGACTTGGATGTTATTATACTTGCTCTTGCAAGAGATTTGTTCTTTCAAGTGCAAGTGACATCATATAATTGACATTCTTTCACTTGCTAGATAATGAATATACTATATATTCTTTCATTTGCATGTGAATGAAGCTTTTAAAAGCTAGAGAGAGCTTCAATTATTCTTGGATGATTATTGTTCTTCCAATTTTATGTGAATAAATCATTTTGAGTTTTTCACTTACTTTTAAATAAATTAGTTTTATTGAAAGTATGTGATGTAGTGTTTAGAGTATAGGGTGCCTTACTTGAAATTTGCATGAATCTTCTTCTTGAATTCCAAGTGAAGGATGTGCTTGTGCTTGCACTTACTTTTGATTAAATTTGACTTTCTTTCAATTGGATGTGATTAAAGTTGTGGAGGATGCCCAACCTAAGGCCTACACTTCATTGGTAGTGGGATAGATCCTTTGAACGACATTTTCCACAACAAAACTACAACTCTTGTGATGATAAAGCAAAACCTTTCTGTGTGATGTGGATCTATCCAGTTGCCAATGTAGTGTAGGTCTTTAACTAGGCTCGTTTCACCTCTACAAAACTTTACTCTTTAATTTGATTTTTGCATAAATGTGCATGTAATTGATGGGTTTAGAGTTTAGGGTTAAGTGATAGGATCTTTAAGTCACATCTACTTGATTGTACAATGATTGAATACTTTGTATTCTTATGAATGCTAAATATTTCTTTACGCTTTTATCTTTAGCATGATTCAAGTGTCAAAAATGTCAAAATTATTTTGCATAATGTTTGACATTGAGAAATTGTAAATTATTAAATGAGATTTTATTTTTCATCTTTAAGAGAATATGATTGAAATTTTGTTTTTTCTTAAAGGTTGAGAATCATGAGCCATCAAAAGGATTGGGAATTTGTGTATGAAAGATAGAAAGTCAACACATGTGCCTCTACTTTAGAATGTAAGACATGCGGGCATAAGTTTATTGGTGGTGCAACTCATATCAAGAAACACTTCATGGGCTTGGGTATAGATGTGGACACTTGTCCAAATCCACCACCTTCAGTTTTGCCATTTTGTGAGTCGTATGTTAAAAAGATTAAGATGTCACAAAGTGCTAGTGTGATAAGAAAATTTAGGATTGGTAAAATGAATAAAGATGATACAGAAAAACAATGTCAACAGTAAGAGCATCAGCATGTGCAACAGCAGCTTGTGCCTATTTAAGCAATATATCATATATAAGTATATATATATATATGTAATTCAAATTTTAATAAACCAAAATCATTCATTTAGAGTTTTCAAGTACCTATCGACCGTATAGTCTCATGGCCATATCAAACCATGCATTTGTAATACATCCCTCACTTTTGACGAGGGCCACATGTCACATCTACTATGCATGCGAGCATACACAGTTGTGGGCTGTGCACTTCCTCCCCATAACCCATTGCTATAACATAATCAACATAATTTGTAAGATTAAAACAATAATAGAATCAATGAATGAAGTAAAAAATCAAATAAGGTGGCAAGATACTTATAAACTCTACCTCCCATGACTCGATGACTCTAGATCCGAAATGCAAAGATCCAATGGTCTTCATCTAGATCCATCGTGCCTCCACATGGTGCCTACTCTTCACACCACCCTCTACTCATTTCTTTGCTTCCTTCCACTCGTGCTTGTGCATAGTGATAGGTTTTTCCATGGGATAGTCACCCGTAGCTTAATTTGCCCAATCATCATATGCGAGTTTCTTAAGGTGAGATCTTTTATTACTTAAGATCTCCCTTATTTGCATCCTTCCCCATACATCTGAGAATATCACATGTGGGGGTTGGAGTACCGACTATGTATAGCATCTATCACCTCCCCAACTAATCGATTATTTTGATCTTTAAATTTAATAAAACAATTTCCATACAAGTTTGATACTACCCCATGTATGTATTCCATTATCTCTTTCCCAACTTGCATCCATCACTATTCTGCCCCTATCTGTCACATCATAGTATATCTCTCCCTCACTTTAGATTTTGGAGCATGCGCGCTGGGTAGTCTGCCTAAGGACCATGAAAAGCTTGAATGAAAGCACCATTCAGTCCGGCTTTCGTCGCAAGGAAGGAACTTATACATTATCTCGTAACAAACCGAACTATAGTGTCAAGCTCATAATGTGAAAAGAAGAACTTTGCCATTTCGTTTTGACACGATAATTCGTGATGGAGAAGCCTTCCCTAGGCGAAAGAGAGATCCTAAGACCTTAGAGGGGGAATCTTAGAGGAAGAACCAAATTTGCAGTAACAACAAATACAAATGCCTTCCACATGACGCTCATGACATATTTCAAATAAGATTTGAAAATTTTGAAAATTACTCTAGTGTGGGTCAAGTAAAAATGCAAATATTCCTAGCACAAAATGAAAGTTCACAAATCTTCAATTTCAAAAAGCTCCTTTCAAAAACTTTTAAGTTACACCATTCAAAATTTGAAATCCAAATATTCTAAGCACAAAACCTTCAATTTCAAAAAGCTCCCTTCAAAAGCTTCTAAGATGCACTCTTCACAGATCTATAGTGAGTTATATGTAAAGGAGACCTTGCACCAATGGGCTGGACTCATAGAAGGTTTAAGTGAGACTCAAGGGTTAGTTCCTGAATGAGGCTATTAATACAAGGCTTTATTTGAGCATCTTCGTAACATAAATACATGTTATTATCAACAACAAATCAAGCATAACAAAACACTGAGAGAAGCATAGGGAGTTATGTTGATAACAAAATAAGGGGCCTTAATTGGTGAAAAATGCAATTAGCAATTAGTTTTGGAGAGGGGGAATTACCCTTAGATCAAATGTACGTGCACATAGGGAAACAATAAACTTAAGCTCACAATTCTAATGAAGTAGGGAATTCATTCACTTTTTCATGTTCAAGTGAAGATTGTAAAGAAGTAGAGGGAGAGGGAGAAGACTCAACTCTAGCTTTCTTCACAAACTCACAAAAGAGAGATGACACAAGGTTGGAGATTAAAGCCCATCTTCACTTTAGCACTCAACAACAATAGAATGAGAGATGGGTATACATTATATATGTAACCCTAGAATACACGATTTATTTTTGAACCTAATCCAAACATACGTGGCTATCTAACTATGCCGCAAGTACAACTAACAAAAGATGGGACATAAATGAGAGTCACCCATGATATACATCAGGGGTGGATCTTGATATCTCAACACTCGCCCTCAAGCACAAATCCATCTCGTGTACAACAAGCAAGCTTCTTTGTACCCAGGGCCTTCTTAAAAATGTCAGCCACCTACTCCTTAGGTGCTAACATATGCAAGATCAACCTCTCCATCTAGAACCTTCTCTCTCACAATGTGATAATGCACCTCAATGTGCTTCATTCTTCCATGGTAGACTAGGTTAATAGCAAGCGTAATGCTCCTAATGTTGTCACAATAAATGACAACTGCACCATGTACTAAATTAGCAAGTAGCTTTTGTAACCAAGCTACCTCACATGTAGCCGTAGTTGCACTCTTGTACTCAGCCTCTATGCTCGACAAGGCAATTATCAGCTACTTCTTGCTACTTCAACTGATGGCAGTACTCCCAAGGAAAAGCCTCGGGGGGTTTACTATGTATAAATCCTGTGTATCGTGTGCATTCAAGTGTATTTATAAAGCCCCTTATTTGTAAAATTTTCATCAATAAAATGGACCCCTTTCATTTAATCTGCCAAGTTTTTCCAAATTCCTTTTTATAGCACCCTTGTGTTGGTGAAAATGTGAGAAATTTTTGAATTAAATATGTCCTTATGTTGAACTCACATGATAGTCACATATACTACTGAGTGAACCCCTCGAGGTGAAAACATAAATCCGCTAGTGGATCTCCTATTGGAGATACTACTAGCCCAATCAGCATCCATGTACCCATGTACCTATATTAGGCACCTAGTCTTATAGAAAAATCCATATTGCAAAGTGGACTTTACATATCTCAGTATGCACCTAGCCACATCCAAACGAGGCTTCCTCGATGTCTACATGAATTGACTCACCAACCCTACACCATAGCTTAAATTAAGTCTACTGATAGTCATGTATATCATACTATCAACTATGCATTTGTACATAGTGACATCTTTAAGAACAAATTAATGCGTGACTTGTTAAACCTAACCTTAGAAGATGGAGTTGGTGGTGTTGGAGGTGTAGTCGCAGAGAGCCCTAGAGCATCTTGAATTTGATCTGAACATGTTGGTCATGCGGGTTAATATCCCATTGGAGGATGTAGTGGGCAAAAGTGGCACTTGAGGTGCTTGTTCTTGCTCCTACGTTTCTCTATCCAAGTTGACAATGCTCATGGTTTCATTGGTTTGTGAGCATCCTACACATAGAAATGATACAATTCAATGCATAATTGATGTTGACTATTTGACTTGTAAAATTGACTAATAGTAGTTGGACTGGCTATTGACTCGAGTGAACATGGAGTTGACAGAATCTTTTTAGGTAAGAGCCAATTCAATGCATAAAAATGGTCAACTCCACGTCTAGAATTATTGTAATTCAGGGTGTAGAGTTGATTCTAGCGTGTCTAACAAGTAGTTGGCACAAATTTAAAAAATTTAATTATTTGTCAAAGGCATTAAAACGACCATAATTTCTTCTTGGTAAGTAACAACTTAACCCGTATAATTAGAAATTTAATGTGTATAATTGAGAATTTAACATGTAGAATTAGCAATTCAATGCATTGAAATGTCATCTTTCTGAAACTTCATTATGACATGTTACCGACATGTTTTTTGAGCTTTTGTGTGGTTGTTTGGACTCAATTTTGGTCTATGATTTGTTGGGGCTATAGGGGAGAGTCTGATCTACCTATCTATCTATGAAAGAAAAAACAAAAAACAAAAAAGGAATGAAATTTGTTGGTGTTTTCATTTTTTTGTGAAAATGACAAACAACTAAGTTATTAATTGAAATGAAAAGTGAGCTTCCTCTCACTCCCTCTCTGTTTTTCTTCCTACCTCAGCACCTAGAGAAGCAGGCTAACTCATGGCCAAAACTAACCTTCCCTTTCCAATGGATCTATTGCTTTTCTTCTTCCCTACGGCTCCACAACAAGCCTCTTGCAAAGCTTGGCTATGGGTAATAAGAGGGGAAGGAAACTAATGAAGAAACCAATAAAAACTTTCCTCGGAAATGATGCGAAAGAAGTTAAGGAAAATGAGTAGCAACCTACCTCTATCTCAACGTGGCTTGGGGATGGTTTGCATGCTAATAAGGTGGCTCGTCAACCTCTCCTCTTGCACCAAAGATCGATACAAGTCTTCAATGGAATCCAATCTTTCGTTATCACTCCTTCAAAGCCGTCAAATCCTCACTTGATGTCACTCCAATGACGAAGAGGGAGAAGGGAGTATGAGAGGGTGAGAAGTGTGAGCATGGTGAATGGGGGAATCATAACATTATAGCAACAAGAGGCAATAGAAATGGAAGCAAGACAATCCAAAACAAAGAGATTGAAGGGAAAGTGTGAGCTTGTATTCCTTGCATATGAGAATGGAGACCAAAGTCAAAAGATTGATGCAAGTCTTCAATGGAAGCTAATCTTTGGTTGTCACTCCTCCAAAGCTACTAGATGTTGCTCCAATGATGAAGGGGGAGAAAGGAACGTGAGAGGGTGAGAAGCGTGAGCATGGTGAATGGGGGAATCGTAACACGGTAGCAACAACAAGCAATAAAAATGAAAGCAAGACAATAGAAATGGAAGCATAGCAATCCACAACAAAGAGATTGGAGGGAAAGTGTGAGCTTGTATACCTTGCATATGAGAGTGAAGACCAAAGTCAAAAGACTTGGCTTTTATACATGACCATTATAGGGTTCAAGCCAAGCCCTGATTCCACTACTAGTAGTATCGAGAACAATATACAAAGCTCGTAACTATCTCTCTCCTTTTAATTATATGAATTTTGCTATATACAAAGAATGATGTTGATCCACATATGTACATGGATAGGGGTCATAATGGAGGGCAATGTGGTTTTGGTAGAATGCAGGCAGTTTTGGAAGCAATAATGGAAAATATCAATACAACATCTCAGCATATATATTTTGTGTCAACAAAGAAGAGCACTATTGATGTATTGGTGGTAGTCAAATCTCACGCATGTGGGGGAGAAGACTAGAATTCAAATCCCATTGGGCTGCCAGTGTTATTTTTGCATGTGAGGACAAAAGCATGTGGGTATTGTGCATGGAGGCGAGGTAAATGCAGTGCCACATGGCAACCTCACATGAATTTTGCCTATAGATCTCATTTATTGCATGATTTTTACCCACAGCTCCCATGTTCATGCATTAAATGCTCACTTTTTGTACAATCTACCCATAGACACATGTCAACACATGATTCTACCTCTTTATTATTATATTAAACCACCAAGACACATGGCAAAATATGCTTCTCCCTCTTCTCTCCCTCCCACTATATGTAGTCATCCACACTTCCATCCATGGTATTTTTCAAATGAAACCACCTATAGAGCTAGGCATAGTAAATGCATATGCCACCTCATATATGCCACAGTTAGCCCTTTTGAGCTTTCTCATTAGTGACAAGTCACAATCCTCCATTAATCAAGAATATTAACTTCTAATCTTATGAGGCCCTTTTTTGAGTCTTCTCCCCTAATGACTTTGTCTGAACTTACAAGTTTGTGATTTCCAAAAGAGAGAGGTGTGACACAAAAAGCTCTCAATCAAATCCAAGACCTCAATGCAACTAGAGGAGCCAAGCATGGGCATAAATCCAAGCATGGCCATGAAAATAAAAGCCAATATATCATCTATGCATCAGTGGTGGAAGATGTTGTCTACAAAGTACCGACAATCCAAGTGGAATACAAAATGCAAACTATTCCCAATGTCCTCTTGGATGAGGATTCATGGGTAAATATTCTTTCTAAATCTCTTTACAAGAAATTTTGTTGTCATGAGCTAGTCCTAGCTCCCTTCCAAGTCAAAATGGCACATCCAAAAGAGAATACAACCATCAAGTACTGTAAGAAACCAAGAAATTAGAGTTTAAGGCATGGCATTTCCAGTGACTTTTGTAGTTCTTCGAATGGAAGGGGAAGAAGGTGCATATTCTATATTACTAGGTAGGTCATAGATGAAGGCAACAAAAGTAAAACAAAATTAGGGAGCTAATTAGATCACAATCTAAAAGGAAAGAAGAAATACATGATACCAATGATACTCAAACAATCCATCCCTTGAAAGATGCAACCATTGGAAGTTAAAGGAGTCGATATGGTTACAAAACTAGAGGAAGATGAGGAGGATTACTTTCTAAGACAAATCCCTTCTCTAGTGCCTCTATTTGAGGTTTGGATGATGTCAAAATTATCAATCAATACAAAACTAGTGAGAATAGCTTTCTAAGACAAATCCCTTCTCTAGTGCCTCTATTTGAGGTTTGGATGATGCCAAAATTATCAATCAATACAAAACTGGTGAGAACAACTTGCAGGTGTGCTTTATAAAAGGGGGATAGAACCAATGATCAAAACATGTGTTCCAACCATGAACAAAAGGTAGTCCTAGTAGAAGCACATGAGAGGGTAGTAGGAGCACACTTTTTCAAAGAAATTACTGGAAGGAAGATCATGCAAGTTGCCATATGGTGGCCTACAATGTTCAAAGATGCACATCAGTACAAAAATAATTCCTATCATGTCAAAAAGATAGTTCACCAACCGTTGTTGACAGAACGCCTCATTAGCCCATCCTACCTTTGGAACCATTTCAAAAGTGGGGGTTGGATTTCATGAGCCTAATCAAGCCTCTAGCAAAATACCCACATAATTGTTATAGATTAGTTGCTATCGACTATTGCACTTAATGGGTAGAAGCTATAGCCTTGAAATATAATAAGGCAAGTAGTGTTGCAAAGTTCCTCTACAATAATATCATGACCAAATTTGAAGTTCCAATAGAAATTGTCACACAGAATATTAAAAGCTCATAAAGACTCACATGATGCTATGCAACAAGTTCACTTACTATTACCCTCAAGGCAATGGGTAAGCTAAAAGTTCCAACAAGATAATCATAGAAAATCCAAAAAGTTGGGACCAAATATTGGATTCAATTCTTTGGGCTTTTAGAATAGCATTCAAGGTGACAAGTAGCATGACACTTTTCAGGGTGTATGGAACTAAGGTTGTAATTCCTATGGAATTTTTTGTGGGAAGCCTTAGAATTGCTATGGAAAATAAACTTTCACCCAAAGAATCGGTAAACTATCGAATCGAACAATTGCTGAAATTGGATGAGGATAGGGTGATTAGATCTACCATTTTCGAGCTCATTCAAAAGAGGAGGCAAGCTTGGGTAAACCAAAACATAAAATTCAAGTTGTTCAAAAAGCATGACTTGGTTTTGATGTACAACTCTAAGCTAGGACCCCATCTAGGTAAATTAAAATTAAGGTATGATGGTCCTTTCAAAGTGGTTGAAGTACTCCATGGAAGGTACATTTATATTGTCATACTTACATAACAATGTATTTAATAAGCCTGTGAATGGTTTGAGACTAAAACCATATGTCGAACCATATCCTACTAAGAAAGAACAAAAATCTCTTGAATCAAACACCTTTGAAGTGGTTGATTTGAAAAGCTAGTTCAAGTATGTAACACTCGGGTTCTAGGAAGGATGCAAAAACAAAGATAAGACAGAGATGGTGAGTTCACATCAGGTGAATTAGACAATTATTGCAAAAGTCACGGAATCAAGAGGCAGAAACCTCCCCCACATACACCTGAAGAAAATGGAGTAGCTGAACGCAAGATGCGCATCATCGACGAAATGGGTAGAAGTATGATGAAAGATAAAGATTTGCCAAAGAGTTTCTAGGCTAAAGCATGTAACACTGCAATTTACATCTTGAATCGTAGCTACACAAAGGCTGTGAGTGCATGTACAAGTGGATCTAAACACAAAGTGAGATTGACTTCAAGCAAAAGAGCACATGTCCAACGGTTGCACTATGCACTATTTGATCCACATACGCTTTGAATCTTTTGGTACTATAATTGCATCTTATAACCACTGAGTTCAACTAGAGTGGAGTAAAGTTCTTCAATCCCACTTTGGAGATGTTTTTAGTGCAACCCAAAAGACCAAGTGATTTGGTACAAAACTTTAGTCAAGAATTTCTCCACGAAGATGCATCAAGAGTTGTTGATTTGTTATTGCTAGCCAGGGTTTTTTTCTGTCAATGGTCTCAGTCCCTAGAGGACAAATATGTACCCTTAGATTTGAAAACATTACAAAGTGTAAAGTACACCAACTATGATTTCACAAAAGTTTGGTGTGTTTAACCTGGTTCTAACTTTAGAGGATGTTCATTTTTCAATTGTTAGAAAGTCCAAACTTTGTGCACGTTGTGTAAAGAATTAGGGAGAGATTGAGGAGACTCGACTACAACTTTACTTCACATCACAAAAGAGAGAGGACACAAGGTTGAAGGCTAAAGCCTATCTTCACTTAGCACACAACAACAATACAATGAGAGATGGGTATACACTATATGTGTAACCCTAGAATACACTGTTTATATGTGAACCCAATTCAAATATACATGGCTATCTAACTACATCACAAGTACATCTAACAAAAGGTGGTGACATAAATGAGAGTCGCCTAGGATACGTCAGGGGTGGAGCTTGATATCTCAACACTCCCCCTCAAGCTCAAATCCATCTTGAGTACACCAAGAAAGCTCCTAAATCTATGAAGCTTCCTCAAAGCCTTTGTGAAGACGTTAGCCGCTTGCTCGGTGTTGACATAAACAAGATCAACATCTCTAGCTAGAACCTTCTCCCTCACAAAGTGATAATGCACCTCAATGTGCTTTATTCTAGCATGATAAATTGGTTTATTAGCAAGCATAATGCTACTGATGTTGTAAAAATAAATGAAAACTACACCTTGTATTGATTGGCCCAAATTAGCAAGTAACTTATTTAGCCAAGCTACCTCACATGCAACCATAGATTCACTCCTATACTCAGCCTCTATACTCAACAAGACAACTCCCAACTGCTTCTTGCTACTCCAATTGATGGCAACACTCCCAAAGGAAACAAAAAACCCGCTAGTAGATCTCTTATCAAAGATACTACTAGCACCCATGTACCTATATCAAGCACCCAGACTCACAAAAAAATCCATACTACAAAGTGGACTTCACATATCTTACTATGCACCTAGTCCCATCCAACTGTAGCCTCCTCAGCACCTGCGTAAATTGGCTCACCAGCCCTACAACATAACTCAAATCAGGTCAAATGATAGCTATGTATATGAAACTACCAACTATGGTTCTGTATAGAGTGACATCTTCAAGAAGGTCCCCTTTTTCTCCATTGAGATTCACATTCTACTCCAATGGAACAGAGATGGGATTACAACCTATCATCCCATATTTGGATAGCATATCCAAGCCATACTACCTATACAATAGCCATATCCCACCAGGGGATTTAGCAACGTCAATGCCCAAGAAGTAATGCAACTCTCTCAAATCCTTCATTTCAAATTTATGCTTCAAAAGTAGCTTCACTTCATCAATGTCTATGTCACTTTCATCTATAACAACAAAGAGAGAAAGGATTAGAGGGCTAGGCCCCATTTTAGGGTTGCACCTCCCTTCAAAAGGTCTATGTATAAAAGGCAATTCATTTGACTGTCTTCATTCTTGCTTGCTTGGAAGAGTGGAATAGAAAACAAAGTTTCCTCCCATTGTGCTGTGACTTGTTTCTTCATCTCCATCTTGCTTTCATTTTGTTGCTATGCTTACGATCGTTTCCCCATTCACCACGCTCACGATTCTCTCTTCTCTTCTTCTCATCCCTTTCCCCCTTACAATCGCGTAGTTGCATGGGTGAGAATCCGAGGACGGTGCCCGTGACAACACCGTAGCAACAGCGAGTGAACCAGCTCTCACAAGGAAGTGACAAGGAGGTTGAGCTCTCTAAGCGGCTTAGTTGAAGATCCCCACGACATGTTGGTCTCCGTCAAGAAGACTTAACAGTCTGGTTTATAGAAAGGATTTTAATGTTGGTGAAGGTTGACTATATGAGCAAAGATAATTTTGGATTGATTGCAACTGCAAAATCAGGCATTCTGTTTAATTGGGCACAGATTGTGTGTAACAGATTTGTCATGGAGGTGCATGGAGGGGACAAGAGGAAACAATCTGGGACTTCAAAAATTCCAACATTTCTAGGCATAATTTTTGAGCATGCTAAGGTGGGATCTTTGAAATTAGCATTATCTCAAAGTAGTTTGAGAAGAACAGGAAAATCTGGATCAGGAAAGGGAAGAAAATTAATCTCTTTGACAATTCAGGATGGCAGTGAACCCTCATGCAAGAAAATGAAGACAAAAATAAATGCCATTGATCAAAGTACTCAAAGTACTAGTCAAACTGTTGAACAGGGTGCAAAGAAGGAAAAACAGGAACAAGATTCTGGAAATGAAATTTGGGATCAGAATTTGACTGGTGAGTTGATACCTAGGCTAGTAAACAGGAAAGGGAAAGGTTTAAGTATTCCAGCAAAGAAAATTTCCATCAAATTGGGCAAACATAAAACTTCAAAGAAAGTACAAGAGACAAAAGTTGTTGATTTGTTTAAAGATGCTGATCCTAGTGAGCAGTAAACTGTGCAGTTTCTTGAAAGATAGTAGAAATATGCTATAAGTTTACAAATGAACATTACAGCTTTAAGGGATTCCAATAATGCCTTGATTTCCATGTATGAGGATGAGAAAGCTAAGACTGCTAATTTTGATTAATTGGATCAGGATGTGAAAGAATTAAGGGAATTTTTTAAAGCAGAGGTTAGAGAAAGGAGGAGCAGATTTTGGTTTTGAATAAGCAAGTGGCAGATACAGATTTGAAGGCATCTACAGTCACACAGTGGAGTCAGGAATTAAAGGATACATTTATCAATGAGTTGACTGTCTTATCAAAGGATAATGCTGCTTTGAAAGTAAATTGTGGGATATTAACTGAAAGGTTGAAAGTGTTGGAAGATGTGAAAAAGCAGCTAAAAAGATCAGTTGAGGTAGATGAATTGGATGTAGAAGCAGTTTTTCTACCAAAAGCTGATTTGACTGAATTAATGAATGATGTCATTGAAACAGGAGAGCAAATTTGGCAGTCTATTCAGAAAAGGATGCTGGTGATTATGCAGAAACCATACCAAATGTTTCAGATTAAGGATGAATCTGAATCAGAAGCCAATTTGAAAGTACTTATTAAGGAATTGAAGAGTACAGTAGCAATGCTGAAGAATAGAGTAAAAGTGGAGATATTGAATGGTGAAACTTTGAAGGCACAAGTGCAAGAACTCAAGGATAAATTAGTAGGAAAACCCGTTTCTACTCACCAGATGCAAGGACCAGCAGAGGACATAAGGGATTATGAAAGCAAATTTAAGATTGTTTACCATATAAATATGTTCTTTGATCTGATTTTTTCTTTATGAGGAATTGATGTTGAAAGCTCAAGTCATTCAATTTCTTGATACAACATTCTTCACCTGGTCCACCTTGAGTGAATCTCCTAAAATCACAAGTCTCTTTCAAGTGACAAACTTCAGGCCTTGGAGTATAAGATTCTTTCACAATAAACATCATCTCTTCCAAAGTGAAAGCATCATTTCTTCCAAGCCTCCTGGAAAACGTACTAAACATTTGATCTATTTGATCGTGGGTATGACCAACCAATAGAAATCCAACTTAAAAAATTCCCTTATCCACAAGCATGCATAGGTATGCAAGAAATGTATGATTTTTGTTTTCTCTTGCTGTATTGTCAAGCTGGATATATAGGGTTCTTAGGAGGGGGCCTTCCCATGACGTGATAACGTGATGAGTTATTGTGATTGACAAGTTCGCACCATTATGCATATTTGGATAGTTGAAGAACACCTTAGCTTGGAGCCTTTTACAATACACTAAACATCCGATGAGATGCATTTGCACAAATGTCTCCTCCTTCACATCTTTTGGAATTCTCATAAAGTGAGGCAAATACGTCTTCTTTTGATCCATACCATCCATAAAGAGACCAATATACTTTTCAGGATTCTTCAAGCACTTTCTTCTATGCTGTGCTAACTTTGATCGTTCTTGGGCCTATTGCTCTCTATGGTGCTTAAGAGCTCTATTGAAGCCTGTGAAGCCCTCCAAGACAAGGAAATCCTCCCCCCCTGCCCAAAGAAGCCTCTTTGCTTCTAGCAGTCAGCCAAGTTCAATGCTGAGAATCAAGCCAAGGAGTGGACAAAAAGAGTCTGGCCAGGAAGCTGCTGGGATGGCAATGCAAGATATATCAGCAAGTCACAACTATCCTAGGCACAGATGGTATATTGAGTTTTTGGAAACTGATGGCTTAATGTTCTACCTGGCAAGGGGGCCATTGCTCACAGAAAATGAGAGGATTTTCAAATTGTGTAGCCCTCTTAGATCACTAAGCTACAATGATGAAGATCCAAAACACTTTTTATTCAGAAAAATGGCGAGCAAGCCCTTAAAGAGATCGCTGTATCAGAAATAAACTGCGAATTTGATATGATACAGCCAGTGGATCTCAGAGAAGCCTTGAAAGACAAGATTAGAACTAATTCTAATCTGATACCTACACTTCTCCCGTACATTCGACAACAGCTTCCTGCCCAAGGCTCAGAGAGAAAAAAGGAGAAGGCAGTGGCTTCTAAGAAGAGAACAACAGACTCTTCTCCAGGTTCAAAGAGTGTTGAGAAGAAGCAGAGACCTATGGCCAGTATAAATGAAACTGAGTCAGAGAGTGAAGAAATGGAAACAGGGGCTCCAGGCATGTTACAAACGTCTGGAATAGTTGCATCGAATCAAAATATTTTGAGGGAAAATATAAAGGCAAATAAAATTGTTGATATTATGACATTTTTGATCCAGACGAAGCAGTTGCATAGGCCTCCTGTGGATCTAGAGACAAGAAGGAGAACTCTTGAAGTGAGGCCGCCTCATGCACTGCATGTATCAAACCTAAAAGCCAAGATGAAGATCAACCCTTTCGCTAATGTTGTCCCTTTTTTTGTTATGGTTGATCCTAAGTAGTGTCCTGACAAATCTAGCTTTAGCAAGAGTAGGTTGAATACATATGACTATTTTGTCATCGATGGTTGCCACAGTGCAGAAGCAAGGAGACAGCTTTGTACAGAATATCCTGACTCCCCACACTTTAAAACGACTGAGTGTAAAATACATGTAGGACTCACTAGGGAGGAGTCCTATCTTCTTGCTTGGGATCACAATAATGATAATGACTATCGGCACGGTATGACCTTTATACAAAGGATTAGATTTTTTCATAATGAATACCTTGATCATATCAGGACAAATGACAAGGTTACCTTGCAGTTTAGGATTCATTGGTTGTCAGGACACAGGGCTAGTTTTTTATGAGAAAAAATGTTCTAATGCTATGAGGAGGTATGATCAGTTTTTTCAATTGGCATTCAGAACAGGTCCTGTATGGGATCTACATAGCATTTTTGACATGTGGGAAAAGGGGGAAGTAAAGGGACAGAAGCAACTTAAAGTAAAATATGATTCGAATGTCATGCTAAAGGGCTAAAGTAAAAGAACAGATGTGGCCATGAAAGCTTTCTCAAATGAAATGAATATCACTTATTGGAGGAGCATGCAAGGTATTAGGGATGAAAAAGTCATCCTGTCAACATTGGCTCGGGTTAAAGCAAGAGAGCGCTCTCTTGATGAGATGTCTCTTTATTTTGAAGAGTAAGTTCTAACTTTAAATATTCAAACATATTTTGAAAATGTTTTTTGATATCTATGTTTTTATAATCTTTATCTCTAACTCAATATCTGCTTCCTATTGCAGTCACAAGACTTATGTCAGGATGCAAGAGCAAATGATGGTTAGGCTCAATGTTTCAACATGGGAACAAATAACAAAAGATTATCCTATGTCCAGTGCATTTGATTCATTGAAGCCATTCTTTATTACATTCAAGAAAATAGTAAGTGTTTTCATTTATTGCATCTTTGCAATACATATTAAGTCAGGTTTATAGCAATGTGCGAAATTTTACTTTTGTTGTTAGAGCAAAATCAAATAGCTTGGATTTTCCATGTCCGACCAATTTTTTGGCTCATATTGAAGCTGCAAGGCTTGAGAAGGATAGGAGAGAGGGGCTACTTCAGATACAAGATGATTCAAGTATGAAGATATTTAGCCCCCTCTTAGATCCTCTATCCATCCATCATTACAATGTTTTCTGCTGTGATATGAAGGATTTTGCTACAAATATTCCAAGATGCGGATATAAGCTAGCTATAACTGACATCCTGTACGGATTTAAGCTAAAAGGTAGTATAAGTGATGTGGCTTTAGGTCATAAACATATTGATGCCATGATTTCGGCATTCAAATCTTTCAATACTACTTCAAATTGGAGCTTTATTATTTTTCACTCGACAACCCAGGCCACATTAGTTGCAAAACCTTTTATGGATCATTGCCATTCTTGGGAAAACATGATATGGTAAGTTCTTTTCCGGTAGTGCTTTATAGTTTTTAATCATATTTTGAATTATTTTGATAAAAGTTTGAATATATCTTAATTATTTGTTTAACAGGGTAAAGACTAAATTAAAGCATGTTCTCGGGAACAAAATGATCCATGCTTTTGAAATGTTGTCCATTGGCTACTTCTCAGCAGTGGAGAAGTTAAAGACTATTCTTCATTGTGCAAGAAGAAATGTTTCAAATGTTTTTCATTTTCCAGTGTTAGATATCAATGCTTCAATCTCTTGTAACTACGTGGTAACCAACTAACTCTACTTGTGAGCCCCCCATATGAGGAGAAGGCATCTGAGTAGCTAGGTCATCCGATAGGTCCTGGTTTAGACACCAGATGGGGGCCATGTGTGGCCTGATGGCTAGACAGCTTTAGATAGAGTTGGTACACTGCCAACTAGGCTACATGCAAGTGCGGGAAGGCATCCCATTACTGACTGCACTAAGGGTAAATGGAGCATTCCCCGGTGCAGCCCACCCTCGAGTTGCGGGGCTCGTTTGGAGCACCAGATGATCCCAGATGGCTCTAGGCTAGAAAGAGGCATCGGCCATTTGACTGGGCCAAAAAAGGACGTCGGCCATTTGATTGGATCAGAAAAGGACGTCGGTCATTTTTGACATGGTAGACTGGGCTCTATATAAGAGTAATCCCATAAGGTCCATAAATAAACACAAGCTATTGTGAGACCCTGAGCCTTCAGCATACAGCCTCCGTCCTCCATTGTTTCCAACATGCCATCGAAGCTCCCTCAACAAGAGCACATGGCTGAGAGGCACCGCCATCTATTGTATTAAGTTTATAGTAATTATTTTTTTTGATTCTCCATACTATCAGTTTGTCTCTCTTCTTGCATACGAAATCCTGCTTTCTATTGAGCACAGATGTTTATTGTTTTCTTACATGGTATCAAAGCTTGGGCTCTAGCAAGAAGATTTGGTAGTGTGTTTCTATTTGCGAACAAATTGTGAGAGATGGCTCAGCCCGCAAGACTTCGTATCCCACCATTCGGTGAAAGCAAAAAGTTGGACAACTCAAATTACCTACTCTGCAAGTTCAAAATAAAGGCAATCTTGAGCGCATATGAGCTCTAGGATATAGCTACTGGGGTGGATGTGAGGCCAGTTACAAGACCAAACCCGGCCAATGTAGGACAACATATAGTGCCAACCGCGGCAGAAATTCAAGCATGGACAAGAAGAGATACAGATGCACTGTGTTCTATTGTCTGCAGCGTGAGCGATTCGGTCATGGCATTGATTCAACATGTCACCATAGTAGAGGAGGCATGGACGGTCTTGAAAAACCAATACGAGACCACGAATCAGACACGAATCCAGAATTTGGAGAATCAACTCGCAAACGAGCGAATATTAGAGTCTGAAAATGCAGAAAAATTCATCACAAGGGTGAAAAACCTGCGCGACCAGATGATTGCGATTGACATCACCATCACAAGCCAGGATCTAGCATGAAGGTGCATACGGATTCTCTCGCTAAGTATGACGGCCTTGTTACAACACTAAATATGCAAAACAAAAATCCACCCATCAACTTCGAGGATTTTAGCGCCATGCTTCTAGAGGAAGAGATGTGTCAAAATACGAGGAACGGAGAAGATTCAGCTTTTTGGGCTGGAACAAAGAAAGGTAAGGGTAAGGACTCTGGTAACCCATCTTCTTTAGACGATAAAAATAGGAAGAAGAAGATCAAGTGCTTCTATTGCAACAAGTCAGGGCATAAGCAAAACGAGTGCCGGAAGAAGCTTGCAGATGAGAAGAATGGTGTAAAGAGAGAGTCCAGCAACAGTGCGCAGGAAGTACCGATAGAGCTGTTCGTCGCAATTGAGGAGATTTGCACGGAAGCAGTTCAGGTACCTACAGATGATTCGTGGATCATTGACAATGGTGCATCACATCACATGACCAGTCGTAAGGACTGGTACACCTCTCTACAACCGGTAGAGAATGACATCCTGGTAGCGGTCGGTAATAACGCAAAGTGCCAGCCAAAGGAAAAGGTACGATAGCTCTCAAGTCAAATGGAGTTGTAAGGCAGTTGTCAGATGTTCTTTATGTGCCAAACATCAAGAGGAACTTGTTGTCCGTTTCTGCAATTACGGATCGAGACCTCAAAGTTCACTTTGATTAGAATGACACAGAGATCTTGGATCCTCAAGGGAAGGTCATCGGAAAAGGTTCATGACATAACAATGTTTACGAACTCTCAACTTTAAGTGCTCGAGCTAATGTGAGCACTAGTAAGTTGTGGCATGAGAGGTTTGGTCATCTAAACCTTGCTTCTTTGAAAGAGATGCACAAAAATGGTATGATTGCAGACCTGCCCGAAATTACAGATTTGCCAGATCTATGTGAAGCTTGTATGATGGGCAAGCAACATCGGCGACCCTTTCCCAAAAAGGCCAGTAGAGCGAAGGCTCCTCTAGAGCTTGTTCACATGGACCTTTGCGAGAAGATGGAGACGGAAGCTTTGGGTGGATCCTACTACTTCATGTCACTGATTGACGACTACAGCAGAAGGATATGGATATACTTCCTGAAGACTAAGGACCAAGCTCTTGGAAAATTCAAAGAATGACATGCAATAGTTGAGAACAAATCAGGGCGAAAGTTGAAGATGGTACGATCAGACAGAGGTGGTGAGTTCACATCAGTTGAATTCGATAGTTATTAAGTCACGGAATCAAGAGGCAAAAACCTCCCCCACATACACTCGAAGAAAATGGAGTAGCTGAATGCAAGATGCGTGTCATCAGCGAAATGGCTAGAGGTATGATGAAAGGTAAAGATTTGCCAAAGAGTTTCTAGGCTGAAGCATGTAGCACTACAATTTACATCTTGAATCGCAGCTACACAAAGGCTGTGAAAGGGATGACTCCACCACATGCCTTTTCTGGTAAGAAACCTTTAGCTTCACATTTCAAAATCTTTGGCTATGCATTAGGGGGCATTTGAACATAGAAAGGGCCTCGTAAGAATTGTTAATCCCATGAGTTTAAGACTAATTTTTTTGTGATTAAGGAGACAAAGGTCATAAAGATGGTTGTTTGTGGGCCTAAGGGTGGAGGGTCCCACTTCTTTAGGCCCAAGAATCGTTCTATATTATTCTCATTCGTCCTTTACAAACTGTTGCATGCATTAATAACCTTGAAATGATGAAAACTTTTTTTAACAAGAAAATAGCAATCCTCTCATTTCAAAAAAATTTTGAATCTAAAATGCATTTAATACATTATCTGTATCAAAATTTCTTTAGCCGCCTTCAAAATTCTCTTCTATCAATCATTAAGAGCCTACATAGTAGTAAAACCTGTCAGATTCATTCCATTACTACTCTCACCTCTCTCTCTATTCACAATCTCATGTTGTGGTGGCATTTCTAAAGCTTTCGCTTAGAATCTTGATATTTTGTCAAGCTCGACCTTGATTCTTTTTAGCCTCTCTCCATGCTCAAGTTTTTTTTCTCTCATTCTTATTCACATTGAGAGAAGTAACAAATTTTTGTATTTTCTCTCAGCTCATTTGGATTCTATGGCATTGAGAGAAGTAACAAACATTCAACATTCAACGACAACAAAAAAGAAGGACTTCCATGTTCGCATACTGAATGAGTATGCACCAATAAAAAATGAACATTTGAGTATACAGGAGAAGTAGAGAAGCAGACAACAGGGTCATACTAACTTGGATCGTTGGGTTCAGGGTGATTTATATCCCAACGATCCTTCATCGCATTATCCTCCTTCATTCTCTGATATTCCATCCTTTTTACAATTTGTTGGAGAGGGAGAGAATGGGCTGCTTGGGTATTGTAAGAGATTAAATATGAGTGATGTAAATACTATGAAGTTTTTGCATGCACACTTACAAAACTTGTATACAAATTTTGATGACACTCAAAGTTCTCTACAATTTGCTCAAAATCACATCTTGCAGTTGGAAGACCAAGAAAAAGCCAAAGAGACACAATTAGAAAAGCTAAAAGATATAATCTCTCGAATGAAAAGCACTCCAATGGGAGCTAGAGAGCGTAAGAGACCATTCATTGATATTTAAGCACTCACAATGGGTGGTGGTGCTCGCAAACAAAGAGTCCTTGCAACAAGGTATGGTTTCTAGAAAGTAATAGTGATCTATGTTATTCGGAATGTTTATCATGTTGTAATGATCTTTTGTTTATGATATGTTAGGAATTTCCTGAAAGAAGCGACTAGTGGTGGTGCTACTGATGACTATGGGAATATATTAAGTGCGTGTATGAAGAGACGTGATATTGTTTCCGTCATTCGTTATCCAAAATGGAAGAAATTACGAGTGCTCTTCACAAACGAAGTCCTGAAAGATGTTGCTAAGCTTATAAGCAATGATGAGGTTCAAAATGTATGTGATGAAGTGGGCATAAGCACAAAAGGATACAATGCATTGTATCAATTACTAAAAGATACAATTCGCACACATGGTATAACAAAGAGCATTTTCCTGCCCCCAAAAAACTACGATTTGCAAAAAGAACATGCAATGATGAGTTGAAACATAAAATCGGAGAATATTTTTGTACAATGAGTTCAATAATATATTTGTTGATTTGCAGCGGCTTCAACAAGCCATGATTTTATTTTATGGCCTTCCTCGTCAATGTAAGTAAATTTTGAGTGTTTGTATCTTCTGTTCCACTATTTTGTAGCAAGGACTGACCTTTCTTTTTTCTTCACATGCTAGGTGTAAAGAGTATTGTTCTTAAGATGGACGAGTGTCAAATTGTCAAGAATAAGAGATTAGAAAGAATGAGTACTACGCGCATGAATGAATCATTGGCATATGCCAAGTGTGAGCCATCTTTGTTGATTGATGATACGACACAAGAAACTAGTCCCACATTTAGTGTTCAATCTGAGAAAGAGTTATGGTGGCTTGGGGCATTTGAGGTGCCAAAAGAGACAAATGAGGTACTTACTTGGGTTTTTGATAGGATTCCTTAGATTATTGGTCATAAAAGCACAAATTCAAGGGGGAAAATTGGAAGTTGAAGGATTGGGAGCTTTTACAGTTGATTGGCATTTGGGAGGTGACTTGAAAACAGTCAAGTGTATACTTGGTTGTGAACAAGGTGCTAACACTATTAATCCTTGTCCATTTTGTATGAGGATGGTGAGAGACAAAAAATCAAAGGGAGGTAAGCAGAGTATTCCTCAGAACCAAGGTGGTGAGAGCACACTAAATGGAGACACTGACAATTGGATTGGTGGTGTTATGTCAGCCAATATGCTAGCTGAGCCTAACAGACATTTAATTGATAGAAATTGGAAACCCATTATTCCTTTTGAATTAAGGAATGTTCACTTTTGCACTCTACATGCATTCATGTGGATATTTGATCACCTGCTAAAGTGTCACATTGATTATGCCTTTACAATGCAAGGTAAAGAAAGACAACATGTAGCTCTTCAAAAGGTAGAGGATCTCCTTAACTCAATTGATTGCCATGGTGGTAATGTACAGATTGTTACCGATAAGAAAGCTTCTGGTTTGAGTTATGAAATTGCACAAAAAGTGTCTATGAGTGGCGCTAAAGCAAAAGAATTTTTGGAGAGACCTAAAAAAACAAATAACTCTGCAAAGCCTTGGGAGCTCTGGAAGGATCTATGTAATTGTACAACTTTTGATTGCACTGAACCAAATCTTGTGGTAACTCGTGATAAAGTTTGGTCTTCATTCAATAAAATGGTGAAATTGATGAAAAAATCAAAGACAACCTCAAAAGAGAGCAATAGCTTTAAGGAGGTGCTTCGAGATTTTACAGAGGCCATGGTGTGTGCATGGGGTGAAACCAACATTACACATTACATGGTATAATTTCATCATTTTTTAAGGGGTTGCTAAAATCTTGACTATGTCATGACTTTCTCTTTGCTTTGGTAGCATATATTATATGCTCATGCTGCATATTTCATGAATGAATATGGTTCCCTTGACATGTGGAGTACACAAGGGATGGAAAAGTCGATTATCGAGCCAGAGGAGTATACTTCAAAAGTACCAGACATGGAGGAGGCAAGACTTGCTCAAATTATCTTGTAGAGATGTTTAATTGGTTTTACAGATATACTTTTGGAATAAAATTATCTATGGAAAAAGCTCAGACTAGTAAATATAGCAAAGGCAGTTAGAAATGAAGCTAAAGCAAAATCATCCTTAAAATGGAGAGATGGCATAGGACCAACATGTCATGCTGCATGGCTCCTGCATGGAGATCTACACGAAGATGGGAAGGAAAAATTTGGAAATAACTTGTAATGATTCCAGAATATATGACATTACAAACAAAAACAAGGCTTCATATGTACATTATTAGAGCGAATTGCTTTTGAGCAATTTTACACTTGAGTCTTCATCTTGTGGCATTTCTCCTCTATAACATAAGAACTTTTTTCGAGTGTAACCTTGTAAGGACTCAACACTTTTCATACCATGCCTAAGGGCATATGCAGAATAGCACAAAAAATATCCAGCTCTAGAAGGCCAAAAACCTGGACCGTATCCGAAGATACGAATTGCAGCATTTTTCTCGATGAGCATGATACTTGTTACATTATTCAGAATAAAAGAATAGCCTGTGTATCTTGATAGGGCTTTAAGTGCAAGTATAGGAATACTTGCATCATCAGAATATTTATTGTGAAAAACAACAAAAATTTCTTTGTCTATAAAACATGCATATTGTGCCAATGAGGCATCAAGCCCAACTCTCCTACGATCACTAGTGCCACATGATAAAAAACTATCTGGATCGAGAACTTCAATCTACAAAAAAGAACAATCATAGTGGGTTAGAGGATCAATCGATAATATAAAAAGAGGGTTACAAGATCAATCAGAATAAAGGTAGACGTGGGTAAAAGGTTTAAAGATGAATTACCTATTTATTTTCATCTCTCTCTAGTTTCTCTGCATCCCAAAGATTGGAAGAACCAATCTCCTTTCCTTGATCCAATGGTGGCAATCCTTCTCTTCCAACTTCAAAAATGCCCATGCTCTTTTGAAGAGCTATAAATTCTTCTTCAGTATGAAGACTAGCTTCACCTTCCTTAGCCTTTTGAAAGCAAAGAGAAAGTGCATTTGGGGCCTCAACAAAATTCTCTGTCACTTCAGAGTCCAGGGATAATAATTCCTCTTTGTGTTCATTTTCTATGTCAAGAAAATCTTTAGTTGTAATGCACATATCTGCAATAATGGCCAGTGCATAATATTCCCTTAAATTACAAAGTCTTTGAATATGTGACAAGAGAATATAATTTTTGCCATTGATAAAAAATGATGGCAAACAAGGAATGACAAAATTGGAGGTAACCAGCTCTTGTGAAACAGGTGTTGAGTTGACATCAATAATAGTTGATGCTTTAAATTTTGCGATATCAAAACCCTCTGTAAGCTTTTTTTCCTTAGAAGGCGAAACAAGGTCAAAGACCTCTTCAACATTGAAATTTTGGACTTTGCTTGAACATTCATCTTCAATAGTAGGATCTTTTGAGTCACCATGAAGAAATAAATATGCGAGATAGGCTACATGAAATTCCATCATCATGCAGTCCTTGTTGTGAACTGGACAGTTCATTTGAACGAACTTTACTTCCCTCTTATCTGGAAAAATATACCATCTCTTCTTGATATTGGCAATTTCAGCTGCTGACAGACCTAAGCTAACATAGTGAACATATTCTAAACAATCACTTTTGAAAATTTCTTGACCAATGATGTTGTTGAACTTTTTCCACTCTTCTTGAAGTGTCGTCGAAACCAAAGACATCAACGTTTCCTTCAAAACAAAGGGCACGTTGAACATAGGATAGACATTGTCGATGTAGTCTTCTTTCCCTGTCTTGCTCAAAAAATCAAATAACTTCTCCTTGGGTGAGGGATCATCCTTGACTTCCTCTAAGGGAACATCGTCCTTATCATTTTTAGGATTGTAACCAAAAGAAGACATACCAACATTCAACATCCTACAAAAAAAAGAGACAAGTTTTGACGTAAGCATCGAGAAGGGAAGTTGGTTGCATGCCATCAATGCACAAGGAGATTGGTCGTACAACAAAAAATTTTAAAGTTAATTACATTTACACAAGATCAGATGGAAACATCTAAAAGATTAAATGAATGAATGATAATTGATAGTGATGGGCAAATCATCAATGACTCCCAGGGTGGCGAGTCATCGACCATCTGCTACCTTGATTCAAGTGGAGGAACACCTTGTGCATTTCAAATTCAATTTCTTCATGATTCGGGGCACCATGATATTACATGCAGCTCCCCCATCAACACACACACTTTTGACATGGCAATTATCTATGATGACATCTACTGTATGTGGGTGCCGATCAATTTCTTCAGAGATAGAAGAGACCTCTCGTACCTTTCCATTTTTCTTGCTCCTCCTTGTTGAGAGCCCTTGCTGTAGCTCACGTCTCACCCTAGGGCTTAATGCTATTAGTTGAGGGAGCATGATGCTCAAAGACCAATGATCAAGGTCCTGAACAACCGAATACTCCTCTTGCCTCGAGTTGATGGGAAAATTCGAGGGTGACCACTTACTCCTGCAAGATTTTTTAGTCTTCTCTGTTGGTGGGTCTACCATCTCAGCATCTGAGGGCTCTAAGAAGGACACCTTCTTCTTGGGGTGACCCGGTCCACGGTTTGGAGAGGGGTCCGAGGTGGTACGACTTCTTTTCCCAAGGTCAAGGATCTCCACGTCAGAATCCTGAGTGCTTGATTCACTTAGAAGATTCACCCTTGGAATATTGGGATATTCCGTGCGATAATGACCCTTCTAGTGGCACTCGTAGAACACAACATTGGCACGTTTTCTTAGAGGGCAATTGGCTTGATTTTTTATGCCCACCATCTCAAGCCGAAGATCATTCAAGGCCTTGTTGGCTATAGGTCATTGACTCCCGATTCTTTAGTAGGAGGGGCCGGGGGAGTAGGAAGGAGGGGGGCTCATGTGTGAGGCTGGGAAAATCTTCTAGGTGGAGGTTGAGGATATACTCCTTGTTGAGGGTAAGCATCTAAGGGAGGACCATACATTTGAGGTGGAGGTGCTGGATACATCCTTGATGAGGGGTGGGGGTATGCCCCTAAGTTAGACCCCCTAGGTTGTTGTTGCAAGAATTGAGGGGGTTGCAGAGGGACAATCGTCTTCTTTGAAGCAGGGTCAGACTAAACTTTATCAAACTTTTGAGTAATCTCATGTGCTAGCACCATAGTTTCTGGATTTTTCCATTTAAGTTTGAGGCATAATTCATCACTTGCTCCTACTAAAAGGTAGCCCAGCACATGCTGAGTCATTCCAACTCAAAATCTGACATTCTGTGTGGCAATTAAATGGTCCAGGAGCACGACCGCTCGATCCACATATCGACGCACCGTCTCACCTTTTGACTGCTTCAAGTTTGCCACCTATAGGTACACATTCTCCAGCTCCTCTTCTTTGCCGAAATACTCAATCATCGCTGTTGTTAATCTTGGCCAACTTTGGCAAATGTGGTCGGCCTGCTTCTCATACCACACTTGAGCCAAACCCTCTAGAAATGTGGGAAGAACCAACAGCCATCTATCTTCAGTAAGAAAGTTGAGAGAAACACAATGGCACTTGAAGGCCACAAGATACTCATTTGGATTTTCTTCAACCCATCCATAGAACACGGGAATGTTAGTCATGCTTGAAAAATGGAAAAGAGAGAGTCAAAATGAGGCTTATCTATTAGTAAACAATGAAAAGAGTTAGCTTGAACTGAAAATCAGGTGAAGATACATCCACAAAGCACACATAGGCAAGGTAGGGTGTGACTGGTGTATTGTGAAATACTACACGGGAAGAATCTTTAGCATAGAATAGCTCATAGACAATCTTAAAAGGACCAACCCTCATGATATCACATCCATCTTTACAATCGAGGGTTAGAGACACGGCACTGCATGAGGTTGTTCATCAAGGCAAACAAGAATGCCATGACAAATGTCAATAGTTGGAGAGCTTGAACATCACCTTCAGCTTCTTCCAATTCTTGTAATTGCCATGCTATTTCTTCAAGGGGTGTGCGATCTGGCATCCTTCTTTTGAGCAATGCCTTTGAGGACCTTTCTGATAATCTTCTGAAGTCGGTAAACTCGTATCAAATATGCCCAACACTTAGTTTCATGATGACCACAACCTTTGCATTCCTTACAAATGATCACCCTCATTCGTGGCTTGCAGCTTTGTTGGGATGGTGCTTCTACTCGTTTCATGCATGATTGAAGTACAAGCTTCACGTGCCAAGAAATCAGCAACTAGATTTTGAGCTCGAGGGATATGCTGAATTTTTACCTCTTTAAATTGTTGGCAAAGTTCCAATGCTTGTTGATGTCATAGAACCAAGCCTTCACTTTGCACCTTCCATCTTCCACTAACTTGTTCACACACAAGTTGAGAATCTCCTTGAACCTCAAGTTGCTTGATGCGATGTTCTTGCACCTTTTGTAGCCCAAAAATGAGTGCCAAGTACTCAGCTTGGTTGTAAGTACTTGCTAGTACAGACTTGCTATAATAATACACCTCACCCCCTGGTGAACTGAGCTTCACACCCACACCAGCAGCCTTGGCCAAAGGTTTGTATGCGCCGTCAAATTGGAGGAGCCAAGATGTCATCACACCAAGACTAAAATCCAGACATCCCAAGTTTCTCGGTAGTCCAAGATAGGTAGAAGGAGAGGGTTGGGAGAATTCAAGACTTGAGCAAGACGTTAAGCACTAAATAAACTTGCAATCCTTTGTTGATAGTTTATCTTTAGACCCAAAAAAATTACAACTTCACACAAAAGGTTGATTAGGTACAAAGGGATTTCTTGGTCAAAACATTACCAGCTGAGAGCCCTAGAAATGTTTGTAGTGAGATCGAGAAGAAATCATTCAAGACGAGCTTAATAACCATAGGAATTAATAAGCAGATGCACCAAGTCTCCCCCCAAGCTTGGGGAGCATCCCACCCTTCGAAGAATGTTACCCTTTTAATTACCTCCGATGCAGCAAGTAGCTTGATCATCGCACAATGAGTAGAATTGAGATCAAAGTCCTCCCAGTGTATCACTACTTCTTCACCTTGAATCATCCATGGTGTATCATCCCACCCATCATCTCCTTGAACAAGGCATTGTACAATCAGTTGTTGAAGATCGACATGAAGATCAAGAAAGAGATCTCGCCAATTAATAGCTGTAATGAGCGGAGGACCACCGAGCACCAAATCCTTGAACTCGTCGAGAAGTGACATAAATATCCACCCTCCTCGTGTGGCATGCATCCAAGGAGTGAACTTGAAAAAGTTCAGAATCTACGATCTAGTATCAGATATGAATAGAGCACATGAAATGAAGTACTTTTGTCTGTCCGCAATGCGCAGGTGTGCTAGAAGATGTAGGAACCCAGGAAAACAATCACGATCTATCCGCAATGCACAAATGGGCTAGAAGACACAGAAACTTAGAAAAGAGTTACGATTCGTGATCTGTCTGCGATGCGCAGATGCACTAGCTGAACCAGGGGGTGTGCAGTGTTGCAGATACGCATGAGCGGTTTTGCAGGTGCAGTTGACCAAAAGACTCATGGTGCCACACAAAAGATGCGCAGGAACCCAAAAGATGCACAAGAACTACAAGCTAAAGGCGCAGGAACCCAGAAGATGCGCAGGAACCGCATGCTAAAGGCATAGAAACTGAGAAGTTCTGCAGCCGTAGAGATGAACTGCGAGCAGAAGATATGCAGATTGGAGGTGCAAAAGCAAAGAACCGCACATGGAAGGCATTGGAGAACTACACCCAACTGTAGGAGTAACGAATTTTACATCACTAGCCGTGGAGATTTCGATCCCAGTAGCCACACTAGTTCTATTAACTAGAAAAGAATTCAATGCATGAGGCTAGATGCTAGGCATGGCGATGCTCGAGGGCCATGGAGGAAAAGGGAACATGAGGGAAGAAGCATTAACATAGGTGGGGAAAAAAAGATTAAGAGGGGTGGGAATGAAGAGAGAGACTATGGCACAAGGGGGAAGGAAGAGGGGGAAGAGAAGCATGTACATGATGGGAGGTGGAATGTAGAGATGGAGACATCAAGGGAAGAGAGTCATGCTTTATTGGAAGGATGGGGGGGGGAAATCAAAGTACTAGCTAGGTGGCTTTACAAGAATGAGCGTGTTCCATCAAGGAATAGCCCCCTCCTTTTATAGCCAAGAATGGGGGTCTCTCCCAAGAAATGCATCCTCCCACATGCATGGTGTGTGTGGAAGAGTGTTCCATGTGGGCTAGGTGGTTATGCACTCTCAATTGTAAACGACAACACTTTGCCTCATTTTTCCACATACATCATCCCCCATATCCCAAGTCTAAGATACTCCCTTGGTCTCTTCCCAATTTTATAATACATTCAAACATCTAAGAGGACAGGGTTGGCACAAGGAATCTTGCCATGTCATCCTACTTTCCCATTATTTAACTTGCATTCTTGGACTTTCTACACCCCCCCCACACATGGGCCTATCCTACATGGAGGGAATAATCTAATATAATATCCATCTCCACCTATTTTATATTACTTCTCCCATGGTCCTTGGGCCATATCTCACTAAATGCAAGCATGGGACTGCCTAGGTGGAGGGGTGGTGCATGGAGGACCCATGCCACCTTATCATTTTATATTATTACTACCATGGATTATGTACAACACACCTTATGGGTCCTCTTACATGGAAGGGTGGCACATGGTCATGCCTTGCCACCTCAACCCTGGGCCTTATGCACACCATATTTTATTATACTATTGCCACACATACAAGCACACACACATATTTATGCCTTTTACTTGGTCAAATTTATCCATAACAGTAAACCCACCCCCCGCGTCGCCACCGCGAAAAAGCCCCCCACATAGTAAAAAATTTAAAATAAAAAAAAACACCTAACCTAAAACTAACCTAAGGTTAGGTTAGTTACTAACCTGAGGTTAGGTTAGTTGGTTAGCCTAGGTTAGGTTAGGCTAGTTGGTTAGTTAGGTTAGATTAATTAGGCTAGTTGGGTTGGTTAACTGCCATTAGGTTAGGTTAGTTAAGTTAGTCTAACCTCAATTAGTTAATATCAGTTAGGTTAGATTAACTCTTAAGTTAGTAACTAACCGTAGTTAGTCAAACCTCCCAGTTACAGTAACTAGGAGGATATAGGTTAGCTAACCTAACTAGAAGAACTTAGTTCCAACCCCTTAGTTGGACTTAAAGTCCATTCACACCACCCTTAGGACAACTCCCCCAAAAAGGTGAAATTTACCCCTACTTTAACCCCCCGTAACTCATCCGTTTGGAACCTAAACTGAACCCCATTTGAACCCAAATTTCACACACAAATACACCATGCTACAGGATATTTTTCCAGCCCATTGAACACCATTTTGGCATCTATAGCACTCGCTCATTTGCGCTCCCGTGTGGGCCTCGTTTTGCACAAATTCGCTCATATTTTCATGCCGTGACCTCCGATTACTGATCCGTTTGCACCGGCACATTTCCCTACACACATAGGATAATCTTAGGCACAATATTAACACGATGGTTCCTACACAAACTAACAACACTCTAACCCTCCCAACAACACTACATCCATACTTGCACTTGCGGCAGAGACACCCTTGGCAAATCCCGCCCAACCTGCATGTAGCTACATTCTGACTAATGCCTTCGACTCCAATGCTCACCACATCTGCATATAAGTCTGTTGCAACAACCGCCCTTGCCAATCCTCTACCCCAAATCCCCTCCTAAGATTCAACCACTCCCTTTAACTCCTCCACGACCCAACATGGCTGGATGCCATCATGACAATGATGGGGATATTAACCTTGATGCAGAGGCTGACAATTTCTTTAATCGAAGAAATAATAACAATCACAACAGATGCCCCTTGGGAAAACTAGAACTTCCCAAATATAATGGCAGGGGAGATCCAGCCCGCTTCCTCCAACATTTTGATGCCGCATGCCATGCAGGTGGCGATCAATCCCATGAAACCAAGGTGGCTTGGTTTCCCATGGCCTTAACTTATGAAGCATCCGAATGGTACCTAGACCTTCTAGTGGAAGAACACACCACATGGGACCTACTTCAAACGGAATTTAAAAGACGCTTTCAAACAGAGAGGCTACAAGATGATCTCGCTCTCCAACTCAGCAAGCTCAAACAAGGCCACCGAGAAGATGTACGCACGTCCCTGGGTAAGATGAAAAGATTAATCGCCAAACGTGACCCACGCCTAGATGCAAAGTACCTCACAGCATGGTTCATAACAGGTCTAAGAAAGAAAATCCAAAAAGATATGAAAAAGATAAGCAGCTATGAAACGTTTAGTGCTGCTCATGTAGTAGCCATTGACATCGAGGATGGCATGACTGCTGACTCAGATACTAGCAGTGATGATGGCAGATCTAATACACATGATAAGCACTCAAAAAAGGGTGAATCAAAGGCCGCTACCGAAACATCAAATGAAGATCGCCTAGAGGCCATGACCCTGAAGCTGAAAGAAGACATGATGCAAGCCATGGAACAAAAACTTCAATTGTTTCAGCTGCAAACTTAGACATATCCATGGTGAGAAAATGCCTGGTGTCCACATTGCATGGCAAATCATACAGCAAATGAGTGCGTGGTCCTAAGAGCCAGGATTACTACACAAGCAAATCCTCTACCAAGGTTGTGGTGCCATATCTGCGTTGTCGGTGATCATGATGAAAACAGTTACATATTCAACATGTGCAACAATCCACCTCGACCTCAATAATACCAACCGACACCCATGCCAGTGTATAAGCAACCGGCACTTGCACAAGCACCCCCAGCTCTGAAGCTAAATCCTATTCCCATTCAGACACAAGTCCCACAACTACTCAAGAATCCAAATCCACGACCATATCCAAGGCACCAAATCCAGCTCCTCAGGTAGTTCCCATACATCAATTACAAGCCGAGGAAGTAGACTCACCATTTGATTGTGAAGTAGAGTTCTCGGTGTACTATGTAGAAGGTGCAGAGGGTCTAATACCAGTTTATGCAAATCAAGTCTGTCCCAACACATATTGCACACCAATTAAGTGCTACGGTTGTGGAGAAAATCACCGGATCGCAGAGTGCCCTCGTCATGGTAGCCCAGCTACTTTCCAACCACTCTGCAGAGATTGTGGCATAGGACATGCCTGTATGGATTGTCCCATGAAAAATAAGATCCCAAAACAAACAGAGGTTAAGCCTGATGTCACCATCGACATCATTGGGGTGCACCATCAAAGTATAGGTCTGACAAGTGTAAAATCACAACCTATAAATGTAATTACACGCCAACAGAAAGAGGCCACCAAGGACCCTAACATTCCAATCCAACCAAATCAACTTCTGAAAAAGAAAGCACAAGTGCCTCCACCTCTGCCAAGCAATGAGCAGCCGAGCTCATCCACATCAACTCCCGAGCCTCAAATAAAAGAAGCTCCATACCCAAATGTAGAGGTGGAGAAGGCTCGTTTCAGGCACTTCAACAATGGGTACAAAAGGAACAAGCCCAATTTGAGGCTGAGAAACAAGCTCAATTTGAGGCTGAGAAACAAGCTCAACACCCAGTCCATGACTTGGCCCCACAAAGTAATGATACTCTACTCGAGCCTCTGTTCCAACAACAAACTCCACAACATAATGTACCACCACGTCAACTTGAAGGAGCTGCACTCTCTAGCATCCTGAGTTGCCCTGTGTCAATTCCCATCGGAATCCTCCTATGAAATTGTCCCAATCTCTCGAAGAGTTTCAAAGGATGGATTGAACTTGCAAATCCCCCTCCACCTATGAACGACATTGAAGATATCCCTGTGCGGATGGGTGAGAGAGATGACATACACAACATTACTGTGCCTTTGATCCACAAGGCATATAATGAAGTCCAAGCCATAGTGGATGGTGGAGCAAGTGTAAATGTCTTATCCAAGGAGCTCTACGAAGAATGGGGTCTCCCACCAATGCAAAAGGCTGATTTCAACATACGCCTTGTCGATGATTCACGGCCTAAACCCTTGGGAATAGTGAATGGCATGTAGATGATCTTCTCAAGTGCATTTCAGCTTGCTTTCCCACCTGCATATCAGCCACATTTGGCTCATCATTTCCACCAATAGATGATCCATCATCTACCCTTGATTGTATACCTGTGGGAGTACTTGGTGGTACCATTTCTTGCACATTTGGTGCATGGACAGCTTGATGTCTATCAACATATGCAGGTGGATTCACATCCTGGAAAGTGATTCTCCTCATTTCCACATCCCTCATGGGTGCCTTATGCATCTTCTTCTCATTGAAGACTACATCATGGCTGCGTATGACCTTCTTTGCTTTTGGATCCCAGAGACGATAGCCCATCTCTCCACTTTCACCATAACTTTCACCATAACCTAGAAAGATGCATTTCCTAGACTTAGGATCTAGCTTCTTTCGAAGCTCTTTTGGCACATGTGCATATGCCTCACACCCAAATATATGCAAATGAGAGTAAGAGGGCTTCTTGCCATAGATTCCATTGATATTTTTGCTAAGGCTTTGAACATTGCCTCCATGCCAACCTTGTCGGGCCTATTTATCCTCATCTTACTATAAGTGTAGAATCCTTGATGAGACCATATAATAAAGAAAGGGAGGCTCTCATTTTTAGAATTTTGCATCTTTCCTACCATATCAAGTATGTTATGGTCCATTGTAGTTGACCAGATACCTTTATTAAATCTTTGTAGCAAGATTTTAAGGAATTCTATGCACCCAGGACGAGAACAACCATATAACTATTTTTGCCATGCATAATAGATGAATGTATTGGTGACTTGAATAGACAACGACTGAGTAGTAAGACATTAAGGTCTAATATGATTGTTATTTGTAGCATATCCAAAGAAATTGTATGTGGAAGTAGATCTAGATTCTCTTTGAAGTTGCTAGCTTCTGGCTCATCCAAATTGTCAGGTGCTATGTTTTCATACATGTTTGCAACAACAATACGATTATCTAGTCTTGTCCCTAATGTTGAGTCAATATGTTCATCCATGTTCTCTTCTAAAAATATAGGATTAATTATATTCCTTGCCATTGTCTCCATTTTTGGTGTTATGTTTCCTTCTATATCTCTTGTATCGATTGCATCATTGATAGTCCACATTTTGGGTGGTATGTTGTCCTCTACATTTGATGTCTCCATGTTCTTCACCTGTTGGGATGTCTTCACTAGTGCCATCACTTTTCTTTTTCTTGACAATGCCTGTATTGCCACACCTCCCATTAGGATGTTAACAACAACTTCATGTTCTCTACTACAATAGCACTTGATGCACTCCTTGATGATGCCATGCTTCACAACCACCTCTTTTTCATACTCATCATCCTATTCAGAATATATAATATTTTCCTCAATTATTGTTTATGGCCTTGTGTTTTGTAATAGGTGCTTAAATCCATCAAACCCATCATGTTAGCTTACAAACAACAAAAAATAGAAGGTCTCAGATGACAAAATCTTTTGTGCACTCTTGTTGGGGAGTGGGAGAAAAGATGGACATCATGAAGAAGAGTGTGGGAACCAAAGAGAAAAATGTTCCATTGAGTTAAGAGGAAGTCTTCTCTTTTATATAATGGGAGAGAGGGTGGCCTAAATCAATGGCACCTCTCCTACATCAAGGAGGTAACTCCTAAATCACAAGAACTCCACAATCACGAGCACCATGTCATGTGGGGGCCTTTGCATTACATCATCACTTGTGTCATGGCCTATGGCACTAAGTGTGCCTCTCCTATACACACACACATAACCATATGACTGCTAGTGGATGCACACATGAACCTAGCAAGCCCTTGATCACATGTCATATCCCAACATACCCCCCCTCAAGGGTTTGCCTCATGCTATGTCAAGGATACATCTAGTTGCATAGTTTCACATGCCATCTCATGGTGGTCAAGGATAAATCTATGGCTGGGATCTCATGCTAGCATGAGCAAGTGAGCAAATGGGAGAAATAGCAAGTCTAATTTCACTCATGAGTAGAGTTACGTATAGTGGAATGCCTCTGAGTAGTGGCTCTAGATCCATGATTATCTCCCTGATTGTCTCCATCAGTAACACCCCCAAGTCCTCCATCAAATTGGCCATCAAGTCCCTAACTTATCTCAATCACACCTAGATGGGTGACACCTAACTGATGAGTCACTTGACACACCTACCATGGTGCTCACTAGCACTCACACCATGTCCTACACAAGCACTAGCACACTGGCACACACACACCACATGACCATGTCCATAAGTGTGTCCCCTAAACATTAATTTATCCAATATCCCCCCCCTTAAATTGATGACCTTCTACCATGGCAGTAGACAATTGGATACTATATGGTTTTCATACTACCGACCTTGTTCTCACTCTAGTTGCATCCGTAGGAGACTCATGTGGACACCCTAGCTCCACCATGATCTCACTCCAAATCAAGCTACCTCGGTTTACAATAAGAGAGTCCACCTAGAATATGTGTCTTTGGGTATCACCATAGGACGTATTACTCAAAGCAGGCAAACATGACTAGCTAAAATGGAAATAACATATCACTTTAGGATGGACTATCCATGGCAGAGCACCTTATTGACTAAAACACACAACATAAGACTAGGTGATAGGGTCAATGCCCCCCTAGATGAAATTTCCCTTATTGATAACAATCATATCATCACAGTAGCTTCATACTTCTTGCTACTTGGATCCTTTTGCCATAAGGCTTTGTCCTTCATGACATCTTCTTGCTCTTCTTTAGGGTAGAAGAAATCTCCTTCTCCATACGTGTGTAGATTGCTTTGCCATAAATTCAGAGAAGCCTAATTTCTTAGCATAATAATAACTAGTGGGTTTCTCCCACAGCCGCTTCGGTAGTGTCTTCTTAATGACCTTGTACTTGGGCTTTTCTTCCTTCACCTTTGAAGGATCCATAATGAGTAGGTCTTGCTTTCAATAGAAAGCAGTGTCTAAACTCTTACAAGATTTGATTATCTTTTTGAGGAGTTTGGAGAATCAAACCAAAAACAATCATAACATTAAATGCGAGGTAGATACTCAATGCATTTCTGGAAATCAGAGTTTAGGTAACTAAAACACACATATGAGCAAACTTTTGGATGGTCAACTGTAGGAAATAGTCAAACTTTAACCATTACCCCCCAAATTTCCCCTAGTTGAGCAACCAGAGACTGGAGGCTGAAACTGGAGAGATATCATGCATTATTCAGAGGGCTTTAGAGTGGAAAAGATTTCCCTTGGAGTTGCCCATCAGTAGTAGAAAGTATTCGCTCAGAATCGTGCCATGTCGCTTGGCATTACACTCACAAAATTGGAATTTGAAACAATGATTGTGGCTGATTCTCTGGACCAATGTCAACCAAAAAGCATCAGTAGGGAACTTGAGGCATTGCTAAACCTCTACTAAGAGCTTGGAACCCGATTGCAACCACAACTTTAGAATTTTGCAGATTGTCGCTCAGAAAGTGTCAGTATAGTAGATCGGTGACGTTTTTAGTCAATCCCTCCAATTGGAAGATGCGCCCTAAGGAGAGGAACCTTGAGCTTAAAGAATTCTAGAATCCATCGGTTATATTGGACACATTCAATCCTGCAAGGTTGCCATGGAGGAGGAATGAAAGAGGAAGCCCATGTTTGCAATGGGGAAGAAAGTGGATACATGGCATAGGCTAGGTATGCATGGCTAAAGGCTATGTTACCATGTTAGAAAGGTAGCATGAGTAAGTGAGCAAATGGGAGCAATAGAAAGTCTAATTTCATTCATGAGTAGAGCTACATATAGTGGAATGCCCCTGAGTAGGTGGCTCTAGATCCATGATTATCTCCCTGATTGTCTCCATCAGTAACACCCCCAAGTCCTCCATCAAACTGGCCACCAAGTCCCTAACTTATCTCAATCACACCTAGAAGGGTGACACTAGCTAATGAGTCACCTGACACACCTACCATGGTGCTCACTAGCACTCATACCATGTCCTACACAAGCACTGGCACACTAGCACACACACACCACATGACCATGTCCATAAGCGTGTCCCCTAAACATCAATTCATCCAATAGGGTCAATGTTTACAAAAATGGGATAGACCCCTCCAAATGGTTATCTCGCTTGCATGTACAAGGATGAATCTTAGGCCTTTGTGTAGACCTAGTTTCTCATGTTTGCAAGAGGTACCATGGGAGCAAACACTTATCACATGGCCTACATCACCAAATATCGTGTCAAGTATCTTCCATGCATCATGTGAAGTGTACTTCCCATAAATGTGATGAATATATTCATCAATAAGACCCAAAGCAATAATTGATAGAGCTTTTTCATCTTTTACTATCCATGCTATTTCGCCTTTTCTTGTTGAAGGTTTCTTCTTCTTTCCATGAGCAATATTACATAGACCTTTGTTCATGAGAATGAACTTGACCTTGGTCTACCAAGGAAAGAATGGCCATCTATCTTACTCATGTTAGCCATTAGGAAGGTCTTACCTCTTACAAGGCAGTGTCTATTCCTTCACAAAATAGTATTCAAACATATTCAATTCAAAATATATCATAAATGTATCATGAGCATTTACCAAAATTGTCAAACTGCAAGAAAATGCTCCAAAGATAAGACTAAAAAATTCCTTAGATCACTTCCAATGGTCAAACATCCAAAAGCCCAAAGATAATTGGGATAATAATGAAACTTTCTAGCACTTAACCATATTTAATGGTTCATATTAGAAGCAAATATCACTGTTACCCCCAAATTGGATTGTCTGAAGTTGGAGGGTGCCATTGAAGTTGAAGAGAAAATCTTTGAGAGGACTTTAAAAGGCAAATGGAAGCTCTTACTAAGGACTACTTCCAGCAAAGAGGAATGGCAAAATTTCATGCTGTGTCACAGCAGTGGTGGGGAGAGATGTGCCTATTCTGACTTATATTTGTGTGATTTCTCTACAATAACTACACCATTTGAGCTCAAATTTCTTAAGAAAACTCCCTACAGCATTGTGCTACTATGGCTTAAGGAATTAACGCAATTGTAATCTAGCATGATGAATTCATTGAAAGATTGTGAGATGAAGATTGTGTCGGCATGCGCGGTAGAGGCGAGCATTCTGCAATTCCTCTGATCATAGATTTGACCCAAGTCAAGGATGCTTTAGCTCAAAGGGCTTGGAAAGTGGCACAGAAAATGGAGAGAACAAAGCTTAGAAAATTACCGAGAGAAAAAGGGCAAAATGTGGAAGAAGGTGGAGAGTAGAGAAGATGATAATGTGGCAATCTAGGAGTCTAAAAGCTCAAGGAGGATAGAAAGGCTCTGATACCACATGTTGGGGAGTGGGAGAGAACATGGACATCATGGAGAAGAGTGTGGGAACCAAAGGGCAAAATGTTCCGTTGAGTTGAGAGGAAGTCCTCTTTTTTATAGATGGAAGAGAGGGTGGCCTAAATCAATGGCACCTATCCTACATCAAAGGAGGTAACTCCTAAATCATAGGAACTCCACAATCATAGGCACCACCCCATGTGGGGGCCTTTGCATTACATCATCACATGTGTCATGGCCTATGGCACTAAGTGTGCCTTTCCTACACACACACACACACACACACACAACCATATGAGTGCTACTGGATGCACACATGCATCTAGCAAGCCCTTGATCACACATATCCCAACAGCTCTTTGATTCATGGATATCCCAATAGCTTTCTGATTCATGGATAACACCCATAAACCTTCTATGCCAAAATTGAGCCTCTATCATTGATTCCTTGATATTTACCATCTCTGCCATTGTCAAAAAATGATAGCAATACATACTGTGATGGAGTGGCAATGGTCTCCATCAAACCATAGAGCAACTTCTTGAAGGCATTCTTATCCCAACACATGCCTTTGGCAGATCCCTCTTAGGCACATTAAGCACACACAAGTTGATTGGAAGCCATCCCTTGGAGTGACGTGTTAGAAAGTGCTCTCCCTCTATCTCCATGCTCACCTAAATAACTATCCAAGGAAAACAAGAGTGCGATGTAGACTTGTTACCTTCTGTTGGACTAATCACTGAATCAACATAGATTGATGCAACTTCTGGGAAATCAGGTGTGAAAGTAAGTTGCAAGGGCATCCCATGTTTGATGTTTGGATGAAGGGTGGTCAAATCCTTGATGAGTGCTTCTTTCAGTTCTTTATCATGCTTAATCTCTATCACCCATTGAAACATTTCAATGGAGTCCCTATCTTTTCTTGACTTGATCAAGACAATTTCTTTAGACTCAATCTCTACTTGAAGTGCACCTACATCTTCATCTTCTAATCCTAGAGACACCTCATATATATTATTGTGGGATTTTAATACTCAAGATCACCCTACTTCACCAAGGTCAAAATCCTAATCCATTGTTCGTAGATGTCAACATCGTATGTGATCATGTGTGTGTCCTTGGTAGCAAATGTTGTGCCCATCAACACGCTTGTGACTCCTAAAAAGTTCTGAAAAAAACCAAAATCATCTTACAAATTCTTCTAATCCAAATCATGTAATAGAGATAAGAATTGGCACTAGTGCCATTCTCCCATTACCATATCAAAAACATGACTTGGTAACGAGAAGAATGGCACTAGTGCCATTCTCACATTACGGAATTGACACTACTATGACTTCTTTTGCAAAGCCATAAATATTCTTGAAATAAATAAACACTACTATCACTTATTTTACAAAGCCATAAACATTTTTGAAATAAATAATGCATAGAAAACAAAGTTTATTACCCACATCCCAACTTTGTCGATCTTTAACACTTATTTCATTGATTTTGGACTTGTCAATGTACAAATTCATTTTTACATATACTTTTGGACTAGTTTTCAGATAAAATTTAAGAAAAACCCAATCTTCAAAGCACATATAAAAACATAAAAACAAGCATTTTTTTATATATTTTTAAGGACATGAAACTAAAATTATAAAATTTAACGCAGCCTAGATAAGTTACATGAAAAAATAAGATTCAGTTGTTGTAACTCTCTTAATATTTAATGGTGTTAATAAACACCTTCAAAAGTTAAGCCTGAGATAAGTTACACAAAAAAGAGTGGTTCAATAATTGTAAACTCTCTTCATATTTATAATAGTGTTTAGGAAACACTTTCAAAAGTTACAAGTGGAAGTAGCAAACTCTCACAATATTTATAATTTAGGTGTTGAAGAACACCAAAAGTTACAATAAGACTCTCATTGGAAGGCAAATTACACCAAAAGTTACAATAAGACTCTCATTGGAAGGCAAATTTATTTTCAAGACTACAACCATTCAATTTGATGAATTTTCTATTTTCAAGTCTTTAGCCTAAATTCAACCCACTGAGCTCATCTCATCCTCATCGATGTAGTTAAAATTATAGAAGAGAAGTAATGATTGATGAATTTTCTCTTACATAACACTTTGTTTATTCCGAATGGCTTGCGCTTCCTGGGGGGAAAATCTTCCATAACGAGCCACACGCGAAGATATCTCACTTTGAAAGTCTATCAACTCTCTCCTATATGACTGCAATTTATCTATTTCAGTAGTAGCCATACTTATTTTTCTTTCCTCTTCATTCTCTAAGCCCTTCTGACAAGCAAAGTCATCCTTCTCGTACTGGGTTAATGGAGCTGGATTTTTCTTTCTCTCCTCTCTCTTTCCTTAGTTCTCAGCAATCCATTCTTTGATGCTGCTAATGGCTTGCTCGACAGAATCGATTACCTTAAAAAGATCCATAAAAACGAGAGGAGGAAGATAACGAGAGTGAGGAAGGTAACTAGAGGAGGTAAGGCAAGATGAAAGGAGTATGCTTGAGAAGAGGAGGTAAGGCTGCGGGCAAGATGGAAGGAGCAAGCTTGAGGAGAGGAGTAAGGTAAGAAGAGTAAAGTGGAAGAAGTGTGGAGAGGAGTAAGGTAAGAAGAGTAAAGTGGAAGAAGTGTTTGGCTGCGGGTGAGATATAGAAGACGAACGAGGTGAGGAAGGTAACGAGAGTGAGGAGAGATATAGAAGACGAACGAGGTGAGGAAGGTAACGAGTGAGGAAGGTAACGAGATGAAAGGAGTATGCTTGAGAAGAGGAGGCAAGGCTGTAGGCAAGATGGAAGGAGCAAGCTTGAGGAGAGGAGTAAGGTAAGAAGAGCAAAGTGGAAGAAGTGTTTGCTGCGGGTGAGATATAGAAGATGAACGACCTTTAAAGGAATGTGTAGAACTACAGACTCATAATGTGGGATGAAAGATTTAGAATAAAGACTTGGTAGAGGCTGAGATGACTAGATGCAAGACCGTAATGCGAGACATGTAAGATAGTGAGTACATTGAAATCTATAAAATAAAATGATGGGATGCAAGACCGTAATGGGAGACATTTGAGACATGTAAGACAGTGATAGTACATTGAAATCTATAAAATAAAATGATGGAACACAAGAATGATATAATTATTAGAATCTCATCATGAGATATTCTTTTAATATAATATAAGTTAGTAATTATTAGAATCTCATCATGAGATATTCTTTTAATATAATATAAGTTAGACTTGCTGATGCAAGACCGTAATGCGAGACATGTGAGATGATAGATTTTGAGTACATTGAAATCTATAAAATAAAGTGATGGAACATAAGAATGATATAATTATTAGATTCTCATCATAAGATATTTATTGTACATAAGAAATGATAGATTTTGAGTACATTGAAATCTATAAAATAAAGTGATGGAACATAAGAATGATATAATTATTAGATTCTCATCATAAGATATTTATTGTACATAATAAATTAGACTTTCAAAAAAGTAAAACCTAATGTATTGTAATGAATAAATATCATAAAATATCCTAATGTATTGTAACATTTAACATAAGTTTAAAAAACACTATCATTAATCAATACAAACAAGATAAAAATCTTCAAGGACTCATGTTTCTTTCTACATGTTTTACAACTGAATAGAGTCTGATGAGTCCTCTTGAGGCTGTGATTCTCTAAGAGTACATTGAGTCTCTACTTGTGTGGATGGTGTACATTGAGATTCTACTTCTGGTGCAATCGGGATAGACTTAATCTCTTCCTCCTTTACAAGATGTGATGTTGTAGATGCACATTGAGTCTCCACTTCTTGTGTAGGAAGAATGCATTGAGTCTCTAATTCAAGTGTAGACTGTAATGCTTCTACTTGAGGCTGTGATACAGAAGGAGACTGAATTGTCTCTTCTTTTTCTTAGGCTCCCTCAGGTTCTTCATTGAGTCCATCATGTTGTTTCCCAATGATAGCAGTTAGATAGTGAACAGTCTTAGCCACAAAATCTTGTAGCTCGAGCTTGGTATATGCTTCTATGGAGACATGTTCAAAAATTTCATTGAGATACAACATGAAGTTGTAGGCAATTCTCCACCCACTACTAAACATGTCTTTTTGCTCCACTGCGAGGCGTGTCTGGAAATTTGGTTGGTCTTGATGCTCCCTGATTTTCAGAATCACAGAAACTAACTTGTTTACAGACCTGTCCATCATGACATATGACAAAGTGAATTTGTGTAGTAAATAGTAAGATGCATGTTCATAATGATATGATAAAAGAACACTTACCTGAACACCCCGTGAAAGCCTGTAATTGAGTTGACAAACCAACAATGGTTGTCATCAAGGTCACATACTATCAGGCTCCGATGTGAACTACATCACCAATAAAGAGCGATAAGATTTATCACAATATTAAGTATTAATTGACACAATATTATAAATAAGAGAGTAAAAGAAAGATTGAGACCATACTTACTTCTCATAGTATGGCATAAAGACAAGTAGTATGCCATCCAAGTCTAAAGGTTGTAGAATTGAACAAACATGATCTACTGTCTTCTTGGTATCACTAAGTACAGCTGAAAGAAGAGAATCGAGCATACAGACGCGATTCTGTACTGATCTAGGAAAATGAGATATAACCGTACTGTAGCAATAAATAAACAAATGTTAGAAGCAGATTGAATCAAATGATTGAAGTATCAAGCCAAGAGATGTTCATATCAAACCTGAGGATGGCCATCATGACTTTGTCATTAGCCTCTTTCAAAGGGTCGGAGAGGATTGTAACTTCCTCGCTACCAAAAGTCAAAACACGAGGTTGCTTGCTAATGATAACCCTAACCTCAAAAGAGCTCCCCATTTCGTCCAATACAACGGTTACATTAGGACAACTTATGGGCGTAGCAACCAATGTTTCCTCTGGATGCTCCACCATGTTATCAATAAATGCCTTATTGATAGATGACATAAATGCATATAGAGGCAAGTCTGTATATGTTGACAATGAGGTTTCACCGCCTCTCAAATTAAAAATTTGAGCAAGGACCAAAAAGCAATTATATCCAACTCTCCACCCACAACTGTGGGCATAATTTTGCTTCACTGTAGGGCATGTTACATACTCTATTTGATCTTCTAAGTCACCCTCCATTTGCATAAGTGCATCTATAGCACCTACCAACTTTCGAGCCGATCTACACATCAAAATAGAAAACATAAATGAATGTGCACATTGCATAGGATGCATCTCATTGACATAATTATGACACAAGTAGGTTATACTTACTCTGACACACTGCCATGGATAGATGCTATTGAATTGACAAAGAAGCATTGCTTGGCTAAGATGTCCACAATTACCAAGCTCCAATGCAAGCTGCATTATCAATTAAGAATAATTATTATTTGATATAATCCTCCACAATGTAAGAGATAAGCTAGGTAGGGATTGATACTCACTCCTCGTGATATGCAGTAAAGATAACTCGCACTGCAGTCAAATCAATAGGTTGCAACCACTTAAAAACATCATCTATGGTCTTCTGCTTATTGCTAAGTACACTAGAAACAAGAGGATCGACCATATATGCACATCTTTGTATATATAGGGGAAGCTCTTGTAAAACCATACTACAATAAAAAGAAAAGAATATTAGTTCATTTGATCCAATGGAAATACAAAAGCATAAAGTCAGTAAAAAGTTTGTGTCAAGCCTGAGGATGGCGATTATGACTTTGTCATTAACCTCTTTCTTGAAGTTTATAAGGATTGAAATGTCCTCTTCATCGAATAGAAAAGTAGGAGGTTGTTCTTGAACTTGAAACCTAACTTGAAATGACTTCTCCATTTGCTGCAAGGTATGATTATTTTCTAGAGTCATCCGATGGATAGCCAGAGCAGCTTTGCTTTCTTGAGATGAGCTTTCTATATTCTCTACTCCAGCTATGTCCTCCTTATCCTCCTCCTCTCCCTTCTCCTATAAAAGGATAAAATAATTATGAGATTCAAAATTTTAAATTAATTATATATTTAAAAAGACCTTTAAATGAATAAAGAAAATTAAACATAAGTTTTCATACCTCTACATATCTTCGTGGTCTTTTTATGTAACCTTCAGAGGCAAGGTCAGTGTCATATCCATCTTCTTCTGCTTCCTTGCTATCACTGGTGTCCTCACTATCATATCCAGAGCTTTGATCATTTTCATCATCTTTCTTGCTCTCATCATACATGATCATCTCTATGTCAGCATCGTCTTCATGTGAGATCGGACCTTTCTTATCAAACTTTATTGTGAGAGAAGCCACGGTATCAAGGTATTCCAAGCAAGCAGGGCTCTCAATAATATTTACATTGTGTCCTTTTCTGATAAGAGCTTCAAACAAATGTCCCATTCGACACAATGTGACTTCCCATCCGGACGGTAGCAAAAATTCCATCATACTAATTAAAAGATCAGCACTTTTTGCTGGCCTTTCATAGTGATTTGCATTGCGATGGAGGGGACTTGGAGCTTCATGCTCTTTTAGCAGTAGTTGCAAGCTCTTTGCATTCCCTCTTATATTATTTTGTAAGGAGTGATCATTGTAAGGGCTCTTCATGCACAAGAAAAAGGTTTCTAGACTCTGTATCTTGAGACCGCATTCTCTCTTGTCCCTTTTTCTTGAGTATATACCATTGTAAATCTTAAGCTCATTGCCATGTTGTTTTTCTAGGGTAGCAGACATTTGTTCCTTGTCATCTTTATTAGCAAATATGACTATGTTACATTGTCCCACTCTACCAATGGTGGTATGTAATATTCTGTCAAGGAGCTGACGAATGTCATCCGGTGATATTTCATAGACAAAGAAAAGCTGAGGTCTCTCCCAAGCAGTGTCGTCGGACAAAAAATCATTCAATGAAACTCCCTTGCACTCAACACTCTTTCCAGACTCTGAAATGATTTCATGTATGAAAAAAAAGCCCTTGTTCAAAGTTTTTTCTTTTCTGAGAGTGTGCTTATTGATGACTTTTTGTGCATATGCATACACATTTTTTGGAATGTCACTTCTCATAGAAGGAGTAATTTCAGATCCATCATCTTCTACCTTCACCCATTTATGCGCCCAAGCCTTCTGTTTAGCTGACGGTAAAGCTGATGCCATCTGCCTCACAATGTTATGATCAATTTTACATTGGCTAATTGGAATATTTTTTTCTGCCAATAAATATTCAATTGCACTCTTTACTGCATCACGCTTGACCTTTGGATGATGCAATCTTCCATGCAATGATCTTTATCCTTTTTGCCAAAAACCATTCTTTGGACATTAATTTCTCTGCAGCAAGACTTGCGTATTTGTCTGGTAAGTTTCTTAAAGGCCTCCACATGCGAGCTGTCATCTCTTTTTCTCAATCTTCTTTGCCTTCTCTTTAATCAATGATGGAGCCTCATGTGTGACATATCCTTTCTCACATGCAAGACACACGTCTTTGATTTGATGAAAAACTTCATCACTACGGAAAAGTATGCTTGTGTAGTCTTGATACCTATCCCTTACTGTCTTAAAGCTTGTAATCACCTCTGCTCTTTCCTGCTTTCCCCTTGGTACAATGGCACTCAAGCATGTGTAGAAGTCAACAAGATTATCTGCTTCCACTTTAGTTGCAGTTCTTTTGAGAGTGATCAAAGGAGAATTAAAAGTTTTCCATATGGTCCTAGCTTTGAGCAACATCTCTGAAGTGGAGGTGATTTTTCGTAGTGCATAAATGTCATGATTAAGTCTTTCTGACTCAATCAAATATTTTTTCTTGTTCTTGAAGATACAAATGCATGCAGAATAGTAGTGAAATTGAGGCACACTCGCGAAGGTTTGATAAGTAATTTCTCCTTTCTTGTATGCATCTCTGGAGTGCTCATTACAAGCATAGGCATAGTGCTGACCATCTATTGCCTCAAATGTACAATGAGCTAAGAAATTTCTCTTGGCATCCCTTATATGTCGTTCTGGATCATTCACTGAACTCTGTCCTTCTTGAAGTGAGGGAACTTGTTTTCCGAGGAACTTAGTGAATTGCATCTCAAAATCTATAGGCTGAGAGAAATTGATGGATTGACTATAATCTCCCATGACTGGCCAAAATGTTCTTGGACGGAGTACCAAATTAGAAACAACAAGTTTTTTTCCATCAATCAAAGCTGTATCTAAGGCTGTATCTAAGGTCCTACTATTGGTGAAGACACTTGATTTGACCACTGTTGAAGCATGTATAACTTGAGTCTTTTGGCCCCATATATATCCTGGATCGTCATCTGTCACAACCTCATTCCAGTGAAGATTTAGGTTTTTCATTGATAACATTTCTACTTCTAGATCTGACTCCATTTCAAGACCCTCCGCATCCTCTTCATGTTCTTCGTCTTCTCTTCTTTGCCCTTTCTTTGTATATGAACGACCTCTTTTTCCAGTTATAGGACTTGGAACTGTAACTCGTGAAGTACTTGCCTTTTGCATTTGACGTCGAGGTTTTTTTTTTAGGGGCTCAATGTGAACTGCTTTAGATTGCCCTACTTCTTCTTCTATTGCCTCAACTTCAAGTATAGTTAAGGGCTTCACTTGTTCTGTTATTCCATCAACTTCATGAGTTACACCATTAATACCATGAACAAGAGATGTGTGTGCATGTCCTGTCTTATCTGATGCATGTCGTGTCTCACTCAATTCAATTTCTGTCTGAGATGCATGTGCATGTCCGGTCTCCACCAATTCAATTCCTGTCTCAGATGTAGATCCCTTGTAAGCATCCACCTGTACAAGACCCTCATCTATTGCTACAATGTGTTCTGTCTCATCCACTCCACTTCCTCTCTCATTTGTATTACCATGAACCAAGTCTACATGGCATGTCTCATCACTTCCTTTCTCATGTGTGGATTCTTGCACCTTAGGTCCCTCCAATGAAGTTGAAACTTGTTCGATGACACCCTGAAAGTATTCAAGGATAATCTTTGACTGCATTTTTCTTGCTTCCTCAATGGGAAATTCCTCCCACACATGTTGAAGGATCTCCAATGCAGGAACCAATTCAGGAAATCTAGGTGCTTTTGGCGGCGGCATCACAAAGTGCATTGCATCTTTCTTAGAAAGAAGAAACGATCTGTTGCTCATTCTTGACTTTGTGTAAATCATCATTGTACTGCTGTCTTTTTCAATTTTTATTCCTACTAAGGTGCCCCCTTGAATCAAATTGCTCTTTGAGAAAGATACATTTGATGCCCACTCATCTTTCTCCAACTCTCTCTTTGTCATCACTAGAATGAGATTTCCTTTACTTAAGACCAAGAACCATGCTTTCTTTGTTGTGTCAAGTCCAGCTTGTGAAGTCCTTTGGGGCATAAATTCTTCCATTGTATTTCAGTGTCATACCATTGACAAATGCTGTAACCTCAAGATCCATCCTATATTCAAGCACAACACAAATTTTAGGTACTTTGACAAACTACAATTACTTTGAAAAATCAAAAGTACAATGAGTCCCATTAATACACCTCAAGTTTTTATTCTTCCCAATCATATAAGTGTCAATTTCATGCTTTGAAAATAGCCTAAAAGGCTTTACAAGGCTTAGAGCATAAATGCTTTGGGAATAGCCTAAAAGGCTTACAAGGCTTAGAGCATAAATGTGAAAAAAAATAAGGATTTACAATGATCTCTAAATACAAATTTGAAGTCTGTCATATATAAGTGTAAAATGCTCTATCAACTCCCACAACTGGTACAAATATAATCTGCTATGTCTAGTCCCTTAACTGATTCAACTGTAATCTGTCATGTCCACTGATACAACTTTCAATCATCTTGAAAGTTTAAAAACCTTAATTGTTGCTTAAATGGTAGGGTTGTTGTGACTGTGAAACCAAATGTGAATGAATGGACTGACTCCGATTAGGAACTAGTCGGGAAATTTTGAGCATGGCTTTGATTGGTTTTTTTGGAGTTCTCTCCTCTAAGGACAAACTAATCTATGCTAATCTAGACTACACCAACCGTCGAAGCGAAGAAAAGTAAGAAATAATTTCTTTTCCATTGTTCTTTTTAATATCCTTAGGTTGCGAATTAAAAGCAAAAAATAATCTATTTTCCATTATTCCTTTTAATACACTAAGGTTGTGAGTTTAAAAAAGATAAAATTTATATTTTTAAAAACTAAGTTACTTACAACTCATAAGAATTGAACATTCACATTAATAAGAAGTTAAAATCTTAATAAATTTGAATTTAAATAATAAAAACTATAAATTTAACTTGACTCCAAACCCTAAACCCTAAACCCAAATCCAGAAACCCTAAACCCTAAACTCCCAAACCTTAAACCCTAACTCCCAAACCTTAAAACCCTAAAACCTAACCCCAAAACCCTAAACCCTAAACCCAAACCTCAAAACCCTAAACCCTAAACCCTAAACCCTTAACCCAAACCTCAAAACCCTAAACCCAAACCCCCAAACCCTAAACCCTAACCCCCAAACCCTAAACCCTAATTCCTAAACCCTGAATCCCAAAACCTAAACCCTAAACCCTAAATGCTAACCCCCAAATACTAACGCCCTAAACACAAACCCAAACCCAAACCCAAACCCTAAATCGTAAACCCCTAATCCAACCCCAAACCTTAAGCCCTGACTTCGAAACCCCAAACCCTCATCCCCAAACCTTAAACCCAAACCCCCAAACTCTTTTTTAATTCAAATTAATTTAACTTAATTCACAATCATAAGAAGTTTAAACTTTGACAAAGTAAATTCTTATTAGTTTGAAATCAGAAAATTTGAAATATAAATAAATTCAATTTAACTTAAAGTTTATGAAAAAATAAAGTAAAATTAAGAAAATAAGACTTAAAATTTTGAAATCATAAAATTTAAAATATAAATAAATCAATTTAACTTAAAGTTTATGAAAAAATAACGTAAAATAAAGAAAATAAGACTTAAAATTAAAAATTTAATATTTGCCTAGAAGAATATATTAATTCTCCCTAAAAAGAAATAAATTAAAGTAATAATAACGAATGTAAGTTAAACTACTTTTAAAATTTTAATTTAAAATGTAATAAAATTAAAATTATACTTTCTATATTCCAAAACAAAATGCATTATAGTTTAAATTAAACTAGTAAATTGAAAATGAAAGTGAAACTCATTTTAAATTCAAAAACAAAGAAAAATTTAAAATTCAAGTTTCCACAAGTTTTTCTTTTCGCATACATTTGTCTTTTCACACTTTTCAAGTTTCCACGCGTTTGTCTTTTCAAACACAAGGTTGTCTTTTATCATAATTTTCAAGTTTTCACACGTTTATCTTTTCAAACACTAGGATTCATAGTTTAAAAAAAGGTGGGAAATTTGAAATTCTAGTTTCCACACATTTCTCTTTTCAAACACCAAGGTTTATAGTTTTGTTTGTTTAAGTTTCAACTAAATCACACACCAATCTCCTCTAATATGCCTCATTGATCGTAGCTCCCAAATCCTTCCATCAAAACATCTCTCCTTTATCTCTTCTTGATCGTCGCCCACTCATTTTTCCTCCTCATTGGTAAGATTTGCTATCTCGATCTTACTTTCTCTTGTGCCCTTCCTCTCTAAATTTTCATCAAACACCAAGGTTTATAGTTTTGTTTGTTTAAGTTTCGACTACCAATCTCCTCTAATATGCCTCATTGATCGTAGCTCCCAAATTCTTCCATCAAAACATCTCCTTTATCTCTTCTCAATCATCGTCCACTCATTTCTCCTCTTCATTGGTAAGATTTTCTATCTCAATCGTACTTTCTCTTGTGTCATCCCTCTCTAAATTTTCATCTCTCATCCATCTCTCTCAATCTTCTCTCTCTCTGTTTCCTCTCCGCTCTAAAGTTTCCTCTCATCTTAGTCTACTCTCTCCCCTCCTCTTCATTTCCCCCCTCTCTCTCTCTCTCCCACTCTCTCCTCACCTTTTCTCTCTCTCACTTGCGCTCCCCACTCTCTCTCCCCACTCTCTCTCTCACTTGTCGTGGCCTCCCCCCCTCTCTCTCTGCCCTCCCCTCTCTCTCGCGCACCGGCCTCCCCCCCTCTCTCTCTCTCCCCCCCTCTCTCCCTCTCGTTGCCATGGTAGTGGCCTCTCCCCCTCTCTCTCTCTCCCCCCCTCTCTCTCTCTCTCTTCTCCCCTCCCTCTCTCTCGCTGCCGTGACAGCGGCCGCCCCTCTCTCTCTCTCTCCCCCCTCTCTCGCTGCCGTGCCTCCCCCCCTTCTCTCTCTCTCCCCCCCTTCTCTTGCTGCCGCAACAGCGGCCCCCCCTCTATCTCTCTCCCTCCCCCTCTCTCTCGTTGCCGCGCCCCCCTTCTCTCTCTCCCCCCTCCTCTCTCGCTGCCGCGGCAGCGGCCCCCCTCTCTCTCTCCCCCCTCTCTCTCGCTGCCGCGCCTCCACTCACTCCTCTCGTGCTCCCTCCCACTCTCTCCTCTCTCTCTCTCTCTCTCTCTCTCTCTCTCGCCTCTCTTTCTCTTCTCTCTCTCTCTCTCACTCTCTCCTCTCTCTCTTTCTCTCGCCCCTCTCTTTCTCTACTCTCTCCTCTCTCTCTCTCTCTCTCTCTCTCGTGCTATCGCAGTAGCGCGCCTCTCCTACACTCTCCTCTCTTCTCTCTCTCTCTCTCTCACTTCATCCCTCTCTCTCTCTCTCTCTCTCTCTCTCTCTCTCTCTCTCTCTCTCTCTCTTTCTCTCCTCTCTCTCTCTCTCCTTCACGTTGCACCTCCCCCCCTCTCTCTCTCTCTCCCCCTCCCTCTCTCGTGCTCTCTCTCTCTCCCTCTTGTCTCTCTCTCCCCCCCACTCTCTCCTCTCTCTCTCTCTCTCGCGGTGCCGCGGTAGCGTAGCTCTCCTACACTCTCCTCTCTTCTCTCTCTCTCTCTCTCTCGCTTCATCCCTCTCTCTCTTTCTCTCCTCTCTCTCTCTCCTTCACGCTGCACCTCTCCCCTCTCTCTCTCTCTCCCCCTCCCTCTCTCGTGCTCTCTCTCTCTCTCTCTCCCTCTCGTCTCTCTCTCCCCCCACTCTCTCCTCTCTCTCTCTCTCTCTCCCCCCCTCTCTCTCTCTCCTTCACGTTGCACCTCCCCCCCTCTCTCTCTCTCTCCCTCCCTCTCTCGTGCTCTCTCTCTCTCCCTCTCGTCTCTCTCCCCCCCACTCTCCTCTCTCTCTCTCGCGCGCGCTGCCGTGGTAACGCGCCTCTCCCACACTGTCCTCTCTTCTCTCTCTCTCTCTCTCTCTCTCTCTCTTCATCCCCCTCTATCTCTCTCTCTCTCTCTCTCTCTCTCTCTCCCTCTCGTCTCTCTCTCCCCCCACTCTCCTCTCTCTCTCTCTCTCTCTCTCTCTCTTTTGCTGCCGTGGCAGCATGCCTCTCCTACACTCTCCTCTCTTCTCTCTCTCTCTCTCTCTCTCTCTCTCTGTCTCTCTCTCTTCATCCCTCTCGCTCTTTCTCTCCTCTCTCTCTCTCCTTCATGTTGCACCTCCCCCCTCTCTCTCTCTCTCTCCCCCTCCCTCTCTCGCACTCTCTCTCTCTCTGCCCCCACTCTCGTCTCTCTCTCTCTCTCTCTCTCTCTCTCTCTCTGTGCTGCGCGCTGCCATGGCAACGCACCTCTCCTACACTCTCCTCTCTTCTCTCTCTCTCTCTCTCTCTCTCTCTCTCTCTCTCTCTCCCCCCTCCCTCTCTTGCGCTCTCTCTCTTTCTCTCTCCCTCTCGTCTCTCTCTCCCCCCCACTCTCCTCTCTCTCTCTCTCTCTCTCGCACGTTGCCACATGAGCGTGCCTCTCGTACACTCTCCTCTCTTCTCTCTCTCTCTCTCTCTCTCGCTTCATCCCTCTCTCTCTTTCTATCCTCTCTCTCTCTCTCTCTCCTTCACGTTGCACCTCCCCCCCTCTCTCTCCCCCTCCCTCTCTCGTGCTCTCTCTCTCTCTCTCCCTCTCGTCTCTCTCTCCCCCCCACTCTCCTCTCTCTCTCTCTCTCTCGTGCGCTGTCGTGGCAGTGCGCCTCTCCTACACTCTCCTCTCTTCTCTCTCTGTCTCGCTTCATCCCTCTCTCTCTCTCTCTCTCTCTCTCTCTCTCTCTCTCTTTCTCTCCTCTCTCTGTCTCTCCTTCATGCAGCACCTCCCCCCTCTCTCTCTCTCTCTCTCCCTCCCTCTCTCGTGTGCTCTCTCTCTCTCTCTCTCCCTCTCGTCTCGCCTCTCATGCTCTCTCTCCTTTCCCTCTCTCCCTTTCTCTCTCTCGCCTCTCTCTCCCTCTTGTCTCTCGCCTCTCCCGCAGTCCTCTCCTCCTCTCTCTCTCCCTCTATCTCTCTCTCACCTCTTTCCTCTCGGGCGACGGTCCTTTCTCTCTCTCCCTTCTCTCTCCCTCTCGTCTCTCTCTCTCATAGCTCTCTCCCTCCCTCTCTCTCTCTCTCCTCTATCGCAGCCCCTCTCTCTCTCTCTCTCTCTCTCTCCCCTCTATCGCGGCCCCCGTCTCTCTCTCTCCTCTCGCGCAGCCCTCCCCTCTCTCTCTCACTATCTCTCTCTCTCTTTTACCTCTCACCCTCTCTCTCTCTCTACACGTCTCTCCTCTCTCTTTCTCTCTCTCCCTTTCTCTTTCTCCCTCTCTCTCTCTTTTGCTGCCGAGGCAACAAGACTCTCTCACTTACAATCTCTCTCTAAAAGTCTTTCCTTCACTTTTTTCTCTCTAAGTTCTCTCTCTATAATAAAATTTCAAAGAAACACTTATTTCATTAATTTTGGACTTGTCAATGTACAAATTCATTTCTACATATACTTTTGGACTAGTTTTCAGATAAAATTTAAGAAAAACCCAATCTTCAAAGCACATATAAAAACATAAAAACAAGCATTTTTTTATATATTTTTTAAGGACATGAAACTAAAATTATAAAATTTAACGCAGCCTACATAAGTTACATGAAAAAATAAGATTCGGTTGTTGTAAACTCTCTTAATATTTAATGGTGTTAATAAACACCTTCAAAAGTTAAGCCTGAGATTTTCAAGACTACATAAGTTACATGAAAAAATAAGATTCGGTTGTTGTAAACTCTCTTAATATTTAATGGTGTTAATAAACACCTTCAAAAGTTAAGCCTGAGATTTTCAAGACTACAGCCATTCAATTTGATGAATTTTCTATTTTCAAGTCCTTAGCCTAAATTCAACCCATTCAAGAGCTGAGCTCATCTCTTCCTCATCGATGTAGTTAAAATTATAGAAGAGAAGTAAGGATTGATGAATTTTCTCCTGCATAACACTTTGTTTGTTCCGAATGGCTTGCGCTTCCTCGGGGGAAAATCTTCCATAACGAGCCACACGCGAAGATATCTCACTTTGAAAGTCTATCAACTCTCTCCTATATGACTGCAATTTATCTATTTTAGTAGTAGCCATACTTATTTTTCTTTCCTCTTCCTTCTCTAAGCCCTTCTGACAAGCAAAGTCATCCTTCTCGTACTGGGTTAATGGAGCTGGATTTTGCTCTCTCTCCTCTCTCTTTCCTTGGTTCTCGGCAATCCATTCTTTGAGGCTGCTAATGGCTTGCTCGACAGAATCGATTACCTTAAAAAGATCCATAATGGCTGCAAGATGAAAGGAGTATGCTTGAGAAGAGGAGGTAAGGTTGCGGGCAAGATGGAAGGAGCAAGCTTGAGGAGAGGAGTAAGGTAAGAAGAGTAAAGTGGAAGAAGTGTGGAGAGGAGTAAGGTAAGAAGAGTAAAGTGGAAGAAGTTTTTGCTGCAGGTGAGATATAGAAGACGAACGAGGTGAGGAAGGTAACGAGAGTGAGGAAAGATATAGAAGACGAACGAGGTGAGGAAGGTAATGAGAGTGAGGAAGGTAACTAGAGGAGGTAAGGCAAGATGAAAGGAGTATGCTTGAGAAGAGGAGGCAAGGCTGTGGGCAAGATGGAAGGAGCAAGCTTGAGGAGAGGAAGGAGCAAGCTTGAGGAGAGGAGTAAGGTAAGAAGAGCAAAGTGGAAGAAGTGTCTGCTGCGGGTGAGATATAGAAGATGAACGACTACTAGGGAATTTATAGAACTACAGATGCAAGACCGTAATGCGAGATGACTAGATGCAAGATCGTAATGCGAGACATTATAAAATAAAATGATGGGATGCAAGACCGTAATGGGAGACATTTGAGACATATAAGATAGTGATAGTACATTGAAATCTATAAAATAAAATGATGGAACACAAGAATGATATAATTAATAGAATCTCATCATGAGATATTCTTTTAATATAATATAAGTTAGTAATTATTAGAATCTCATCATGAGATATTCTTTTAATATAATATAAGTTAAACTTGATGTACATAATAAATGATAGATTTTGAGTACATTGAAATCTATAAAATAAAGTGATGGAACATAAGAATGAATTCTTTTAATATAATATAAGTTAGACTTGCTGTACATAATAAATGATAGATTTTGAGTACATTGAAATCTATAAAATAAAGTGATGGAACATAAGAATGATATAATTATTAGATTCTCATCATTAGATATTTATTGTACATAATAAATTAGACTTTCAAAAAAGTAAAACCTAATGTATTGTAATGAATAAATATCATAAAATATCCTAATGTATTGCAACATTTAACATAAGTTTTAAAAACACTATCATTAATCAATACAAACAAGATAAAAATCTTCAAGGACTCATGTTTCTTTCTACATGTTTTACAACTGAATAGACTCTGATGAGTCCTCTTGAGGCTGTGATTCTCTAAGAGTACATTGAGTCTCTACTTGTGTGGATGGTGTACATTGAGATTCTACTTCTGGTGCAATCAGGATAGACTTAATCTCTTCCTCCTTTACAAGATGTGATGTTGTAGATGCATATTGAGTCTCCACTTCTTGTGTAGGAAGAATGCATTGAGTCTCTAATTCAAGTGTAGACTGTAATGCTTCTACTTGAGGCTGTGATACAGAAGGAGACTGAATTGTCTCTTCTTTTTCTTAGGCTCCCTCAGGTTCTTCATTGAGTCCATCATGTTGTTTCCCAATGATAGCAGTTAGATAGTGAACAGTCTTAGCCACAAAATCTTGTAGCTCGAGCTTGGTATATGCTTCTATGGAGACATGTTCAAAAATTTCATTGAGATACAACATGAAGTTGTAGGCAATTCTCCACCCACTACTAAACATGTCTTTTTGCTCCACTGCGAGGCGTGTCTGGAAATTTGGTTGGTCTTGATGCTCCCTGATTTTCAGAATCACAGAAACTAACTTGTTTACAGACCTGTCCATCATGACATATGACAAAGTGAATTTGTGTAGTAAATAGTAAGATGCATGTTCATAATGATATGATAAAAGAACACTTACCTGAACACCCCGTGAAAGCCTGTAATTGAGTTGACAAACCAACAATGGTTGTCATCAAGGTCACATACTATCAGGCTCCGATGTGAACTACATCACCAATAAAGAGCGATAAGATTTATCACAATATTAAGTATTAATTGACACAATATTATAAATAAGAGAGTAAAAGAAAGATTGAGACCATACTTACTTCTCATAGTATGGCATAAAGACAAGTAGTATGCCATCCAAGTCTAAAGGTTGTAGAATTGAACAAACATGATCTACTGTCTTCTTGGTATCACTAAGTACAGCTGAAAGAAGAGAATCGAGCATACAGACGCGATTCTGTACTGATCTAGGAAAATGAGATATAACCGTACTGTAGCAATAAATAAACAAATGTTAGAAGCAGATTGAATCAAATGATTGAAGTATCAAGTCAAGAGATGTTCATATCAAACCTGAGGATGGCCATCATGACTTTGTCATTAGCCTCTTTCAAAGGGTCGGAGAGGATTGTAACTTCCTCGCTACCAAAACACGAGGTTGCTTGCTAATGATGACCTTAACCTCAGAAGAGCTCCCCATTTCGTCCAATACAGCGGTTACATCAAGACAACTTATGGGCGTAGCAACCAATGTTTCCTCTGGATGCTCCACCACGTTATCAATAAATGCCTTAATGATAGATGACATAAATGCATATAGATGCAAGTCTGTATATGTGGACAATGAGGTTTCACCGCCTCTCAAATTAAAAATTTGAGCAAGGAGCAAAAAGTAGTTATATCCAACTCTCCACCCACAACTGTGGTCATCATTCTGCTTTGCTGCAGGGCATGTTACATACTCTATTTGATCTTCCAAGTCACCCTCCATTTGCATAAGTGCATCTATAGCACTTACCAACTTTCGAGCAGATCTACACATCAAAATAGAAAACATAAATGAATGTGCGCATTGCATAGGATGCATCTCATTGACATAATTATGACACAAGTAGGTTATACTTACTCTGACACACTGCCATGAATAGATGCTATTGAATTGACAAAGAAGCATTGCTTGGCTAAGATGTCCACAATTACCAAGCTCCAATGCAAGCTGCATTATCAATTAAGAATAATTATTATTTGATATAATCCTCCACAATGTAAGAGATAAGCTAGATAGGGATTGATACTCACTCCTCGTGATATGCGGTAAAGATAACTCGCGCCACAGTCAAATCAATAGGTTGCAACCACTTAAAAACATCATCTATGGTCTTCTGCTTATTGCTAAGTACACTAGAAATAAGAGGATCGACCATATATGCACATCTTTGTATATATAGCGGAAGCTGTTGTAAAACCATACTGCAATAAAAAGAAAAGAATATTAGTTCATTTGATCCAATGGAAATACAAAAGCATAAAGTCAGTAAAAAGTTTGTGTCAAACCTGAGGATGGCTATTATAACCTTGTCATTGACCTCTTTCTTGAAGTTTATGAGGATTGAAATGTCCTCTTCATCGAATATAAAAGTAAGAGGTTGTTCTCGAACTTGAAACCTAACTTGAAATGACTTCTCCATTTGCTGCAATGTATGATTATTTTCTAGAGTCATCCGACAGATAGCCAGAGCAGCTTTGCTTTCTTGAGATGAGCTTTCTATATTCTCTGCTCCAGCTATGTCCTCCTCATCCTCCTCCTCTCCCTTCTCCTATAAAAGGATAAAATAATTATGAGATTCAAAATTTTAAATTAATTATAAATTTAAAAAGACCTTTAAATGAATAAAGAAAATTAAACATAAGTCTTCATACCTCTACATATCTTCGTGGTCTTTTTATGTAACCTTCAGAGGCAAGGTCAGTGTCATATCCATCTTCTTCTGCTTCCTTGCTATCGCTGGTGTCCTCACTATTATATCCAGAGCTTTTATCATTTTCATCATCTTTCTTGCTCTCATCATACATGATCATCTCTATGTCATCCTCTTCATGTGAGATCGGACCTTTCTTATCAAACTTTATTGTGAGAGAAGCCACGGTATCAAGGTATTCCAAGCAAGCAGGGCTCTCAATAATATTTACATTGTGTCCTTTTCTGATAAGAGCTTCAAACAGATGTCCCATTCGGCACAATGTGACTTCCCATCCGGACGGTAGCAAAAATTCCATCATACTAATTAAAAGATCAGCACTTTTTGCTGGCCTTTCATAGTGATTTGCATTGCGATGGAGGGGACTTGGAGCTTCATGCTCTTCCAGCAGTAGTTGCAATCTCTTTGCATTCCCTCTTATATTGTTTTGTAAGGAGTGATCATTGTAAGGGCTCTTCATGTACAAGAAAAAGGTTTCTAGACTCTATATCTTGAGACCACATTCTCTCTTGTCCCTTTTTCTTGAGTATATCCCATTGTAAATCTTGAGCTCATTGCCATATTGTTTTTCTAGAGTAGCAGACATTTGTTCCTTGTCATCTTTATCAACAAATATGACTATATTACATTGTCCCACTCTACCAATGGTGGTATGTAATATTCTGTCAAGGAGTTGACGGATGTCATCCGGTGATATTTCATAGACAAAGAAAAGCTGAGGTCTCTCCCAAGCAGTGTCGTTGGACAAAAAATCACTCAATGAAACTCCCTTGCACTCAACACTCTTTCCAGACTCTGAAATGATTTCATGTATGAAATAAAAGCCCTTGTTCAAAGTTTTTTCTTTTCTGAGAGTGTGGTTATTGATGACTTTTTGTGCATATACATACACATTTTCCGGAATGTCACTTCTCATAGAGGGAGTAATTTCAGATCCATCATCTTCTACCTTTACCCATTTATGCGCCCAAGCCTTCTGTTTAGCTGACGGTAAAGCTGATGCCATCTGCCTCACAATGTTATGATCAATTTTACATTGGCTAATTGGAATATTTTTTTCTCCCAATAAATATTCAATTGCACTCTTTACTGCATCACGCTTGACATGTTGGATGATGCAATCTTCCATGCAATGATCTTTATCCTTTTTGCCAAAAAACCATTCTTTGGACATTAATTTCTCTGCAGCAAGACTTGCGTATTTGTCTGGTAGGTTTCTTAAAGGCCTCCACATCCGAGCTGTCATCTCTTTTTTCTCAATCTTCTTTGCCTTCTCTTTAATCAATGATGGAGCCTCATATGTAACATCTCCTTTCTCACATGCAAGACACACATCTTTGATCTGATGAAAAACTTCATCACTACGGAAAAGTATGCTTGTGTAGTCTTGATACCTATCCCTTACTGTCTTGAAGCTTGTAATCACCTCTGCTCTTTCCTGCTTTCCCCTTGGTACAATGGCACTAAAGCATGTGTAAAAGTCAACAAGATTATTCGCTTCCACTTTAGTTGCAGTTCTTTTGAGAGTGGTCAAAGGAGAATTAAAAGTTTTCCATATGGTCCTAGCTTTGAGCAACATCTCTGAAGTGGACGTGATTTTTCGTAGTGCATAAATGTCATGATTAAGTCTTCCGACTCAATCAAATATTTTTTCTCATTCTTGAAGATACAGATGCATGCAGAATAGTAGTGAAATTGAGACACACTCGCGAAGGTTTGATAAGTAATTTCTCCTTTCTTGTATGCATCTCTAGAGCGCTCATTACAAGCATAGGCATAGTGCTGACCATCTATTGCCTCAAATGTACAATGAGCTAAGAAATTTCTCTTGGCATCCCTTATATGTCGTTCTGGATCATTCACTGAACTTTGTCCTTCTTGAAGTGAGGGAACTTGTTTTCCGAGGAACTTAGTGAATTGCATCTCAAAATCTATAGGCTAAGAGAAATTGATGGATTGACTATAATCTCCCATGACTGGCCAAAATGTTCTTGGACGGAGTACCAAATTAGAAACAACTGGTTTTCTTCCATCAATCAAAGCCTGAAAAATCTTTTCAGCATAGGCTGTATCTAAGGTCCTGCTATTGGTGAAGACACTTGCTTTGACCACTATTGAAGCATGTATAACTTGAGTCTTCTGGCCCCATATATATCCTGGATCCTCATCTGTCACAGCCTCATTCAAGCGAAGATTTAGGTTCTTCATTGATAACATTTCTGCTTCTAGATCTGATTCCATTTTAAGACCCTCCACGTCCTCTTCATGTTCTTCCTCTTCTCTTCTTTGCCCTTTCTTTGTATATGAACGACCTCTTTTTCCAGTTATAGGACTTGGAACTGTAGCTCGTGAAGTACTTGCCTTTTGCATTTGACGTCGAGGTTTATTTTTTAGGGGCTCAATGTGAACTGCTTTAGATCGCCCTACTTCTTCTTCTATTGCCTCAACTTCAGGTATACTTAAGGGCTTCACTTGTTCTGTTATTCCATCAACTTTATGAGTTACACCATCTAAGTGAGTAATACCATGAACAAGAGATGTGTGTGCATGTCCTGTCTTATCTGATGCATGTCGTGTCTAACTCAATTCAATTTCTATCTGAGATGCATGTGCATGTCCGGTCTCCACCAATTCAATTCCTGTCTCAGATGTAGATCCCTTGTAAGCATCCACGTGTACAAGACCCTCATCCATTGCTACAATGTGTTCTGTCTCATCCACTCCACTTCCTCTCTCATTTGTATTACCATGAACCAGGTCTACATGGCGTGTCTCATCACTTCCTTTCTCATGTGTGGATTCTTGCACCTTAGGTCCCTCCAATGAAGTTGAACCTTGTTGGATGACACCCTGAAAGTATTCAAGGATAATCTTTGACTGCATTTTTCTTGCTTCCTCAATGGGAAATTCCTCCCACACATGTTGAAGGATCTCCAATGCAGGAACCAATTCAGGAAATCTAGGTGCTTTTGGCGGCGGCATCACAAAGTGCATTGCATCTTTCTTAGAAAGAAGAAACGATATGTTGCTCATTCTTGACTTTGTGTAAATCATCATTGTACTGCTGTCTTTTTCAATTTTTATTCCTACTAAGGTGCCCCCTTGAATCCAATTGCTCTTTGAGAAAGATACATTTGATGCGCACTCATCTTTCTCCAAATCTCTCTTTGTCATCACTAGAATGAGATTTCCTTTACTTAAGACCAAGAACCATGCTTTCTTTGTTGTGTCAACAACTGTCCAGTTTGTGAAGTCCTTTGGGGCATAAATTCTTCCATTGTATTTCAGTGTCATACCATTGACAAATGCTATAGCCTCAAGATCCATCCTGTATTCAAGCACAACACAAATTTTAAGTACTTTGACAAACTACAATTACTTTGAAAAATCAAAAGTACAATGAGTCCCATTAATACACCTCAAGTTTTTATTCTTCCCAATCATATAAGTATCAATTTCATGCTTTGGGAATAGCCTAAAAGGCTTTACAAGGCTTAGAGCATAAATGCTTTAGGAATAGCCTAAAAGGCTTTATAAGGCTTAGAGCATAAATGTGAAAAAAAATAAGGATTTACAATGATCTCTGAATACAAATTTAAAGTCTGTCATATATAACTGCAAAATGCTCTGTCAACTCCCGCAACTGATATAAGTGTAAAATGCTCTGTCAACTTCCACAACTATAATCTGTCATGTCCACTGATACAACTTTCAATCATCTTGAAAGTTTAAAAACCTTAATCGTTGCTTAAATGGTAGGGTTGTTGTGACTGTGAAACCGAATGTGAACGAATGGACTGTAGGAACTAGTCGGGAAATTTTGAGCATGGCTTTGATTGGTTTTTTTGGAGTTCTCTCCTCTAAGGACAAACTAATCTATGCTAATCTAGACTACACCAACCGTCGAAGCGAAGAAAAGCAAGAAATAATTTCTTTTCCATTGTTCTTTTTAATATCCTTAGGTTGCGAATTAAAAGCAAAAAATAATCTATTTTCCATTATTCTTTTTAATACACTAAGGTTGTGAGTTTAAAAAAGATAAAATTTATATTTTATTTTTTTTAAACTCACACCCCTTTCTCTCTCTCTCCCCCCCTTCTCTCCCCCCCCTTCTCTCTCGCTGCCGCCCCCATCCTCCCACCCCACCTTCCCCATTCTCACTCCCACGCCCACGTCCATTCTTTCACCTTCCCCATTCCCACTCCCTCTCCCACTCCCATCCTCCCACCCCTTTCTCTCTCTCTCCCCCCCCATTCTCTCTCACTGCCGTGGCAGCGGCCCCCCCCCTTCTCTCTCTCTCCCTTCCCCTTCTCATTTAAAAAAAGATAAAATTTATATTTTCAAAAACTAATTTACTTACAACTCATAAGAATTGAACATTCACATTAATAAGAAGTTAAAATCTTAATAAATTTGAATTTAAATAATAAAAACTATAAAGTAGTTTAACTTAAAGTTTATGAAAAAATAACGTAAAATAAAGAAAACAAGACTTAAAATTAAAAATTTAATATTTACCTACATTCACATTAATAAGAAGTTAAAATCTTAATAAATTTGAATTTAAATAATAAAAACTATAAAGTAGTTTAACTTAAAGTTTATGAAAAAATAACGTAAAATAAAGAAAACAAGACTTAAAATTAAAAATTTAATATTTACCTAGAAGAATATATTAATTCTCCCTAAAAAGAAATAAATTAAAGTAATAATAACGAATGTAAGTTAAACTACTTTTAAAATTTTAATTTAAAATGTAATAAAATTAAAATTATACTTTTTATATTCCAAAACAAAATGCATTATAGTCTAAATTAAACTAGTAAATTAAAAATGAAAGTGAAACTCATTTTAAATTCAAAAACAAAGAAAAATTTAAAATTCAAGTTTCTACAAGTTTTGCTTTTAGCATACATTTGTCTTTTCACATCCACGCGTTTGTCTTTTGAAACACAAGGTTGTCTTTTATCACAATTTTCACATCCACGCGTTTGTCTTTTGAAACACAAGGTTGTCTTTTATCACAATTTTGAAGTTTTCACACGTTTATCTTTTCAAACACAAGGATTCATAGTTTAAAAAAAGGCGGGAAATTTGAAATTCTAGTTTCCACACGTTTCTCTTTTCAAACACCAAGGTTTATAGTTTTGTTTGTTTAAGTTTCGACTAAATCACACACCAATCTCCTCTAATATGCCTCATTGATCGTAGCTCCCAAATTCTTCCATCAAAACATCTCTCCTTTATCTCTTCTTGATCGTCGCCCACTCATTTTTTCTCCTCATTGGTAAGATTTTTTATCTCGATCGTACTTTCTCTTGTGCCCTTCCTCTCTAAATTTTCATCAAACACCAAGGTTTATAGTTTTGTTTGTTTAAGTTTCGACTAAATCACATACCAATCTCCTCTCATATGCCTCATTGATCGTAGCTTCTTTATCTTGTCTCGATCGTCGCCCACTCATTTCTCCTCTTCATTGGTAAGATTTTCTATCTCGATCGTACTTTCTTGTGTCCTCCCTCTCTAAATTTTCATCTCTCTCACTCTTCTCTCTCTCTTTTTCCTCTCCGCTCTAGTCTACGTTTCCTCTCATCTTAGTCTACTCTCTCCCCTCCTCTTCATTTCCCCTCTCTCTCTCTCTCCCTTTCTCCTCACCTTTTCCCTCTCTCTCACTTGCGCTCCCCACTCTCTCTCTCACTTGCCGCGACCTCCCCCCCCCTCCCCTCTCTCTCTCTCTCCCCCCTCTCTCCCTCTCATTGCCATGGCAGTGGCCTCCCCCCCTCTCTCTCTCTCCCCCCTCTCTCTCTCTCTCTCTCCCCCCCTCCCTCTCTTTTGCTACCGCGGCAGCGGCCCCCCCCTCCTCTCTCTCTCTCCCTCCCCCTCTCTCTCGCTCTCGCATCTCCCCGCTTCTCTCTCCCCCCCCCTCCTCTCTCGCTGCCGCGGTAGTGGCCCCCCCTCTCTCTCTCCCCTCCCCTCCCCTCCCTCTCCCCCCTCTCTCTCGCTGCCCCGCCTTATCTCTCTCCCCCCCCTCCTCTCTCGCTGCCGCGGTAGCAGCCCCCCCTCTCTGTTCCCTCTCCCCACCCCTTCCCTCTCCCCCCCCTTCCCCTCTCTCGCTGCCGCGGCAGCGGCTCCCCCCTCTCTCTCTCCCCTCCCCTCCCCTCCCCTCCCTCTCCCCCCTCTCTCTCTCTCCCTCCCCTCTCTCTCGCTGCCCCCCCTCTCTCTCTCCCCCCCTCCCTCTCTCGCTACCGCAGCAGCGGTAGTGGCTCCCTCCTCTCTCTCTCCCCTCCCCTCCCCTCCCCTCCCTCTCCCCCCCCTCACTCTCTCCCTCCCCTCTCTCTCGCTGCCCCCGCCCCCCCTTCCCTCTCCCCCCCCTCCCCCTCTCTCGCTGCCGCGGCAATGGCAGCGGCCCCCCCTTCTCTCTCTCCCCCTCCCCTCTCTCTCGCTGCCCCCGCCCCCCCCTTTCCTCTTCCCCCTCCCCCTCTCTCGTTGCCGCGGCAGTGGCAGTGGCCCCCCCCCTTCTCTCTCTCTCCCCCTCCCCTCTCTCTCACTGCCCTCGCCCGCCCCCCTTCCCTCTCCCCCCCTCCCCCTCTCTCGCTGCCGCAGTAGCGGTAGCGGCCCCCCCCTTCTCTCTCTCTCTCCCTCCCCTCTCTCTCGCTGCCCCCGCCCCCCCCTTCCCTCTCCCCCCCTCCCCCTCTCTCGCTACCGTGGCTGCGGTAGCGGCCCCCCCTTCTCTCTCTCCCCCTCCCCTCCCCTCCCTCTCCCCCCTCTCTCTCACCGCCCCCCTTCTCTCTCTCCCCCCCTCCCTCTCTCGCTGCCCCCCCTTCTCTCTCCCCCCCCTCCCTCTCCCCTCCCCTCTCCCTCCCCTCCCTCCCCCCCTCTCCGCTGCCACGGCAGCGGCCTCCCCCTCCCCTCTCTCTCTCCCCCCCCTCGCGGCTTCCCCCCTCTCTGTGGCCCCCCCTTCTCTCTCTCCCCCTCCCCTCTCTCTCGCTGCCCCCGCCCCCCCCTTCCCTCTCCCCCCCCTCCCCCTCTCTCGCTGCCGCGGCAGCGGCAGTGGCCCCCCCCTTCTCTCTCTCTCCCTCCCCTCTCTCTCGCTGCCCCCGCCCCCCCCCTTCCCTCTCCCCCCCCTCCCCTCTCTCGCTGTTGCGGCAGCGGCAGTGGCCCCCCCTTCTCTCTCTCCCCCTCCCCTCCCCTCCCTCTCCCCCCTCTCTCTCGCCGCCCCCCTTCTCTCTCCCCCCCTCCCTCTCTCGCCGCCCCCCCTTCTCTCTCCCCCCCCCCCCCCTCCCTCTCCCCTCCCCTCTCCCTCCCCTCCCTCCCCCCCTCTCCACTGCCGCGGCAGCGGCCTCCCCCTCCTCTCTCTCTCTCCCCCCCCACGCGGCTTCCCCCCTCTCTCCCCTCTCTTCCCCCCCTCCCCCTTCTCTCCCCCCTCCCTTTCTCTCCCCTCTCTTTCCCCCCCCTTCTCTCCTCTCTCTCCCTCTCTCTTTCTCTCTCTCTTTTGCTGCCGAGGCAGCAAGACTCTCTCCCTAAAAATCTTTCCTTCACTTTTCTCTCTCTATAATAAAATTTCAAAGAATACAAATTTTAAAAAAAGTACCTGGAAAAAAGTTGAAATCGATGCTTGTGCTTGCTTTTGCTCTTCCTCCTCTTTTTGCTTCTCCTCTTGCTCTTCCTTGTTGAAATGAGAGAAACAATGAGAGAAGGAGAGTATATATAAGAAAAACTAGGGTTTTAAGTGCTTCTCTCTCATTGGTTCTTCTATAACATTATCTCCTCTCCCATTGGCCTCTCTATTAGATTATCTTCTCTCTCTCCCACCCACTCCCATCCTCCCAACCCATTCCCACTCCCACCCCATTCCCACTCCCACTCCCACCCCCATTCTCACTCCCACGCCCACGTCCATTCTTTCACCTTCCCCATTCCCACTCCCTCTCCCACTCCCATCCTCCCACCCCACCCCTCCCACTCCCACCCTCACCCCACCCCCACCTCCCCCATTCCCACTCCCACTTCCACTCCCATTCTCCCACCCACTCCCATCCTCCCACCTACACCTCTCACTCCCACTCCCATCCTCCCACCCCCACCCCTCCCCCCCCATTCCCACTCCCACTCCCACTCTCCCATCCTTATCCTCCCACCTCACCCCTCCCACTCCCATCCTCCCACTCCCTCTCCCACTCCCACTCCCACTCCCATTTTCCCACCCCCCCACCTCCCCCATTCCCACTCCCACTCCCATTTTCCCACCCCCCCCACCTCCCCCACTCCCACTCCCTCCCCCATCCTCCCACCCCACCCCTCCCACTTCCACCCCCACCTCCCCCATTCCCACTCCCATCCTCCCACCTCACCCCTCCCACTTCCACCCCCACCTCCCCCATTCCCACTCCCTCTCCCACTCCCATCCTCCCACTCCCACTGCCCACCCCTCCCACTCCCACTCCCATCCTCCCACCCTCACCCCACCCCCACCTTCCCCATTCCCACTCCCTCTCCCACTCCCACTCCCATTCTCCCACCCCCACCCCCACCTCCCCCATTCCCACTCCCTCTCCCACTCCCACTCCCATCCTCCCACCCCCACCCCCACCGCCCCCATTCCCACTCCCTCTCCCACTCTCCCTTTCTCCCACTACCACCCTCCCAACTATCAATTCCACTATTACTTATGAATTCTAATTAAAACTATTACTTAAATAAATGATATTACTTGAAAACACTCATAGGATTTAAGGTTTAGGATTTCGTGGTTTGGGTTTAGGATTTGGGGTTTGGTGAGTTAGGGTTTAGGGTTTAGGGTTTAGGGTTCAAGGTTTGAGGGTTAGGGTTTGGGGGTTAGGGTTTAGAGTTTAGTGGTTTAGGGTTTAGGGTTTGGGGGTTAGGGTTTAGGATTTAGGGTTTAGGGTTTAGGATTTAGGGTTTAGGGTTTAGGGTTTGGGGGTTAGGGTTTAGGGTTTGGGAGTTAGAGTTTAAGGTTTAGGGTTTAGGGTTTGGGGTTTAGGGTTTAGGGTTTGGGAGTTAGGGTTTAGGGTTTAGGGTTTAGGGTTTGAAAGTTAGGGTTTAGGGTTTAGGGTTTAGGGGTTAGGGTTTAGGGTTTGGGAGTTAGAGTTTAAGGTTTAGGGATTAGGGTTTATGGTTTAGGGTTTAGGGTTTAGGGTTTGGGAGTTAGGGTTTAGGGTTTAGGATTTAGGGTTTAGGAGTTAGGGTTTAGGGTTTAGAGTTTAGGGTTTAGGGGTTAGGGTTAAGGGTTTAGGGTTTAGGGTTTAGGGTTTAGGAGTTAGGGTTTAGAGTTTAGGGTTTGGGGGTTAGGGTTAAGGGTTTAGGGTTTAGGGTTTAGGAGTTAGGGTTTAGGGTTTAGGGTTTAGGGTTTGGGAGTTAGGGTTTAGGGTTTGGGGTTTGGGAGTTAGGGTTTAGGGTTTAGTGTTTGGGGGTTAGTGTTAAGGGTTTAGGGTTTAGGGTTTGGGAGTTAGGGTTTAGGGTTTAGGAGTTAGGGTTTAGGGTTTGGGGTTTAGGGTTTAGGGTTTGGGAGTTAGGGTTTGGGGTTTGGGGGTTAGGGTTTAGGGTTTGGGGGTTAGGGTTTAGGGTTTAGTGTTTTGGGTTTGGGAGTTAGGGTTTAGGGTTTAGGGTTTAGGGTTGTTATTGGTTAGGGTTTAGGATTGTTTTGGTTTACGGTTTAGGGTTTAGGGTTTAGGGTTATTATTGGTTTACGGTTGTTATTGGTTAGTGTCTAATTAAATTTTTAAACACGTTCTGGATTTTTAAATGATTAATAAAGTAGATTATTGAGAAGAGATTAATGTTCTTTATAATGGTTGTTACAGCTTGTTTGCAAAGGAAACTCACAAAGGAGATGGCTACAAAATTTATTCCGGGGATGGAGGTGATTTTATGTTGCAAAAGAGAAGTAGTTGCATTTGCTACAATCCATGAAAGTGATCCAAATTCTATTTGTCACTTTAGAAGACTTGGCGAAGATAAGGTGGCGGTTATCGTATCAAGGATTCTTAGTGCACATGTTGAGCTAAAGCATAAGTGTGGGGATATGGAAATCCTTGGAGATGTTATGCCCTATAATACTTCCAACAAAGCATTTATTGCATGGGACAGAGATGAGACTTATCCAACACATGTCATCAAGAATACAAAGTGCATATCTTTGGATTTTAGAGTGGGAGATATTTTACAAATGTTATCATTTACAAATAAGTATGTAGCAGAAGGTCAAGTCTTGGGATTTGAACAAGTTGAACACTGGACATTTGCGCAGATGAGAATTTAAAAAGTTACTGATGATGGTATGGATGATAACTCAATGTCATTGGATGGTCCCTACTATGAGGTAGGTAAGGATTTGAGATGGAGCATGCAATTTTTAAAGATTGGAAAGACTAGGCATGTGGTTTTTAATGATAAACATAATGTATACTACAACATCAAAGAATTGAAAGAATATGCCAATGTACCAAGCTCTATTCCTTCAGAGATGGATGATTCCAATGCACTCAACTATAGCACTGACGTCTTATCAAAAGTCAATGAGTTCATTGGTACCGAGAAAGAAAAATATTTCACAAGTGATGCCTTATCCGGGGTGGATGAGTTCATGCACATTGAGAACTTGGGCAAAGATGTCAAAAGTGTTATATCTTCAAGCATGGATGGCTTCATGGATATTGATAAAGTTCTTGGAGTCAAAGCAGGTAACTATGGAATTATGGAAATCATGCACGATAGTATAATGAGTGATGTTCTCTTTGGAGTAGAGGAGTTTCAAGACTATGGAGTTATGAAATCCATAGAAAGTGCATCAATGAGCGATGTTCTCTCAGGAATAGATGAGTTTGAAGATCATTCTGGACACTCTATCACCACTGACTATGGAGTTATGAAATCCATAGAAAGTGCATCAATGAGTGATGTTCTCTCAGGAATAGATGAGTTTGAAGATCATTCGGGACACTCTAATGCCATTGTGACAAGTGGTTCTACGATTGTATCAAAAGTAGGGATGAGATCAACAAAGGACTATTCAGTGTTTGACTTTGATTATGAACTTGTAAATGTTACAAATGGTTTGACGAATGTATCAAAAGCAAGGATGACATCAACAAAGGAATATTCAGTATTTGACTGTCAGAGTGATAAGATCAAGGATGCAACATCTCATGAAAACAATGTGACAAATAAATCTTACAAGGAGAACTACACAAATCCAAATAAGAATGTACAGAAGGTCCCAAAACGGACATACAGATGCATGAAAAGACAACGAGTGCAGGCAGATCCAGAAAAGCAACCAAAGAGAATAAGAGTAATGAATGAAGATGTTATGCTAAAAGCAATGCGATCTACATGCTGTAAGCATACATGTATGCGATCCATTAACTTACATGACATCAAGGGTTGTAGAGAACATGTCTGGCAAAGGAAAGGAAGCAAAAGAAATGAATACCTACTCACGAGATTGTCTTGCTTTCTTGTAAATGATAAGAGAAGGCGAAGTTCAGGACATCAAATAAGGCCTCTTATAAATGGAAAAAGTATATGCAATAATGCATATCGCATTATTACAGGATTATCACATGGCACATATTGGAATTTGGCTAATAAAGCAAAGTATGGAGTTAAATTTAACATTCATGGAAACATAGGAAGGCCCAAAACAAGAGCCTCAACGGTTGCGGCAACAGCAATTTTGAAAGATTACATTTATGAAAATGCTTTACCGCAATTCCACCTATCAGAAATGCATCTTCCGATAGGTTTGACTATAAAAGAAGTATTTAACTCTATTGGAGAAACACAGAGGCAAAGAGGGCATGCACCAGCATCTTTTCATACTTTGTATACTCTTTGGAAAAAAAGCTTTGGACATGTTAAAATCCCAAAGAGGCAAAAAATGTCAAAGTGCAACGACTGTGATGATCTAAAGCGAGCACTTGAGAGTGCAACATCTCCAGAACAAAAAGAAGCTTACAAAAGAAAGAGAGAATTTCATCATGGACTTGTTCGACATTCTAGAATAAAATATGCATTTTGGAAGGAGCAAGCTATTTCTCACCCAAATGAGTACATGTGCATTATTGTAGATGGTATGGATCAAAATACAACAACATTACCTCGATTCGTTAACACTCCACCTAAGCTACAAGGCAAATACTTTTTAAAGACACATCTATGTGGAGTGTTAGTGCACGGATTTAAGTTTTTTGCAGACATATGGATTGATTCCTTGGATCTACACGATAGCAATCAAGTTGTAACATCTATTATGAAGGCAATTCACAATGTACATGCAGAAAAAGGTCGCCTACCAGCAACTTTGAGAATACAAGCAGACAATTGCGGACGAGAGAATAAGAATGTACTCTTCTTTGCATTTTGCTCAATGCTAATCGCTCATAGAATCTTCAATGAGATTGAAGTTGGGTTTTTGTTGGTTGGGCACACACATGAGCATATCGATCAGGTATTTAGCACAGTTTCAAGAGAGCTAAAACACAAGGACATGGAGACAATGGATGACTTAATAAGAAAATGTGGGAGGCAAGTTGGTGGCCATAAGGAAGGAACAATATGCTCAATGGTTGAGAGGATGTATGATTGGAAGAGCTTTATTCTACCTTTCATACAAAAAGGTGGTGATGCCCTGATTGGTCATAGCGCTCCACACTATTTTTGATTTTTCTTAAAGGATGAAAAACCAGTGATGCAATGGCAACACTATTCTCTTGATACAAAATGGGAACCTGAAGAACCTTACTCTCTCTTAACTTCAATCCCGAACAAAGAAATGCATCCAACATGGGCTCCTATAAAAGAATTCAGCGAGAAATCCAAAGGTGAAATAAAAGGCTTAAAAGCTTTTACTGCATACAAAGAGGAAATGCTCCGGAGATTTCCTGATTGGAAGCCCTCTTAGAAGGAACACACTACTTTTGTAATTAGCAAGACCTACCAATTGATAAAGGACCTTGCAAAAATGCGAGAAGATGATATTAAGGCAGAACGGGCCAAATGTTGGTAATGACTTGCGTCCAGCATGTGGTCTCTTTGAAAATGAGTTTGAATCGTTGCTCCCACGTCCATATTGTGGACCCAAGAAGAGAGAGTTTATGCCACAAATAGACATAGATGTCCATTGTTTTGTTGCAGTTCGACCATCGGATGATGAACATGAGAATGTGAACTTTTGGGTTGCGAAAGTAGTTGACGTGAGCATGGATGACCGGGGGAGAGCTACAACATTTACAGCGGTATGGTATGAGCCAAGGGGCAGGAAGGAGAACCAAGATAATAGTACATTGTATAGTAGTTGTTTGAAAAAGGAATGGGTCCCAAACCATGAAGCAATTTCAAGACTTTCCACAGAGACAGTCATAGTATCCTGGAAATCAAGGTCAAAGAAAACAAAGAAGCACATGGGGTATGATGTAGAAGACAAAATAAAATTACCGCAACCAATTATTACGCACATTACAGAGTTCACAAAGATGCTCGCCCGGGAGAGATAGCACAAATGAAGAATGCCCATGATAACACCATTCAAATATCCAGAAAGAGTGAAGGTGGTGGTGGTTGTTAGATGAAAGTGAATGAAGATGGCACCCAAGCGACAAGTGACGACAGAAAGGACATTCTGAACAAGCAAATGTTTGGATCGCTCATTTCTGTGATCATGATAGAAAAGGACATTCAAACAAGCAAATGTTTGGATCGCCCATTTGTACTAAACTCATTGTAAAGGAAAAATTAAATTATTGAAAAGGCCACAGGAGATCCTTTGTACAAAGACTCATCCAGAGCAATATTTGTTGTAAAACTTATGACATGATAATGTAAAATTGCAAGCATAGCTATTGCTATTTTTTGGAGTACAAAAGAGGCTTCCATCATGTCTCATGTGTATATAAACCTTTTAATTTCTTGAATATTCAAGAGTGTTATAGTTTTCTGCATTGAAAGTAAAAAGAGTCTTACAGGTCTCTTATGTATACATTTTTAAAATGTTGTGAATCCTCAATAGCATGGTTTTTCATGGATTTAAACTAATAACTCGGATTTTTTATTTTAAGAAAATGATTCTTATAAACAAGAAATACAAATTTAGGATTTAATAGTAGTTTTTGCATTATTTGTACAACATTGTAGAGAGATATTTTAAAATGTCTTATGTGAAAATGATAGTGCCAGAAAGTAAACTTTTGATTCTCGAATGACAGTTTCATAAAGTAAACTTTTCAGTTGGGAAGGATTTTAAGGAATAGTCCAAAAGTAGATATATGAGTCCAAAATTAATGAAATAAGTGTTAAGAATACAAATTTAAAAAAAAGTACCTGAAAGAAAGTTGAGATCTATGCTTGTGCTTGCTTTTGCTCTTGCTCCTCTTTTTGCTTCTCCTCTTGCTCTTCCTTGTTGAAATGAGAGAAACAATGAGAGGAGGAGAGTATATATAAGAAAAACTAGGGTTTTAAGTGCTTATCTCTCATTGGTCTTTCTATATCATTATCTCCTCTCCCATTGGTCTCTCCATCACATTATCTTCTTTCCCTCTCCCACCCACTCCCATCCTCCCACCTCCACCTCTCACTCCCACTCCCATCCTCCTACTCCCACCCCTCCCCCCCATTCCCACTCCCACTCCCATCCCCATCCTCCCACCCCACCCCTCCCACTCCCATCCTCCCACCCCACCTAACACAGTATTAGATAAAGTGGGACGAAAGTTGCATTTTGGGAATTTCGAAATTGGGTGGATTTCATTAAAATTGGGAAAGGCTTCATTAAATTTGGGAAAATTTCCATTGATTGTGGGAATTTTACCAATATTGAATAAGCTAATATTTGGAATTCCAATGATTATGAAAAACTTCATTGGTTGTGAAACAGTTCATTGCGTATAAAAACCGGAACAAAGCATTTGTGGCAGAGTTTGAAAATCATGTATTTGGTGGTGTTAATAAACACCGTCTAGAGACAACATGTATATTTTACTTGAGGTGTTAATAAACACCAGTTGGTGGTGTTAACAAACACCATGCATAGTGAGTTCCACTAGAAACAAAGCAGTTGTTGGTGAAGGTCAGCTTCTGAAAATTGTCATATTAATAATATGCAAATACCCATTGACAAGATAACAACAATTGAGAAACATCACATGAGAACACACCTTACAATGGAAGTTTGGGAGATTAAGAGGGAGAAAATCAACACCATTTTCTATGCTCTAATACCAAGCAAGCTCTCCTGTGCTTTGATACATACGCTCTGTGGAATCTTGATATTCTTGGGTCTATTTATGGATTTTGATGTCCATGACCAGACAATTGCATCAATACACTCCCATACCTGTGGATCCAACCTATTCTCTGCCCAATACTTGTTCCAGCAATCAACATAGGCATCTGCATCACTGAGCCCCTTTCCCTTAACTGATGGTGCCCAATACTGAATTAATAATTTCTTGAAATTAGGAGAAGTAACATCCATCTCGGCACTTGATATGGCAACCCCAAGCCATATGGGGTATATAGGATCTGATGGCCTCACCAAGACGAAGTCACCTTGCTTAACATCCACCATTGGTCTAAACTCTTCCCTCGGCTTACCTTTTAGAGGCCCACAATAGTGATCATTCCATTCGTCATAGCCTTGGAAATCATTAATGCAAACATCTATATCATCCTCCTCATCAGGAGATTGTGTTCTTGGCCAAAACTCTCTGTACACTCCTATCTCTGAGATGTTTTCCTGTTCGAGCTCACTGATCATGGTTTTCCAATAGTCTATCACTGGCCTAATGTAGGACTCATAGGATGCATTCTTTCCACTTGCACATTTCTCCCAAAACTTAATGTAATCCTTTATCCCTGATATTACTTGCAAGTGATCTCTCACAAATGCAGCCATTGGCAGTATATCCGGACAACCTGTTGGCAACAATGATCGACCCTCACTATCTTTCTTCCATAGCTCGATTCCCCCTTCAATGGGCATCCAATTCGGTGATTTTGGATGCACCTTGTATTGCATCATTGGTATGTCACCTTGCATGTAAAATCGAAATTGTAATGGCTTTGCATGTCCAACTAGCATTTCTTGCCCATCACATAGGTAGCCATCTACATAATCCTTGAAGTTAGGAACCCGTGTAAGAACAAATGGTGCCGGTGAAGATGATGTACATTTTTTGAATGTATCCATCAGATGCAGGAAAGTGAATGTTTGTCCCACCCGCAAGCTCTCAGAAAACCTGCTGAACATTGCATCAATGTCCTCATGTGTGTGCCCTACCATCAAGAAGCCCAATTGAACTGTCTTGAAAATGCCCCTTGCTACAAGAAGAGAAAGGTATGCAAACAAGTATCTATTTTTGTTCTCAGACCCACAATTATCTAGTTGGAGTAGCAAGTTCTCTGGCAACTTTTGGAATGGTGGCTCAATAGCAACACTCCCCTCTAAAGAGGCCAGTTTTCTCTTGTATTTGACGGAAAAAAATTCACACATGTGTCTGTAGCCCTTGCAATGGAAGTTGTCATGGCCTCCATGATAGACTTCGTGTCACTTTCTGATACAGTTTCTAGATTTGCATTTGTGATCGTGACATCTACATTTTCAGACAAGCTAGCTCCACTTGTGGAAACATGTGCACCTTTAGAACTGTAATGGGAGTCCAAAGTGTTTCTTGAACATAGAGCATTCAAAAGGCGAGCATTGCTTCTAGGAATCCCATTGGTAGCAAGGTCTCCAAGGTCATGCATATCCATCCTCTCGAGGTTGCGCAAACAAATTGAGAGCGATCCAATCGTCAGGTTGGGATCAGATGGCCACAAACCATTGAGGGTGAAGTGTCCATAATGACCGTTTCCATGCCCATGGGTAATCATTCCAATGAGTGAAACCTGTAATTGCCATGCAGAATCGGTGTCCTTGGACCTCACCCAAAGTCTTGGAATAGCCGTCTTTTTTTGGTCCATCTTATCATGGATTATGCATACATACTTTTTTGGATCCATCTCGGAGTACCTACGCCATGCATAGTATAAGTTCCTACAATTTTGTTGCTGTATCATATGCATCTTTCTCTCTTCCATCAGCGAATTGCGCTCATCTTGACTTTTTGTGGCTGCCAATTGCGGTTGCATAAGCTACATTTAGAGAATTCACTCGTCTTAGCAAGGGCTACATTTTTTAAGTCTAATTTCCAAATCCTGCCAAATGTGGATGTGGATAGGCTCTGATAACCACGTTGATTAAGTGAAGTGTTGACCTCATGTAGGACGTCTATCTTCTTATACACTTTAGGTATCACTTGCTGTGTCTCTCTAGAACCATCCTGCATGGTTCTACTCTTGTGAGGCATATGCTCTGTGCTATTATCCACAAAGTGTTGAATGAGAGCCCTTCCCATACCTATGTGCTCCCTGCTCCTCCTCACAATCCCTGAATTGTCATGCACATATCGCTGCACACCACTCTCAAATTGCTCCTTGTATCGATAAAATGATGTCCTTGGAATTCCATGCATCTCATACCATGCTCTACAACAGACATCCCGATCGTTTATCCGAAAGTTGTAGCATATCCTCCCTGTGTAGTCATGATGCCAAGCCGTTGACAACACATCGTATATAAAGTTTGTACAAGACTCCAAGGAGCTGCCCCAAAAGTTCTTCCTTAGATTCATTAAGAGATCTCGCTCTGCATGTTGGCAACACCTACTCCCACAACAATCGATGGAAGAAACCTGCTGCACCGAATCTAGTGGCATTTTGTACATTGCTGTTGGAGGCTCTCTTTGTTTAGGCACCTTGTTAATGAAAGTGTACCTTCTTTTCTTTGATGTTGGATCGTCCCTTTTCAACATTTGATCATTGACCAACTTATTTATACCAGCAACGTGGTCCATGGGCACATATTGTTGCAATGGGCTTCCTTCAAGTAAGGTAATCTGCTTGATGGGCCACTTTACTAGGCTGAGAGAGCCGACATCTTGCATAGAAGACCTTGAGTCACTTCCTCTAATTTGTTCTTTCTTTTCAATACCCACACCAATGCAATCGTTACCCAATAGGTCAAAGTTTATAGAGTCTCCCGGGAAAAAATATAAGATCACACCTTCCCCCACGGTCTTTGTTTTGCTCTCATCCCATAAGACAACCTTTTTCTCTTTCCAAGATTCACGAATGAAATTGTTAGTTTCTAATGAAGAAACTGGCATTGCCTCAACATAAGGTCGCTCAGGCTCACTTCGTGCAGCTTCTTCAGTTACCGCATCATCTAAAGAATCACCAACATGTTTTAGAGAGCCCTTAGACCACTTGACAACGCTCCAAATTGCCTCACCAACAAGCACTGCATCCATAGTGGGAAATGGCAAGAGCATTTCACTATTGAAAGACTTCTCCACTATCACCGATACATTTTCTGTCCCAATCTTCACACCACTATAGTAGGCCTCCGGATCTATTGCACACACTCCACCAATTCCAACCACTTCATTCCCCACCATCATCATGACCTTCTCCCCGCTTCTGATAGCCATCCCCTGTCATTACGATTACGGAGAATTAATTATGAACAAATTACAACCAAAGAATTTCATAAGACCATCAAACATGTCCTTCTAGAGGGGAAGAATGGCATTGGTGCAAATCTCTATAAAGCATGAATGAGTCTATACAAAATTTTCATGAAAGCATGAATTATTTCCCTAAAAATTTTAGCAATTTGATAAAACTTTTTCTAAAGCATGAATTATTTTCACCATCATCATGACCTGATTCATGCATTTGATAGTAGCCATCCCCTCTCATTACGATGACAAGAAATTGATTATGAACAAACTACAACCAAAGGATTTCATAAGACCAACAAAGTTGTCCTTGTAGCGGGGGGAGAATGGCACCAGTGCCATTCTCCATGTGAATTTGGCAATGGGAGAATGGCACTGGAGAATAGGAAAATGGAGAATGGCACTAGTGCCATTCTCCCAATGAAATGTCCCAATGGAATGTCCTAACATTTTGGCTTTGTAATAGGAAAATGGAGAATGGCACTAGGAATAGGAAAATGGAGAATGGTTCTCCCATTGGAAAATGGAGAATGGCACTAATGCAATTCTCCCAATGGAATGTCCCAATGGAATGCCCTAATTTTTTGGCTTTGTAATAGGAAAATGGAGACTGGCACTAGTGCCATTCTCCCATTGGAAAATGGAGAATGGCACTAGTGCCATTGTCGCAATGGAATGTCCTAATTCAAAATTTTGGCTTCACAAAGGTAGAAGGGCACCAATGCCATTCTCCCATTGGAATGAGTGGAATGTCAATCTATAGGTTTAATGCCATTCTCCATTGTAATATGAAAATGGAGAATGGCACTAGGAATAGGAAAATGGAGAATGGCACTAGTGCCATTCTCCCAATGGAATGTCCTAACATTTTGGCTTTGTAATAGGAAAATGGAGAATGGCACTAGGAATAGGAAAATGGAGAATGGCACTAGTTCCATTCTCCCAATGGAATGTCCCAATGGAATGTCCTAATTTTCTGGCTTTGTAATAGGAAAATGGAGACTGGCACTAGTGCCATTCTCCCATTGGAAAATGGAGAATGGCACTAGTGCCATTCTCCCAATGGAATGTCCTAATTCAAAATTTTGGCTTCACAAAAGGTAGAAGGGCACCAATGCCATTCCACCATTGGAATTATTGGAATGTCAATCTATAGGCTTAGTGCCATTCTCCATTGTAATCGGAAAATGGAGAATGGCACTAGTGCCATTCTCCCATTGGAAAATGGAGAATGGCACTAGTACCATTCTCCCAATGGAATGTCCTAATTTTTTGGCTTTGTAATAGGAAAATGGAGAATGGCACTAGTGCCATTCTCCCATTGGAAAATGGAGAATGGAACTAGTGCCATTCTTCCAATGGGGAAGGGGGGGTGGGGGGGAGGGGAAGGGGGGGAGGGGAGATTGGGCAATGGGCAATGGGGAACTATAATCTAGTCATTCTTGTCCCTCTGATGGGCACCATCTATCAATGAAACTGGTCCCAATAATTGATTTGCAATTGAATTCACTCTTTGATGAAATATACACCAATTTCATTGATATATTTGATTATATTTAAATATGATAATATATATATTCTTTATGTTTTTTGTGTGGTTACTATATTTGTATTTTATTAATTATGTATTCTCCATTTTTAATGTTGAGTATTCCTAACTTTTAGTTATGAAGTTAATATAGGAGTAGATGAAAAATAATTGATTTGCAATTGAATTCACTCTTTCATGAAATATACAGTGGGAGCAAACAAAGTAGGTAGTGGCATTAGAAAATGAAACAATCAACTTCACTCATCAAGAGCTTGCCACTGAAACATTTTCAAGATGGGAAAAGGGTTTTCGAAGTGTTACAAAGGGTGCCATTGTCATGTTCTTAGGCTCTCAAGCCACTTAACAAACCGATGTTTGATGCCGTGTATTCATACAAGCACCTAAGTGGTTATAGACATAGTGCACAGAGTGGTGAGCAAAGACGAGATGCATCGACTACAAAGGTGACAGAATTGTAGAAGACAATAGAGATGAAGGAAACAAAGCCATGACATAAGTCGAAGTAGCTGAATGGAAGCAGAGACTCAACCCTATCCATTCCATTGGAATGCCTCTCTCTCACCCCTATCTTTATATCAGCCCATGGTGTTCTTCTCCCCCCTATAGTATAGTGTCTCTCTCTTGTAAGCCCTTGGTTTTGTTATGCTCAAAAGCCCTCCCTCTACAACATTGCCCATCTTCACCATTTCTTTGAGTAGTATAGTTTGCATTTATATTTGAGAGCTCTAGAGCTTGATTGTAGGAGCCCCCTAGGAACTCATTTTCTTGTTGTTTGAAATTTATGTTTGATAGGATTTGTGTGTGGAATTCCCTTCTATGAGAGAGAGAGAGAGGCAGAGGTTTGTGAATTTGCACAAAGTCTATGACTTCTACATCACTATGAGTATGTCTAGACAACATTGACTATATTTTTATGTGTTGCTCTTGAAGCTTGCATTCTAAACTCCAATGAGAACTTATTTCAAGCTAAGTAGTTATTGAAGTACATTCTTATGCTCTTGAAAAGACTGTAGTTCTTGTAAAGCCTATTACAAGAGGCTTCTAGAGCCTTGTGTGGTTTATGGAGCCCAAGTGTATACTTGAAGCTTAATGACACATCTCTAACTTCGTTACATTAAAAAAAGTGCATAGGTAGCTTATATTAAACGTGTTAAATTTGTTTTTAACGAAATGCAAAAGGTTAAACTAATGAAGGTAAAAAATTGAAAAACCCTAGTACCTTCTCTTTCATCTCGTTGCCCTGTGTTGATTTCCTCGCATGCTGTGCTGCTTTCGATCCCATCGTTATCTCATCTTGTACTTTTGCACCGCTTTCCTCCCTTTGCTTTTTCGAGTTCCTAACTTTAGCTTGCCTTTTGCTGCTCGCCGCTTGCATGCCTTCGTTTCATCTACTCGCCCTCGCTTTTCGTTTCATCTACTCACAGCTCGCTTTTCATGTCATCGCATGCCTTCATTTCATCGACTCACCGCTCGCCTCTAGCTTTAATTCATACTCAAGCTCACCGCCTATCGCTCATCTACTCAAACTCGCCTCTCTACTCTTTGCTTTTCCAAAGATTGAAGGGATTCGCTCTTGCTTCATTCATGCTTCGCTGCTCGCTTTAATTCATCCTGCCTATCGCTCATCTACTCAAGCTCGCCTCTCTACTCTTTGCTTTTCCAAAGATTGAAGGGATTCGCTCTTCCAACAAAGCATGAAGGATTCGCCGCTCGCTTTTATTCATTCTCTTTGCTTTTCCAAGGATTGAAGGGATTCGCACTTCCAAAAAGGCATGAAGGATTTGCTTTTCCAAAAGATGGAAGCATGAAGGATTCGCTTTTCCAAAGAATGAAGGGATTTGCACTTCCAAAGATCTAAACGTACGCTTTCAAAACTTTCAAAATTTTTGTAAGCTTTCAAAACTTAAGCTTTCTGAGATGATTAACGAAAGCTTTTAAAACTTTAACTTTCGTAAGCTTTCGTAATAGGAATTAACGTACGCTTTGCTCTTCTCAAGACTGCCATGTTCTTAAGCCTCTCACAAGAGTCTGTGCATAGACTCTAAGATAGGAGTGGCTATGGCAGGGAGTTGGCTATGGCGAATTTAACTATGGAAAGCTTAATAAGATATAGGAATTGGCTATGGCGAATCCAAGGGAGCGCTTCGTTCCATAAACAATAGAAAATCAGCGCTTCATAAGAGTCTAGGATCAAATGCATCGAGCAGTAAGAGTCCGCCGTCACGGGTATAAGAAAGCAAAAAATCCGTGAATTAAAGAGGAAGCTACCAAACTGATTGAGCGTCAATTGTGTTGTTTCCTTCTAGCTCCATCAACTTCGCAACTCCGGTGGAGTTCAGCCTTCTTGCCTCAAGAATCTCCGTGCGAGCTGTGGTGAGTAAAACTCTCAGACTCTGAGACTCCTCTCCAATCCGCTTTGGAATGAATAGAAAGTGAATGAGGGAAAGGCATCAATTGAAATGAGAGAAAAGTTCTTCATTTGAAACTACTAAATAATTCAAATTTTGAAATATAGGTCTTCCCGCCATTGCCCTTTTGAATTTTGGATATATAGAGTGGCACTTATGCCATTCTCTCCAATATTAAATTTAAATTCAAATTCATATTGATAATTTTAATTTCAATTTGTATTTCAAATTGAAATTATTCTTTTGAAATTGTATTTCAAATCCTAAATTCTAGTTTTCAAATTTTGATTTCAAGTTAAACTTCAATCTCAATTTTGATTTTCATGATTGAATGGCAAATTTAGAGATTGAATTTCTAATTTTAAATGGAGAATGGCACCAGTGCCATTCTCCAAGACCTCATAAGAAGTCTATGAGAGTGGCACCAGTGCTCTTCTCACCATTGTTCCCTTTTGAATTTGGATATATAGAGTGGCACATATGCCATTCTCTCCAATATTAAATTTAAATTCAAGTTCAAATTATTCTGTTTGACATTGTATTTCAAAACCGAAATTTATATTAGGACATTGCAATGGGAGAATGGCACTGGAGAATAGGAAAATGGAGAATGGCACTAGTGCCATTCTCCCAATGGAATGTCCTAATTTTTTGGCTTTGTAATAGGAAAATGGAGAATGGCACTAGGAATAGGAAAATGGAGAATGGCACTAGTGCCATTCTCCCATTGGAAAATGGAATATGGCACTAGTGCCATTCTCCCAATGGAATGTCCTAATTTTTTGGCTTTGTAATAGGAAAATGGAGACTAGCACTAGTGCCATTATCCCATTGGAAAATGGCTCGGGGGGGTCACTATGTATAAACCCTCTATATCACGTGCGTTCAAGGCCTATATTTAAAGTCCCTTATCTGTAGAAAATTTCATTAATAAAATGTACCCCTTTTCTATACAAATCTGTGAATTTTTTCCAAAAATATTTTAAATAGTCCCTTATGTATATTTATTTCTGTAAATTTTAGAAATAAAAAAAATCCTTCTATTGAACTCACGTGATAGGGTTACATATGATGGGTGACCCCCCCGAGGAAAATGGAGAATGGCACTAGTGCCATTCTCCCAATGGAATGTCCTAATTCAAAATTTTGGCTTCACAAAGGTAGAAGGGGACCAATTCCATTCTCCCATTGGAATTAGTGGAGTGTCAATCTATAGGTTTAGTGCCATTCTCCATTGTAATAGGAAAATGGAGAATGGCACTAGGAATAGGAAAATGGAGAATGGCACTAGTGCCATTCTCCCAATGGAATGTCCTAATTTTTTGGCTTTGTCATAGGAAAATGGAGACTGGCACTAGTGCCATTCTCCCATTGGAAAATGGAGAATGGCACTAGTGCCATTCTCCCAATGGAATGTCCTAATTCCAAATTTTGGATTCACAATGGAATGTCCTAATTAAAAATTTGTACAAGTGCCATTCTCCCATTGGAAAATGGAGAATGGCACTAGTGCCATTCTCCCAATGGAATGTCCTAATTCAAAATTTTGGATTCACAATGGAATGTCCTAATTTAAAATTGGTACTAGTGCCATTCTCCCATTGGAAAATGGAGAATGGCACTAGTGCCATTCTCCCAATGGAATGTCCTAATTCAAAATTTTGGATTCACAATGGAATGTCCTAATTCAAAATTTGTACTAGTGCCATTCTCCCATTGGAAAATGGTGAATGGCACTAGTGCCATTCTCCTAATGGAATGTCCTAATTTAAAATTTTGGATTCACAATGGAATACCCCTCCTAGAATAGTGGTGCCAATCACTTATTAGGCCCTAAGAAATGTCATTGAGAAGCCTAAACTCACATGCACAAGGAATCCTAAACTCACATGTGCATTGGCACTACCACTAATGGAGAATGGCAGTGATGCCAATCTCATGCTAGCAACTACATAATGACAATGAGATCATCAAACTCACACTACAGCTAATAAATAATCCTACTAGAGCCAATAAATATAGTGGAATGTCAACCTACAGGTTTAGTTTGTCTTGATTACCACTAGTGGAGAATGGCAGTGATGCCAATCTCATGCTGGCAAATGCAAAATGACACTGAGACCATCAAACTCACATGTGCAAGATCATATGGAATTGTGCCAATCTCTATGGAGAATGCCACCAATGGAGAATGGTAGTGGTGCCAATCTCATACCATGACCTGAAAACATGCACAAGGAATCCTAAACTCACATGTGCATTGGCACTTTTGCCATTATCCTATTGCTATTCTCCGCTAGTGGTAATGTGCATTCTTCTATGTAATGATCACTCTCTCCACTGTGCAGAGATCATATGGAATTTTGCCAATCTCTGTGGAGAATACCACCAGTGGAGAATGGCAGTGGTGCCAATCTCATACCATGACCTAAAAACATGCACAAGGAATCCTAAACTCACATGTGCATTAGCACTTTTGCCATTATCCTATCACTGTCTCCGCTGTGTAGAGATCATATGGAATTGTGTCAATCTCTGAGATCATCAAACTCACATATGGATTGAATTCAGACACCACTCTCCTATGATCACTAGAATACCCCTCCTAGAATAGTAGGGTAGACATTTGTACAAGTGGAGAATGGCAGTGATGCCAATCTCTTATTAGGCCCTAATACATGGCATTGAGAAGCCTAAACTCACATGTGCATTCTTCTATGTAGTGATCACTGTCTCCGCTGTGTAGAGATTATATGGAATTGTGTCAATCTCTTATTAGGCCTTGGAATGTCAATCTATAGTTTTAGTTTGTCTAGACAACCACTAGTGGAGAATGGCAGTGATGCCAAACTCATGGTGGCACCTACATAATGATACTGAGATCATCAGACTCACATGTGGATTGGAATTGGACACCACTCTTCTATGATCATTGGAATACCCCTCCTAGAATAGTAGGGTAAATATTTGTACAAGAGAATGGTAGTGGTGCCAATCTCTTATTAGGCCCTAAGAAATGGCATTGAGAAGCCTAAACTCACATGTGCATTCTTCTATGTAGTGGTCACTGTCTCCACTGTGTAGAGATCATATGGAATTGTGTTAATCTCTGTGGAGAATGTCAACAGTGGAGAATGGTACTGGTGCCAATCTCATACCATGACGTGAAAACATGCACAAGGAATCCTAAACTCACATGTGCATTCTTTTATGTAGTGATCACTATCCTCACTGTGTAGAGATCATATGGACTTGTGTCAATCTCTGAGATTATCAAACTCACATGTGGATTGGAATCGGACACCACTCTCCTATGATCACTGGAATACCCCTCCTAGTATAGTAGGGTAAACATTTGTACAAGTGAAGAATGGCAGTGGTGCCAATCTCTTATTAGGCCCTAAGAAATGTCATTGAGAAGCCTAAACTCACATGTGCAGAGATCACATGGAATTGTGCCAATCTCTGTGGAGAATGCCACCAGTGGAGAATGGCAGTGCTGCCAATCTCATACCATGACCTGAAAACATGCACAAGGAATCCTAAACTCACATGTGCATTGGCACTTTTGCCATTATCCTACTGCCATTCTCCGCTAGTGGTAATGTGCATTCTTCTATGTAGTGATCACTCTCTCCGCTGTGTAGAGATCATATGGAATTGTGCCAATCTCTGTGGAGAATGCCACCAGTGGAGAATGGCAGTGGTGCCAATCTCATACCATGACCTGAAAACATGCACAAGGAATCCTAAACTCACATGTGCATTGGCACTTTTGCCATTATCCTACTGCCATTCTCCGCTAGTGGTAATGTGCATCCTTCAATGTAGTGGAATGTCAATCTATAGGTTCAGTTTGTCTAGATTACCACTAGCGGAGAATGGCAGTGATGCCAATCTCTTGCTTCTTGCAACTACACTATGACACTGAGATCATTAAACTCACATGTGGAATGGAATAGGACACCACTTTCCTATGATCATTGGAATACCCCTCCTAGAATAGTAGGGTAAACATTTGTACAAGTGGAGAATGGCAGTGGTGCTAGTCTCTTATAAGGCCCTAAGAAATGGCATTGAGAAGCCTAAATTCACATGTGCAGAGATCACATGGAATTGTGTCAATCTATGTGGAGAATGCCACCAGTGGAGAATGGCAGTGGTGCCAATCTCACATGTGCATTGGCACTTTTGCCATTATCCTACTGCCATTCTCTGCTAGTGGTAATGTGCATTCTTCTATGTAGTGGAATGTCAATCTATAGGTTTAGTTTGTCTAGACAACCACTAGTGGAAAATGGCAGTGATGCCAAACTCATGGTGGCACCTACATAATGACACTGAGATCATTAGACTCACATGTGGGTTGGAATCGGACACCACTCTCCTATGATGATTGGAATACCCCTCCTAGAATAGTAGGGTAAACATCTCATAAACATTTGTGCAAGTGGAGAATGGCAGTGGTGCCAATCTCTTATTAGGGCCTAAGAAATGGCATTGAGAAGCCTAAAATCACATGTGCATTCTTCTATGTAGTGATCACTCTCTTCGTTGTGTGGAGATCATATGGATTTGTGCCAATCTCTATGGAGAATGCCACGAGTGGAGAATGGCACTGGTGCCAATCTCATATCATGACCTGAAAACATGCACAAGGAATCCTAAACTCACATGTGCATTGGCACTTTTGCCATTATCCTACTGCCATTCTCCGCTAGTGGTAATGTGCATCCTTCAATGTAGTGGAATGTCAATCTATAGGTTCAGTTTGTCTAGATTACCACTAGTGGAGAATGGCAGTGATGCCAATCTCATGCTTGCAACTACACTATGACACTGAGATCATCAAACTCACATGTGGAATGGAATAGGACACCACTCTCCTATGATCACTGGGATACCCCTCCTAGAAAAGTAGGGTAACCATTTATACAAGTGGAGAATGGCAGTTGTGCCATCTCTTATTAGGCCCTAAGAAATGGCATTGAGAAGCCTAAATTCACATGTGCAGAGATCACATGGAATGTCAATCTATAGGTTCAGTCTCTCTAGACTACTACTAGCAGAGAATGGCAGTGGTGCCAATGTCATGCTTGCAACTACATGATGACACTGAGATCATCAAACTCACATGTGGAATGGAATAGGACACCACTCTCCTATGATCACTGGAATACCCCTCCCAGAATAGTAGGCTAAACATTTGTACAAGTGGAGAATGGCAGTGGTGCCAATCTCTTATTAGGCCCTAAGAAATGGCATTGAGAAGCCTAAACTCACATGTGCAGAGATCATATGGAATTGTGTCAATCTCTGTGGAGAATGCCACTAGTGGAGAATGGCAGTGGTGCCAATCTCATACCATGACTTGAAAACATGCACAAGGAATCCTAAACTCACATGTGCATTCTTCTATGGAGTGATCACTGTCTCCGCTGTGTAGAGATCATATGGAATTGTGTCAATCTCTGAGATCATCAGACTCACATGTGGAATGGAATAGGACACCACTCTCCTATGATCACTCGAATACCCCTCCTAGAATAGTAGGGTGAACATTTGTACAAGTGGAGAATGGCAGTGGTGCCAATCTCTTATTAGGCCCTAAGAAATGGCATTGAGAAGCCTAAACTCACATGTGCATTCTTCTATGTAGTGATCACTATCTCCGCTGTGCAGAGATCATATGGAATTGTGTCAATCTCTGTGGAGAATGCCACCAGTGGAGAATGCCACCAGTGGAGAATGGCAGTGGTGCCAATCTCATACCATGAGCTGAAAACATGCATAAGGAATCCTAAACTCACATGTGCATTCTTCTATGTAGTGATCACTGTCTTCGCTGTGTAGAGATCATATGGAATTGTGTCAATCTCTGAGATCATCAGACTCACATGTGGATTCTTCTACAAGTGGAGTTTGTCTAGACTACTACTAGCGGAGAATGGCAGTGGTGCCAATCTCACATGTGCATTCTTCTATGTAGTGATCACTGTCTCCGCTGTGTAGAGATCATATGGAATTGTGTCAATCTCTGAGATCATCAGACTCACATGTGCATTCTTCTACAAGTGGAGTCTGTCTAGACTACTACTAGCGGAGAATGGCAGTGGTGCCAATCTCATGCTTGCAACTACATGATGACAGTGAGATCATCAAACTCACACTACAGCCAATAAATAATCCTACTACAGCCAATAAATATAGTGGAATGTCAACCTACAGGTTTAGTTTGTCTAGATTACCACTAGTGGAGAATGGCAGTGATGCCAATCTCATGCTGGCAAATACATAATGACACTGAGACCATCAAACTCACATGTGCATTCTTCTATGTAGTGATCACTGTCTCCGCTGTGTAGATATCATATGGAATTGTGTCAATCTCTGTGGAGAATGCCACCAGTGGAGAATGGTAGCATACCAAGACCTTAAAAATGGCACAAGGAATCCTAAACTCACATGTGCATTGGCACTTTTGCAATTATACTACTACAACCAATAAAATTTGTGGAATGTCAATATACAAGTTTAGTTTACCTAGACTACCACCAATGGAGAATGGACGTGATGAGAATCTCATGCAGATAACTACATAATGACACTGAGATCCTCAAACTCACATGTGGATTGGAATCGGGCACCATTATCCTATGATCCTTGGAATACCCCTCTCAGAATATTAGGGTAAACATTTGTACAAGTGGAGAATGGCAGTGGTGCCAATCTCTTATTGGGCCCTAGACAATGGCATTGTGAAGCCTAAACTTAGAATAGTAGGGTAAACATTTGTACAAGTGGAGAATGGCAATGGTGCCAATCTCTTATTAGGCCCTAAGAAATGGAATTGGGAAGCCTAAACTCACATGTGCATTGGCACAAGGAATCCTAAACTCACATGTGCATTGGCACTTTTGCCATTATCCCACTACCATTCTTCGCTAGCGGTAATGTGCATTCTTCTATGTAGTGATCACTGTCTCCGCTGTGTAGAGATCATATAGAATTGTGTCAATCTCTGTGGAGAATGCCACCAGTGGAGAATGGCAGTGGTGCCAATCTCATACCATGACCTGAAAACATGCACAAGGAATCCTAAACTCACATGTGCATTGGCACTTTTGCCATTATCCTACTCCGGCCAATAAAATTAGTGGAATGTCAATCTATAGGTTTAGTTTGTCTAGATATTCACTAGCAGAGAATGGCAGTGATGCCAAACTCATGCTGGCCCTAAGAAATGGCATTGAGAAGCCTAAACTCACATGTGCATTCTTCTATGTAGTGATCACTGTCTCCACTGTGTAGAGATCATATGGAATTGTGTCAATCTCTTATTAGGCCTTGGAATGTCAATCTATAGGTTTAGTTTGTCTAGACTACCACTAATGGACAATGGCAGTGATGCCAAACTCATGGTGGCACCTACACAATGACACTGAGATCATCAGACTCACATGTGGATTGGAATCGGACACCACTCTCCTATGATCACTGGAATACTCCTCCTAGAATCATAGGGTAAACATTTGTACAAGTGGAGAATGGCAGTGGTGCCAATCTCTTATTAGGCCCTAAGAAATGGCATTGAGAAGCCTAAACTCACATGTGCATTCTTCTATGTAGTGATCACTGTCTCCGCTGTGTAGAGATCATATGGAATTGTGTCAATCTTTGTGGAGAATGCCACCAATGGAGAATGGCAGTGGTGCCAATCTCATACCATGACCTGAAAACATGCACAAGGAATCCTAAACTCACATGTGCATTGGCACTTTTGCCATTATCCTACTGCAGCCAATAAAATTAGTGGAATGTCAATCTATAGGTTCAGTTTGTCTAGACTACCACTAGCGGAGAATGGCAGTGATGCCAATCTCATGCTGGCAACTACATAATGACACTGAGATCATCAAACTCACATGTGGATTGGAATCAGACACCACTCTCCTATGATCATTGGAATACCCCTGCTAGAATAGTAGGGTAAACATCTGTAGAAGTGGAGAATGGCAGTGGTGCCAATCTCTTATTAGGCCCTAAGAAATGGCATTGAGAAGCCTGTGTCAATCTTTGTGGAGAATGCCACCAGTGGAGAATGACAGTGGTGCCAATCTCATACCATGACCTAAAAACATGCGCAAGGAATTCTAAACTCACATGTGCATTCTTCTATGTAGTGTTCACTGTCTCCGCTGTGTAGAGATCATATGGAATTGTGTCAATCTATATGGAGATTGATATTGTGTATATTTGCTTGCTGTGTTGGTGTAGTTTTTCATAATGCATATATAAGTTGCTTCGCCTTGGTTATTTTGTTAATAGAAGTTGCATTGTAGTTGTAATATTTTCTACTACAGTTATGATTTTCTATTATACATTTCATTGTGTCCTTGGTTCTTTTGTTAACAGAACATTGCAAGAATGGCTAGCAAGGGAAAGAGAAAGGCTCGAGAGGTGTCAGTTTATGATGGAGTTAGTTCTGGAAGAGGATGGTTTTTGGATATATACAATAACAAACTCCAAAAACTTCATAAAGTGCATTGTTTTGTGAACATCCAAGGAAAAACTTTTGAAGATGTTGGACAAGTTCAAGAGATGGAGGATACCGAGAAAGACAACGTTCCTTATCTCAAAATTCATACATTGGGAGGCAATGTGTATGGATCCTGCTTGTTTTGATCATGTGAGGATGAATGCTACTGGGGAGGACACGATGATATCTAGGGTAAACATTTGTACAAGTGGAGAATGGCAGTGGTGCCAATCTCTTATTAGGCCCTAAGAAATGGCATTGAGAAGCCTAAACTCACATGTGCATTCTTCTATGTAGTGATCACTGTCTCCGCTGTGTAGAGATCATATGGAATTGTGTCAATCTTTGTGGAGAATGCCACCAATGGAGAATGGCAGTGGTGCCAATCTCATACCATGACCTGAAAACATGCACAAGGAATCCTAAACTCACATGTGCATTGGCACTTTTGCCATTATCCTACTGCAGCCAATAAAATTAGTGGAATGTCAATCTATAGGTTCAGTTTGTCTAGATTACCACTAGCGGAGAATGGCAGTGATGCCAATCTCATGCTGGCAACTACATAATGACACTGAGATCATCAAACTCACATGTGGATTGGAATCAGACACCACTCTCCTATGATCATTGGAATACCCCTGCTAGAATAGTAGGGTAAACATCTGTAGAAGTGGAGAATGGCAGTGGTGCCAATCTCTTATTAGGCCCTAAGAAATGGCATTGAGAAGCCTGTGTCAATCTTTGTGGAGAATGCCACCAGTGGAGAATGGCAGTGGTGCCAATCTCATACCATGACCTGAAAACATGCACAAGGAATTCTAAACTCACATGTGCATTCTTCTATGTAGTGTTCACTGTCTCCGCTGTGTAGAGATCATATGGAATTGTGTCAATCTATGTGGAGATTGATATTGTGTATATTTGCTTGCTGTGTTGGTGTAGTTTTTCATAATGCATATATAAGTTGCTTCGCCTTGGTTATTTTGTTAATAGAAGTTGCATTGTAGTTGTAATATTTTCTACTACAGTTATGATTTTCTATTATACATTTCATTGTGTCCTTGGTTCTTTTGTTAACAGAACATTGCAAGAATGGCTAGCAAGGGAAAGAGAAAGGTTCGAGAGGTGTCAGTTTATGATGGAGTTAGTTCTGGAAGAGGATGGTTTTTGGATATATACAATAACAAACTCCAAAAACTTCATAAAGTGCATTGTTTTGTGAACATCCAAGGAAAAACTTTTGAAGATGTTGGACAAGTTCAAGAGATGGAGGATACCGAGAAAGACAACGTTCCTTATCTCAAAATTCATACATTGGGAGGCAATGTGTATCAATTGGATCCTGCTTGTTTTGATCATGCGAGGATGAATGCTACTGGGGAGGACACGATGATATCTAGGGGTTGGATTAATGAGCCAGAAAATTATACCAACCAACAGATATTAGAAAGCTTTGATTTGGTAACAAAAGGGATAAAGCAAGATATAAAAAAGAGTAGAAAAGTTTTGAAAAGAACCAAGAAAAGTGATGTTGTTGGATCAAGCTCTCAAGTGTCTCAGAACACATTGAAAGAGAAGGCTAGAGAGACCGGTGAGGAGGAAACAACAGGTGAGAAGGAAATAAGGTCAGATGGAAAAACAAGCATTGGGGATAAACTGGATGCTAAAGACAAAGAGACAACTTTAGGAGGAAAACAGGGAGGTACGGGAATAGTCACTGATGGAATGGAAGTGGAGGTGATGCAACGGGGAGTGGTGATACACATATAACAGGACATGGTGAGAAATCATCTGAAGCAACTATCATCCTGTATAAGAAAATCCAGCCAGATGTTGACTTTAAGGCACTACAAAAGAAATTGGAAAGGAAGGACACAAGTATGACAGGCTTGATGGAGTACGTAGAGTACTTCCCATTTGGTTTGGAGTTTGAGGTGTTGATCCCAGTGATGAATTGCTTTAGAGCACCAAGCCAATATGTGTACAGGACATTGACCCTCAGCTATGTCAGTGACTTGGTCAAGAGTTTTGCAATGAATGCACGACCTCCTGCAACATGTGCATATCTTATGCCTTACCACATAGGCACAAATACTCCGATGTGCAAGGAAGAGATAAAGATGGAAAAGTTAAAGGAGTATAATTATTGGATTCTCACAGGGCAGCATTCGATTTATGCTGCAAGGATATTTATAACTAAAGCACATGGAGAAGCCTTCAATCAACGAAAAGGTTTCTATACATGGAGGAAGGTGAGAATTGTTGTCAATGCACCAGTTGAAGCAAGTTGTAAGATATCATCAATGGCCAACATGGAGGCACAGACCGTTTTGAAAAATCAACCATATATCGATATCTTACAACACCTAAGGGCATAGTGGATTGCACTCGGACAACCAAAGAAACCAGCCCAAGGCCTTGTCAAAGGGCATAAAGATCGACAAAGTTGGGATGTAAGTAATAAACTTTGTTTTGTATGCATTTTTTATTTCAAGAATGTTTATGGCTTTGTAAAAGAAATGATAATAGTGTCAATTCCCTGATGTGAGAATGGCACTAGTGCCATTCTTCTAGTTACCAAGTCATGCTTTTGACATGGTAATGCGAGAATCGCACTAGTGTCATTGTTATCTCTATTACATGATTTGGATTAGAAGAATGTCTAAGATGATTTTGATTTTTTTATATAGAATTTTGTAGGAGTTGCAAGCGTATCAATGGGCACAAACTTTGCTACCAAGGACACACACATGGTCACATATGATGATGACATCTACGAACAATGGATTAGGATTTTGACATTGGTGAAGCAGGGTGATCTTGAGGGTCGAAATCCCACAATAACATATATGAGGTGTCTACTAGGATTGGAAGACGAAGATGTACGTGCACTTCAAGCAGAGATTGAGTCTAAAGAAATAGTCTTGGTCAAGTCAAGCAAAGACAAGGACTCCATTGAAATGTCTCAATGGGCAATGGAGATTAAGCATGATAGAGGCCTGAAAGAAGCGCTCATCAAGGAGTTCAACTCACGTCACCCTTCGCCCCAACATCAAACATGGGATGCCCTTGAAACTTACTTCAAAATTGATTCAATTGTTTATCAGAGCTTCAAGGGTTCATGTGAGTCATGGGTCAAAGAGAAGCTGCAAGTTGGCAAGTCCACACCTGATTTCCCAAAAGCCGCGTCAATCTGTGTTGATTGGGTGATTAGTTCAATAGAGGGTAACAAGTCTACATCGCAGTCTTGTTTTCCTTGGACAATTATTCAAGTGAACATGGAGATGGAGGGGGAGAGCTTTCTAACACGTCACTCCAAGGGACAACTTCCAATCAGCTTGTGTGTGCTTGACACCTCAGAGGGATCTGCCAAAGGCATGTGTTGGGATAAGGCTACCTTCAAGAAGTTGCTCTGTGGCTTGATGGAGACCGTTGCCACTCCGTCACAGTATGTATTGCTATCATTTATGACAATGACAGAGATGGTAAATCTCAAGGAAGCAATGATAGAGGCTCGATTTTGGCATAGAAGGTTTGTGGGTGTTATCCATGAATCGGATAGTGCACAAAAGGGTTTGTCTGAGACCTTCTGTTTTTTGTCATTTGGCAGCTCACATGATGGGTTTGATGGATTTGAGCACATGTTAGAAATCACAAGGCCATACACAATAATTGAGGACAATATTCTTTATTCTGATGAGGGCGATGAGTATGGAAAAGAGGCGGTTGTGAAGCATGGCATCATCAAGGAGTGCATTAGGTGCTATTGTAGTAGGGAACATGAAGTTGTTGTTGACGTCTTTACTAATGGATGTGTGGCATTACAAGCATTGTCAAACAAAAGAAAAGTGATCTCGCTGGTGAAGACATCCCAACAGGTGACAGAGGTCGAGGCTATGTGTGTGGCACATGCATCAAATAATCCCCATATTAAGATTTGGTCTAGCATTGAGAGGCCTCTTGAGACACATAGAGCTGATTCACCTATCGATGAAGGAATTAAAGACGATGAGCATCACATTGAAGACTTGCGACCTTTAACTGAAGCAGATCTTGAAGCTATCCCAAAGATTACATTGGAAGATTTGGAGCAAGGTCTTTAGCTACTCATTTATGCCTTGTGTATTCAGTTTCAAAATAATATGACTTTTATGGATTTTCTCGATTGCACATACTCTCATCATATTAAAGATATTAAACATTAGGTATGATAAAATTGTGTGACATAATGACATGGGTAATGGTACTAGTGTCATTCTCCCTATGTCGGGTTATACGTAAGAGGTACTATTAACATTTTATGCGACCTCATATGGAGAATGGCACTAGTGCCATTCTCTCTTTGTGGTTATGTAGAAATGGTAATACTATTATGTTCCTTTCTTGAATCTATGTTAGTTGAAAGCATTACAGAGATTAAAAATTGTATAATATTAACTATGCTACCAAAGTTTTGATTTGGGTGCTTTCTACAAATCTATTGGACCAAAGTAATACAGTATCTATGCTTTCAGATCATGCATTGTACATTTCTTTTGGGACATGGGGGGAGGCACTAGTAGTATTCTCTCCTCCCAATGAGGGTATAGAGAAAGGCACTAGTGGCATTCTCCATAACCTTATATGTAAAATGGCACTAGCACCACCCCAAGAGAAGAATGGCACTATTGCCATTCTCTCTATGAGTTCAGAGAGAAAGGTTGCACTATTTGCATTCTCAATTGACCTTTAGAGAGATTGGCACTTTTGCCATTCTCCAAAAATACAATGGAATCAGTGAACGACGACGGATAATGTTCATACTTTATTGTTATTTATTAGTTTCATATGCTTTTGTGCTTCGACATTGTTGAATACACTCTAAAGAATCAAAATATTTCTATATTCCTCAACTTCCATAGGGACCAATGATGCATGGAAGGATGTGGAGACATCAAATGTAGAGGACAACATACCACCAGTTATGGGGACTATCAATTACGCGATGGATGTAGGAGGTATAGAAGAAAACATAACCCCAAAAATTGAGAAAATTGCAAGGAATATCACGAATCCTATACTTTTAGAAGAGAACATGGATGAACGTACTGTCTCAACATTAGGGACAAAACTAGATAATCTTATTGTTGTTGCAAACATGCATGAAATCATAGCACCTGACAATTTGGATGAGTCAGAAGCCAGCAACTTCAAGGAGAATTTGGATCTATATCCACATACAATTTCTTTGGATATGCCACGATTAACAATCATATTAGACTTGAATGGCCTGTTATTAAGTCGCTGCCTATTCAAGTCTCCAATACATCCGTCTATTATGCATGGCAAAAACAGTTATATGGTTGTTTGTCCTGGGTACATAGAATTTCTTAAAATCTTGCTACAAAGATTTAATGTAGGTATCTGGTCAACTGCGATGGAGCATAACGTACTTGATATGGTAGGAAAGATGCAAAATTATGCAAATGAGAGCCTCCCTTTCTTTGTTATATGGTCTCAGCAAGGATGCTACACTTACAGTAAGACAAGGATAAATAGGCCTGACAAGGTTGGTGTTGAGGCAATGTTCAAAACCTTAGCAAAAATCTCAAAGGCATTTGGATGTGATGCTAGAAGGACAATCCTTGTTGATGACTCCCCATACAAGGCTTGCATTAGCCCTCCATCAAATTGCATATTTCCTTCAACGTTTGATGTACAAGACAAGGATGATAATATTCTACTGAGAGAGTTGATGTCGTACTTACTACAACTCGATGAGACTAAAGATGTGCGCAGCATGATTGAGACAAATCGGTATGGACAATTACCTGTGATGGAGGGGCATAAGGATTTCAACCTTGTCCAGAAAGTAATTGATGAATGGAGGGAGGAAAATCATGCATGGTCAAGAATGGAATATAAAACAAGAAATCTTCCTCTTGCAGATCAACTAAGAGAGAGGGATATAGGTGGTAGGGCAACCCATGGTGGTGATGGCCAGGTGCCTAAACTCAATGCATCCCAGATAAGACTTTTAAGGAATGCTCCACAACTCTCTAGCATGAATGCTATGCAAGTTTCTCAATTGGCTATAGACCTAGGGTACAAAGGTCGCTATATCAAGAAATACATTGCTAAGGGCTACATAACCCGACTATAGAATGCGTATTTTTCATGAAGGTACATATGTCAAAGTGTTTTTTGATTTTATCTCAATATATATAACTGTTGTTGTAGCTAATTGAATTTGTCTTTTGTGATGTAGATAGATATATGTTCAAATCAAGCTTGAGTAGGTACATACCAGAACGAGATCCATTTGGACCACCAAAGTTACCTGTCCCTATCAACAAAGTGTTCTGGATAAAAAATGTGGCTTTCGAGGTGCATGAGTCAAGCATTATAGGAGCTGGCTTGGGCTTGTTTCTGCATGGCTCCATCAAGAGAGGGACTACTATTCTCCATTATGGAGGTGACAAGTACTCCTACAAAGACTGGAAGGAATTATGTAGAGTTCATCCAAGGCTAAAGAAGTACTCGATCCAAGAGGACCCTACTGTCCCTATGAAGGATATGGTGCATATTGTTGGTGATGTTCAATATGGCAATGTGGTAGGATTTATTAACAACAATAGGAATACCAATGTAAAGCCAAATGTTTGTTATGTATTTTCCCCTGATGTTCCACCTTGGTATGACCCCATGATGAACATAGATATTGCAGAATATGGTCACATTTGTATTGAATCCATAGATGATATACATGCAGGAGAGGAGCTATTTGTAGACTATGAGTTTTGAATAACAACATTGTATATCTTTATACAATCATTACTTATGGGAATTACTACTTTCTTGCCAACTATGTAAATTGGTGTGTAATTGTTGTGTGTGAATAATATGCAAACATGTTCATAACTACATTCATAATGTATTTAGAAGGAGTGTCTCTCGTGCCATTCTTTCCGGTGCCATTCTCTTTGGGGCTAGAAATTGAGAGTTTCTTTGGAATCATGATTTATTTCAGGGATTTCAATGGTGTATCAACAAGTTATGTTTTCATCCTAAAGTGTACTTTTTTACTTTGCAATGAGCAATCAACATGACATGTAAAGTTATCGTTTTACAATAATGCTAGTCAGTCCAAACATTGAAAGTGCACAATAAATGATTGTCATTGCCACCTAAATTACATCAAATGCTTGTCATTGCCCATTGATTTTCCATCAACTACATATCTTGCATTCATTCTCCTCAACTACATATCTTGATTTTCCATCAACTGCATATCTTACTAAGTTAAAGAGCCTGTGCGTTTTCATTGCAATACTCATGGTTATTAATTACACTCTACATTTTTTAAACGGTATTTTGGAGATTTTCAAATGAGAATGCTCACAACAAAAGCGAGTCTCAATATCAATGGAAATTCCAGAATTATGAAGGTGTTTTTGAACATCACTATGGCTCACGAGATGAATCTAACTCAAATGGGTTTCAAAGTTTATTATTTTTTTGATGATAACGTAGTTTAGACACTGATATTCTATTTATTATTTGAGAATGTAGTTGATATTTCACACTTCATGAATGGCTATCTAGTCTATTTTCACATATTTCTCCTGTTTTTTCATTGAGGGGAGCTACAATTTCTTCCAAAACTGCCATTCTGGGATTTGGGTTTTTCCCGAATTGGGAATTGGAAATGGCATTGAGAAGCCTAAACTCACATGCTCATTCTTCTATGTAGTGATCACTGTCTCCGCTGTGTAGAGATCATATGGAATTGTGTCAATCTCTGTGGAGAATGCCACTAGTGGAGAATGGTAGTGGTGCCAATCTCATAACATGACCTGCAAACATGCACAAGGAATCCTAAACTCACATGTGCATTCTTCTATGTAGAGATCACTGTCTCCACTCTGTAGAGATCATATGGAATTGTTTCAATCTCTGAGTTCATCAAACTCACATGTGGATTGGAATCGGACACCACTCTCCTATGATCATTGGAATACCCCTCCTAGAGTAGTAGGGTGAACATTTGTACAAGTGGAGAATGGCAGTGGTGCCAATCTCTTATTAGGCCCTAAGAAATGGCATTGACAAGCCTAAACTCACATGCTCATTCTTCTATGTAGTGATCACTGTCTCCGTTGTGTAGAGATCATATGGAATTGTGTCAATCTCTTATTAGGCCTTGGAATGTCAATCTATAGGTTTAGTTTGTCTAGACAACCACTAGTGGAGAATGGCAGTGATGCCAAACTCATGGTGGCACCTACATAATGATACTGAGATCATCAGACTCACATGTGGATTGGAATCGGACACCACTCGCCTATGATCATTGGAATACCCCTCCTAGAATAGTAGGGTAAACATTTGTACAAGAGAATGGTAGTGGTGCCAATCTCTTATTAGGCCCTAAGAAATGGCATTGAGAAGCCTAAATCACATGTGCATTCTTCTATGTAGTGGTCACTGTCTCCGCTGTGTAGAGATCATATGGAATTGTGTTAATCTCTGTGGAGAATGCCAACAGTGGAGAATGGTAGTGGTGCCAATCTCATACCATGACCTGAAAACAAGCACAAGGAATCATAAACTCATGTGGATTGGCAGTTTTGCCATTATAGAATGCCACCAGTGGAGAATGGCAGTGGTGCACAAGGAATCCTAAACTCACATGTGCATTCTTTTATGTAGTGATCACTGTCTCCGTTGTGTAGAGATCATATGGAATTGTGTCAATCTTTGAGATCGTCAAACTCACATGTGGATTGGAATCAAACACCACTCTTTTATGATCACTGGAATACCCCTCCTAGAATAGTAGGGTAAACATTTGTACAAGTGAAGAATGGCAATGGTGCCAATCTCTTATTAGGCCCTAAGAAATGTCATTGAGAAGCCTAAACTCCCATGTGCAGAGATCATATGGAATTGTGCCAATCTCTGTGGAGAATGCCACCAGTGGAGAATGGTAGTGGTGCCAATCTCATACCATGACCTAAAAACATGCACAAGGAATCCTAAACTCACATGTGCATTGGCACTTTTGCCATTATCCTAGTGCCATTCTCTGCTAGTGGTTGAGAGTTTCTTTGGAATCCTGATTTATTTCAGGGATTTCAATGGTGTATCAACAAGTTGTTATGTTTCCATCCTAAAGTGTACTTTTTTACTTTGCAATGAGTAATCAACATGACATGTAAAGTTATCATTTTACAATAATGCTAGTCAGTCCAAAAATTGAAAGTGCACAATAAATGATTGTCATTGCCACCTAAATTACATCAAATGCTTGTCATTGCCCATTGATTTTCCATCAACTACATATCTTGCATTCATTCTCCTCAACTACATATCTTGATTTTCCATCAACTACATATCTTACTAAGTTAAAGAGCCTGTGCGTTTTCATTGCAATACTCATGGTTATTAATTACACTCTACATTTTTTAAACGGTGTTTTGGAGATTTTCAAATGAGAATGCTCACAACAAAAGCGAGTCTCAATATCAATGGAAATTCCAGAATTATGAAGGTGTTTTTGAACATCACTATGGCTCACGAGATGAATCTAACACAAATGGGTTTCAAAGTTTATTATTTTTTTGATGATAACGTAGTTTAGACACTGATATTCTATTTATTATTTGAGAATGTAGTTGATATTTCACACTTCATGAATGGCTATCTGTCTATTTTCACATATTTCTCCTATTTTTTCATTGAGGGGAGCTACAATTTCTTCCAAAACTGCCATTCTGGGAATTGGGTTTTTCCCGAATTATCTAATACGGTCTTACCTCCCCCATTCCCACTCGCACGCCCATTCTTCCACCCCCACCTCCCCCATTCCCACTCCCTCTCCCACTCCCATCCTACCACCCCACCCCTCCCACTCCCACTCCCACTCCCATCCTCCCACCCTGACCTCCCCCATTCCCACTCCCTCTCCCACTCTCATGCCCATTCTCCCACCCCCACCTCCCCCATTGTCCCACCCCTACCTCCCCCATTCCCAATCCCATCCTCCCACCCCACCCCTCCCACTCCCACTCCCATCCTCCCACCCTCACCCCACCCCCACCTCCCCCATTCCCACTCCCTCTCCTGCTCCCACTCCCATTCTCCCACCCCCACCCCCACCTCCCCCATTCCCACTCCCTCTCCCACTCCCACTCCCATCCTCCTACCCCCATTCCCATCCCCACCTCCCACAATCCCACTCCCTCTCCAACTCCCATACCCACCACCCCTCTCCTACTCCCACTCCCACTTCCACACTCCCACTCTCCCTTTCTCCCACTACCACCCTCCCAACTCCCACTCCCATTCCCACATTCCTAATTAAAACTATTACTTAAATAAATGATATTATTGAAAACACTCATAGGATTTAAGGTTTAGGGTTTAGGGTTTGGGGGTTAGTGTTTAGAGTTTGTGAGTTAGGGTTTATGGTTTTAGGGTTTGGTGGTTTGGATTTAGGGTTTTGGGGGAGGGTTTAGGGTTTAGGGTTTGGGGGTTAGGGTTTCAGGTTTAGGGTTTGGGGGTTAGGGTTTAGGGTTTGGTGGTTTGGGTTTAGGGTTTGGGGGGTAGGATTTAGGGGTTAGGGTTTAGGGTTTAGGGTTTAGGGGTTAGGGTTTTAGGGTTAGGGTTTAGGGCTTAGGGATTGGGAGTTAGGGTTTAGGGTTTAGTTTTTATTTGTTAGGGTTGAGGGTTTAGAGAGTCAAGAATAACATCTACTGTTTAGGGATTAGGAGTTAGGGTTTAGGGTTTAGGGATCAAGGATTAGGCATTAGGGTTTACACGTTAAAGTTTAGAAATTAGGGTTTATAGGTTCAGGTTTACGATGTAGGATTTAAGGTTTAGGGTTTAAGTTTTAGGGGTTAGAGGTCTAGGATTAGGAATTAGGGGTTAGGGTTTACGTTTAGGGTTTAGGGTTTAGGGTTTCGGGGTTAGAGGTCTAGCATTAGGATTGAGGGTTTAGGAATTAGGGGTTAGGGTTTAGGTTTAGGGTTTTGAGATTAGGGATTAGGGGTTAGGGTTTACGAATGAGGATTTAGGGATTTAGGATTTAGGTTTAGGTATTAGGGTTTAGGGTTTAAGGGTTAGGGTTTAGGAATTAGGGTTCTAGGATTAGGATTTTGGGAAACGGATTAGGGGTTAAAGTTCATGGATTAGGATTTAGGGGTTTAAGATTTAGGTTTAGGGATTAGGGCTTAGGATTTAAGGGTTAGGGTTTAGGAATTAGGGTATAGAATTTAGGGTTTAGAAATTAGGGGTTAGGGTTTAAGATTTAGTATTTAGGGTTCAAAAATTAGGGTTTATGGTTTCAAGGGTCTGAATTAGGGTTTGGGGATTGGGGGTTAGGATTTAGGGTTTAGGGTTTAGGGTCTGATTAATTTTTTAAACAAGATCTAGATTTTTAAATAATTAATAAAGTAGATTATTGAGAAGAGACTAATGTTCTTTATAATGGTTGTTACGGCTTGTTTGCAAAGGAAACTCACAAAGGAGATGGCTACAAAATTTATTCCGAGGATGGAGGTGATTCTATGTTACAAAAGAGAAGTAGTTGCATTTGCTACAATCCATGAAAGTGATCCAAATTCTATTTCTCTAAATGGTTGCGGCAACATCAATTTTGAAAGATTACATTTATGAAAATGCTTTACCACAACCCCATCTATCAGAAATGCATCTTCCGATAGGTTTGACTAAAAAAGAAGTATTTAACTCTATTAGAGAAACACAGAGGCAAAGAGGGCATGCACCGACACCTTTTCATACTTTGTATACTCTTTGGAAAAAAATCTTTGGACATGTTAAAATCCCAAAGAGGCAAAAAATGTCAAAGTGCAATGACTGTGATGATCTAAAGTGAGCACTTGAGAGTGCAACATCTCCAAAACAAAAAGAAGCTTACAAAAAAAAGAGAGAATTTCATCATGGACTTGTTTGACATTCTAGAATAAAATATGCATTTTGGAAGGAGCAAGCTATTTCTCACCCAAATGAGTACATGTGCGTTATTGTAGATGGTATGGATCAAAATACAACAACATTACCTCGATTTGTTAACACTCCACCTAAGCTACAAGGAAAACACTTTTTAAAGACACATTTATGTGGAGTGTTAGTGCACGAATTTAAGTTTTTTGCAGACATATGGATTGATTCCTTGCATCTACATGATAGCAATCAAGTTGTAACATCCGTTATGAAGGCAATTCACTTGAATGTACATGCAGAAAAAGGTTGCCTACCAACAACTTTGAGAGTACAAGTAGACAATTGCGGATGAGAGAATAAGAATGTACTCTTGTTTGCATTCTGCTCAATGCTAATCGCTCATAGAATCTTCAATAAGATTGAAGTTGGGTTTTTGTTGGTTGGGCACACACATGAGGATATTGATCAGGTATTTAGCACGGTTTCAAGAGAACTAAAACACAAGGACATGGAGACGATGGATGACTTGATAAGAAAATGTGGGAGGCAAGTTGTTGGCTATAAGGAAGGAACAATATGCTCAATGGTTGAGACGATGTATGATTGGAAGAGCTTTATTCTACCTTTCATACAAAAAGGTGGTGATGCCCTGATAGGTCATAGCGCTCCACACTATTTTTGCTTTTTCTTAAACGATGAAAAACTAGTGATGCAATGGCAACACTATTCTCTTGATACAAAATGGGAACCTGAAGAACCTTACTCTCTCTTAACTTCAATCTAAAGCAAAGAAATGCATCCAACATGGGCTCCTATAAAAGAATTCAGCAAGAAATCCAAAGGTGAAATAGAAGGCTTAAAAGCTTTTATTACATACAAAGAGGAAATGCTCCGGAGATTACAAAGAAGAATGCCCATGATAACACCATTCAAATATTGAGAAAGAGTGAAGGTGGTGGTGGTAGTCAGATGAGAGTGAATGAAGATGGCACCCAAGTGACAAGTGTCGACAGAAAGGAAATGTATGGATCGCTCATTTCTATGATGATAGAAAGAACAAGCAAATGTATGGATCGCTCATTTCTATGATGATAGAAAAGGACATTCAAACAAGCAAATGTTTGGGTCACCCATTTGTACTAAACTCACTGTAAAGGAAAAATTAAATTATTGTAAAGGCCACAAGAGATCCTTTGTACAAAGACTCATCCAGAGCAATATTTGTTGTAAAATTTATGATATGATAATGTGAAATTGCAAGCATAGCTATTGCTATTTTTTGGAGTACAAAAGAGGCTTCCATCATGTCTCATGTCTACATAAACCTTTTAATTTCTTGAATATTCAAGAGTGTTATAGTTTTCTGCATTGAAAGTAAAAAGAGTCTTGTAGGTCTCTTATGTATACATTTTTAAAATGTTGTGAATCCTCAATTGCATGGTTTTTCATGGATTTAAACTAATAACTCGAATAAGAATACGATTCTTATAAACAAGAAATACAAATTTAGGATTTAATAATAGTTTTTGCATTATTAATACAACATTGTAGAGAGATATTTTGGAATGTATTATGTGGAAATGACAGTGCCAGAAAGTAAACTTTTGATTCTCGAATGACATCTTCATAAATTAAACTTTTCATTTGGGAAGGATTTTAAGAAATAGTCCAAAAGTAGACATATGAGTCCAAAATTAATGAAATAAGTGTTAGTTATACTGACTAAAATTATGAAATTCAAAAATGAAAAGCAATATATTGTTATTTTATAATTGTGAAATTCAAAAATGAAAATAAATATAATTATTATTGTCTAATATGTGAAGTTGAGTCCATCTGGATAAACTAGCCCAGTGGTTGAAATTGTGACAGTGTCCTAAACCATCCCAGTGGTTGAAATTGTGACTATACTATATGTGTCCAAAACCAAGTCAATGGTTGACTTTTCTAAACATGTCCTAGACAAGCCCAATGATTGAAATTGTTTGACTATCCTGAACTAGCCCGATAGTTGAAATTATGATTATCATAAATTAGCATGCGGTTGAAAATTGTTTTTCTTCATTATATACTTTAATTAGACCGCATTTTTGCTCGTATTGTGTTTTGCAGTCTAGAAGCTTCCTTTCATCCTCATGTAGCCACAATTGCATGCATGCCTTTCTTAATTCCAACCACATCATTCTTGATTAGCCACCTCATGTTTGCCTTTTTACCACTCCCAAAGCTTCCCCACAAAGCTTAGACTAAGGCATTTAATATACCACACTTAGACTCTATGCACACAAGATTGGTAGGCAAGGCATCCAGGTGGCTTGCAGGGTATGTGGTGGACCATTTTGCCACATATGATCTCGACCGCACCGCATTCTTGAGACGATTTTGTAAAGAGAAAATGATATTGCAAACTCTAGAAAGACTACGGCAATTTGCTCAGGGAGATCAGGATGTGGAGGATTATGTAGCCCAATTTTGTCTACCTTTGAAATGGGTACCTATGACAGATTGGTCGGTCCAAGAAGTGTTGAAAAACTACTTCATTTTGGGGCTATCCCAAGATTTGCGGATGGCATTCACTACAGTGGATTGGGTCCACACAGGGCTCCCAACGATCGCGGACCAAGCAGTGTGAGTGGGATAGGCTTTGTATGGCAAAGTGGCCAAGAACCACAAGTCCTCAAAAGCCAAAGCCAAGAAGAAATCGGTGAAATCCAAGAAGTCAGAATGATAGGGATCAAGGTTCAGACGATGATAGTTCCAAAGAGAGCTCTAAAGAAAGAGTGAGGATAGGCCTCAAGATAAGAATGGGGTCTACTTGCTATGAATGTAATAAAAAAGGTCACTATCACCCCGAGTGTCCTCGATTGAGAAAGAAAGAAGAAAAACAACTATCCTTGTTAGAAGCTTCTTCAGGGGATGAGGAAATAGAGGTAATGATGGCTAAATAAGGGCGTGGTAAAGCAAAAGAAGAAGAAAGCATGGAAGAAGTAGATGAGAAACATCAGGAAGAGGAACGCCGTAGTAAGAAAAAGAAGGCATCTAGAAGGAGAATAAGTGAGTCAGACTTTCCTTTAGGATAAGGCATTGGAAGCTATGACTTGTTGTCCGACCTTAGAAAAGGAAGCTCATATCACCTTTGGTCAATTACTTGCTTTGTCTCCAAAACTATGGAAAGAATGGGGAAACCTAGCAAGCACAAGAGTGTCAAAGAAGAAAAAGAAGAAAAGTGTCATTCCTATTGTTCAAAAGGTAGATATAAAGGTTTCGTGATGATGTATCGATGATTGATGTGATCATTGATGGTCAAGTGATTTCTAATGTTTACATTGATGGAGGTGCATCAATTAAGGTCATGAGTGAGAAGACCATGATAGATGCTGATTTAAAATAATCTAGTACTACCTCTCCTTGTCACATTAAATTGGTTGACAACACTAGGGTAAAGACCTTGGGAGTTGTAATTCACAATATAATCATACATTGTTCAAGACAATGGCATCAGTGCCAATGTCCAACCATGATCCATGACAACCTTGACATTTGGAGAGTGGCACCAGTTCTATATTGTCCAATCCATGTGATACTTAGCACCAATGCCATTCTACACATACTCACATAGATATTGGCATCAGTGCCATTCTCTAGAAGGTTAAATGAGAAAAATTGCATGTGATAACCTTCACATCAAGAGAATGGCACTGATGCCATTCTCTGCAATCCCATGTGATGAATGGCACTTGTGCCATTCTCCTCAACATCATGGAGGATGGCACCAACAGCATTATAATCAAACTCTCATGGAGAATGGCACTAGTGCCATTTCTCACAAACTAAAAATTCATGTGTTCAATGGCATTGGTGACACTCTCCACAACATCATATAATTGTTGGAGAATGGCACTCTTCACAACATCATATAATTGTTGGAGAATCGCATGAATACAATTTTTTATTATAACCATCTTAATGTGTATATTTTCTTGTAGTGTGGGTGTAGTTTTTCATAATGCATATATGAAGTTTCTTTTCCTTGGTTATTTTGTTCATAGAAGTTGCATTGTGGTTGTAATATTTCCTTCTACATTTATAATTTTCTATTGTACATTTCATTGTTATTGTATTCATTTGGATTGTTCATTTTCTTAATGTAGTTTCCCTTACTTCTTTTGCTAATAGAAGATTGCCAAAATGATTAGCAAGGGAAAGTGAAAGGTTCAAGAGGTGTTAGTTTACGATGGATTTAATTCTAGAAGAGGAAGGTATTTAGATATATACAATAGTGAACTCCAAAGACCCCATAAAGTGCATTGTTTTTTGAACATCCAAGGAACAACTTTTGAAGATGTTGGACAAGTTTAGGAGATGTAGGATACCAAGAAAGATAAAGTTCTTTGTCTCAAAATTCATACACTCGGTGGCAATGTGTATCAGTTGGATCTTGCTTGTTTTGACCATGTGAGGATGAATGCTGCTAGAGAGGACATGATGATAACTAGGGGTTGGAATATTGTGCGAAAATTTTATACCAACCAACAAATATTAGAAGTCTTTGATTTGGTAACAAAAGGGATAAAGCATGATAATAAAAGAATAGAGAATTTTCTAAAAGAACCAAGAAAAGTCATATTGAAGGATCAAGCTCTCAAGTGTCTCACAACATAGTGAAAGAGAAGGCTAGAGGAACTAGTGAGGAAGAAACAAAAGGTGAGAAGAAAATAAGGTTAGATGGAAAATAAAACATTGGGGATAAACTGGATAAAGAACATTTAAGGAGGAAAACAAGGAACTACTAGAACAATCATCACTGATGGAATAGACATTGGAGGTGATACAACGGGGAGACACACATAACATGACATGGTGAGAAGTCATCTAAAGCAACAAACATACCATATAAGAAAATCCAGCCACATGTTTGCTTTAAGGAACATACAGTGGAGGTGATACAACTGGGAGACATACATAACAGGACATGGTGAGAAGTCATCTAAAGCAACAAACATACCATATAAGAAAATCCAACCAGATGTTTAAGGAACTACAAAAAAAATTGGAAAGGAAGGACACAAGTATGATAGGATTAATGGAGTGTGAAGAGTACTTCCAATTTGGTCTAGAGTTTGAGGTTTTGATACCAATGATAAATTGGTTTAGAGCACCAAGACAATATGTGTATATGACATTGACCCTCAGCTATATCAGTGACTCAAGAGTTTTACACAATGAATTCACAACCTTTTACAACATGTGCCTATCTTATGCCTTACCACATAACCACTACAAATACTCCTATGTGCAAGGAAGAGATAAAGGTGGAGAAGTTAAAGGAGTATAATTATTAGATTCTCGCATAGTAGCATTCGATTTATGCTGCAAGGATGTTTAGAACTAAAGCACATGGAGAAGAGTTTGAATCATTGCTCCCACGTCCATATTGTGGAACCAAGAAGAGAGAGTTTATGCCACAAATAGACATAGATGTCCATTGTTTTGTTGCAGTTTGACCATCGGATGATGAACATGAGAATGTGAAGTTTTGGGTTGTGAAAGTAGTTGACGTGAGCATGGATGACTGGGGGAGAGCTACAACATTTACAACAGTATGGTATGAGCCAAGGGGCAGGAAGAAGAACCAAGATAACAGTACATTGTATAGTAGTTGTCTGAAAAAGGAATGGGTCCCAAACCATGAAGCAATTTCAAGACTTTCCACAGAGACAGTCATAGTATCCTGGAAATCAAGGTCAAAGAAAACAAAGAAGCACATGGGGTATGATGTAGAAGACAAAATAAAATTACCGCAACCAATTATTACGCACATTACAGAGTTCATAAAGATGCTCGCCCGGGAGGAAGTAGAAGGAGATAGCGCAAATGAAGAATGCCCATGATAACACCATTCAAATATCGAGAAAGAGTGAAGGTGGTGGTGGTTGTCAGATGAGAGTGAATGAAGATGGCACCCAAGCGATAAATGACGACAGAAAGGACATTCTGAACAAGCAAATGTTTGGATCGTTCATTTCTGTGATCATGATAGAAAAGGACATTCAAACAAGCAAATGTTTGGATCGCCCATTTGTACTAAACTCATTGTAAAGGAAAAATTAAATTATTGAAAAGGCCACAAGAGATCCTTTGTACAAAGACTCATTCAGAGCAATATTTGTTGTAAAACTTATGACATGATAATGTAAAATTGCAAGCATAGCTATTGCTATTTTTTGGAGTACAAAAGAGGCTTCCATCATGTCTCATGTCTATATAAACCTTTTAATTTCTTGAATATTCAAGAGTGTTATAGTTTTCTACATTGAAAGTAAAAAGAGTCTTATAGGTCTCTTATGTATACATTTTTAAAATGTTGTGAATCCTCAATAGCATGGTTTTTCATGGATTTAAACTAATAACTCGGATTTTTTATTTTAAGAATATGATTCTTATAAACAAGAAATACAAATTTAGGATTTAATAGTAGTTTTTGCATTATTTGTACAACATTGTAGAGAGATATTTTGAAATGTCTTATGTGAAAATGATAGTGCCAGAAAGTGAACTTTTGATTCTCGAATGACAGTTTCATAAAGTAAACTTTTCAGTTGGGAAGGATTTGAAGGAATAGTCCAAAAGTAGACATATGAGTCCAAAATTAATGAAATAAGTGTTCTTTATGCCCTACCTTGGGTTGGTTTTTTTGGTCATCTGAATGCAACCCATTGCACCCTCAGGGGTTGCAAGATATCAATATATGGCTGATTTTTCAAAATGGTTTTTTCCTCCATGTTGGCCATTGATGATATCTTACAGCATGTTTTAACTGGTGCATTGACAACAATTCTCACCTTCCTCTGTGTATATAAACCCTTTCATTGATTGAAGATTTTGTAGCCATCTCCTTTGTGAGTTTTGTTTGCAAACAAGCTGTAACAACCATTATAAAGAACATTAGTCTCCTCTCAATAATCTACTTTATTAATGATTTAAAAATCTAGAACCTGTTTCAAAATTTAATTTGACACTAACCAATAACAACCCTAAACCCTAAACCCTAGACCATAAACCAGAACAACCCTAAACCCTAAACCCTCAACCCTCAACCCTAACCAATAACAACCCTAAACCCTAAACCCTAACTCCCAAACCCTAAACCCTCAACCCTACCCCCCAAACCCTAAACCGTAAACCCTAACCCCAAAACCCTAAACCCTAACTTCCAAACCCTAAACCCTAAACCCTAACTCCTAAACCCTAAACCCTAAACCCTTAACCCTAACCCCCAAACACTAAACCCTAAACCCTAAACCTTAACTCCCAAACCCTAAACCCTAACTCCTAAACCCTAAACCCTTAACCCTAATCCCCAAACCCTAAACCCTAAACCTTGACCCCTAAACCCTAAACCCTAACTCCCAAACCCTAAACCCTAACTCCCAAACCCTAAACCCTAAACCTTAAAGACCAAACTCTAAACCCTAAACCTTAAACCCTAACTCCTAAACCCTAAACCCTAACCCCCAAACCCTAAATCCTGAACCCTAACCCCTAAACCCTAAACCCTAAACCCTAAATCCTAAACCCTACCCCCCAAACCCTAAACCCTAAACCCAAACCACCAAACTCTAAACCCTAGCCCCCAAACCCTGAACCCTAAACCCTAACCCTCAAACCTTGAACCCTAAACCCTAACTCCCAAACCTTAAACCCTACCCCCTAAACCCTAAATCCAAACCACCAAGCCCTAAACCCTAACTCACAAACCCTAAACCCTAACCCGAACTCACAAACCCTAATTCCTAACTCACAAACCCTAAACCCTAAACCCTAACTCACCAAACCCCAAATCCTAAACCCAAACCACGAAATCCTAAACCTTAAATCCTATGAGTGTTTTCAATAATATCATTTATTTAAGTAATAGTTTTAATTAGAATTCATAAGTAATAGTGGAATTGATAGTTGGGAGGGTGGTAGTGGGAGAAAGGGAGAGTGGGAAAGTGGAGAAACGGAGTGTGGGAGGGTGGTAGTGGGAGAAAGGGAGAGTGGGAGAGGGAGTGGGAATGGGGGCGGTCGGGGTGGGGGTGGGAGGATGGGAGTGGGAGTGGGAGAGGGAGTGGGAATGGGGGAGGTGGGGGTGGGGGTGGGAGAATGGGAGTGGGAGTGGGAGAGGGAGTGGGAATGGGGGAGGTGGGGGTGGGGTGAGGGTGGGAGGATGGGAGTGGGAGTGGGAGGGGTGGGGAGTGGGAGTGGGAGGATGGGAGTGGGAGAGGGAGTGGGAATGGGGGAGGTGGGGGTGGAAGTGGGAGGGGTGAGGTGGGAGGATGGGAGTGGGAATGGGGGAGGTGGGGGTGGAAGTGGGAGGGGTGGGGTGGGAGGATGGGGGAGGGAGTGGGAATGGGGGAGGTGGGGGGGTGGGAAAATGGGAGTGGGAGTGGGAGAGGGAGTGGGAATGGGAGAGGTGGGGTGGTGGGAAAATGGGAGTGGGAGTGGGAGAGGGAGTGGGAGGATGGGAGTGGGAGGGGTGAGGTGGGAGGATAAGGGTGGGAGAATGGGAGTGGGAGTGGGAATGGGAGTGGGAATGGGGGGGGGGAGGGGTGGGGGTGGGAGGATGGGAGTGGGAGTGAGAGGTGGAGGTGGCAGGATGGGAGTGGGTGGGAGAATGGGAGTCGGAGTGGGAGTGGGAATGGGGGAGGTGGGGGTGGGGTGAGGGTGGGAGTGGGAGGGGTGGGGTGGGAGGATGGGAGTGGGAGAGGGAGTGGGAATGGGGAAGGTGAAAGAATGGGCGTGGGCGCGGGAGTGGGAATGGGGGAGGTGGGGTGGGAGGATGGGGGTGGGAGTGGGAATGGGAGTGGGAATGGGGCGGGAGGATGGGAGTGGGTGGGAGAGAGAGAGAAGATAATCTAATAGAGAGGCCAATGGGAGAGGAGATAATGTTATAGAAGGACCAATGAGAGAGAAGCACATAAAACCCTAGTTTTTCTTATATATACTCTCCTCTCATTGTTTCTCTCATTTCAACAAGGAAGAGCAAGAGGAGAAGCAAAAAGAGGAGGAAGAGCAAAAGCAAGCAAAAGCAAGCACAAGCATAGATCTCAACTTTTTTCCAGGTACTTTTTTTAAAATTTGTATTCTTTGAAATTTTATTATAGAGAGAGAACTTAGAGAGAGAAAAGTGAAAGAAAGACTTTTAGAGAGAGAGTCTTGCTGCCTCGGCAGCAAAAGAGAGAGAGAGAGAAAGAGAGAGGGAGAGAGGAGAGAAGGGGGGGAAAGAGAGGGGAGAGAAAGGGGGGGGGGGAGAGAAGGGACGGGGGGGGAGAGGGGGGAAGCCGCTGCCCGCGGCAGTGCGAGAGAGAGGGGGGGAGAGAGAGAGAGGGGGAGGCCGCTGCCGCAGCAGCGGCAGACAGAGGGGGGGAGAGGGAGGGGGGGAGAGGGAGGGGAGGGGAGGGGGGAGAGAGAGGGGGGGGGCCGCTATCACGGCAGCGAGAGAGGAGGGAGGGGAGAGAGAGAAGGGGGGGCGACAGCGAGAGAGAGGGGGAGGGAGAGAGAGAGAGGGGGGGCCGCTACTGCCGCAGCGAGAGAGGAGGGGAGGGGGGAGAGAGAGAAGGGGGGGCAGCGAGAGAGAGGGGGGGCAGCGAGAGAAAGGGGGGGAGGAGAGAGAGAGAGGGGGGCAGGCCGTGCCACGGCAGCGGAGAGAGGGGGGGAGAGGGAGGGGGGGAGAGGGAGGGGAGGGGAGGGGAGAGAGAGAGGGGGGGCCGCTGCCACGGCAGTGAGAGAGGAGGGGGGGAGATAGAGAAGGGGGGGCGCGACAGCGAGAGAGAGGGGGAGGGAGAGAGAGAGTGGGGGCCGCTGCCGTGGCAGTGAGAGAGGAGGGGGGAGAGAGAAGGGGGGGCCGCGACAACACCAGAGAGAGGAGGGGAGAGAGAGAGGGGGGAGAGGCCGCTACCACGACAGCGGAGAGAGGGGGGAGAGGGAGGGGGGAGAGGGAGGGGAGGGGAGGGGAGAGAGAGAAGGGGGGCCACTACCACGGCAATGAGAGAGAAGGGGGGCACGACAGCGAGAGAGAGGGGGAGGGAGAGAGAGAGAGAGGGGGGGCCGCTACCACTGCAGCGAGAGAGGAGGGGGGGAGAGAGAGAAGGGGGGAGAGAGAGAGAAAGGGGAGGAGAGAGAGGGGGGGGAGGCCGCTGCCGTGGCACCAGAGAGAGGGGGGAGAGGGAGGGGGGGAGAGGGAGGGGAGGGGAGGGGAGAGAGAGAGAGGGGGGGCCGCTGCCACGGCAGTGAGAGAGGAGGGGGGGACAGAGAGAGGGGGGGCGCGACAACGAGAGAGAGGGGGAGGGAGAGAGAGAGGGGGGGCCGCTGTCGCGGCAGTGAGAGAGGGGGGGGAGAGAGAGAAGGGGGGCCGCTGCCACAACAGTGAGAGAGGAGGGGGGCGCGGCAGTGAGAGAGAGGGGGAGGGAGAGAGAGAGAGGGGGGGCCACTGCCGCGGCAGTGAGAGAGAAGGGGGGGAGAGAGAGCTTCTTATGATTGTGAATTTTAAATTCTTATTAGTTTTAAGTTAAATTAATTTGAATTAAAAAAGAGTTAAGGGGTTTGGGTTTAAGGTTTGGGGACTGGGGGTTTAGGGTTTGGGGTTAGGGGTTTATAGTTTAGGGTTTGGGTTTGGGGTTAGTGTTTAGGGCGTTAGTATTTGGGGGTTAGGGTTTAGGGTTTAGGTTTTGGGGTTCAGGGTTTAGGGATTAGGGTTTAGGGTTTGGGGGTTAGGGTTTAGGGTTTGTGGGTTAGGGTTTAGGGTTTAGGATTTAGGGTTTGGGGGTTTGGGGTTTGGATTAGGGTTTAGGGTTTAGGGTTTTGAGGTTTGAATTTAGGGTTTAGGGTTTTGAGGGGGTTTAGTGTTTAGGGTTTAGGGGTTAGGTTTTAGGGTTTTAGGGTTTGGGGGTTAGGGTTTAGGGTTTGGGAGTTTAGGGTTTAGGGTTTAGGGTTTGGGGATTCGGGTTTAGGGTTTAGGGTTTAGGGGTTTGGGTTTAGGGTTCAGGGTTTGGGGTTTTGGGTTTAGGGTTCAGGGTTTGGGGTTAGGTTTTAAGATTTGAGGGTTTGGGTTTGGGGTTTAAGGTCTAGGGTTTAGGGTTGAGGGTTTGGAGTCAATTTAAATTTATAGTTTTTATTATTTAAATTTATATTGATGAATATTTTAACTTCTTATTAATGTGAATGTTAAATTCTTATGAGTTGTAAGTAAATTAGTTTTTATAAATAAAAATTTTATCTTTTTTTATGATGTCTCCTAGATGGAACATCTGTACTTATGTTTTTTTTTTAATTTTGAAGGATTTGGATGATATAGATCTATAATGAAATGGTGGCATGTTTTTTTTTAAATTTTGAAGGTTTGGGTTTGGGGTTTAAGGTCTAGGGTTTAGGGTTGAGGGTTTGGAGTCAATTTAAATTTATAGTTTTTATTATTTAAATTTATATTGATGAATATTTTAACTTCTTATTAATGTGAATGTTAAATTCTTATGAGTTGTAAGTAAATTAGTTTTTATAAATAAAAATTTTATCTTTTTTTATGATGTCTCCTAGATGGAACATCTATACTTATGTTTTTTTTTTAATTTTGAAGGATTTGGATGATATAGATCTATAATGAAATGGTGGCATGTGTTTTTCTATTGTTTTGCCTATGGGTAATCTCCCGGTGGCTATCCTTCCCATGTGTTGTGATTTATACCTTTCTTAGTCCTCATGGCAGCAATTTAGTAAATGCACATGACATTGCAAAGTAGATGGCAAACATTTTTTTAGCTTGGTCCATGCCCTACTAATAAGTCGTAGGTATCATGTGTGTTCAAGGGGTATTTAAAAAACTCTTGAACTAAAAATTTCCCCCAATAAACCACACCTCTTTACTAATGAACTAAGTGGTTTTTAACTAAATTTTTTAGAGGTGAACCCCCCTAGTTTATTAGCAGATGCTCACAGATAAGTTGAAGCACTCTCAAGATGAACTAACAAATATCTCAATGCAGATGCTCAACTACAAATTCATCATCTCACAATGGTTACGAAATTTCTATTCTCAACAAGCTCATGCTAAAAATTAAGTTCGAGTTTATTGTATCCAAAAAGCATTGAGAGAAAAAGGTGAGATGTTATGAGAATCTACCAAGAGATAATTTCAATTGATGCATGATTGCTTCCACTCTAGTAAAATCAAAACAAAGAAGAATCTCTAGACAAAAGCCAATGCCATTCCAAACAACAAGTGGGGATGTGGAAGTGGTGCACGAGCATATGTGAGCACTCGTACCATCTTTGTGAATTTGGTAGGACGATGCTCAAACTTAAGTTTGAGCATATGTTACTACACTAGATTATGTCATCAGAATGTGCTTTCACACACAAGATTCTATGATTCGAGAATGCTCAAACTAGAGTTCGAGGTTTTGTTTGCAAGATGTTCCTTGAACATGATCATACATGATTGTTGACATATCTTTGTGAATTTGGTTGCGAACATTAGTTTGAGCATGTGATAGTTTGTCCATTAACTTTTGTAAACAATTTTCTTTGGATCTATCTACATATTGCTATTTGGTTTGAGTGTAAACGTCCCTCTACAAAATAGACATTTTCTTTTAACACTTTTTTAAAACATTCCACCTTTGAAACATTCTTACTAGAAATACACATGGAAATATAACTTCAAACATTTTAAATTGATTAACGTTTACATAGATGCCCAAATAAAGATGGCTTACATTAAATGGATGTTTAGCCCACAAAAAGACCTTACAAATTGCACCATGCCTATGGTGCAACCTCGGGGGGGTCACTATGTATAAACCCTCTATATCACGTGCGTTCGTGCCACTCACTTTATTCCAACCCTTATCCTTATCGTAGTGAACACATCGTGCCTTAGTGCACTTGTATTCTTCCATCCTAGTCTTTCCACAAACACTCTCTTATTTCTTACATCCTAGTCCTTCTGAGTAACTTGTATTCTTCTATCCTAGTCCTTCCGCAAACACTCTCAGAGTCTTCTTTCATCCATCCTGATAACCAAGTATCCTTCTGAGTAACTTGTATTCTTCTATCCTAGTCCTTCCGCAAACACTCTCAGAGTCTTCTTTCATCCATCTTGATAACCAAGTATTCTTCTATCCTAGTTCTTCCACAAACACTCTCTTCTTTCATCCATCCTAGTGCTTCTCACATTAACTTGTATTCTTCTTGTATTCTTCTATCCTAGTCCTTCCGCAAACACTCTCAGAGTCTTCTTTCATCCATCCTGATAACCAAGTATTCTTCTATCATAGTTCTTTTGCAGACACTCTCTTCTTTCTTGCATCCTAGTGCTTCTCATTAACTTGTATTCTTCTATCCTAGTCCTTCCGCAAACACTCTCAGAGTCTTCTTTCATCCATCTTGATAACCAAGTAATCTTCTATCCTAGTTCTTCCTCCGCAGACACTCTCTTCTTTCTTGCATCGTAGTCCATCTCCCTTTCTTTATCATCTCCCCACCCATGGATGTCCTTGGCATTGTCGAAGACGTGGAGTTCGGAATTAACAATCTCAAAGAATGGATTGCTGACCAAGGAGCACAGAGAGAGGCCAGAATTCGACAAGGTTCTCCTTTGACACACATGGAGAGAGAGGAATTTGCTGCACAAAGGCACGCAGAGAGGGAGGAGACTCTCAAGATAGCAGACAGTGAAAGACTTCTAAGACGTATGATAAAAGCACGACAAGATCTATTAGATTTCTTAAGTAACCTGCGTTATCGTAGCTCTCGTCATGGGCGATTTGATGCGGATGCTGAGAGAACAATAAGAGCCTCTCAGAGAAATTATAAAGAAACAATTTGTGATTGCTTAAACTTCTTCTTCTCATGTAATTATGTTGAGGATACAGCTGTGGAGGCAGTGAAGGATTGGGTTGTTGAGAAGATAAGAGAGACCAATGATGAGATCTTCTAGACTTAGATAAGAGAGACTGTATTAAGGTGTTTTTTGACACCATATGGCTTTGTATTAAGGTGTTTTTTGACACCATATGGCCTTGTATTAAGGTGTTTTTTGACACCATATGGCTTTGAGTAATATGATCTACTTCTTGTACAAATGTGATGTTAAGATGATGTTAAGAGAGACTGTATTAAGGTGTTTTTTGGCACCATATGGCTTTGAGTAATATGATCTACTTCTTTACAAATGTGACATCTCACGTCATTTTTTCTAATTTGATTTTTTTAAATCTTCCTTTTTGACTCAATGTTTTGTTTTATAAGAGCCTCTTTTTTTGAAATGTTTTATCCAGAATTATCTCACAAAATGAATTTGGACAGTGCAAGAGTCCAAAATTAATGAAATAGGTGTTTATTCATACGGGTTACATCAACAAAACTATACCATCTGTGCTCTTTCTAAGCTACTGTGCGTGCATTCGATTCGTGCGTCTCCGGCGCGACAGTTCTCTGGACTGTTGCGACTTCTGGTTGCAGACAGTTTTCTGCGCTCACCTGCGTGACAGTTCTCTGGACTGCTGCGACTTCTGGTTGCGGACAGTTTTCTGTGCGACAGTTCTCTGGTCGCGGACTGTTCTGTTTACTGCTTTGGTCGTGGACTGTTCTGTTTTCTGAGCCCCTGCAAAAGAGTAACAGCAGATCCCGCGCCCCCCCCCTATCTCTTTTCTTCTTCTTCTTCTTCTTCTCTTTCTCTTCTCCTTCTCCTCTCCTCTCCTCTCTTTTTATTAAAGAGTAGGATTGGAACCCAAGACCTCCCCCTTCACAAAAGAAAGTCTTACCATTGGGCCAACAAGTTGGAAGTGGTAAAAATGTAATGATTTTTGTTCATATATTGAAATTGCGGGAGCTGTAACTCTCTAACCATAAGGAGTTTGCTCTTGTTGTAAAAAGCAAAAATATTTCATTTTATGTGCTCTATACACTTCTCTTGCTAGATCGCCAATTCAGAACTTCTCCAAGCTCACTTCACGAACGCACGCCTCACGAGAAGGGTGGACATTTATGTCACTTCTCGACGCGTTTAAGGAATTGGTGCCTGTTCCTCCGCACCTTACGGCTACCAATGCACGAGATGTCTTCCTTGATCCTCATGTCGACCTTCAACGGCTGATTGTCCAGTGCATTATTGATGGTGATGACGGGTGGAATGACACACCATGGATGATTCATGGTGACGAACTACTGATACGCTAGGAGGATTTTCACTTTACTTCTACTCATTGTGCGGTGATCGAACTACTTGCTGCTTCAGAGGTAATCAAAATGGTTTCCTTCTTCGAAGGGTGGGATGCTCCCCAAGCTTGGGGGGAGATTTGGTGTATCTGCTTGTTGATTCCTGTGGAAAAGCTCGTCCTGAATGGTTTATTCACAATCTCATTACAAAGGTTTCTAGGCCTTGGCTATGGTTGGTAATGTTTCGACCAAGGAATCCATTTGTACCTAATCAGCCTTTTGTGCCTCATTTTGAGCTTCAAATTGTAATTCTTTTTGGGCTTAAGATAAACTATCAACAAAGAATTGCAAGTTTATTTGGTGCTGAACGTTTGGCTCAAGTGTTGAATTCTCCCCACCCTCTCCTCCTACCTATCTTGGACTACCGAGAAACTTGGGATGTCCGAATTCTTGTCTTGGTGTGATGACATCTTGGATTCTTCAATTTGATGGAGCTTACAAACCTTCGACCAAGGCGGCTGGCGTGGGTGTGAAGCTCACTTCACCGGGTGGTGAGGAGTTTTGTTACAGCAAGTCTTCGCCCGCAAGTACTTGCAATCAAGCTGAGTACTCGGCGCTCATTTTTGGGCTACAAAAGGCACAAGAACATCATGCCAAGCAATTGGAGGTGCAAGGAGATTCTAAACTAGTGTGTGAACAAGTTAGTGGAAGGTGGAAGGTGCGGAGCAAAGGCTTGGTTCCACGACATCAACAAGCCTTGTAACTTTGCGACCAGTTTGAAGAGGTAAAAATTCAGCATATCCCTCGAGCTTGAAATCTTGTTGCTGATTTCTTGGCACGTGAAGCTTGTATTTCAATCACGCATGACGCGAGTGGAAGCGCCACCCCAACAAAGCTGCAAGCCACGAAGGAGGGTGATCGTTTGTAAGGAATGCAAAGGTTGTGGTCATCATGAAACTAAGTGTTGGGCATACTTGATACGAGTTCACCGACTTCGGAAGATCATCAGGAGGGTTCTCAAGGACATTGCTCAAAAGAAGGATGCCAGACCGCACACCCCTTAAAGAAATAGAATGGCGACTACAAGAACTGGAAGAAGCTGAAGGTGATGTGCAAGCTCTCCAACTGTTGACATTTGTCATGGCATTCTTGTTTGCCTTGATGAACAACCTCATGCTACGCCGCACCTCTAACCCTCGCGTGTAATGATCAAAGTGATATCATGAGGATTGGTCCTTTTAAGATTGTCTATGTGCTATTCTATGCTAAAGATTCTTCTCGTGTAATATTTCACACTACTCCAGTCACACCCTACCCTGCCTATGTGTGCTTTTTGGATGTATCTTCACCCGATTTTTAGTTCAAGCTTCCTCTTACTATTGTTCGTCCATGGATAAGCCACTCTTTTCCATATTCCAAGCATGGTTGACATTCCCGTGTTTTGTGGACGGGTAGAAGAAAATCCAAATGAGTATCTTGTGGCTTTCAAGCGCCGTTGTGTTTCTCTCAACTTTCTTACTGAAGACAGATGGCTATTGGTTCTCCCCACATTTCTAGAAGGTTTGGCTCAAGTGTGGTATGAGAAGCAAACCGAAGATGTTCGCCAAAGCTGGCCAAGGTTGACAGCAGCAATGATTGAGTATTTCGGCAAAGAAGAGGAGCCGGAGAATGTGTACCTGCAGGTGGCAAATTTGAAGCAGTCAGAAGGTGAGACGGCGCGTCGATATGTGGATCGAGCGGCCGTTCTCCTGGACCGTTTGATTGCCACACAGGAGGACAATACCGGGTTTCGAGCTGGAATGACTCAGCATGTGCTGGGCTACCTTGTAGCAGGAGCGAGTGATGAATTCCGCCTCAAGCTTAAATGGGAGAATCCAGAAACTATGGTGCTAGCACATGAGATTGCTCAGAAGTTTGATAAAGTTCAGTCTGTGACCCTGCTTCAAAGAAGACGATTGTCCCTCCGCATCCCCCTCCATTCCTGCAACAACAACCTGGGGGGTCTAACTCAGGGGCATACCCCCACCCCTCATCAGGGATGTATTCACTGCCTCCACCTCAAATGTATGGTCCTCCCTTAGATGCTTACCCTCAACAAGGTGGATATCCTCATCCTCCGCCTCGAAGATTTCCCCAGCCTCGCCCACGAGCTCCCCTCCTCTCTACTCCCGTGGCCCCTCCAACTAAAGAGGCCCCCCCTGCAACAGAACCTGGAGTCAATGACCTAGCCAAGGCCCTGAATGACTTTGGCTTGGGATGGTGGGCATCAGAAATCAAGCCAACCGCCCTCCAAGAGATCGTGCCAATGTTGTATGCTACGAGTGCCACCAGAAGGGTCATTATCGCACAGAATGCCCCAATATTCCAAGGGTGAATCTTCTAAGTGAGTCCGGCACTGAGGATTCTGATGTGGAGATCCTTGATCTCGGGAAAAGAACTCGTGCTACCTTGAACCCCTCTCCAAACCGTGGACCCGGGCCACCCCAAGAAGAAGGTGTCCTTCTCAGAGCCCTCAGATGCTGAGATGGCAGACCCACCAACAGAAAAGAGTAAAAGATCTCGCAGGAGTAAGTGGTCACCCTCGGATTTTCCCATCGGCTCAGGGCAAGAGGACTATTCGGTCGTTCAAGACCTTGCTCATCGGTCTTTGAGCATCACACTCCCTCAACTAATAGCATTAAGCCCTAAGGTGAGACGTGAGCTGCAGCAAGGTCTCTCAACAAGGAAGAGCAAGAAAAAGGGAAAGGTATGAGAGGTATCTTCTATCTCTGAAGAAATTGATCGGCACCCACACACAGTAGATGTCATCATAGATAATTGCCGTGTCAAAAATGTGTGTGTTGATGGGGGAGCTGCATGTAATATCATGGTGCCCCGCATCATGAAGAAATTGAATTTGAAATGTACAAGGCATTCCTCCACTCGAATCAAGATAGCAGATGGTCGACGACTCGCCACCATGGGAGTCATTGAGGATTTGCCCATCACTATCAATGGGTTGACCACTACTGTCAATTTCTATGTAGTGGACATTGAAGATACAGGCAGAAGTTACCCAGCCATACTCGGGAGACCATGGTTGAGAAAGAGCGATGCAGTCAGCTATTGGAAGACAGGACACATGTCTTTTGGTGCTTCGAAGGAGAAGATCCCAGTGCAACCTGGTGCCATGGAATCGGAAGAAGAAGAGGAGCATGACAGTGATACTCTCTCATCCTCAGTGTCTGAGTCCATGGAAGAATCAGACGGGGGGGAGGAATTCTCAGAGGAGGAAGTTTACATGATGGGGGTGTCTCCGACCCTGCCACCTGCAGAAAAGATAACAGCTAGTCCTCAACAGCTCGAATCAATGCTTTCTCCAGACCTCACTCCAGGTGAGAAAGGTGAGTTTCTTGAAATGTTCAAGGATTTCCCTGACCTCTTTGCAACTAGCTACCACCACCTTCGCCATGTGACTGCCATAGAGCACAAGATAGAGCTCAAGCCTGATGCAAAGCCTGTGGCTCAGAAGTATCGGAGATTAGGGCCCCTGCAGACCGATGCTTTGTGCTCAGAGTTGCAGAAGCTTGTAGAGGCAGGGTTTATTGCTCCGGTTCACAATACTGAATGGGTTTCACCAGTGGTAGTCATCCCAAAGAAAAACAACAAGTGGCGGGTCTGCATCGACTATAAGAAGCTCAATGCTGCCACCAAGAGGGATCATCATCCTCTACCCTTTCAAGACCTCATTCTTGAGAAGGTAAGTGGTCATGAGATGTATACTTTCTGTGATGGTTACTCTGGGTTTTATCAAATCAGAATTGCCGAGGAAGATGTGCTTAAAACCACATTTGCCACACCCTGGGGGACATTTGCATTCAAAGTAATGCCATTTGGCCTCACCAATGCTCCTGCCACCTTTCAAAGATTTATGCAGATGGTGTTTTCTCCTTATTTGGGGGATTTCTTGGAGGTGTTTTTAGATGATTTCTGTATATTCTCATCACGTAAGGAGCACGTCATGAAGGTTAGATTGGCCTTCCAAAGGGTCAATGACGCAAATGGCAGTCTCAACCCTGAGAAATGCACCATTGGAGCCACTCAAGGGAGGTTATTGGGACATGTTGTCTCATCCGAGGGCATCAAGCCTGACCCCGAGAAGGTAGAAGCCATCCTCAAGTTCTCCCCACCTACAACCAAACGGCAGGTACGCTCATTTGTCAATCTAGCAGGATACTATCGCCGCTTCATTGATCAGTATGCTGCTTTGACACAACCCATGACTATGCTATTAAAAGATGGGGTTGATTTCTCTTGGAATGAGGATTGTGATCATGGGTTTGCACAAATCAAGAATGCTCTGGCTTCAGAACCCATTCTACGCAATCCAGACTGGTCAAAGACCTTCTATATCAATCCTGGGTTTGGTGAGCACACTCTAGCAGGTATTCTTCTCCAGCAAGGGGAGGATCGATTCATGTACCCCGTTCGATTTGCTTCTCAACAATTGCTCGACACTGAGTGACGCTATTCAGAGGCCGACAAGCATGCCTTGTCTTTGGTGTTTTGCATTGAGAAATTTAAGCATTATGTGGCTGGAAAGTCCTTCTTTATACTCACTAGCACTGGTCTTGCAAAGCAAGTTCTTCAATCACCAAATCCCATGGGCCGGTTGGCCAAATGGTTGGCAGTTCTACAAGAATATGATTTTTCTTTCAAAATTGTAAAAGGGGGTTGTTCCAACTTGAAGAATGCTTTGATTGATTTAGAGGAGTGCCTTGATGTAACCCTGGTAGCAGCCATAGAAGTTGGGGATCCTTGGTATGGTGGTATCTACAAGTTTTTGACCGCTTTCTCCTTTCCTTCAGAAAGTACTAGCTATGAGAGAAAGAAGATCCGCAAAGATAGTAGGCGCTATACCCTCCTTGATGGGGTGTTGTACCGTCAAGGCATGGATGGGGTACTCAGATGGGCCATTGATGCAGATGAAGTGCCTAAGGTATTGAAGCATTATCATGATGGATTTTGTGGAGGCCACTATGCCAGTGACTATACAGCTAAGAAGATTTTACATGCTGGATACTATTGGCCGACATTGTTCAAGGATGTCACTTTGCATTGCAAAACCTGTGAACCATGTCAATTCTTCGGTAGGAAGGATTTGCGTCCTGGGCAACATCACCCAGTGATGTCCATCCATCCGTTTCAGAAGTGGGGCATAGATTTTGTCGGACCCTTGCCCATGACTGCCCGCAAAAAGAAGTATCTTTTGGTAGCCACTCAGTATGTCACTAAGTGGGCTGAAGCTATCGCCCTCTCTGCTACAAATGGCAAGGTAGTTTCAAATTTCATCTTTGAACGTATCTGCACAAGGTTTGGGACACCCATGGAGATAGTCTCTGACCATGGGAGTCCATTCTTAAATGAAGCAGTGGAGTTACTCATGGATCGCATGGGCATTGATCATCACACTTCTAGCATCTATTATCCAGCATCCATGGGTCAAACAGAGCGGACCAATGGCCTCCTCTGTAAAACCATAGGAAAAATGGCCGCAGGGAATAGGAGCCAATGGGATCAGAAGGTCACTGAAGTAGTGTGGGCTTACAACATCACTCATAAAACATCTACAGGTCACACCCCTTTTGAGTTGGTGTATGGTACTGAGGCAGTTTTACCACTAGAGATAGAGATTCCGGCCTTGAGATTTGGCGCAGGAACAGAGGATGATAGAAGATGAACATGTAGAGGCCAGATTGGTACAACTTGAGAAGTTAGATGAGACCCGACGCCTTGCACTACATCAAACAGAGATCCAAAAGAATCGACAAAAGGCCCGATTGGATGCTAAGATTCGCAAGGGATGGGAAAGACACTTTGCTGAGGGGGATGTTGTGCTATGCTTTGATAATAGATTGGACCACCAAATGGATAAGAAGTTTCTGCCACTGTGGGCTGGTCCATACAAAGTCATCAAAGAACGTAGCAATGGGTCTGTACAAGTTCAGGAGCTGCATGAACCATATGGCAAGAAGGTGATCAACAAGCGTTACCTCAAGCCTTTCTTTGTGCATGATGGTCCCAGGCATGGAAATGCTCTGCATTTCCTACCTTGGGGGGGGGAACTGTTATGGATAAAATTGTCTAAGGAAAAAAAACATTAATATGTATGTGTGTTTGTATATGTGGCCATAGTATAATAAAATATGGTGTGCATAGGGCCCAAGGTTGAGGTGGCAGGGCATGACCATGTGCCACCCTTCCATGTAGGAGGACCCATAAGGTGTGTTGTACATAATCCATGATAGTAATATTATAAAATGCAAGGTGGCATGGCTCCTCCATGTGCCACCCCTCCACCTAGGATGCATTAAGTGAGATATGGCTCAAAGTCCATGGGAGAAGCAATATAAAATGGGTGGAGATGGCTATTATATTGAGTTATTCCCTCCATATGAGATAGGCTCATGTGGGGGAGGTATAGAAGGACAAAGAGAGCTAGTTAAATAATGGGGAAAGTAGGATGAGGTGGCAAGATTCCTTGTGCCAACCCTCCACTTGTCCTCCTAGAGGTTTGAACATATTATAAAATTGGAAAGAGACCAAGGGAGTATCATAGACTTGAGATATGGGGCTTGATTTATGTGGAAAATTGAGGCAAAGGGTTATCGCACACAATTGAGAGTGCGTACCCACCTAGCCCACATGGGAGACTTTTCCACACACACCATGCATGTGGGAGGATACATTAATGTGGAGAGACCCCCTCTTTTGGTTATAAAAGGAAGGGGCTATTCCTTGATGAGACACACTCATTCTTGTAAAGCCACCTAGCTAGTATTTTGATATTTCCCTCTCATCCCTTCTTTCCAATAAAGTATGGATCACTTCCCTTGATGTCTACATCTCAACATTCCTCTTCCTATCATGTACATGCTTCTCTTCCCCCTCTCCCTTTCCCCTTGTGTCATAGCCTCCCTTTTCCTTCCCTCCACTTCTAATTCCTTGTTCACCCCTATGACATCCCTTCGCCCTCATGATCTCCTTTTCTCTATGGCCTTTGAGCGTAGCCATACTTAGTCTCTAGCCTCTGATCTCGATAACTTTTCCGGCTAAAACTACTCAAATGCTAGAAGAGGTAGAGGCAGAGGTAGAGAAGGCCGATCTAGAGGCCATGGTAGAAATCAAAATATGCAGCAAGCTCGAGAAAACTAGTCCTATGGAGGAGGATGTGGTAACTCTAGAGGCAGGGGGAGCCAAAGAGGTCGTGGTGGATGGCAGAGAGGCCAAAATGCAAACAGCAATGTCGAATGCTACTATTGTGGTAAAATGGGTCATATGTCTAAAGACTGCTACAAAAAGCAGAATGACATAATGAATGGAAAATTGCAGCAAGGCAATTATGCATCCTCTAGTAGACAGAGTGATGACAGAAATGAGCATTTGTTTATGGTGAAGTACATGACCAATTCTGTGACAAGTGCACAAGAAAGTAATGATGTGTGGTATGTTGACTTAGGTGCATCAAACCACATGGTAGGTCATGCAGAATGGATGCAGGATGCAAGGAAAATGGAAAGACCAGGATTTGTGGAGACTGGTGATGATACTGCACATTTTATTGTGCAGATTGGTAAAATTCCTTTGTCTATGCAAGATGGGAAAAAGAAATACCTGTCTGATGTATTTCATGTCCCGAATATCACCAAGAATCTGGTTTCTGTTGGTCAAATGGTTGAGTAGGTCTTACAAGTCAGATTTAATCCTCATGGATGCTTTGTTGAGGATATGAAAAATAATGGTCGCTTGATAGCAAAAGGAAAGAAGAAGGGCAAGATGTTTACGTTGAAAGTGGACATGCCTGAATTGAGTGCAGCAATGTTTGCACATGGGACCCGTCTAGTTGCAAATATTGATATGTGGCATAAATGCATTGGTCATGTTAATGTACATCAACTTAAATCAATGCAGGCCCAAAATATTGTTGCAGGATTGCCTAAATTCAAGGTTGCAGAAATGCATAAGGTATGTGAAGCTTGTCAATTTGGAAAACAGGAAAGGAAACCATTTCCTAGGCATGTTCAAGAGAGTAAGAAGCCATTGGAATTAATCCACTCTGATGTGTGGACTACTAAAGCTGCATCTATTGGAGGCTATCATTATTTTGTCACTTTTATTGATGACTATAGCAGAAAAGTTTGGGTGTATTTTATGAAAAATAAAAGTGAAGTGTTTGGGCATTTCAAAGCTTTGAAAGCTATGGTTGAAAAAGAAATAAGCCTACAAATAAAATGCCTAAGGTCAGATGGAGGGGGAGAGTACCTCTCAAATGAGTTTGCAAGGTTTTTGCAAGAGCATGGCATAAAGCAGCAATATTCATGCAGTCATACCCCACAGCAAAATGGACTTGCAGAAAGGAAAAACAGGCATATTGGAGAGGTATCTCGGGCCATGCTAAATGAAAAAGACCTCCTAGATTACTATTGGGCTGAAGAAGTTGCTACAACAGTTTACATAATGAACAAGACTCCCACTGCAGCAATACATGGCATGATGCCAGAGGAGATGTATACTGGTAGGAAACCAAATATTTCTCATTTGAAATTTTTTGGTTGCATTGCCTATGTTCATGTGCCAGATGAGTTGAGGTCCAATTTGGATCCAAAAGCTGAGAAGTGCATCTTTATTGGTTATTCTCTACAGCAGAAAGGGTATAGATGCTATAACCCTTCTACTCGTAAGTTTACAGTGAGCAGAGATGTTGTTTTTGATGAGATGAGTAGCTAGTATAAACCAGTAAATGTGATTGATGATGTAGATGCACAAAATGGTAATGCTGCATAGAATTCACAGTAGCAATCACAAAATATTAGTGGACCTGTAGTGTCCTCTAGCAGTGGTTCACATACTTCACCATGGACAGGTAGATTGAGATCAAGAGAATCTCCTCAAAGAAATGCATATAGTGGTATGCAAGTATCACAAAAAGGAAAAGAGAAGGTAGATCAGACCATGATGTGAATGCAGGTCATTCTTATGTGGATGGTGAATCCAGTGGCTCAAAACAGAGCATTGATGATGAGTTGGGTATTCCTTCTATTGTTACACCTAGAGTAAGGAAGACCAGGGATGTTTTGAGAGAACCTAGAAGTGACCCTATTTTTCACATGTCTACCAATGCTAGGTATCCTATGGATAGGTTGAAATATGATGGATTTATAGCCATTCACTATGCCTATATGGTCAAAGTGATACAAGAACCAGAACCCACTTCTTTTGAGCAAGCCATGGGAAAAGAAAAATGGGAGAAAGCTATGGATGAAGAAATGGATGCCTTGGAAGCAAATGCTACATGGGAATTGGTGCCTTTGCCTAAAGACAAGAATTCAATTGGATGTAAGTGGGTTTATAAAGTGAAGCACAATGCAGATGGTTCTGTGAACACATACAAGGCAAGATTAGTTGTCAAGGGGTATGCACAGATATATGGCATTGATTATGAAGAGACATTCAATTTGGTTGCAAGGATGGCAACCATAAGAGTAGTCCTTGATATGGCTGCATCAAAGGGATGGTCTTTACATCAGATGGATGTAAAGAATGCCTTCTTGCATGGTGATTTGCAAGAAGAGGTCTTTATGGAGCAGCCACCAGGTTATGTTCGTGCTGTTCATCTTGAGTTTGTTTGCACGTTGAAGAAAGCCTTGTATGGCTTGAAGCAAGCACCTAGAGCATGGTTTGACAAGATAGGACAGTATCTTGTCACTATTGGCTTTCAGATTTCCAAGGCAGATTTCTCACTTTATGTGAGAAAAATAGAGAAAGGTATTATGCTGCTTGTCATTTATGTTGATGATTTGATCATTACAGGTGATAGTGATGAAGATATCCTTCATGTGAAAATGCTATTGAAGCAAAAGTTTGAGATGAAGGATTTGGGAGAGCTACATTATTTCTTGGGCATTGAGGTGATTAGATCACCAAGTGGGATACGGCTCTTGCAGAGGCAGTATGGATTGGACATGCTGTCCAAATATGGGATGACAAGCTACAAGCCTATTTTAGTTCCTTTGGAGCAGAATGTGAAGCTGAGCGCAGATGCAGGTGAGCTTCTGGAAGACCCTACTATGTACAGATGCATAGTAGGAAGTTTGTTTTATATGACTATTACCAGGCCAAATTTGAGCCATGCTATTGGATTAGTAAGTCAGTTTATGCAGGCTCCAAGGAAACCACATTTGGATGCGGCTAGATGCATACTCAGGTTTGTGAAGTCCACATTGCAGTATGGACTATTTTATGAGGCTGGGGTTTAGATAGAATTGCATGGATACACTGATGCTGATTGGGTTGGTAGTATTTCTGATAGACAATCTACTAGTGGATATATGTTCTCTTTTGGGAGTGCTGCAATCACTTGGAGCAGCATAGAGGCTGAGTATAGGGGTGCAGCAATGGCTGCATGTGAGGTAGCTTGGTTGCATAAGCTACTTTATAATATGCATCAATCTACAGATGGGTTAGTTGTCATTTATTGTGACAACATGAGCATTATACACTTGGCAAATAACCGAGTCTATCATGCTAGAACAAAGCACATTGAGGTACATTATCACTATGTGTGGGAGAAGGTTTTACTAGGTCTTATTGATCTAGTTTATGTCAGCACAGAAGATTAGGTAGCGAACATATTCACGAAGGCATTGGGCACAGAGAAGCTGTGCAAGTTCAGAGACCTGCTTGGTGTGCACGAATTGGGATTGATCTCGAGGGGGAGTGTTGAGATATTGAGCTCCACTCGTGATATGCCAGGGTGACTGTTGTGCATTTATGTCACTGACTTGTTAGCTGCAGATGCGGTTGGTACACCGCCCATGAATAATAGCTGGATGACAGCTATCCTTATGTACTCTAGTTCGTGGCTGAGTTAGTATGCCACCTTAGTTAGCTGAGTTTGGTTTGAGACCCACATATAGGGTTCTTCTATTTCTTTGTACTAGAGTTCTTTTGGCTTTCACAACTAAGAAGAGAAAAACTGTTTTCAGCCTCCGCCTTTGTGTGTATTCCCCCATTGTGTATGTGAGAAAGCCGCAAGTGAGACTCCTTCCTTCTCTCCCACTATCTTCACAAAGTCCACATTGCAGTATGGACTATTTTATGAGACTGGGGTTCAGATACAATTGCATGGATACACTGATGCTGATTGGGTTGGTAGTATTTTTTATAGACAATCTACCAGTGGATATGTGTTCTCTTTTGGGAGTGCTGCAGTCACTTAAAGTAGCAAGAAACAGCCTACAATTGACTTGTCAAGCATAGAGGCTAAGTACAGGGGTGCAGCAATGGCTGCATGTGAGGCAGCTTGGTTGCATAAGCTACTTTATGATATGTATCAGTCTATAGATGTGCAAGTTGTCATTTATTGTGACAACATGAGCAGTATACACTTGGCAAATAACCCAGTCTATCATGCTAGAACAAAGCACATTGAGGTACATTATCACTATGTGCGGGAGAAGGTTCTAGTAGGTTTTATTGATCTAGTTTATGTCAGCACAGAGGATCAAGTAGCTGGCATATTCACGAAGGCATTGGGCACAGAGAAGCTGTGCAAGTTCAGAGACCTGCTTGGTGTGTAGGAATTGGGATTGAGCTCGAGGGGGGGAGTGTTGAGATATCGAGCTCCACTCGTGATATGCCAGGGTGACCATCGGCATACTAACTGAGCCACTAGTAACTAGAGTGCATAAAGATAGCTATCATCTAGCTATTATTCATGGGCAGTGTACCAACTGCATCTGCAGCTGACAAGTCGGTGACATAAATGCACAATGGTCACCCTGGCATATCACGAGTGGAGCTCAATATCTCAACATATATCATAGCCGTAAAGTGGTCAGAGGTGAGAATGTCATCTAAGGTGGTGGCATGCAGAGATAGGGGGGGATCATGGGAATGAAGGGTGTCTACTAGATCCAACATTTCTACTCCAGGTGAGTGCAATGCAATCACCTTATGCGATCATGTTGCATCGAGGGGTGGTAGTAGGCATCGCGAAGATGAGTGGGTGAGCAGTGGAGGAGAGAGTGAAGGGGAGCAGATGAGTGATGAGAGTTGGAGGAGGAAGCATGGAGAAAAGTAGAGAAGGGGGGGAAAAGAGCTAGAGGAGGGTGTGTGGAGAAAAGTAGCAGAGCGGGCAGATGAGAGCAATGTAGTAAAGTGCCAAATTGGCATGGATCTTAAATATTATAAAGTTCAAGCCACCCTAGTGCCTGGAGTCCTAGGGTTCCATCCATATTAATTGTAGGTGACCGTGGTGGAATCTTTAGTGCCACCCTAGATGGGATGGTAATCATGAAGTAGACGACTAGTGGTGGTAACTGGCAGGTGAGTAGGCCACTATGGTAGATGGTAATTAACTACCAACCCGATTGAATCTTAGCCACGACAAGCATGGCTGATGAGAGCCACCACCACCAAGTAGTAATTACCACAAAAGTAAATTACATAGCCTAACCACCTCTAATCACGAAGCCTAATCACCTCAAATCACTCATTACCATGCACTCTAAGTACTACTCTACTGCACATGCAAGCCCGGTGACTGATAATTTACTGCACTCGTAGTAATCATGCCTGCAAGCCTAGTGGTGGTAACTAGGAGGTGAGTAATTGCGGGCCACTGTGATGGTTGGTAATTACTACCATCCTAGTGGCATCTTAGCCCCACAAACATGGCTAATGAGAGCCACCACCACCGGGTAGTAATTACCACAAAAGTAAATCATGAAGCCTAATCACCTCTAATCACTCATTACCATGCACTCTAGTACTGTACTGAGCATGCAATCCCAATGATTGGTAATTTATTACAGTTTTAGTAATCATGCATGCAAGCCCGATGGTGGTAACTGGCACGTGAGTAATTGTGGGCCACTGTGATGGTGGTTGGTAATTAACTAGTAGCCTAATGAAATCTTAGCTGCCACCACAGACATGGTTGTTAATCTTAGATGCCACCTCCTTTAATCAATCATTACCATGCAAGGTAGTACTTCCTCCTTGAATTAATCAAAATTCAAGCCAACCACTGTGGTGGCTCTCACCTTGACAATCACATGTAGTTGAGGGCTATAGACTTAAGCGTCCGCTATTCCATTCCTTTCACTATTTTGTCTTCTATTGCTCTCGACCATTTGTTTCTCCTTTTGCACTCAGACTGCAAACATAAGCCTCCACTATTTCATCTTCTATCTCTCTCAATCATTTCTCTCTCTCTTGCTCTCTTCCTGCAATGTCTATCCACTTTCATAATGGACCCTACATAGTCTAGGAGCTCCTCACACAATCTTTCCTCCCCCTCTATAGCACAGTGCAAGAACCTCTCCTCCCTTGATCTTGAAATTGTGACAATCTAGGAGCTCCTCACTCTCTGTTTAAAAGCCCAATTTGGATGCTCTCAACAACTTCACTAGGTTGGTACATGAGGTGAACGTGAAGGAGGGACAACTAGTCTATCAAAGTTAGAAGATTACCATGTGATTAAAAATGCACTAGGCATTCTTGGAGGCAATTTGCAAAAGCACGCTCCTTTGAGAAGTAGTGGAAGAGATAGGATATTCTAGATGTATACCCCAATGCTCATTAGTAAAGATGGTGGAGTCAAGCTTTCTAGCTCACCAACAGACCTCCAAGATTTGCTAAAGAAGACAATGCACTTCTTTCCTAATACGAGAGGATCCATGAAGTTCTAGCACATTCAAGTAGTAGTAGATCAAGTGAAAGGACGTCACGTATCTTTCTCAAGGGCAATATCCAAGAGCATGATAAAAAACTTGAAGAATTGCGTGGATGTCAAATTTTAATTTTCACCTTAGTCCACTGAAGGTGCAATGCCGCTTGATGATATCTACCCTCAAAGGGATTTTTGAACAATGAGAAGATGTCTTAGAAGGTGACTTTTCTACAAGAGAAAGCCACCGATGCAACAAAGGCAGCACAACTTGAGAAAATTCTCAGGGAGGGCTTAGAAGACAACATTAGGGGAGAATTGGGGTCTCAAAAGGGTCTCATAAGGAATGGATAAAACTAAGACCAAGTGAACCCAATATGGTAACCCATGGTGAGGCCTTCCTTGAATTTTTGGCTGGGATATTCTTCATCAGATTAGTTGAAGTGTTGGAACACAACATTATATGAATATTTGGAGAATGGCACCAATGTAATTTTTCACGTAGCGCATGAGTTCTACTTTTGCATGACTGGGACTATATGGGTCTTGAGGCAATTATGCATGTTATATACACCTAGAGAATGGAGAATGGCACTAATGCCATCCTCCTTACTTCATGTGATTAATGGCATTGGTGACATTCTCAATATAATCATATGGTGTTCAAGAAAATGGCACCAGTGCCAATCTCCAACCATGATCTATGACAACCTTGACATCTAGAGAGTGGCTAGAAATGTGTCATGAATGCTCTGGTCATTTTGCTTCAGTGAGCACAGCTAGGAGAATTCTTAATGTAGGTTACTTTTACTTTTGGCCACGCTTCCATAAGGATGTATATGAATTGTGTCAAAGTTGTAAAGTATGCCAAAAGTTTGGAAGGCGATAATTGATTCCTAGGCCCTTGAAGTCTATTCCAGCATATGGACCATTTGAGAGGTGGCGGTTGGACTTTGTGGGACCACTCCCTTGCTCATATCAGGGCAAGCATTAATTATTGGTGGCCACAGATTATGTGAATTGATGGGCAGAGGCCAAGGTATAGTGATACCTGGATGCACCAATGAGTATCGCCTTAAATTCTTCTATGCTTGACCACCTTGAGGGCCAGCAGACCCTCTCTGTCACTATTAGGGGGGAAAGATGTGATGCCAAAAATTGATATTTTTTATTTGGCATTGGTATTGTTTTTCTCTATGTTTGATAAGAGTTTGGATATCAAGCGATAGCCTAGCAGTTCTCACTTATGTCTATTTTCTAAGACATTGTATGGAATTGAGAGGATAAGTGGAATGGATCATTGTAAATACCATGTGTATGAATGATAAATACCTTGGTATGGGGTGAGAGTTATTTGTGTATAAGATATTATGGGGTTTTAAAAAATAGGAAGAACAAGTCATATAAAGCGGTGGGATCATGTCCATGTGTTCCAATAATATAAGAGAGGCCACATGCCAAGCATGTGGAAGGCATGTGGAGAAGTGTGGAGTCAAGAGGAATCCTTCTAGAATTCCTATGTGGAATAAGGAGGATGTGGACTTTTGACTCTTGACTTTCTCAATATTTTAAGAGTCTTGAGCATCTTTTAATGGAACACATGGCAAGAGTAGCCAAAAAGGACATGGATGGTGACATACGAGCTTATGTGATTGATGGGGAAAGGAATCTACAGGCAGCAATTGTCAATGGGTGAAGGAAGGTGACAAAATCTCTATAAACGGAGCCCTCCTCTCCCTTGTTCATCATATCTCCCACCATTAGGCCTCATGCTATTGTAGCTCTAGTCTCCTCAAGCCTTTTCCATGAGCCTTCTCTCCCTATTGTAGATATTCTCTTATGTAGACTCTTGAGTCCATCTCTCTCTAGTTTATTCTCTCTATATGAGTAGTCTTGGAACTTCCGCTTCCTCTTATATGTATAAAACCTCTTCTTCTCCTTTATATTTGTAGTATTTTGAGTTGCATTGGAGTGGAGTCTCACTCTATTGGTAATGAAGGTCACTTTAGGTTCTCTCTCTTGAGTGTCTCTTCCCTTTTTCCATTACTTTCTGTTCCAAAGTGGTCAAAAGTGTTGTCTATTTGGCCGCTCATTGTGCGTACATGGTTTATCTATTTCCCAAGCCATAAAGGGAGCTCTTCCTTCCCTCCTAGGTAGCATCTATGGGACTTGGATCGTTGATGAAGTCTAAACATGGTGGTTGTATTCTCCTAAGTCGACACCAGTAGAAGGAGTAGGTGTTTTTCATGATAGTTTGACCCCCTATCGGTATTTTGCTCATACCTTTTCACTCGGTGGTCCGATTTGGATGAAACTTATATCAACCAAAGTTGTCTTCAAGGAGAATCATTCTATATCTTCAATCATTATATTATATGTGAAACCAAAAATCTATGACTCTCTGTGTATGACTATTTCTTTTTCAAATAGTTTTTATCCCCATCTAGTAAACTGCCCATGTCTTTCCGACTGCTTCTCTGTTTTTAACGAAACTTATATCAGACCAAAGCCCATTTCAAGGCACATCTTGATATGTGTTTAACTAGTTGATATCATGTCTTTGCTAAAAGATATGGGTCTCTGTGTCTTATGATATTTTGCAGAGTGTTTTGAGCTAATTGTAAAGGTATCAAAATGAAGGAGGTGCAATGTATCCGTGGAAGCTACCTATCCAACCCAATCAGCCCCTTCAAACTCCTCGATATATATTAGTTCATGTCATGTTGAGTTTCAAGATCATCTTTCAACAACGTATCACTCTTCTCTTTGGTGCAGACTGGCTTGCTGAGATTATGGCCTCTACTGATCCTTTCCTTCTCCCTATGGTTGAGTACAACATCACTTGGGATGCTACTATCTTCATTCTCATCTAAGGGAGGAAAGTATGGTGTGGTATCTTGGGATAAAAGCTTCTTTTTAATGTCCCTTTCTCAATGATAAATATCTTTCTCACTCAGTTCAAAAGAAATAGGAAGTGAAGAGGTGCGTGAAGTTTATTACCCCAACTTGATGTCACACCTGGTATTGGCACTCTATACAAATTCGTGTCATCATCATGTCCTACCAAAAGAAACCTACATCATTATCTTGACAAGTACCTTAAAGGAGCAAGAAAAATGATAGCTAGGGAAATTAATATTCACTGTCTTTGCCAACTCCAAGTCATACAACCAATTGTGAAGCATGTGCTCCTTGTAGCTATTTGCCTCTCTCTTCTCTAGGTCATTTTTTGCCAGGACTTCATCCAAAATTGTTCTCAGATAGAACATGAGCATTTCACAGCTTTTGGATATGCCATGTAGATTTTTAGTAGGTGGATTGGGGAATAGAGTTTTGGGGCTAGATTTCATAATGGGCTCTTAATTGTGTCTGCATTGTTAGTTGGGCTAGTTTTCATAATCGACTCTTAGTTGTGTCTACATTGTTAAATAGGGAGAGATTTTATTGAGCCTAGCCTTCTCATTTTTCTTTCATACAACTTGACATGTCCACCTCTCATCATTCTATTGTTTAATATAAATATTTCATCTCACATTAGTTATGTAATCAAAATATTTCATCTCACATTATGGTCCTTGGCCTATCAAAGGACACTATCTAGTTACATAGTTGAGAAAACATCACTTCATTCACTTTGGGAATATTATAATATTGCATATATATACATATACATTTATATGTATATGTATATATATATATATATATATATATATTAATAATTGCATTTATATTGAGAAATATGAAATCCCATAACTAATCCACAAGTCCTAAACAAATGAATTGTATGCCATTCATTTGTGATTGTCAATGCAACCTTCCACACAAGTGGGGTGTTTCCAAGGACTCCTTGAATGTATTAGTCTACATTTCATGCATATGTAAATGCTTAGATTTTTTAACACTACTCACTCTTGGATAAAACCCCATGTTTCTTTGTTATTTACTGCAAAAACATCCCTTCCCAACATTGATTCACTATTACATCCTAGTAACCCAATGAGTGCAACAAAGTGAACACAAATTCATATTTTGGTGCATAACATTTTACTAGATGGTGCAAAAAGAAATGATAATCATCAAAATCATGCCTTGCCTTTTGATTTGATATGTAACATGACCCCATTTGGACATGTAAATACAAAGAGACAAGGATGTGAAAATATACAAGGACTTGTAAATCCAAAGATACATGGATGTGAAAATGCCATCTTTTGGGTCAAAATTTGGAGCGCATTAATGTGCTCCCTATTTTGGCCTAAAAGATGACATTTTCACATCCTTGCATCCTTGCAAGTTCTCAAAATTTGGTTGTTTTGGCCCAATAGATGAGTTTTTAACATCTTGCATCTTTTGATTGTCAGATCCAAATGGAATAATGTTACATATCAGATCAAATGACAAGGCATGATTTAGATGAATATCATGCCTTTTAGCACCATCTAAAAAAATGATGTGCATCAGAATATGAATTTATGCATTTTTGGCAAATTGGTTGCACCAAATTTAAAGAAAGGTTTCCCATAATAGGGAGTAAGAAGACACTTTCTATGTTGGCAAAACAAAATACAAAATTTAACATCCTCTACCTTCTAATTACACTGAAGGGGTCACTCGTCATGAACCCATAAAGCATGTGCAAGCAAGCACATGTTAAAAAGTACCTGTATTCTTGCAGTTTCACATTTTCTCATGTAATTGGCTAGGCCCCTGTATGTGTTTATATTTTCAATCTTAATATTGTGACACCCCTTCATAAATCTACACATATAAATTACATTAAATTGATGTTTTATAAATCCTCTCATGCTATAAATGTCATGTAAGTACTCCCATTAAAAAAATACCCCTCGGTGCACTTAAGTGCTATGCTACATGAATATGAGTGACCCCCTTGGGTAATTGCCAAACCCAAATGGGGTCATGTTAAAATAGTCCTCAACTTTGGACTACTCAATTTGAAGAAATGTGACACATGATCCCCCTTTTAAAGAATTTCTACTTCAACTGGCTCACAGTATTGACTTCCTCCCCTTGACCCACATCTCAATGTTTGATATCTTCATAGTGCCTTCTAGGTCAGCATATCTGACTGTAGTAACACATGGAGATGTCACCAAGAATAGTTCTTCGAGTACCACATTATGTTTGACTTCTGTATCACAATCTAATATGAGTTGGACTCCTCCTTGTTCTTCTGATCTACCTACTTGTTTCTACAATCCTTTGCAAAATGGTATGGCTCATCACAATAGAAACACTTTTGCTTGTGATTCCTCATCTTGGAACTATCATCTTCATCTCCAAAATCATCTAGCTTGGGCTTGCCACCGTTAGGCTTGCCCTTTCCTTTGCCAAAAATGCCTTGTCATTGTTGTAGAGCTTCTCCCTAGCTTGTTTGCAGAGCAGTAATGGACCCAACTCCTCAAAAGTTAGAGGTTTGTCCCCCTATCCTATTGTCATAGTCATAATAAAGCTTGTGGCTTTCGAAGTACCATCAAGGCCAACTGGTTAGAGTCTATGTTCTCGTGAACCAATGCTAGTTAATCCCTCACCACCATGACCTTTTTCAAGAGGTCACGTACCAAATATCCCTCATCCATATCCATATTGTAGAGTTGATGCTAAAGAGTCAAGACCGGGATGTATTATCTATCTCATATAGATCCTTCTAAATGGCCCATGACTCTATTGACATGTTGGTCATTTGGATGTGAGGAAGCACAGAGTCTACCATAGTCACGATGATCAATGCGAGGGGTGTGGGCATTTCTATACTCCCATGCTTCTAGTTCCTCTCCCTGTATTGGTTTAAGTATCCTCCCTTTGTTGTCCATAACATCATTTGACCTCTCCACTGCACTGGTTGTTAGATTTCACAACTTTTGAGCCACCAAATGACTATGGATCTTCACCTTCTAGATAGGATAGTTAGTCCCATCTAATTTCCTGGACTCTCCAAATTTAGGGATGGTGAAAGAAAGAACTCGACTAGGGTAGGACAAAGGGGGAGAATGGGATAAAGAGGCTTGTGCTTCTAAAATTGACATCTTTGCTACTAAGCCACACCACACAATAAAAAAGCAAACTCAATCATCTGAAGACCGAAACTCTATACACTAACTAGACACTAGCTAAACCTGAATCACCCTCCTTCCTGCAAGGGAACATTCCTCTAGTCATGGAAGTCAATTTCCTATAGCTTCCAAATTAGGTTGGTCCTTCAACAAGGTCCCTGCCTTTAGTTCCCACACTTTGGAGCCTCCTACTTGGGCTCAAATACCATGTTAGAAATCAACCAATAGAGGGTACTCATAGCCAGGGTAAAAAATAAGGAGAGAGTAAGATTATCATAGTGTAGGTCAATGGGCAAATCTTACCCCATATAGAGTTATAAATATTAGCCCTGCTACCACTTTTAGGGTGAATTTATCAAAGTTGGAGCTTTAAAAATTAGCACACCTATAATTTTGGGCTAATTTATCAAATTTAGAGCTCTAAATATTAGCCCAGCCAACTTGGGAAAGCCTCTAAATTAGCCCTTGGGCTAAAATTTGCTCCTACTTTTTTCCTTGCTCATAGCGGAAGACTAATAGAGCAAAAAAGCTCACACAGTGTGTGTGGGGGTATGGAATCACAAACTCTTTCACTTAATGTGTTTCACATAGATGTGCAGACTAGTAAATAGACAATGATCCATCCAGATATAGAAACCACCAAAATAATATATTTCCATCCAAGGCTATGGACACAATACAAAAGACAAAGATCCAAAGTCTCACCAGAATGTGGTCCTCTGATCTTACCACAACGTACTATGACATGAAGTTGGGGGTAATAAAACTTCATGCACCTCTTCACTTCTACTACGTTCAATCTTAGTGACAGAGATCTTTATCACTGGCAAAGGAACATTAAAAAGAAGCTTTTATGCCAACAGACCACACCATACTTTCCTCCCTTAGATGAGAATGAAGATGGTAACATCCCAAGTGATGTTGTACTCAAGCATAGGGAGAAGGAAAGGATCACCGGTGGCAGAGGCCATAATCTCAACAAGATGGTCTACGCCAAAGAGAAGAGTGATACGTTGTTGAAAGAATATCTTGCAGCTCAACATGACATGAACTTATATATATCAAGGAGGTTGAAGGGGCTGATTGGGTCGGATGGGTAGGTTGTGGGAAAACATTGCACCTCCTTCATCATTTTGAGCTAACTATATCTATGAAGGAGGTGCAATGTTTCCCTGGAACCTACCCATCTGACCCTATCAGCCCCTTCAAACTCCTCAATATATATCAAATCATGTCATGTTGAGCCAAAGATCTTCTTTCAACAATGCATCGCTCTTCTCTTTGGTGCAGACTGGCTTGTTGAGATTATGTCTTCTACATATCCCTTCCTTCTCCCTATGCTTGAGTACAACATCACTTGGGATGTTACCATCCTCATTCACATCTAAGGGAGGAAAGTATGATTTGGTATCTTGGCTTAAAAGCTACTTTTTAATGTCCCTTTCTCAATGATAAATATATTTGTCACTCGGTTCAAAAGTAGCAAGAATCAAAGAGGTGTGTGAAGTTTATTACCCCCAACTTCATGTCATATCTTTTAGTGGAGACGCCGGGTACGTTTGGTATTGGATTCATCCCACATTACTAAACAGTCTTGGGTGTACTTGATTGCATGTTATGCCTAGTATAGGCATGTGTTTTTTGGTGTGATAAAGGAGAAGGAAAGGATCAGTAGAGGCCAAAATTTCAGCAAGCCGGTCTGTGCCAAAGAGTAGAGTGATACGTTGTTGAAAGAAGATCTTATAGCTCAACATGATATGAACTCAATCTATATTGAGGAGTTTTAAGGGGCTGATTGGTCGGATGGGTAGGTTTCGAGGAAACATTGGACCTCATTCATAGATACCTTTACAATTAGCTCAAAACACTCCACAATCTGTCATTAGACACAGAGGCCTATAATTTTCAATAGAGACATGATATCAAAGATTCAAACACATAGAGAGATGCAGCTAGAGATGGGCTTCACATTGATATACATTTCGTAAGAAGCAAAGAACAAACCAGAAAGTTATGGGCGGTTTACTAGACGGGGATAAAAACTATCATGAAAATAGACTATCAAATATAGAGACTCATAATTTTTTGATATAGTAGTATAATCACATAGAAAAATGCGCCTTAAAGAGAGCTTTTCACTGATATAAGTCTCATCAAAATTGGACTTTGGAACATAAAGTTATGAGCAAAACACTAACAGGGGCTTGTCATAAAAACTACCCTCCACCCATACTGATTTTGCTTCAGCAGGATGCTCCCTCAAGACTCCACCTTGATCAATGATCCACTTCACCTAGAAGAGGGTAAGTAACTCCCTTGGTGGCTCAGAAAATGGATGGAACATGTGTGTGTAATGCGACCGAATAGAAAGAACTTTCAAGGCTTTGAAAGAAAGGAAAGGGAAGAGAGACTCAAGACAGGAATATGAAGTGATTTTCATTGTCAATAGAGTAAGAATTCACTCCAATGCAACTCAAAATACTACAAACACAAGGGAGAAGAGGAGGTTTCATACATACAAGAGGAAGCGGAAGCTCCAAGACTACTCATAGAGAGAGAATGAACTAGAAATAGATGGACTCAAGAGTCTACATAAGAGAATATCTACAAGAGCGAGAGAAGGCTCATGGAAGAGGCTTGAAGAGACTAGAGCTATAGCAACATGAGGCCTAATGGTGGAAGAGATGATGAACAAGGGAGAGGAGGGCTCTTTTTATAGAGATTTTGTCACCCTCCTTCACCCATTTACAATTGCTACCTGTAGATTCTTTTCCCCATCAATCACATAAGCCTGTATGTCACCATCCATGTCCTTTTTGGCTACTCTTGCCATGTGTCCTATCAAAAGATGCTACAGACTCTTAAAATATTGAGAAAGTCAAGAGTCTCTCCACATGGAGCCCATAGGGAGCCTCTTTTTTCCATATGTCCACATCCTCCTTGTTCCACATAGGAAATGTAGAAGGATTCCTCTTGACTCCACATGCCTTCCACATGCTTGGCATGTGGCCTCTCTTATATTATTGGAACACATGGACATGAGCCCACCTCTTTATATGAATCAACCTTCCTATTTTCTAAAAACCCCATAATATCCCATACACAAATAACTCTCACCCCATACCAAGCTATTTGTCAATCATACACATGGTATTTACAATGATCCATTCCACTCATCCTCTCAATCCCATACAATATCTTAGAAAATAGAAATAAGTGAGAGCCGCTAGGCTATCACTTGATACTCAAACTCTTATGAAACATAGAGAAAAACAATACAAATGCCAAAAAAAAAAAATCAAAATTTGGCATCACACCGGATTCACTAGTGTTGTAGAAAGTCTGGTTGATTTGGTTTCTCAGTGTGAGAATCTTGGAAGTTCTCTTGGACTCATAGAGAGCTACAAACATATCCCATGCTTCTTTTGATGTCTTAACAGTGTTGAGCTATCCTAGCATGACATCTTGCACATTCTGCTTGATCAAATGATATGCATACTTATATTTCTTACCCCATTCTACCTGAGCTCGGGAAATGGATATTGTGTAGCTGATTGTGTAGCTAGGGATCCTGGTGTAGATCCTAGAGTTGGTGCTAGGATGATAGGTGGGGTAGAGCTACTACTGGCTAGATTGTCCAATGGTCTAGGTGTAGATCCATCGACATACTCCCATTTGTCTTGAAGTACAAGAATGGTCTCCATTCAATATTTCCATGTGCCATAATTGGAGTTGTCTAGCTTAGCAGATGCCTCCAGATTGAGGTTGCTAGTCATAGACATGGTGCAAGAAATGTACTCAAAGTGTCATGAAAATCACTGTATGAATCAATTGCCAAACACTGACTGTGGCAAGTGAAATTTGAACTATCGGTGAAGGTAGAACTGCAATATATAATCCAATCTGAATTACAAAGCTTGTGGCGAATGATGCCAGGAATATCCAAGAGGCTTTACAAGGCTAAAATAATGTGCACAATGCTGTGAAATATCCAAATAGGCTTTACAATGATGGCATGTGTGTGTAAATTAAATCATGTGCTATTTGCCCACTGATCAATTGGCAATGCCTTTGAACACTTTGAAGCCTGCTCACTGAACTGATGAACTTCAACTTTCACGTAATGTGATGGTGTGAAACCGTATGTGAGCGTATGGACTAACTTTAAGTAGGAACTACTCGGGAATTTCTGGCATGGCTTAGATTGGCAACATGGGAAGATTCAAAGTGTCCCCTCTATGGTGATCTAGTCTACTGTGATCTAGATCTATACAAATCATCGATCGATGAAAGAATAACAAATAATTTCTTTTCTTTGGTTCTTTTTATGTGCTAGGTCAGATGCGTTGATGTGCATGTAGGAAGTGGATTTTTTAGTGAAGCTCAAAAGTGAGTGATACTTGTGCCAAAATGTGTGTGTGATATGACGAGAACATAGAGCATAAAAATTCAATCGTTTTTGCTTTTTGGAGCGCCCTCAAATTCGTCTTAAATCAAGAGATACGACTGGAATCTAGGTGGAGGGGCAAAAGGAGTGCAAATGTGCTCAATGATGATGTGGCAGTCAGGGGGTCACATGCTGTGACTGTGCCTAGCAAGGTTTGTTCCTATGGAGCCCTGTGCTAAGGTGGTAGGAGTGGTCACATGTAGTGACTATGTGTGCCTACGGAGGGTCAAAGTGCCACATGGCACTGATGACATGGTAGCTGACTAGGATGTTGATGTGGCACTACTGACTAGGATGCTGACGTGGTAGTCTGGTTGAGTCAAGGTAACTTGGCCATGGTTTACTTACCCATGGTAAACTAACACTTATCTGCCATGTGTCATCATTTTGACCAAGTGTGGTTAGAGATAGTTGAAGCAAAATGACTAGAGCATTCACGACACATTTCTAGGATTCTCTTAGTCTCCATGGGATGGACCACCCAACGGAGCACCTTATCTTTTTCCAATTTATAAAGAATGTCATCAACAATAGTAGAGGGACAAACCTTCCTTACTAATCTCTACTTCTATTGTGGAGTTAACCCTTGAGGGAACATGCATTCTTCCACATATTGCTGAACATCTTGTTGTTTTGGCTATGCAATGTCTACCAAAGAAACCACCCCCCTGTGTTGTACTGTAATGGCTTGAGTACCTAGCGCATCTGCCCTTTGATTTTCTTTTCTATTTATATGAACAAACTTGCAAAAATCAAACTGACTACACAATACCATAGCCTTCTGATGAAGCTCCGGCTTTAAATGAGGACTTATTGTCTTGTAATGCCCTTGCATTTGCTTTATAATAAGCTGGGAATCTCCTCTTACTTCTAAATCTTTAACTTGACTTTGAAGACAACCCGCCAAACCAAGAATCAAAGCATTATACTTAGCTACATATTTAGTTGTGATACCTGGAAGCTCTTGTTCTCTTGCCGATACCTCTTGGCCCTCAAAATTCATCAAGACCATCCTCCCAACTCCTTTGTTGGTGTGAAGGACTAAAAGCCCCATCAAAAATTTACAAAACAAAAGCTGCTAGTGGTGTCTCCCTTTCATCTTTAATGTTCTCCTTACATTTATTTTCTTCTCCTAGATCCTCTCATCCTGTGACCAAATCCACCATAGTGGACCTAGAGGTATTTTCACTGACAAAAGAGAAAGAGGACTCCAAGCTCTGACAACCATTTTGAAAATCTCCCCCTAGGATTAGGCTTGTGAACTAAATATGCTAATACTAATTGAGAGGTGAGGAAGAAAATGTTAGATATCAATGCTCCACTCTCGTGTAACTATGCGGGAACCAGCTAACTCTACTTGTAAGCCCCCTATATGAGGAGAAGGCATTTGAGTAGCTCGGTTATCCGGTAGGTCCTGGTTTGGACACCAGATGGGGGCGATGTGTGGCCTGATGGCTGGACGGCTTCAGATAGAGTTGGCACATTGCCAACTAGGCTACATGCAAGTGCGGGAAGGCATCCCTTGACTGACCGCACTGAGGGTAGATGGAGCATTTCCCGAGGGAGCCCACTCTCAGGTTGCGGGACCTATTTGGAGCCTCAGATGATCTCGAATGGCTGTGGGCCGAATGGAGACCGTAGGTTAGTTGCTCTATTTTGTGCACCGGTTCTATCGTATGGTCAGTCGCCCATTTTGAGACTGACCCCCAGTCGACCATTTTGGGTAGACTGGGTTGGCCACCCAATTGAGCCTAACCGACTACGACTGGTGGCTATATAAGAGCAAGCCCATGAAGCCCATTTCATCACTGGCTATAGAAACCTTGATTCCTTAGCATTCAGCCTTCGTTTTCTATTATTTCCAACATGCCATCGAAGCTTCTTTCATAGGAGCGCACGGTTGGGAGGCAGCACCATCTATTGTATCAGTTTTATAGTAATCAAATTTTTGATTCTCCATACTATCTTGTTTTCTCTCTTGCGTACGAGATCCTGTTATCTATTGAGCACAGACGTTGTATTATTTTCTTACATGGTATCTGAGCCTAGACTCTAGCAAGAAGATTTGGTAGTGTGTTTCTGTTTGCGAGCAAATTGTGAGAGATGGCCCAGCCCGCAAGACTACGAATCCCATCGTTTGACGAAAGCAGAAAGTTGGATGGCTATGAGCTTTGGGACACTGCTACTAGGGTGGACGTGAGGCCGGTTCCGAAGCCAATGTAGGACAACAGATAGTACCAACTGTGGATGAGATTCTCATGTGGACAAGAAGAAATGTAGATGCGATGTGTTCTATTGTCTGCAGTGTTAGTGATTTCGTCATGGCGTTAATTCAACATGTCACCACAGCGGAGGAGGCATGGACGGTCTTGAAAAATCAGTATGAGACCACGAATCAGACGCGGATTCAAAATTTGGAGACTCAACTCGTGAATGAGAAGTTGTCTGAGTCTGAAGCGACAGAGAAGTTCATCACCAGGGTGAAGAATCTATGCGATCAGATAACTGTGATCGGCATCACCATCACCAACGAGAATCTAGCACGAAGGTACATACAGATTCTCCCACCAAAGTATGACGGTCTTGTTACGGCACTGAATATGTAGCACAAAAATCTGCCCCTGAACTTTGAGGATTTCAGCATGATGCTTCTGGAGGAGGAGGTGCATCAAAAGATGAGGACTTAAGAAGATTCGGCTTTTTGGACCAGATCAAAGAAAGGTAAGGGTAAGGACTCTGGTAACCCATCTTCTTCTGATGATAAAAAGAGAAAGAAGAAGATCAAGTGCTTCTATTGCAACAAAGTAGGGCACAAGCAGAATGAGTGTTGTAAGAAGATTGCAGATGAGAAGAACAGAGTGAAGAAAGAGTCCAGCAACAGCGCGCAGACAGTACCAATAGAGCTGTTCATCACAATTGAGGAGATTTGCATGGAGGCAGTTCATGTACCTGCAGATGAACCTTGGATCATTGACAGTGGTGCATCGCACCACATGACTAGTCGGAAGGATTGGTATACCTCTCTATAGTCGGTAGGGAATGACATCATGGTAGTAGTCGGCAATGATGCAAAATGTCTAGCAAAAGGAAAAGGTACGATTGCTCTCAAGTCAGATGGAGTTGTAAAACAATTGTTTGATGTTCTTTATGTGCCATACATCAAGAGGAACTTGTTGTCTGTTTCTACGATCACGGATCGGGACCTCAAAGTTCAATTCGATAAGAATGGTGCATAGATCCTGGATCTTCAAGGAAAGGTCGTTGGTAAAGGTACACGATGCAACAACATTTACGAACTCTCAGCTTTCAGTGCTTGAGCGGATGTGAAGAACACTAAGCTGTGGCATGAAAGGTTTGGTCATCTTAACCTTAGTTCTTTGAAGGAGATGCATAAAAGTGGAATGATTGTAGACCTACCAGAAATTTTAGATCTGCCCGATGTATGTGAAGCTTGCATGATGGGCAAGCAGCATCGGCAGCCCTTTCCTAAAGAGGCCAGTAGGACAAGGGCTCCTCTAGAGCTCGTTCACACGGACCTCTGCAGAAAGATGGAGATGGAAGCTTTGGGTGGTTCCTTCTACTTCATGATGCCGGTCGACGACTACAGTAGAAGGATATGGATATACTTACTGAAGACGAAAGATGGGGCTTTCAGTCGGTTCAAGGAATGGCATGTAATGGTCGAGAAAGAATCAGGGAGGAAGGTGAAGAAGCTGAGATCAGACAGAGGTGGAGAGTTCACATCGACTGAATTCGAAAGTTACTACAAAAGTCACGGAATCAAGAGGCAGAAACCCCCGCCACATACATCATAACAAAGTGGAGTAGCAGAATGCAAGATGCGTGTCATCTGTGAAATGGGCCCGAGTATGATGAAAGGAAAAGATTTGCTAAAGACTTTCTGGGCTGAAGCATGTAACACTACAGTTTACATCCTCAATCGTAGCTACACGAAGACTGTGAACGGGATGACTCCACTGTAAGCTTTCTCTAGTAAGAAACCTTCAGCTACACATTTCAGTGTTTTTGGATGTGATTGTTTTGTGCATGTCCCTGATGCTACCAAGACCAAATGGGAACCGAAGAGCCGGAAGTGTATTTTCTTGGGCTACAGTGAAGAGGTGAAGGGTTACCATCTCTATAACCCTGTTACCAAGAAGGTAATTGTAAGTCGCAATGTGGTCTTCTCAGAACAGCCGCCTCAATTGGAGGAGGATGCTTTGGCTTGGGAGGATTCAAGACAAAGAAGATGAAGAAGAGCCTACAGAACCACAATGGCAACAACCACAATGGCAACGGCCATTCCCAAAGAGGGTAAAGTAGCTTTTGGATAGCATAGAACCTCCAGCCATTGAGGAGGAACCATCCGAAAACTTCCGGTCCAAGAGATTAGAGGAGCAAAGAAGGGCACAGGAACACTTGGTCAACTGTGCTTTGATGACAGCAGTCATCTGTGCTGATGAACCCAAGTGTCTTGAAGAGGCACAGGGCTATGATATGTAGATGGAGACTATGCAGTCGGAGTATGGCTCCATAATAAAGAACAACACTTGGGACCCTGTGGATCGACCACCAAAGCACAAGGTAATCGGAACCAAGTGGGTGTACAAGATCAAGTACAAGTTCGACGACATGTTGGATAAGTACAAGGCTCTCGGCTCATGGCAAAAGGATTTCCATAGGTACATGGTTTTGATTATCAAGATACTTTTGCTCCCACAGCTTGACTAACCACAATTCATAGTGTTTTGGCTTTAGCTACCCACGGAAGTTGGCCCGTGTTTCAGATGGATGTGAAATCCACCTTTTTGAATGGAGATCTCAAGGAGAAGGTATACGTGGAACAACCACTAGGTTTTGAGATCCTCGGTTCAGAAGGTAAAGTCTATGCTCAACAGATAACAAGATCTCGTACGCAAGAGAGAAAACAAGATAGTATGGAGAATCAAAATTTTGATTACTGTAGAATTGATACAATAGATGGCATTGCCTGCCAGCCATGCGCTCCTGTGAAAGAAGCTTCGATGGCATGCTGGAAACAATAGAAGACGGAGGCTGAATGCTAAGGAATCAAGGTTGCTATAGCTAGTGATGAAATGGGCTTCACGGGCTTGCTCTTATATAGCCATTAGTCGTAGTCGGTTAGGCTCAATTGGGTGGCCGACCCAGTCTGCCCAAAATGATCGGTCCCGAAATAGGCGGCCGACCATATGATAGAACCAGTGTGCAAAATAGAGCAACTAACCTATGGTCTCCGTTTGGCCCACAGCCATCCGGGATCATCTGAGGCTCCAAACGATGGGCCCTACAACCAGAGAGTGGGCTGCCCAGGGAAATGCTCCATCTACCCTCAGTGCGGTCAGTCAAGGGATGCCTTCCCGCACTTGCATGTAGCCTAGTTGGCAATGTGCCAACTCTATCTGAAGCCATCCAGCCATCAGATAACCCTTCGTATTATTTTCTTACAGAAAAATGGTTGAGGCAATAAATAAGAGCAAAATGTTCTGACTGAAAACACCAAAGAGAGAGCTTGCTGCTCCATTTCTTCATACCTTGTTTCCACCTGTGTACGCTATCAGTTGGCATAATAGATGGGTTGCATTCTACCTGCCTCTCCTTTTGTAGCAATACTACACCAACTGAATGCAAAGATACACTTGGATTTACATAAAAGTCTTGAGACCCCAATCAGGGGGCTTCAATATTGGGCCCTTACTCATGGCCTCCTTAAGTTGCAGAAAAGACTCCTATTGCTCCACAACCCATTGGAAAGAAATTTCTTTTCTTGTCAACAAGTTCATGGGATGCACTATCTCTAGGAAATCATCATAAAAGCCTTGATAATACTTGCTCTTTCCTAGAATTCTATGAACACCAATCACACTGTCAGGATTTGGCAATGCCATGATTGCTTGAACCTTGTCAGGATGCATTTGCAAGCCTTCTTCAGACACAATATGCCCCAACAAGACTACTTTTGTTTGAGCCAAATGAAACTTGCTAGGATTTAGACACCCTTTTGCTTCATCAATCCTAGCTAAGGCCATCTTTAACTTCTTTATGTGATCTATGTGCCAATAATAAATACAAAAATCATCCAAAAATACCCTTATGAACTTTCCCAAAGGCTCAAGCACTTGACTCATGAACCTTTGAAATGTAGCTGATGCAATAGTGAACCCAAAACGCATCCCTCTATAAGCAAAAACTCCCCAAGATGTGACAAATGATGTCTTCTTTTGATCTTCCTCCCAAATGCAAATTTGAAAGTACCCATAATACCCACATCACATACAGAATACATCTCATACCCTCCTACTTGGTCTAGTATTTCATCTTTGAATGGCAAAGGAAAATGATCCCTCTTAGTGCATGCGTTCAAAGGATGAAAGTCCACCAAAACCTGCCACTTTTTTCCTTTCTTTGGTGTGACAACTATGGGAGATATCCATTCTAAATCATCAACATGAAAGATGAATCGAGCCTCAAGTAGTTGTGTTACCTCTTTCTTTAGTGCCTCAGCTTGGATCACCCCCAATCGCCTTAAGCATTGCACAAGGCCGATGATGTAGATGCCACAACTCACAAAGCTGCCCTTTCATAATTTGTCCATAAACTTTCATATTGGATTGCAAATGTAGAGACAATATCACCCTCTCCTTGATAGAATCGGTCCAACTACAACATCAAAGCATTTGGCGACTCCACTGCCCCAAATCTCTGCTTCATTTACAGCCACTTGGTCCTAGTCCTCCTTGGCAGAGTCAGGCAAGGCCTCATGCCAACTCAAGGCTACACCTTCAAGAAATTAGGAAAAATCTCCGCCCGGATCCTTCATGGGCCATCCAGAAAGCCAGTATCCTGGAACAAAATCCTGAAGATAAGACTCCAAGTCTTCCTCTTGGGTCCCTTGAAACACTCGAATCTTCACCATGATGAAACACAAAAAGGAAACACAAAGATCCAAATAATATCCCAAGAAAGATCCAAACAAGATCCCACAGAGCCTTAGTATACCAAGACCATCTTATTATGCATAACCACTTGTGGAGAACCCTCCACAATGTGATCCTTAACCAAATCTTCAAAAATAAGTGACCAACCAGTAGTGTGAAAACATTGTGTATACATGAATTCAATAATTACCCTTCTCACAATTGGAAGTTCACATAATAGCTTCAAGATATTCTTCATCATTTGCATAGAAAAATAAGTAACTGAAAGAACTGAGAATCATCACTCCACTGTTATAGTAAGAAACACCCAAAGACTCAACTCTTGTTCACACCAAGCTGTGAGTGCATGAATCGATCCCCAATCTATCATTGTGCTTGACAATGTTGCCAATTTGCCAACATATGAAAGAGTGCATACATAAAGGATATGATCATGATGACCATGCGAATAGATTGAGCATCACCTTCACAATCTTCTAGTTCTCTTAATTGGGCTGCAATCTCTTCTAACGAAGTTCTTCTAGGCATCCTCCTTATCACATCAGAAAGCACATGCCTATAAGGTGAGACGAATCTAATACCAAATGTACTTAGCATCTCCACCAAAAGATGGGACATGAAGTTGGGGGTAATAAAACTTCACGCACCTCTTCACTACCTACTACTTCTAATCTTAGTGCAAGAGATCTTATCACTGGCAAAGAAACATTAAAAATAATCTTTTATGTGAAGAGACCATGCCATACTTTCCTTCCTCAGATGAGAATGAAGACGATAACATCCCAAGTGATGATGTACTCAAGAGTAGGAAGAAGGAAAGGATCAATGGAGGCCATAATCTCAGCAAGCTAGTCTGTGCCAAAGAGAAGGGTGATACATTGTTGAAAGAAGATCTTGTGGCTCAACATGACATGAACTGATATATATCATGGAGTTTGAAGGGGATGATTGGGTCGGATGGGTAGCTTCCCGGGAGACATTGCACCTCCTTCATAGATACCTTTACAGTTAGCTCAAAACACTAAGTAAGCTATCATCCAAAAAAAAGGCCTATAAATTCCAACAGAGACATGATATCAAAGATTCAAACACATTTTGATATGAAAATTGAAATGGGCTTCGCTGTTATATAAGTTTCGTAAGAAGCAGAGAAGTGGTCGGAAAGATATAGGCAGTTTATTAGATGGGGGTAAAAGCTATCATAAACACAGACTATCTGACACAAAGACTCATAACTTTTGGGGTTTATATTAAATACAAGATATAATTACACATTGCAATGCACCTTAAAGAGAGATTTGCATTGATATAACTTTCGTCAAAATCAAACCACCGAGCAAAATGTTATGAGCAAAACATTGATAGGGGGTAAAACTATCATGAAAACCACACACCCTTATTGGTGCCGACTTGGGAGAATACTCCCTTCATGCTTAGACTTTACCAACAATACAAAGGCCATGAAATAGGAGAGAGGAAATCATGCCTTTTGTGGCTCATAAAATAGGTGGACCATGTGCACACAATGAGTGGCTGAGTAAGAAGCACTTTGAAGACTTTGAAAGGAAGAAAAGAACAATGGAAGGAGACAAGACTCAAGGGAGGTAATCTAAAGTGACCTTCATTTCCAATAGAGTGAGACTCTACTCAAATGAAACTCCATATGCTATACCCTGAAGGAGAAAAAAGACTACTCATAGAAAGAGAATAAACTAGAGAGATAATATGGACTCAAGAGTCTACATAAGAGGATATCTACAAGAGAGAGAGAGAGAGAGCGCTCATAAAAGAGGCTTGAGGAGACTAGAGCTATAGTAGCATGAGGCTCAATGGTGGAAGGGAGATGTTGAACAAGGGAGAGGAGGGCTCTTTTTATAGAGACTTTGTCACCATCCTTTACCCATTTACGATTGTTGCCTGTAGATTCCTTTCCCCATCAATCACATAAGCTCGTATGTCACCATCCATGTCCTTTTTGTCTTTCTTTTTCAAAGTTGCTTCTTCTCCTTGTTCGTCCTCCTCTCCTTTAAGCTTAGAAGTAAGTGTGGGTGCCTTTCTCTATTTGAGGGGTGCACATTCTCTATTCTACGTGCCTTCCTTGAGTTACTAAACTTGCAAACCATCTATAAATGGAGCAATGCAAGTTTGAATGCATTACTCAAGTAAGCTTTAAAGTCGATTTTGCAAACATGGTGAATTATGCTAGTGGGTCAATTACTCGAATGCTTTTCCTCATTTATGGTCTTCACGTGTAGGCTATTGTGTAAAATGCTTCCAAGGGAGAATAAACTACCAACCTCAAGAGATATGGCAAGGCAACATGTGACCTCTCTTGGAGGGAGGATTAGATTACAAGTGCATCCATGCATGTGTCAACGATTGCGTTTTGTTTCGTGGACTACATAAGGATGCAAGAGAGTGTCCTACCTGTGGAGAGATAAGATATAGAGCAGATCTCAAAACCTTGGATGTGCCTCGTAAGGTATTGCGACATTTTCCCATAATCCCTCGCATCCAACATATGTTCAAGTGCAAATCTATTGCAGAGCTCATGTCATGGCATTCCTCCCATCGATCAACCGATGGCAAGTGGAGAACTCCCGCAGACTCTCCTGCGTGGAAGCATATTGAAGACACATGGCCAAGCTTCAAGGAAGAACCTAGGAGCTTGAGGCTTGGATTGGGTATGGACGGTGTGAACCCATTTGGTCTCAAAAGCACGTCTTACAGTGTATGGCCAGTGGTATTGGTGAATTACAATCTTCCACCCTCTATGGCTATTAAGAAAGGACATGTCATGCTATCCCTTCTAATTCCAGGGAAACATAAAGTCAAAAACCCTGATGTTTATTTGGAGCCTTTGATTGATGAGCTAGAGATACTTTGGAGAGGTATCGAGGTGCATGATGTGAACAGGCCTCCCTCGTCATGAGACTTCAACTACAAAGCAGTCTTGATGTGGACGATGCATGACTTCCCAGGCTATGGCGAGTGTTCAGGTAAGCATTGCATTTTTTAATTATGAATAGGCAAAGGATGTGGCACCCTAAACCCCTCGGGGGGGTCACTCATCATATGTAACCCTATCACGTGAGTTCAACAGAAGGATATTTTTTATTTCTAAAATTTACAGAAATAAATATACATAAGGGACTATTTAAAATAGTTTTGGAAAAAATTTACAGATTTGTATAGAAAAGGGGTACATTTTATTAATGGAAAAATTTACAGATAAGGGATTTTAAATATAGGCCTTGAACGCACGTGATATAGAGGGTTTATACATAGTGACCCCCCTGAGCTAAACCCACCTTCCACTCTTCATTGCATCTATTGTTCAGGTCTCACTACATCGGGTTACCATGCATGTCCTGTTTGTGGTCCTTCGCTAGTTGCCTCACGGGCAGACGCATTGAATAAGGTCATCTAACACTATATTAGAGAATTTGGGAAAATCCCAATTCCCACGAAATAAAATATAGTCACTTCAAAAGTAAATTTTGATATTTTTTATTGAAACATTAGCTCCATTGAGGACCTAAGTTTCAGTTATGTTGGGGGAGACTAGACCATGCACAATACTTTCCCAATTCCTAGAGCCCAAGCAACAAGCTTCCGTATGTTGCTATGGCAAAAGGCCTTAATAGATGTGAACATGGTCCCATGGCCAAAACATTTGTTGATTTGCTAGTGAAAGAAAGATGTTTGTTGTTTCATATACATCAAAACCACAAACAAAAGCCAATTTATAGATGTTGCGTTAGGAAGATTCATTGGAGTAAATTAAATTGCAGTATTGATATATGCATATTGATATATGCAATAGGATTGTTATAGAGCTTTGACATCCATCATATAAATGTGTGTTCAAAAACAAAATTAAACTTGCAACAACTGTCAGTTTATATGTTGATAAATTGCACTATTGACATATGCAATAGGATTATGGTAGAGCTTTGACATCCATCATATAAATGTGGTGTTCAAAAACACCGTTCCATCACAATAGAGCTCGTGAAACTCTCCATCACAATAGAGCTCATGAAACTCAGAGACATGGTCTTGATAAAAACCTTTTTTTTAATTCCTTTCTCGTGCTAAATATAATCAAAGCCATTGACACATAGCCAAATTTGCAACTAAATTTTGCATCACATCGTTTAACATAATCATTAACAATTCCATACTAGTATTCATACTCACAAAGTAGCTCATCTCCGAAGGAGATATCCTTTATGGTTTGCACAGTAATGTAGCCATGGGCACTCAAATCTCCTTGTGACTTTTGAGCCCAAGGTGGTAGCTTAGGGATGTATACAAATATAACATTTGTTCTTTCTTTATAATACATTGAGCTATTTATATATCCAGCAATGTTTCCATACAATACATCTCCCACAATACATTTCACATCTGTCAATGGCTCAATGAATGGATCTTCAAACATTCCATAAGTCTTCATCCTTGGGAAAAACTTGAGGAGAGATCTCCAAGTATCATAATCATACTTTGGACCATTATATACCATCAAATCTTGTTTCTTCTTGATGCTCGTATGTACAAAAAGACCATATCCTGCCCCAGGTATTGTTGATTTCTTTACTTCATAATGGATGCCATTCATTTCAAACACGTGCTCAATGGGTATGGGCAATTCATGTTTCCATAAACCATTGGATGCAGGATCAAAATTTGTAATAAGATAGCTCTTCAACTTTTTAGGACAATCTGCAACACCTAACATATGTTTAAAATCAAAGAATCATTCTTTTAGTGCACAACCCGTGTAAGGCGAAACGTCAATGAACACTGTTCTTGCTGGTTTACATTCCTCTTTGAAACAACACCACACTCTCATTAATGGTTTAAACTTCGCTTCCACATTCATCCTATCTGGTCGAATGATTCTACTCTTTGTATGCTTGTGGCATGCCATCGCACCCCAAACCATGAAGAAATGTAACTTTCTATTAACATGATGCTCCAAAGTGTCCAGCATGTGTTGCACCATGCCCTTTTCTCCTCCAGCAGACCAAATGCCAACATGGCAGTGATCGAGCAACCATTGTAGAAACTCTAAACACCCAGGACGGAGAACAAGCCAATGCTTCCCATTGTGCAAGCTCACATGTTTGTTTGACTTCAAAAAACAACGCTCGAGTAATAACCCTTTCAAATCTATTACCACTGCTAGTCTTATTTTTGTTATCACCTCTTTTGACATTATTTCTGAGGGTGACATTATGTCTTCTCCTTTATCTTCTAAGATTTCTTCTTGTACCTTGGCTTCATATAATGACATTGCATCTTCTCCTTTACCTTCTAAGCTTGCATCCACATTTGTCAATGGAACATTAACTCCAGACATTGCATCCTCAACATTTTCAATCAACCATGTTGAGCTTGGAACTTGCATGCTAATGTTCAAATTAGGCACATAATGAATCATTGGATCAGGTGTCACATATACAGGCAATGCTTCTAGCGATGTGAAATTGAGATGGCCAAGATCTGTTGATAAACAAGGAAATGAAATTCATAAGTAGAAACAAACTGAAGATTGAGTTGGAAAACCAAATTGTCAAACTTTAGGTTGTGTGCTCTCAATGAAATTTGTTTGAGTGAAAGCAGTCATGTTTTTCTTTTTCAAAACAAAATTGGATTACTAAAAAAAAGAAAGCATATGCATAGTATACCCCTAAAGTTATTGAATCTATACCCTTTCAAGTTATTTTAATCCCCAAAACTACATATCCTTACAATGCCAAAAACCTTTGCATAATAGATAGAGTGGAGTCCAACATTGTCTAGCATTGCCCAAGTGTTCCCACTAAGAAAAGATTTGGCCAAGCGGCCAAAACATAATTGAGCATTCATATGAAGTGAATAAGGATAGAAACAACAATTTACACTAATTCATTCATCACGAAACATATTCAAGAATACATATGTTCATGTTTGAATTATGGCAATGAGATAGAAGAAATTTCCAAGTAATATTAAAAGATCCTTGGAACAAAATTAATACATCATATGGAGAATATAGCAAGATAACATATGGAAAACATGAACACCATATAAAAGGACAATTTCAAGGACCTGTTGCTTCCTCTTCTGTTTCCCAAAACTTTGAAGCGTGTTTTTGTAAATGCTCACACTGCTCTTCATTGAAGGGTTGAAGCTCTTTTTGTCCTGGTATGGTATCAATTTCTTTATCCCCTCCACCTTCAGTTATATCATCTTCTTTTGGTACCCCCTCTATTGCCAATATTGGTTCTTGCAAGCCAGCCCATTGTCGAATTTCATGATTACTATAAGCATACGTGCAACAAATACTTTCCACCTTTGCTAACTCCTCATAAGTCTCAACAACTAAAACAACACGCCTCTTACAAGAAAGAGACTCTATTGCAGCAAGCCCCTCAGAGAACAAGTCCAATACATACTCATCTTCTCGGCAGAAACCCATGATCATGTCTTTCATGATACTTGAACGTTTTCTTTTCAAGGACAATTCAATGTCAAATTCATCATCATCATCCTCATCACCTGATTCTTCTCCACCACTTGATTTTTCATATTTT